>NW_027667820.1:37500-637500 GCF_963924665.1 Micromys minutus
GAATGTAATCGCCTATGACAAACTAAAAGCATTATTTCCCTAGTGAAGTAAAACTGTTTCCAACTAAGCTTTTCAAAACTCTTCACATTTACCAGTTTTGAACCATGTTTTCAACTTTTGTCCATAAGAACATGCATACTTAAATGAATAGACGTTAAAAGCTAATTATACACACTGGACATAAAAGATAGCCGCTAATGTTAAAACTACAAATTGCAATTCTACGCCATGCATATAAGACGCTCTTTCACGTATCAACACAGATAACGTCTGTTTTGTGCGGTTACAATGAATAGTCAAATGTAAAGAAATCCTTTATATGTTAAGTAAACTAACACAGATTTCAACTCATCTTATTAAAGGTGTTACGAATTAACTGGTTTCGTACCATATTTTCACCTTACGCCATGTACTTATTTAGTCGATGTCAAATCTAATTATACACATTGGAAACGAAACATAGGCGCTAATGTTAAACTAACACAATGCATTACAACGCGATGCCAATTGCACTTTGTTTCTGGTATTGAATAAGATAAAGTGGGCACTGTTCAGCTACAATCAATACTGATGTTTTCTGAACTGAATGTAATCGCCTATGACAAACAAACGAAATCATTATTTCCCTAGTGAAGTAAAACTGTTTCCAACTAAGCTTTCCAAAACTCTTCAGATTTACCGGTTTTGAACCGTAATTTCAACTTTCGTCAATAAGAACACGCATACTTACATGAATAGACGTTAATTATACACACTGTACATAAAAGATAGCTGCTTATGTTAAAACTACAAATTTCATTACTTGCCATGCATATAAGACGCTCTTTCTTGTATCAACACATATAACTTCTGTTTGGTGCGGTTACAATGAATAGTCAAATGTAATGAAAACCTTTATTTCTTAAGTAACATAGGTTTCACCTCATCTTATTAAAGGTATTACGAATTAACTGGTTTCGAACCGTATTTTCTCCTTACGCCATATAAAAATTGTACTTATTTAGTCGATGTCAAATCTAACTATACACAATGGAAACGAAACAGGCGCTAATGTTAAACTTACACAATGCATTAAAACGCGATGCCTATTGCACTTTGTTTCTGGTATCGAATAAGATAAAGTGTGCACTGTTCGGCTACAATCAATACTGATGTTTATTGAACTGAATGTAATCGCCTATGACAAACAAATGAATAGCATTATTTCCCTAATGAAGTAAAACTGTTTCCAACTAAGCTTTTCAAAACTCTTCAGATTTACCAGTTTTGAACCATGTTTTCAACTTTTGTCAATAAGAACATGCATACTTAAATGAATAGACGTTAAAAGCTAATTATACACACTGGACACAAAAGATAGCTGCTTATGTTAAAACTACAAATTGCATTACATGCCATGCATATTAGACGCTCTTTCTCGTATCAACAGAGATAACGTCTGTTTTGGGCGGCTACAAGTGAATACTCAAATGTAATGGAAACCATTATTCTTAAGTAAACAAACACAGGTTTCAACTCATCTTATTAAAAGTGTTACGAATTAACTGGTTTCGTAACGTATTTTCTCCTTACGCCATATAAAAATTGTACTTATTTAGTCTAAGTCAAATGTAATCATACACTTTGGAAACGAAACATAGGCGCTAATGTTAAACTAACACAATGCATTACAACGCGATGCCAATTGCACTTTGTTTCTGGTATTGAATAAGATAAAGTGGGCACTGTTCGGCTACAATCAATACTGATGTTTTCTGAACTGAATGTAATCGCCTATGACAAACAAACGAAATCATTATTTCCCTAGTGAAGTAAAACTGTTTCCAACTAAGCTTTCCAAAACTCTTCAGATTTACCGGTTTTGAACCGTAATTTCAACTTTCGTCAATAAGAACACGCATACTTACATGAATAGACTTTAAAAGCTAATTATACACACTGGACATAAAAGATAGCCGCTATTGTCAAAACTACAAATTGCATTACTATGCCATGCATATTAGACGCTCTTTCATGTATCAACACAGATAAAGTCTGTTTCGTGCGGTTACAATGAATAGTAAAATGTAATGAAAACCATTATTTCTTAAGTAAACTAATACAGGTTCGAACTCATCTTATTAAAGGAGTTAGGAATTAATTTGTTTCGAACCGTATTATCTCCTTACGCCATATAAAAATTATACTTATTTAGTCGATGTCAAATCTAATTATACACATTGGAAACGAAACATAGGCGCTAATGTTAAACTAACACAATGCATTACAAAGCGAAGCCTATTGCACTTTGTTTCTGGTATCCAAAAAGATAAGGTGTGCACTGTTCGGCTACAATCAATACTGATGTTTTCTGAACTGGACGTAATCGCCTATGACAAACAAACGAAAAGCATTTTTTTTCTATGAAGTAAAACTGTTTCCATCTAAGCTTTTCAAAACTTCAGATTTTCCGGTTTTGTATTATATTTTCAACTTTTGTCAATAAGAACACGCATATTGAAATGTATAGATGTTAAAAGCTAATTATACACACTGGATATAAAAGATAGCTGCTTATGTTAAAACTTCAAATTGCATTACCATGCCATGCATATTAGACGGTCTTTCTTGTATCAACACATAAACGTCTCTTTTGTGCGGTTACAATGAATAGTCATATGTAAAAAAAACCATCATTTCTTAAGTAAACAACACAGGTTTCAACTCATCTTATTAAGGGTGTTACGAATTAACTGGTTTCATACCGTATTTTCTCCTTATGCCATATAAAAATGTACTTATTTAGTCGATGTCAAATCTCATTATCAATAAGAACACGCATACTTACATGAATAGACTTTAAAAGGTAATTATACACACTGGACATAAAAGATAGCCGCTAATGTTAAAACTACAATATGCATTTCTATGCCATGCATATTAGACGCTCTTTCTCGTATCAACACAGATAACGTCTGTTTTGTGCGGTTACAATGAATAGTCAAATGTAATGTAAACCATTAATTATTAAGTAAACTAATACAGGTTCGAACTCATCTTATTAAATTAGTAAGGAATTAACTGGTTTTGAACCGTATTTTCTCTTACGCCATATAAAAATTGTACTTATTTAATCGATGTCAAATATAATTATACACATTGGAAACGAAACATAGACGCTAATGTTAAACTAACACAATGCATTACAACGCGATACCTATTGTACTTTGTTTCTAGTATCGAAGATAATAAAGGGTGCACTGTTCGGCTACAATCAATACTGATGTTTTCTGAACTGGATGTAATCGCCTATGACAAACAAACGAAAAGCATTATTTCCCTAGTGAACTAAAACTGTTTCCAACTAAGCTTTTCAAAACTCTTCATATTAACCGGTTTTGAACCAAATTTTCAACTTTCATCAATAAGAACAGCATAATTACATGAATAGATGTTAAAAGCTAATTATAAACACTGGAAATAAAAGATAGCCGCTAATGTTAAAACTACAAATTGCATTACTATGCCATGCATATTAGACGCTCTTTCTTGTATCAACACAGATAACTTCTGTTTTGTGCAGTTACAGTGAATACTCAAATGTAATGAAAACCATTATTTCTTAAGTAGCAAAAACGCAGAAATTCCCCTTTTTTTGGAGCAAAAATGAAGAAATTTCACTTTTATATGGCAAAAAGGTATGCATTCTCCTTATTTTCGGGCAAAAAGGCAGAAATTCCTTGTATTTTGGAGCAAAATTGAAGAAGTTCCCCTAATTGTGGGGCAAAAGTCAGAAATTCCTTATATGTTGGGGCAAAAAGATAGAAATTCTCCTTATTTTGGGGCAAAACTCAGAAATTTCACTTATTTTCGGGCAAAATTGCAGAAATTTCACTTATTTCAGGGAAAAAAGGCAGAAATTTACCTTATCTTGGGGCAAAAAGGCAGAAATTCCTAATATTTTGTGGCAAAAATGCAGAATTCCCCTTAGTTTGAGGGATGCAGGCTGAAATTCCCCTTATTTGGGGGCACAATGGCAGAAATTTCCCTTATTTTGGCGCAAAATTGCAGAAATTTCATTTATTTCAGAGTAAAAAGGCAGAAATTTTCCTTATTTTGGGGCAAAAAAGGAGAAATTACCCTTATTTTGAGGTAAAAAGGCTGAAATTCCCCTTATTTGGGGGCAAAAAGGCAGAAATTTCCCTTATTTTGGGCAAAATTCCAGAAATTTCTTTTATCCTGGGGCAAAATTGCAGAAATTTCACTTATTTTGGAGCAAAATTGCAGAAATTTCACTTATTTCAGGGAAAAAAGGCAGAAATTTTTTCTATTTTGGGGCAAAAAGGCTGAATTTACCCTTATTTTGAGGTAAAAAGGCTAAAATTCCCCTTATTTGGGGGCAAAAATGTAGTAATTTCCCTTATTTTGGGGCAAAATTGCAAAAATTTCACTTATTTCAGGGTAATATGTCAGAAATTCCCCTTAGTTTGGGGCAAAAAGTCAGAAATTCCCTTTGTTTTGGGGGAAAAAGACAGAAATTCCACTTATTTAGAGGTAAAAAGGCAAAATTCCCCTTATTTTGGAGCAAAAATGAAGAAATTTCACTTTTTTATGGCAAAAAGGTATGCATTCCCCTTATTTTCAGGCAAAAAGGCAAAAATTCCCCATATTTTGGAGCAAAATTGCATAAATTGCCCTAATTTTGGAGCAAAATTCCATAAATTTCCTTTATATTGGGGCAAAATTGCAGAAATTTACCTTATTTTGTGGCAAAATTGCAGAAATTTCCTTTATTTGGGGCAAAATTGCAGTAATTTCAATTATTTTCAGGTAAAAAGGCTGAAATTTCCTTTATTTTGGGACAAAAAAGTAGAAATTCACCTTATTTTGGGGCAAAATTGAAGAATTTTTCCTTATTATAAGGCAAAAAGGCAGAAATTCTGTATATTTTGTGGCAAAAATTCAGAAATTCCCCTTATTTTGAGGCAAAAAGGCTGAAATTCCTATTATTTGAAAGAAAAAAGGCAGAAATTTCCCTTATTTTAGGGCAAAATTGCAGAAATTTCACTTATTTCAGGGTAATAAGTCAGAAATTTCCCTTATTTTGGGCTAAAAAGGACAGAATTTCCCTTTGTTTTGGAGGAAAAAGACAGAAATTCCACTTATTTAGAGGCAAAAAGGCAGAAATTCTTGTTATTTTGGAGCAAAAATGAAGAAATTTCCCTTTTATATGGCAAAAAGGTATGCATTCCCCTTATTTTCGGGCAAAAAGGCCGAAATTCCCTATATGTTGGGGCAAAAAGACAGAAATTCTCCTTATTTTGGGGCAAAACTCAGAAATTCCACTTATTTTGGGGCAAAATTGCAGAAATTTCACTTATTTCAGGGAAAAAAGGCAGAAATTTTCCTTATTTTGGGGCAAAAAGGCAGAAATTCCAAATATTTTGTGGCAAAAATGCAGAAATTCCCCTTATTTTGAGGGATACAGGCTGAAATTCCCCTTATTTGGGGGCACAAAGGCAGAAATTTTCCTTATTTTGGGGCAAAATTCCAGAAATTTCACTTATTTTGTCGCAAAATTGCAGAAATTTCACTTATTTCAGAGAAAAAAGGCAGAAATTTTCCTTATTTTGGGGCAAAATTGCAGTAATTTCAATTATTTTCAGGTAAAAAGGATGAAATTTCCTTTATTTTGGGGCAAAAAAGGAGAAATTCACCTTATTTTGGAGCCAAATTGCAGAAATTTTCCTTATTATGGGGCAAAAAGGCAGAAATTACGTATATTTTGTGGCAAAAATGCAGAAATTTCCCTTATTTTGAGGTAAAAAGGCTGAAATTCCCCTTATTTGGGGGAAAAAAGGCAGAAATTTTCATTATTTTAGGGCAAAATTGCAGAAATTTCACTTATTTCAGGGTAATTAGTCAGAAATTTCCCTTATTTTGGGCTAAGAAAGACACAAATTCCCTTTGTTTTGGGGGAAAAAGACAGAAATTCCCCTTATTTTGGAGCAAAAATGAAGAAATTTCTCTTTTATATGGCAAAAAGGTATGCATTCCCCTTATTTTCAGGTAAAAAGTCAGAAATTTCCTATATGTTGGGGCAAAAAGACAGAAATTCTCCTTATTTTGGGGCAAAACTCAAAAATTCCACTTATTTTGGGGCAAAATTGCAGAAATTTCACTTATTTTGGGGAAAAAAGGCAGAAATTCCTAATATTTTGTGGCAAAAATGCAGAAATTCCCCTTATTTTGAGGGATAAAGGCTGAAATTCCCCTTATTTGGGGGCACAAAGGCAGAAATTTCCCTTATTTTGGGGCAAAATAGCAGAAATTTCACTTATTTCAGAGAAAAAAGGCAGAAATTTTTTTTATTTTGGGGCATAAAATGAGAAATTCCCCTTATTTTGAGGTAAAAAGGCTGAAATTCCCCTTATTTGGGGGCAAAGAGGCAGAAATTTCCCTTATTTTGGGGCAAAATTCCAGAAATTTTTTTTATTTTGGGGCAAAATTACCGAAATTTCACTTATTTTGGGGCAAAATTGCAGAAATTTCACTTATTTCAGGGAAAAAAGGCAGAAATTTTTCTTATGTTGGGGCAAAAAGGAAGAAATTCCTAATATCTTGTGGCAAAAATGCAGAAATTCCCCTTATTTTGAGGGATAAAGGCTGAAATTCCCCTTATTTGGAGGCACAAAGGCAGAAATTTCCCTTATTTTGGAGCAAAATTGCAGAAATTTCCCTTATTTTGGGGCAAAATTGCAGAAATTTCACTTATTTCAGAGAAAAAAGGCAGAAATTTTTTTTATTTTGGGGCATAAAACGAGAAATTCCCCTTATTTTGAGGTAAAAAGGCTGAAATTCCCCTTATTTGGGGGCAAAGAGGCAGAAATTTCCCTTATTTTGGGGCAAAATTCCAGAAATTTTTTTTATTTTGGGGCAAAATTACCGAAATTTCACTTATTTTGGGGCAAAATTGCAGAAATTTCACTTATTTCAGGGAAAAAAGGCAGAAATTTTTCTTATGTTGGGGCAAAAAGAAAGAAATTCCTAATATCTTGTGGCAAAAATGCAGAAATTCCCCTTATTTTGAGGGATAAAGGCTGAAATTCCCCTTATTTGTGGGCAAAAAGGCAGAAATTTTTCTTATTTTGAGGCAAAAAAGGAGAAATTCCCCTTATTTTGAGGTAAAAATGCTGATATTCCCCTTATTTGGGGGCAAAAAGGCAGAAATTTCCCTTATTTTGGGGCAAAATTGCAGAAATTTCACTTATTTCAGGGTAATAAGTCAGAAATTCCCTTTATTTTGGGGCAAAAATTCAGAAATTCCCTTTGTTTTGGGGGAAAAGTCAGAAATTCCACTTATTTAGAAGCAAAATGGCAGAAATTTCCCTTATTTCGGAGCAAAAATCAAGAAATTTAACTTTTTTATGGCAAAAAGGTATGCATTCCCCTTATTTTCGGGCAAAAAGGCAAAAATTCCCCGTATTTTGGAGCAAAATTGCAAAAATTCCCCTAATTTTGGGGCAAAAGGCAGAAATTCCTTTTATTTTGGGGCAAAAATTAGAAATTCCCTTTATTTTGGGGCAAAATTCCAGAAATTTCCTTTATTTTGGGGCAAAATTGCAGAAATTTACCTTATTTTGGGGCAAAATTGCAGAAATTTCTCTTATTTGGGGCAAAATTGCAGTAATTTCACTTATTTTCAGGTAAAAAGTCTGAAATTTCCTTTTTTTGGGGGCAAAAAAGGAGAGATTCCCCTTATCTTGGGGCAAAATTGCAGAAATTTTCCTTATTATGGGGTAAAAATGCAGAAATTCCATATATTTTGTGGCAAAAATGCAGAAATTCCCCTTATTTTGAGGTTAAAAGGCTGAAATTCCCTTTATTTGGGGGCAAAAAGGCAGAAGTTTTCCATATTTTGGGGCAAAATTGCAGAAATTTCACTTATTTCATGGTAATAAGTCAGAAATTCCCCTTACTTTGGGGAAAAAAAACAGAAATTCTTTTTGTTTTGGGGGAAAAAGACAAAAATTCCACTTATTTAGAGGCAAAAATGCAGAAATTCCCCTTATTTTGGAGCAAAAATGAAGAAATTTCCCTTTTATATGGCAAAAAGGTATGCATTCCCCTTATTTTCGGACAAAAAGGCAAAAATTTCTCGTATTTTAAAGCAAAATTGCAGAAATTCTCCTAATTTTGGGGCAAAAGGCAGAAATTCCTTTTATTTTGGGGCAAAAATCAGAAATTCCCCTTATTTTGGGGCAAAATTCCAGAAATTTTCTTTATTTTGGGGCAAAATTGCAGGAATATACCTTATTTTGGGGCAAAATTGCAGAAATTTCTCTTATTTGGGGCAAAATTGCAGAAATTTCACTTATTTTCATGTAAAAAGGCTGAAATTTCCTTTATTTTGGGGCAAAAAGTGAGAAATTCCCCTTATTTTGGGTCAAAATTGCAGAAATTTTCCTTATTTTGGGGCAAAAATGCAGAAATTTCCCTTATTTTGAGGTAATAAGGTTGAAATTTTCCTTATTTTGGGGTAAAATTGCAGAAAATTCAAATATTTCAGGGCAAAATTGCAGAAATTCCCCTTATTTTAAGGCAAAAAAATGAAATCCCTAATTTTTGGCTAAAATTGAAGATATTTCACTTATTTCGGGAAAAAAGGCAGAAATTTTAATTAATTTGGGGCAAAAAGGCAGAAATTACCCGTATTTTGGAGCAAAATTGCAGAAATTCCCCTAATATTGGTGCAAAAATGCAGAAATTCCCTTTATTTTGGGGCAAAAGGCAGAAATTCTCCATATTTTGGTGCAAAAATCAGAAATTTTCCTTATTTTGAGGTATAATGCTGAAAGTCCCCATATTGTGGGGCAAAAGGCAGAAATTTCCCTTATTTTGGGGCAAATTTGCAGAAATTTCACTTATTTCAGAGTAATAATCAGAAATTTTCCTTATTTTGGGGCAAAAAAGACAGAAATTCCCTTTGTTTGGGGGGAAAAAGACAGAAATTCCACTTATTTAGAGGCAAAAAGGCAGAAATTCCCCTTATTTTGGAGCAAAAATGAAGAAATTTCACTTTTATATGGCAAAAATGTATGCATTCCCCTTATTTTCGGGCAAAAAAGCAGAAATTCCCTGTATTTTGGAGCAAAATGGCAGAAATTCCCCTAATTGTGGCGCAAAAAGTCAGAAATTCCCTATATGTTTGGGCAAAAAGACAGAAATTCTCTTTATTTTGGGGCAAAACTCAGAAATTCCACTTATTTTGGGGCAAAATTGCAGAAATTTCACTTATTTCAGGGAAAAAAGGCAGAAATTTTTCTTATTTTGGGGCAAAAAGGCAGAAATTCCTAATATTTTGTGGCAAAAATGCAGAAATTCCCTGTATTTTGAGGTAAAAAGGCTGAAATTCCCCTGATTTGGGGGCAAAAAGGCAGAAATTTCCCTTATTTTGGGGCAAAATTGCGGAAATTTCACTTATTTCAGGGTAATAAGTCAGAAATTCCCCTTATTATGGAGCAAAAAAGTCAGAAATTCTCTTTGTTTTGGGGGAAAAAGACAGAAATTCCACTTATTTAGAGGCAAAATGGCAGAAATTCCCTTTATTTTGGAGCAAAAATGAAGAAATATCACTTTTTTATGGCAAAAAGGTATGTATTCCCCTTATTTTCGGGCAGAAAGGCAGATATTCACCGTATTTTGGAGCAAAATTGCAGAAATTTCCCTAATTTTGGGGCAAAAGGCAAAAATTATCTATATTTTGGGGCAAAAATCAGAAATTCCCCTTATTTTGGGGCAAAATTCCAGAAATTTCCTTTATTTTGGGGGAAACTTGCAGGAATTTACCTTATTTTGGGGCAAAATTGCAGAAATTTCTCTCATTTGGGGCAAAATTGCAGTAATTTCACTTATTTTCAGGTAAAAAGTCTGAAATTTCCTTTATTTTGGGGCACAAAAAGGGGAAATTTCCCTTATTTTGTGGCAAAAGTGCAGAAATTTTCCTTATTATCGGGCAAAAAGGCAGAAATTCCATATATTTTGTGGTAAAAATATAGAAATTCCCCTTATTTTGAGGTAAAAAGGCTGAAATTCCACTTATTTTGGGGCAAAATTGCAGAAATTTCACTTATTTCAGGGTAATAAGTCAGAAATTCCCTTTATTTTGGGCTAAAAAAAACAGAAATTCCCTTTGTTTTGGGGGAAAAAGACAGAAATTCCACTCATTTAGAGGCAAAAAGTCAGAAATTCCCCATATTTTGGAGCAAAAATGAAGAAATTTCACTTTTATATGGCAAAAAGGTATGCATTCCCTTTATTTTCGGGCAAAATGTCAGAAATTTTTTGTATATTGGAGCAAAATTGCAGAAATTTCACTTATTTTGGAGAAAAAAGGCAGAAATTCCTAATATTTTATAGCAAAAATGCAGAAATTCCCCTTACTTTGAGGGATAAAAATTGAAATACCCCTTATTTGGGGGCACAAAGGCAGAAATTTCCCTTATTTTGGGGCAAAATTGCAGAAATTTCACGTATTTTGTCGCAAAATTGCAGAAATTTCAATTATTTCAGAGAAAAAAGGCAGAAATTTTCCTTATTTTGGGGCAAAAAAGGAGAAATTCCTCTTATTTTGAGGTAAAAAGCCTGAAATTCCCATTATTTGGGGAAAAAAGGCAAAAATTTCCTTTCTTTTGGGCAAAATTCCAGAAATTTCTTTTATTTTGAGGCAAAATTGCAGAAATTTCACTTATTTTGGGGCAAAATTGCAGAAATTTCACTTATTTCAGGGAAAAAAGGCAGAAATTTTCCCTATTTTGGGGTAAAAAGGCAGAAATTCCCCTTATTTTGAGGTAAAAAGGCTGAAATTCCCCTTATTTGGGGGTAAAAAAGGCAGAAATTTTCCTTATTTTGGGGCAAAATTGCAGAAATTTCACTTATTTCAGGGTAATAAGTCAGAAATTCCTCTTAGTTTGGGGCAGAAAATCAGAAATTCCTTTTGTTTTGGGGGAAAAAGACAGAAATTCCACTTATTTAGAGGCAAAAAGGCAAAATTCTTTTTATTTTGGAGCAAAAATAAAGAAATTTCACTTTTTTATGGCTAAAAGGTATGCATTGCCTTTATTTTCGGGTAAAAAGGCAAAAATTCCCAGTATTTTGGAGCAAAATTGCAGAAATTCCCCTAATTTTGGGGCAAAATTCCAGAAATTTCTTTTATTTTGGGGCAAAATTGCAGAAATTTTCCTTTTTATGGGGCAAAAAGGCAGAAATTTCGTAAATTTTGTGGCAAAAATGCAGAAATTTTCCTTATTTTGAGGTAAAAAGGCTGAAATTTCCCTTATTTGGGGGAAAAAAGGCAGAAATTTCCCTTATTTTGGGGCAAAATTGCAGAAATTTCACTTATTTCAGGGTAATAAGTCAGAAATTCCCCTTATTTTGGGGCAAAAATTCAGAAATTCTTTTTGTTTTGGGGGAAAAAGTCAGAAATTCCACTTATTTAGAGGCAAAATGGCAGAAATTCCCCTTATTTCGGAGCAAAAATGAAGAAATTTAACTTTTTTATGGCAAAAAGTTATGCATTCCCCTTATTTTTGGGCAAAAAGGCAAAAATTTCCCATATTTTGGAGCAAAATTGCAGAAATTCCCCTAATTTTGGGGCAAAATTCCAGAAATTTTTTTTATTTTGGGGCAAAATTGCAGAAATTTACCTTATTTTGTGGCAAAATTGCAGAAATTTCCCTTATTTGGGGCAAAATTGCAGTAATTTCAATTATTTTCAGGTAAAAAGGCTGAATTTTTTTTGGGGGGGGCAAAAAAGAGAAATTCATATTATATTGGGGCAAAATTGCAGAAATTTTCCTTATTATGGGGCAAAAAGGCAGAAATTTCGTAAATTTTGTGGCAAAAATGCAGAAATTCCCTTTATTTTGAGGTAAAAAGGCTGAAATTCCTATTATTTGGGGGAAAAAAGGCAGAAATTTCCCTTATTTTAGAGCAAAATTGCAGAAATTTCACTTATTTTAGGGTAATAAGTCAGATATTTCCCTTATTTTGGGTTAAAAAAGACAGAAATTCCCTTTGTTTTGGGGCAAAAAGACAGAAATTCCACTTATTTAGAGGCAAAAAGGCAGAAATTCCCCTTATTTGGAGCAAAAATGAAGAAATTTCCCTTTTATATGGCAAAAAGTTATGCATTCCCCTTATTTTCGGGCAAAAAGGAATAAATTACCCGTATTTTGGAGCAAAATTGCAGAAATTCTCCTAATTGTGGGGCAAAAAGTCAGAAATTCCCTATATGTTGGGGCAAAAAGACAGAAATTCTTCTTATATTGGGGCAAAACTCAGAAATTCCACTTATTTTGGGGCAAAATTGCAGAAATTTCACTTATTTTGGGGAAAAAAAGGAAGAAATTCCTAATATTTTGTAGCAAAAATGCAGAAATTCCTTTTATTTTGAGGGATAAAAACTGAAATACCCCTTATTTGGGGGCACAAAAGCAGAAATTTCCCTTATTTTGGGGCAAAAAAGCAGAAATTTCACTTATTTTGGCGCAAAATTGCAGAAATTTCACTTATTTCAGAGAAAAAAGGCAGAAATTTTTCTTATTTTGGGGCAAAAAAGGAGAAATTCCTTTTATTTTGAGCTAAAAAGGCTGAAATTCCCCTTATTGGGGGCAAAAAGGCAGAAATTTCCCTTATTTTGGGGCAAAATTCCAGAAATTTCTTTTATTTTGGGGCAAAATTGCAGAAATTTCACGTATTTTGGGGCAAAATTGCAGAAATTTCACTTATTTCAGAGAAAAAAGGCAGAAATTTTTCTTATGTTAGGGCAAAAAGGAAGAAATTCCTAATTTTTTGTGGCATAATGCAGAAATTCCCCTTATTTTGAGGGATAAAGGCTGAAATTCCCCTTATTTGGGGGCAAAAAGGCAGAAATTTCCCTTATTTTGGGGCAAAATTGCAGAAATTTCACTTATTTTGGCGCAAAATTGCAGAAATTTCTCTTATTTCAGAGAAAAAAGGCAGAAATTTTACTTATTTTGGGGCAAAAAAGAAGAAATTCTCCTTATTTTGAGGTAAAAAGGCTGAAATTCTCTTTATTTGGGGGCAAAAAGGCAGAAATTTCCCTTATTTTGGGGCAAAATTGCAGAAATTTCACTTATTTCAGGGTAATAAGTTAGGAATTCCCCATATTATGGGGCAAAAATTCAGAAATTCCCTTTGTTTTGGGGGAAAAAGTAAGAAATTCCACTTATTTAGAGGCAAAATGGCAGAAATTTCCCTTATTTCGGAGCAAAAATGAAGAAATTTAACTTTTTTATGGCAAAAAGGTATGCATTCCCCTTATTTTCGGGCAAAAAGGCAAAAATTCCCCATATTTTGGAGCAAAATTGCAGAAATTCCCTTAATTTTGGGGCAAAATGCAGAAATTCCTTTTATTTTGGGGCAAAAATCAGAAATTCTCCTTTTTTTGGGGCAAAATTCCAGAAATTTCCTTTATTTTGGGGCAAAATTGCAGAAATTTACCTTATTTTGGGGCAAAATTGCAGAAATTTCTCTTATTTGGGCCAAAATTGCAATAATTTCACTTATTTTCAGGTAAAAAGTCTGAAATTTCCTTTATTTTTGGGCAAAAAAGGAGAAATTCCCCTTATTTTGGGGCAAAATTGCAGAAATTTTCCTTATTATGGGGCAAAAAGGCAGAAATTCCATATATTTTGTGGCAAAAATGCAGAAATTCCCCTTATTTTGAGGTAAAAAGGCTGAAATTCTTTTTTTTGGGGCAAAAAGGAAGAAATTTTCCTTATTTTGGGGCAAAATTGCAGAAATTTCACTTATTTCATGGTAATAAGTCAGAAATTCCCCTTACTTTGGGAAAAAAAGACAGAAATTCTTTTTGTTTTGGGGGAAAAAGACAAAAATTCCACTTATTTAGAGGTAAAAAGGCAGAAATTCCCCTTATTTTGGAGCAAAAATGAAGAAATTTCCCTTTTATATGGCAAAAAAATATGCATTCCCCTTATTTTCGGGCAAAAAGGCAAAAATTCCTTGTATTTTGGAGCAAAATTGCAGAAATTCCCCTAATTTTGTGGCAAAAGGCAGAAATTACATTTATTTTAAGGCAATAATCAGAAATTCCCTTTATTTTGGGGCAAAATTCCAGAAATTTTCTTAATTTTGGGTCAAAATTGCAGGAATTTACCTTATTTTGGGGCCAAATTGCAGAAATTTCTCTTATTTGGGGCAAAATTGCAGAAATTTCATTTATTTTCATGTAAAAAGGCTGAAATTTCCTTTATTTTTGGGCAAAAAGGGAGAAATTCCCCTTATTTTGTGTCAAAATTTCAGAAAGTTTCCTTATTTGGGGGCAAAAAGGCAGAAATTCCGTATATTTTGTGGCAAAAAGGCAGAAATTTCCCTTATTTTGAGGTAATAAGGTTGAAATTCCCATTATTTTGGGGTAAAATTGCAGAAATTTCAAATATTTCAGGGCAAAATTGCAGAAATTCCCCTTATTTTAAGGCAAAAAAATGAAATCCCTAATTTTTGGCTAAAATTGAAGATATTTCACTTATTTCGGGACAAAAAGGCAGAAATTCCAATTAATTTCGGGCAAAAAGGCAGAAATTACCCGTATTTTGGAGCAAAATTGCAGAAATTCCCCTAATATTGGTGCAAAAATGCAGAAATTCCCTTTATTTTGGGGCAAAAAGGCAGAAATTCTCCATATTTTGGTGCAAAAATCAGAAATTTCCCTTATTTTGAGGTAAAATGCAGAAAGTCCCCATATTTTGGGGCAAAATGCAGAAATTTCCCTTATTTTGGGGCAAATTTGCAGAAATTTCACTTATTTCAGGGTAATAAGTCAGAAATTTTCCTTATTTTGGGGCAAAAAAGACAGAAATTCCCTTTGTTTAGGGGGAAAAAGACAGAAATTCCACTTATTTAGAGGCAAAAAGGCAGAAATTCCCCTTATTTTGGAGCAAAAATGAAGAAATTTCACTTTTATATGGCAAAAATGTATGCATTCCCCTTATTTTCGGGCAAAAAAGCAGAAATTCCCCGTATTTTGGAGCAAAATGGCAGAAATTCCCCTAATTGTGGCGCAAAAACTCAGAAATTCCCTATATGTTTGGGCAAAAAGACAGAAATTCTCTTTATTTTGGGGCAAAACTCAGAAATTCCACTTATTTTGGGGCAAAATTGCAGAAATTTCACTTATTTCAGGGAAAAAAGGCAGAAATTTTCCTTATTTTGGGGCAAAAAGGCAGAAATTCCTAATATTGTGACAAAAATATAGAAATTTTCCTTATTTTGAGGTAAAAAGGCTGAAATTCCACTTATTTTTGGGCAAAATTGCAGAAATTTCTCTTATTTCAGGGTAATAAGTCAGAAATTCCCCTTATTTTGGGCTAAAAAAAGAGAAATTCTTTTTGTTTTTGGGGAAAAAGACAGAAATTCCACTTATTCAGAGGCAAAAAGGCAGAAATTCCCCTTATTTTGGAGCAAAAATGAAGAAATTTCACTTTTATATGGCAAAAAGGTATGCATTCCCCTCATTTTCGGGCAAAAAGGCAGAAATTCGCCGTATTTTGGAGCAAAATTGCAGAAATTCTCCTAATTGTGGGGCAAAAATTCAGAAATTCCCTATATGTTGGGGCAAAAAGACAGAAATTCTCTTTATTTTGGGGCAAAACTCAGAAATTCCACTTATTTTGGGGCAAAATTGCAGAAATTTCACTTATTTTGTGGAAAAAAGGCAGAAATTTCTAATATTTTGTGGCAACAATGCAGAAATTCTTTTTATTTTGAGGGATAAAGGCTGAAATTCCCCTTATTTGGGGGCACAAAGGCAGAAATTTCCCTTATTTTGGGGCAAAATAGCAGAAATTTCATTTATTTTGGCGCAAAATTGCAGAAATTTCACTTATTTCATTGAAAAAAGGCAGAAATTTTCCTTATTTTGGGGCAAAAAAGGAGATATTCCCCTTATTTTGAGGTAAAAAGGCTTAAATTCCCCTTATTTGGGGGCAAAAAGTCAGAAATTTCCCTTATTTTGGGGCAAAATTCCAGAAATTTCTTTTATTTTGGGGCAAAATTGCAGAAATTTCACTTATTTTGGGGCAAAATTGCAGAAATTTCACTTATTTCAGGGAAAAAGGGCAGAAATTTTTCTTATGTTGGGGCAAAAAGGCAGAAATTCCTAATATTTTGTGGAAAAATGCCGAAATTCCCCTTATTTTGAGGGATAAAGGCTGAAATTCCCCTTATTTGTGGGCAAAAAGGCAGAAATTTTCTATATTTTGGGGCAAAATTGCAGAAATTTCACTTATTTTGGCGCAAAATTGCAGAAATTCCACTTATTTCAGAGAAAAAAGGCAGAAATTTTCCTTATTTTGGGGCAAAAAGGAGAAATTACCCTTATTTTGAGGTAAAAAGGCTGAAATTCATTTTATTTGGGGGCAAAATCAGAAATTTCCCTTATTTTGGGGCAAAATTGCAGAAATTTCACTTATTTCAGGGTAATAATTCTGAAATTCCCCTTATTTTGGGGAAAAAATTCAGAAATTCCCTATGTTTTGGGGGAAAAAGTCAGAAATTCTCCTTATTTAGAGGCAAAATGGCAAAAATTCCCCTTATTTCGGAGCAAAAATGAAGAAATTTAACTTTTTTATGGCAAAAAGGTATGCATTCCCCTTATTTTCGGGCAAAAAAACAATAATTCCCCGTTTTTAGGAGAAAATTGCAGAAATTCCCCTAATTTTGGGGCAAAAGGCAGAAATTCCCTTTATTTCGGGGCAAAAATCAGAAATTCCCTTTATTTTGGGGCAAAATTCCAGAAATTTCCTTTATTTTGGGGCAAAATTGCAGAAATTTACCTTATTGTTGGGCAAAATTGCAGAAATTTCTCTTATTTGGGCCAAAATTGCAGTAATTTCACTTATTTTCAGGTAAAAAGTCTGAAATTTCCTTTATTTTGGAGCAAAAAAGGAGAAATTCCCCTTATTTTGGGGCAAAATTGCAGAAATTTTCCTTATTATGGGGCAAAAAAGCAGAAATTCCATATATTTTGTGGCAAAAATGCAGAAATTCCCCTTATTTTGAAAAAAAAGGCTGAAATTCCCCTTATTTGGGGGCAAAAAGGCAGAAATTTTCCTTATTTTGGGGCAAAATTGCAGAAATTTCACTTATTTCATGGTAATAAGTAAGAAATTCCCCTTACTTTGGGGAAAAAAGACAGAAATTCTTTTTGTTTTGGGGGAAAAAGACAAAAATTCCACTTATTTAGAGGCAAAAATGCAGAAATTCCCCTTATTTTGGAGCAAAAATGAAGAAATTTCCTTTTTATGTGGCAAAAAGATATGCATTCCCCTTATTTTCGGGCAAAAAAACAAAAATTTTTTGTATTTTGGAGCAAAATTGCAGAAATTCCCCTAATTTTGGGGCAAAAGGCAGAAATTCCGTTTATTTTGGGGCAAAAAATCAGAAATTCCCCTTATTTTGGGGCAAAATTCCAGAAATTTTCTTTATTTTTGGGCAAACTTGCAGGAATTTACCTTATTTTGGGGCAAAATTGCAGAAATTTCTCTTATTTGGGGCAAAATTGCAGAAATTTCACTTATATTCATGTATAAGGCTGAAATTTCCTTTATTTTGGGGCAAAAAGTAAGAAATTCCCCTTATTTTGGGTCAAAATTGCAGAAAATTTCCTTATTTTGGGGCAAAAAGGCAGAAATTTTGTATATTTTGTGGCAAAAAGGCAGAAATTTCCCTTATTTTGAGGTAATAAGGTTGAAATTCCCCTTATTTTGGGGTAAAATTGCAGAAATTTCAAATATTTCAGGGCAAAATTGCAGCAATTCCCCTTATTTTAAGCCAAAAAAATGAAATCCCTAATTTTTGGCTAAAAATAAAGATATTTCACTTATTTCGGGACAAAAAGGCAGAAATTCCAATTAATTTCGGGCAAAAAGGCAGAAATTACCTGTATTTTGGAGCAAAATTGCAGAAATTCCCCTAATATTGGTGCAAAAATGCAGAAATTCCCTTTATTTTGGGGCAAAAAGGCAGAAATTCTCCATATTTTGGTGCAAAAATCAGAAATTTCCCTTATTTTGAGGTAAAATGCTGAAAGTCCCCATATTTTGGGGCAAAAGGCAGAAATTTCCCTTATTTTGGGGCAAATTTGCAGAAATTTCACTTATTTCAAGGTTATAAATCAGAAATTCCCCTTATTTTGGGGCAAAAAAGACAGAAATTCCCTTTGTTTTGGGGAAAAAAGACAGAAATTCCACTTATTTAGAGGCAAAAAGGCAGAAATTCCCCTTATTTTGGAGCAAAAATGAAGAAATTTCACTTTTATATGGCAAAAATGTATGCATTCCCCTTATTTTCGGACAAAAAAGCAGAAATTCCCCGTATTTTGGAGCAAAATGGAAGAAATTCCCCTAATTGTGGGGCAAAAAGTCAGAAATTCCCTATATGTTTGGGCAAAAAGACAGAAATTCTCCTTATTTTGGGGCAAAACTCAGAAATTCCACTTATTTTGGGGTAAAATTGCAGAAATTTCACTTATTTCAGGGAAAAAAGGCAGAAATTTTCCTTACTTTGGGGCAAAAAGGCAGAAATTCCTAATATTTTGTGGCAAAAATGCAGAAATTCCCTGTATTTTGATGTAAAAAGGCTGAAATTCTCCTTATTTGGGGGCAAAAAGGCAGAAATTTCCCTTATTTTGGGGCAAAATTGCAGAAATTTCACTTATTTCAGGGTAATAAGTCAGAAATTCTCCTTATTATGGAGCAAAAAAGTCAGAAATTCCCTTTGTTTTGGGGGAAAAAGACAGAAATTCCACTTATTTAGAGGCAAAATGGCAGAAATTCCCTTTATTTTGGAGCAAAAATGAAGAAATTTCACTTTTTTATGGCAAAAGGTATGCATTCCCCTTATTTTCGGGCAGAAAGGCAGAAATTACTCGTATTTTGGAGCAAAATTGCAGAAATTCCCCTAATTTTGTGGCAAAAGGCAGAAATTACATTTATTTTGGGGCAATAATCAGAAATTCCCCTTATTTTGGGGCAAAATTCCAGAAATTTTCTTTATTTTGGGGCAAAATTGCAGGAATTTACCTTATTTTGGGGCCAAATTGCAGAAATTTCTCTTATTTGGGGCAAAATTGCAGAAATTTCACTTATTTTCATGTAAAAAGGCTGAAATTTCCTTTATTTTTGGGCAAAAAGGGAGAAATTCCCCTTATTTTGGGTCAAAATTGCAGAAAGTTTCCTTATTTTGGGGCAAAAAGGCAGAGATTCCGTATATTTTGTGGCAAAAAGGCAGAAATTTCCCTTATTTTGAGGTAATAAGGTTGAAATTCCCCTTATTATGGGGTAAAATTGCAGAAATTTCAAATATTTCAGGGCAAAATTGCAGCAATTCCCCTTATTTTAAGGCAAAAAATGAAATCCCTAATTTTTGGCTAAAATTGAAGATATTTCACTTATTTCGGGACAAAAAGGCAGAAATTCCAATTAATTTCGGGCAAAAAGGCAGAAATTACCCGTATTTTGGAGCAAAATTGCAGAAATTCCCCTAATATTGGTGCAAAAATGCAGAAATTCCCTTTATTTTGGGGCAAAAAGGCAGAAATTCTCCATATTTTGGTGCAAAAATCAGAAATTTCCCTTATTTTGAGGTAAAATGCAGAAAGTCCCCATATTTTGGGGCAAAATGCAGAAATTTCCCTTATTTTGGGGCAAATTTGCAGAAATTTCACTTATTTCAGGGTAATAAGTCAGAAATTTTCCTTATTTTGGGGCAAAAAAGAGAGAAATTCCCTTTGTTTAGGGGGAAAAAGACAGAAATTCCACTTATTTAGAGGCAAAAAGGCAGAAATTCCCCTTATTTTGGAGCAAAAATGAAGAAATTTCACTTTTATATGGCAAAAATGTATGCATTCCCCTTATTTTCGGGCAAAAAAGCAGAAATTCCCCGTATTTTGGAGCAAAATGGCAGAAATTCCCCTAATTGTGGTGCAAAAACTCAGAAATTCCCTATATGTTTGGGCAAAAAGACAGAAATTCTCTTTATTTTGGGGCAAAACTCAGAAATTCCACTTATTTTGGGGCAAAATTGCAGAAATTTCACTTATTTCAGGGAAAAAAGGCAGAAATTTTCCTTATTTTGGGGCAAAAAGGCAGAAATTCCTAATATTGTGACAAAAATATAGAAATTTTCCTTATTTTGAGGTAAAAAGGCTGAAATTCCACTTATTTTTGGGCAAAATTGCAGAAATTTCTCTTATTTCAGGGTAATAAGTCAGAAATTCCCCTTATTTTGGGCTAAAAAAAGAGAAATTCTTTTTGTTTTTGGGGAAAAAGACAGAAATTCCACTTATTCAGAGGCAAAAAGGCAGAAATTCCCCTTATTTTGGAGCAAAAATGAAGAAATTTCACTTTTATATGGCAAAAAGGTATGCATTCCCCTCATTTTCGGGCAAAAAGGCAGAAATTCGCCGTATTTTGGAGCAAAATTGCAGAAATTCTCCTAATTGTGGGGCAAAAATTCAAAAATTCCCTATATGTTGGGGCAAAAAGACAGAAATTCTCTTTATTTTGGGGCAAAACTCAGAAATTCCACTTATTTTGGGGCAAAATTGCAGAAATTTCACTTATTTTGTGGAAAAAAGGCAGAAATTTCTAATATTTTGTGGCAACAATGCAGAAATTCTTTTTATTTTGAGGGATAAAGGCTGAAATTCCCCTTATTTGGGGGCACAAAGGCAGAAATTTCCCTTATTTTGGGGCAAAATAGCAGAAATTTCATTTATTTTGGCGCAAAATTGCAGAAATTTCACTTATTTCATTGAAAAAAGGCAGAAATTTTCCTTATTTTGGGGCAAAAAAGGAGATATTCCCCTTATTTTGAGGTAAAAAGGCTTAAATTCCCCTTATTTGGGGGCAAAAAGTCAGAAATTTCCCTTATTTTGGGGCAAAATTCCAGAAATTTCTTTTATTTTGGGGCAAAATTGCAGAAATTTCACTTATTTTGGGGCAAAATTGCAGAAATTTCACTTATTTCAGGGAAAAAGGGCAGAAATTTTTCTTATGTTGGGGCAAAAAGGCAGAAATTCCTAATATTTTGTGGAAAAATGCCGAAATTCCCCTTATTTTGAGGGATAAAGGCTGAAATTCCCCTTATTTGTGGGCAAAAAGGCAGAAATTTTCTATATTTTGGGGCAAAATTGCAGAAATTTCACTTATTTTGGCGCAAAATTGCAGAAATTCCACTTATTTCAGAGAAAAAAGGCAGAAATTTTCCTTATTTTGGGGCAAAAAGGAGAAATTACCCTTATTTTGAGGTAAAAAGGCTGAAATTCATTTTATTTGGGGGCAAAATCAGAAATTTCCCTTATTTTGGGGCAAAATTGCAGAAATTTCACTTATTTCAGGGTAATAATTCTGAAATTCCCCTTATTTTGGGGAAAAAATTCAGAAATTCCCTATGTTTTGGGGGAAAAAGTCAGAAATTCTCCTTATTTAGAGGCAAAATGGCAAAAATTCCCCTTATTTCGGAGCAAAAATGAAGAAATTTAACTTTTTTATGGCAAAAAGGTATGCATTCCCCTTATTTTCGGGCAAAAAAACAATAATTCCCCGTTTTTAGGAGAAAATTGCAGAAATTCCCCTAATTTTGGGGCAAAAGGCAGAAATTCCCTTTATTTCGGGGCAAAAATCAGAAATTCCCTTTATTTTGGGGCAAAATTCCAGAAATTTCCTTTATTTTGGGGCAAAATTGCAGAAATTTACCTTATTGTTGGGCAAAATTGCAGAAATTTCTCTTATTTGGGCCAAAATTGCAGTAATTTCACTTATTTTCAGGTAAAAAGTCTGAAATTTCCTTTATTTTGGAGCAAAAAAGGAGAAATTCCCCTTATTTTGGGGCAAAATTGCAGAAATTTTCCTTATTATGGGGCAAAAAAGCAGAAATTCCATATATTTTGTGGCAAAAATGCAGAAATTCCCCTTATTTTGAAAAAAAAGGCTGAAATTCCCCTTATTTGGGGGCAAAAAGGCAGAAATTTTCCTTATTTTGGGGCAAAATTGCAGAAATTTCACTTATTTCATGGTAATAAGTAAGAAATTCCCCTTACTTTGGGGAAAAAAGACAGAAATTCTTTTTGTTTTGGGGGAAAAAGACAAAAATTCCACTTATTTAGAGGCAAAAATGCAGAAATTCCCCTTATTTTGGAGCAAAAATGAAGAAATTTCCTTTTTATGTGGCAAAAAGATATGCATTCCCCTTATTTTCGGGCAAAAAAACAAAAATTTTTTGTATTTTGGAGCAAAATTGCAGAAATTCCCCTAATTTTGGGGCAAAAGGCAGAAATTCCGTTTATTTTGGGGCAAAAAATCAGAAATTCCCCTTATTTTGGGGCAAAATTCCAGAAATTTTCTTTATTTTTGGGCAAACTTGCAGGAATTTACCTTATTTTGGGGCAAAATTGCAGAAATTTCTCTTATTTGGGGCAAAATTGCAGAAATTTCACTTATATTCATGTATAAGGCTGAAATTTCCTTTATTTTGGGGCAAAAAGTAAGAAATTCCCCTTATTTTGGGTCAAAATTGCAGAAAATTTCCTTATTTTGGGGCAAAAAGGCAGAAATTTTGTATATTTTGTGGCAAAAAGGCAGAAATTTCCCTTATTTTGAGGTAATAAGGTTGAAATTCCCCTTATTTTGGGGTAAAATTGCAGAAATTTCAAATATTTCAGGGCAAAATTGCAGCAATTCCCCTTATTTTAAGCCAAAAAAATGAAATCCCTAATTTTTGGCTAAAAATAAAGATATTTCACTTATTTCGGGACAAAAAGGCAGAAATTCCAATTAATTTCGGGCAAAAAGGCAGAAATTACCTGTATTTTGGAGCAAAATTGCAGAAATTCCCCTAATATTGGTGCAAAAATGCAGAAATTCCCTTTATTTTGGGGCAAAAAGGCAGAAATTCTCCATATTTTGGTGCAAAAATCAGAAATTTCCCTTATTTTGAGGTAAAATGCTGAAAGTCCCCATATTTTGGGGCAAAAGGCAGAAATTTCCCTTATTTTGGGGCAAATTTGCAGAAATTTCACTTATTTCAAGGTTATAAATCAGAAATTCCCCTTATTTTGGGGCAAAAAAGACAGAAATTCCCTTTGTTTTGGGGAAAAAAGACAGAAATTCCACTTATTTAGAGGCAAAAAGGCAGAAATTCCCCTTATTTTGGAGCAAAAATGAAGAAATTTCACTTTTATATGGCAAAAATGTATGCATTCCCCTTATTTTCGGACAAAAAAGCAGAAATTCCCCGTATTTTGGAGCAAAATGGAAGAAATTCCCCTAATTGTGGGGCAAAAAGTCAGAAATTCCCTATATGTTTGGGCAAAAAGACAGAAATTCTCCTTATTTTGGGGCAAAACTCAGAAATTCCACTTATTTTGGGGTAAAATTGCAGAAATTTCACTTATTTCAGGGAAAAAAGGCAGAAATTTTCCTTACTTTGGGGCAAAAAGGCAGAAATTCCTAATATTTTGTGGCAAAAATGCAGAAATTCCCTGTATTTTGATGTAAAAAGGCTGAAATTCTCCTTATTTGGGGGCAAAAAGGCAGAAATTTCCCTTATTTTGGGGCAAAATTGCAGAAATTTCACTTATTTCAGGGTAATAAGTCAGAAATTCTCCTTATTATGGAGCAAAAAAGTCAGAAATTCCCTTTGTTTTGGGGGAAAAAGACAGAAATTCCACTTATTTAGAGGCAAAATGGCAGAAATTCCCTTTATTTTGGAGCAAAAATGAAGAAATTTCACTTTTTTATGGCAAAAGGTATGCATTCCCCTTATTTTCGGGCAGAAAGGCAGAAATTACTCGTATTTTGGAGCAAAATTGCAGAAATTCCCCTAATTTTGTGGCAAAAGGCAGAAATTACATTTATTTTGGGGCAATAATCAGAAATTCCCCTTATTTTGGGGCAAAATTCCAGAAATTTTCTTTATTTTGGGGCAAAATTGCAGGAATTTACCTTATTTTGGGGCCAAATTGCAGAAATTTCTCTTATTTGGGGCAAAATTGCAGAAATTTCACTTATTTTCATGTAAAAAGGCTGAAATTTCCTTTATTTTTGGGCAAAAAGGGAGAAATTCCCCTTATTTTGGGTCAAAATTGCAGAAAGTTTCCTTATTTTGGGGCAAAAAGGCAGAGATTCCGTATATTTTGTGGCAAAAAGGCAGAAATTTCCCTTATTTTGAGGTAATAAGGTTGAAATTCCCCTTATTATGGGGTAAAATTGCAGAAATTTCAAATATTTCAGGGCAAAATTGCAGCAATTCCCCTTATTTTAAGGCAAAAAATGAAATCCCTAATTTTTGGCTAAAATTGAAGATATTTCACTTATTTCGGGACAAAAAGGCAGAAATTCCAATTAATTTCGGGCAAAAAGGCAGAAATTACCCGTATTTTGGAGCAAAATTGCAGAAATTCCCCTAATATTGGTGCAAAAATGCAGAAATTCCCTTTATTTTGGGGCAAAAAGGCAGAAATTCTCCATATTTTGGTGCAAAAATCAGAAATTTCCCTTATTTTGAGGTAAAATGCAGAAAGTCCCCATATTTTGGGGCAAAATGCAGAAATTTCCCTTATTTTGGGGCAAATTTGCAGAAATTTCACTTATTTCAGGGTAATAAGTCAGAAATTTTCCTTATTTTGGGGCAAAAAAGAGAGAAATTCCCTTTGTTTAGGGGGAAAAAGACAGAAATTCCACTTATTTAGAGGCAAAAAGGCAGAAATTCCCCTTATTTTGGAGCAAAAATGAAGAAATTTCACTTTTATATGGCAAAAATGTATGCATTCCCCTTATTTTCGGGCAAAAAAGCAGAAATTCCCCGTATTTTGGAGCAAAATGGCAGAAATTCCCCTAATTGTGGTGCAAAAACTCAGAAATTCCCTATATGTTTGGGCAAAAAGACAGAAATTCTCTTTATTTTGGGGCAAAACTCAGAAATTCCACTTATTTTGGGGCAAAATTGCAGAAATTTCACTTATTTCAGGGAAAAAAGGCAGAAATTTTCCTTATTTTGGGGCAAAAAGGCAGAAATTCCTAATATTGTGACAAAAATATAGAAATTTTCCTTATTTTGAGGTAAAAAGGCTGAAATTCCACTTATTTTTGGGCAAAATTGCAGAAATTTCTCTTATTTCAGGGTAATAAGTCAGAAATTCCCCTTATTTTGGGCTAAAAAAAGAGAAATTCTTTTTGTTTTTGGGGAAAAAGACAGAAATTCCACTTATTCAGAGGCAAAAAGGCAGAAATTCCCCTTATTTTGGAGCAAAAATGAAGAAATTTCACTTTTATATGGCAAAAAGGTATGCATTCCCCTCATTTTCGGGCAAAAAGGCAGAAATTCGCCGTATTTTGGAGCAAAATTGCAGAAATTCTCCTAATTGTGGGGCAAAAATTCAGAAATTCCCTATATGTTGGGGCAAAAAGACAGAAATTCTCTTTATTTTGGGGCAAAACTCAGAAATTCCACTTATTTTGGGGCAAAATTGCAGAAATTTCACTTATTTTGTGGAAAAAAGGCAGAAATTTCTAATATTTTGTGGCAACAATGCAGAAATTCTTTTTATTTTGAGGGATAAAGGCTGAAATTCCCCTTATTTGGGGGCACAAAGGCAGAAATTTCCCTTATTTTGGGGCAAAATAGCAGAAATTTCATTTATTTTGGCGCAAAATTGCAGAAATTTCACTTATTTCATTGAAAAAAGGCAGAAATTTTCCTTATTTTGGGGCAAAAAAGGAGATATTCCCCTTATTTTGAGGTAAAAAGGCTTAAATTCCCCTTATTTGGGGGCAAAAAGTCAGAAATTTCCCTTATTTTGGGGCAAAATTCCAGAAATTTCTTTTATTTTGGGGCAAAATTGCAGAAATTTCACTTATTTTGGGGCAAAATTGCAGAAATTTCACTTATTTCAGGGAAAAAGGGCAGAAATTTTTCTTATGTTGGGGCAAAAAGGCAGAAATTCCTAATATTTTGTGGAAAAATGCCGAAATTCCCCTTATTTTGAGGGATAAAGGCTGAAATTCCCCTTATTTGTGGGCAAAAAGGCAGAAATTTTCTATATTTTGGGGCAAAATTGCAGAAATTTCACTTATTTTGGCGCAAAATTGCAGAAATTCCACTTATTTCAGAGAAAAAAGGCAGAAATTTTCCTTATTTTGGGGCAAAAAGGAGAAATTACCCTTATTTTGAGGTAAAAAGGCTGAAATTCATTTTATTTGGGGGCAAAATCAGAAATTTCCCTTATTTTGGGGCAAAATTGCAGAAATTTCACTTATTTCAGGGTAATAATTCTGAAATTCCCCTTATTTTGGGGAAAAAATTCAGAAATTCCCTATGTTTTGGGGGAAAAAGTCAGAAATTCTCCTTATTTAGAGGCAAAATGGCAAAAATTCCCCTTATTTCGGAGCAAAAATGAAGAAATTTAACTTTTTTATGGCAAAAAGGTATGCATTCCCCTTATTTTCGGGCAAAAAAACAATAATTCCCCGTTTTTAGGAGAAAATTGCAGAAATTCCCCTAATTTTGGGGCAAAAGGCAGAAATTCCCTTTATTTCGGGGCAAAAATCAGAAATTCCCTTTATTTTGGGGCAAAATTCCAGAAATTTCCTTTATTTTGGGGCAAAATTGCAGAAATTTACCTTATTGTTGGGCAAAATTGCAGAAATTTCTCTTATTTGGGCCAAAATTGCAGTAATTTCACTTATTTTCAGGTAAAAAGTCTGAAATTTCCTTTATTTTGGAGCAAAAAAGGAGAAATTCCCCTTATTTTGGGGCAAAATTGCAGAAATTTTCCTTATTATGGGGCAAAAAAGCAGAAATTCCATATATTTTGTGGCAAAAATGCAGAAATTCCCCTTATTTTGAAAAAAAAGGCTGAAATTCCCCTTATTTGGGGGCAAAAAGGCAGAAATTTTCCTTATTTTGGGGCAAAATTGCAGAAATTTCACTTATTTCATGGTAATAAGTAAGAAATTCCCCT
Organism: Micromys minutus; assembly: GCF_963924665.1. Classification (NCBI taxonomy): domain Eukaryota; kingdom Metazoa; phylum Chordata; class Mammalia; order Rodentia; family Muridae; genus Micromys; species Micromys minutus. Next base: position 64,544 of record NW_027667820.1, read on the forward strand.
TACTTTGGGGAAAAAAGACAGAAATTCTTTTTGTTTTGGGGGAAAAAGACAAAAATTCCACTTATTTAGAGGCAAAAATGCAGAAATTCCCCTTATTTTGGAGCAAAAATGAAGAAATTTCCTTTTTATGTGGCAAAAAGATATGCATTCCCCTTATTTTCGGGCAAAAAAACAAAAATTTTTTGTATTTTGGAGCAAAATTGCAGAAATTCCCCTAATTTTGGGGCAAAAGGCAGAAATTCCGTTTATTTTGGGGCAAAAAATCAGAAATTCCCCTTATTTTGGGGCAAAATTCCAGAAATTTTCTTTATTTTTGGGCAAACTTGCAGGAATTTACCTTATTTTGGGGCAAAATTGCAGAAATTTCTCTTATTTGGGGCAAAATTGCAGAAATTTCACTTATATTCATGTATAAGGCTGAAATTTCCTTTATTTTGGGGCAAAAAGTAAGAAATTCCCCTTATTTTGGGTCAAAATTGCAGAAAATTTCCTTATTTTGGGGCAAAAAGGCAGAAATTTTGTATATTTTGTGGCAAAAAGGCAGAAATTTCCCTTATTTTGAGGTAATAAGGTTGAAATTCCCCTTATTTTGGGGTAAAATTGCAGAAATTTCAAATATTTCAGGGCAAAATTGCAGCAATTCCCCTTATTTTAAGCCAAAAAAATGAAATCCCTAATTTTTGGCTAAAAATAAAGATATTTCACTTATTTCGGGACAAAAAGGCAGAAATTCCAATTAATTTCGGGCAAAAAGGCAGAAATTACCTGTATTTTGGAGCAAAATTGCAGAAATTCCCCTAATATTGGTGCAAAAATGCAGAAATTCCCTTTATTTTGGGGCAAAAAGGCAGAAATTCTCCATATTTTGGTGCAAAAATCAGAAATTTCCCTTATTTTGAGGTAAAATGCTGAAAGTCCCCATATTTTGGGGCAAAAGGCAGAAATTTCCCTTATTTTGGGGCAAATTTGCAGAAATTCCACTTATTTCAAGGTTATAAATCAGAAATTCCCCTTATTTTGGGGCAAAAAAGACAGAAATTCCCTTTGTTTTGGGGAAAAAAGACAGAAATTCCACTTATTTAGAGGCAAAAAGGCAGAAATTCCCCTTATTTTGGAGCAAAAATGAAGAAATTTCACTTTTATATGGCAAAAATGTATGCATTCCCCTTATTTTCGGACAAAAAAGCAGAAATTCCCCGTATTTTGGAGCAAAATGGAAGAAATTCCCCTAATTGTGGGGCAAAAAGTCAGAAATTCCCTATATGTTTGGGCAAAAAGACAGAAATTCTCCTTATTTTGGGGCAAAACTCAGAAATTCCACTTATTTTGGGGCAAAATTGCAGAAATTTCACTTATTTCAGGGAAAAAAGGCAGAAATTTTCCTTACTTTGGGGCAAAAAGGCAGAAATTCCTAATATTTTGTGGCAAAAATGCAGAAATTCCCTGTATTTTGAGGTAAAAAGGCTGAAATTCTCCTTATTTGGGGGCAAAAAGGCAGAAATTTCCCTTATTTTGGGGCAAAATTGCAGAAATTTCACTTATTTCAGGGTAATAAGTCAGAAATTCTCCTTATTATGGAGCAAAAAAGTCAGAAATTCCCTTTGTTTTGGGGGAAAAAGACAGAAATTCCACTTATTAAGAGGCAAAATGGCAGAAATTCCCTTTATTTTGGAGCAAAAATGAAGGAATTTTACTTTTTTATGGCAAGAAGGTATGCATTTCCCTTATTTTCGGGCAGAAAGGCAGAAATTACTCGTATTTTGGAGCAAAATTGCAGAAATTCCCCTAATTTTGTGGCAAAAGGCAGAAATTACATTTATTTTGGGGCAATAATCAGAAATTCCCCTTATTTTGGGGCAAAATTCCAGAAATTTTCTTTATTTTGGGGCAAAATTGCAGGAATTTACCTTATTTTGGGGCCAAATTGCAGAAATTTCTCTTATTTGGGGCAAAATTGCAGAAATTTCACTTATTTTCATGTAAAAAGGCTGAAATTTCCTTTATTTTTGGGCAAAAAGGGAGAAATTCCCCTTATTTTGGGTCAAAATTGCAGAAAGTTTCCTTATTTTGGGGCAAAAAGGCAGAGATTCCGTATATTTTGTGGCAAAAAGGCAGAAATTTCCCTTATTTTGAGGTAATAAGGTTGAAATTCCCCTTATTTTGGGGTAAAATTGCAGAAATTTCAAATATTTCAGGGCAAAATTGCAGCAATTCCCCTTATTTTAAGGCAAAAAAATGAAATCCCTAATTTTTGGCTAAAATTGAAGATATTTCACTTATTTCGGGACAAAAAGGCAGAAATTCCAATTAATTTCGGGCAAAAAGGCAGAAATTACCCGTATTTTAAAGCAAAATTGCAGAAATTCCCCTAATATTGGTGCAAAAATGCAGAAATTCCCTTTATTTTGGGGCAAAAAGGCAGAAATTCTCCATATTTTGGTGCAAAAATCAGAAATTTCCCTTATTTTGAGGTAAAATGCAGAAAGTCCCCATATTTTGGGGCAAAATGCAGAAATTTCCCTTATTTTGGGGCAAATTTGCAGAAATTTCACTTATTTCAGGGTAATAAGTCAGAAATTTTCCTTATTTTGGGGCAAAAAAGACAGAAATTCCCTTTGTTTAGGGGGAAAAAGACAGAAATTCCACTTATTTAGAGGCAAAAAGGCAGAAATTCCCCTTATTTTGGAGCAAAAATGAAGAAATTTCACTTTTATATGGCAAAAATGTATGCATTCCCCTTATTTTCGGGCAAAAAAGCAGAAATTCCCCGTATTTTGGAGCAAAATGGCAGAAATTCCCCTAATTGTGGCGCAAAAACTCAGAAATTCCCTATATGTTTGGGCAAAAAGACAGAAATTCTCTTTATTTTGGGGCAAAACTCAGAAATTCCACTTATTTTGGGGCAAAATTGCAGAAATTTCACTTATTTCAGGGAAAAAAGGCAGAAATTTTCCTTACTTTGGGGCAAAAAGGCAGAAATTCCTAATATTTTGTGGCAAAAATGCAGAAATTCCCTGTATTTTGATGTAAAAAGGCTGAAATTCTCCTTATTTGGGGGCAAAAAGGCAGAAATTTCCCTTATTTTGGGGCAAAATTGCAGAAATTTCACTTATTTCAGGGTAATAAGTCAGAAATTCTCCTTATTATGGAGCAAAAAAGTCAGAAATTCCCTTTGTTTTGGGGGAAAAAGACAGAAATTCCACTTATTAAGAGGCAAAATGGCAGAAATTCCCTTTATTTTGGAGCAAAAATGAAGGAATTTTACTTTTTTATGGCAAGAAGGTATGCATTTCCCTTATTTTCGGGCAAACAGGCAGAAATTACTCGTCTTTTGGAGCAAAATTGCAGAAATTCCCCTAATTTTGTGGCAAAAGGCAGAAATTACATTTATTTTGGGGCAATAATCAGAAATTCCCCTTATTTTGGGGCAAAATTCCAGAAATTTTCTTTATTTTGGGGCAAAATTGCAGGACTTTACCTTATTTTGGGGCCAAATTGCAGAAATTTCTCTTATTTGGGGCAAAATTGCAGAAATTTCACTTATTTTCATGTAAAAAGGCTGAAATTTCCTTTATTTTTGGGCAAAAAGGGAGAAATTCCCCTTATTTTGGGTCAAAATTGCAGAAAGTTTCCTTATTTTGGGGCAAAAAGGCAGAAATTCCGTATATTTTGTGGCAAAAAGGCAGAAATTTCCCTTATTTTGAGGTAATAAGGTTGAAATCCCCCTTATTTTGGGGTAAAATTGCAGAAATTTCAAATATTTCAGGGCAAAATTGCAGCAATTCCCCTTATTTTAAGGCAAAAAAATGAAATCCCTAATTTTTGGCTAAAATTGAAGATATTTCACTTATTTCGGGACAAAAAGGCAGAAATTCCAATTAATTTCGGGCAAAAAGGCAGAAATTACCCGTATTTTGGAGCAAAATTGCAGAAATTCCCCTAATATTGGTGCAAAAATGCAGAAATTCCCTTTATTTTGGGGCAAAAAGGCAGAAATTCTCCATATTTTGGTGCAAAAATCAGAAATTTCCCTTATTTTGAGGTAAAATGCTGAAAGTCCCCATATTTTGGGGCAAAAGGCAGAAATTTCCCTTATTTTGGGGCAAATTTGCAGAAATTTCACTTATTTCAAGGTAATAAGTCAGAAATTCCCCTTATTTTGGGGCAAAAAAGAGAGAAATTCCCTTTGTTTTGGGGAAAAAAGACAGAAATTCCACTTATTTAGAGGCAAAAAGGCAGAAATTCCCCTTATTTTGGAGCAAAAATGAAGAAATTTCACTTTTATATGGCAAAAATGTATGCATTCCCCTTATTTTCGGGCAAAAAAGCAGAAATTCCCCGTATTTTGGAGCAAAATGGAAGAAATTCCCCTAATTGTGGGGCAAAAAGTCAGAAATTCCCTATATGTTTGGGCAAAAAGACAAAAATTCTCCTTATTTTGGGGCAAAACTCAGAAATTCCACTTATTTTGGGGCAAAATTGCAGAAATTTCACTTATTTCAGGGAAAAAAGGCAGAAATTTTCCTTACTTTGGGGCAAAAAGGCAGAAATTCCTAATATTTTGTGGCAAAAATGCAGAAATTCCCTGTATTTTGATGTAAAAAGGCTGAAATTCTCCTTATTTGGGGGCAAAAAGGCAGAAATTTCCCTTATTTTGGGGCAAAATTGCAGAAATTTCACTTATTTCAGGGTAATAAGTCAGAAATTCTCCTTATTATGGAGCAAAAAAGTCAGAAATTCCCTTTGTTTTGGGGGAAAAAGACAGAAATTCCACTTATTAAGAGGCAAAATGGCAGAAATTCCCTTTATTTTGGAGCAAAAATGAAGGAATTTTACTTTTTTATGGCAAGAAGGTATGCATTTCCCTTATTTTTGGGCAGAAAGGCAGAAATTACTCGTATTTTGGAGCAAAATTGCAGAAATTCCCCTAATTTTGTGGCAAAAGGCAGAAATTACATTTATTTTGGGGCAATAATCAGAAATTCCCCTTATTTTGGGGCAAAATTCCAGAAATTTTCTTTATTTTGGGGCAAAATTGCAGGAATTTACCTTATTTTGGGGCCAAATTGCAGAAATTTCTCTTATTTGGGGCAAAATTGCAGAAATTTCACTTATTTTCATGTAAAAAGGCTGAAATTTCCTTTATTTTTGGGCAAAAAGGGAGAAATTCCCCTTATTTTGGGTCAAAATTGCAGAAAGTTTCCTTATTTTGGGGCAAAAAGGAAGAAATTCCGTATATTTTGTGGCAAAAAGGCAGAAATTTCCCTTATTTTGAGGTAATAAGGTTGAAATTCCCCTTATTTTGGGTAAAATTGCAGAAATTTCAAATATTTCAGGGCAAAATTGCAGAAATTCCCCTTATTTTAAGGCAAAAAAATGAAATCCCTAATTTTTGGCTAAAATTGAAGATATTTCACTTATTTCGGGACAAAAAGGCAGAAATTCCAATTAATTTCGGGCAAAAAGGCAGAAATTACCCATATTTTGGAGCAAAATTGCAGAAATTCCCCTAATATTGGTGCAAAAATGCAGAATTCCCTTTATTTTGGGGCAAAAAGGCAGAAATTCTCCATATTTTGGTGCAAAAATCAGAAATTTCCCTTATTTTGAGGTAAAATGCAGAAAGTCCCCATATTTTGGGGCAAAATGCAGAAATTTCCCTTATTTTGGGGCAAATTTGCAGAAATTTCACTTATTTCAGGGTAATAAGTCAGAAATTTTCCTTATTTTGGGGCAAAAAAGACAGAAATTCCCTTTGTTTAGGGGGAAAAAGACAGAAATTCCACTTATTTAGAGGCAAAAAGGCAGAAATTCCCCTTATTTTGGAGCAAAAATGAAGAAATTTCACTTTTATATGGCAAAAATGTATGCATTCCCCTTATTTTCGGGCAAAAAAGCAGAAATTCCCCGTATTTTGGAGCAAAATGGCAGAAATTCCCCTAACTGTGGCGCAAAAACTCAGAAATTCCCTATATGTTTGGGCAAAAAGACAGAAATTCTCTTTATTTTGGGGCAAAACTCAGAAATTCCACTTATTTTGGGGCAAAATTGCAGAAATTTCACTTATTTCAGGGAAAAAAGGCAGAAATTTTCCTTATTTTGGGGCAAAAAGGCAGAAATTCCTAATATTGTGACAAAAATATAGAAATTCCCCTTATTTTGAGGTAAAAAGGCTGAAATTCCACTTATTTTTGGGCAAAATTGCAGAAATTTCTCTTATTTCAGGGTAATAAGTCAGAAATTCCCCTTATTTTGGGCTAAAAAAAAGAGAAATTCTTTTTGTTTTTGGGGAAAAAGACAGAAATTCCACTTATTCAGAGGCAAAAAGGCAGAAATTCCCCTTATTTTGGAGCAAAAATGAAGAAATTTCACTTTTATATGGCAAAAAGGTATGCATTCCCCTCATTTTCGGGCAAAAAGGCAGAAATTCGCCGTATTTTGGAGCAAAATTGCAGAAATTCTCCTAATTGTGGGGCAAAAATTCAGAAATTCCCTATATGTTGGGGCAAAAAGACAGAAATTCTCTTTATTTTGGGGCAAAACTCAGAAATTCCACTTATTTTGGGGCAAAATTGCAGAAATTTCACTTATTTTGTGGAAAAAAGGCAGAAATTCCTAATATTTTGTGGCAACAATGCAGAAATTCTTTTTATTTTGAGGGATAAAGGCTGAAATTCCCCTTATTTGGGGGCACAAAGGCAGAAATTTCCCTTATTTTGGGGCAAAATAGCAGAAATTTCATTTATTTTGGCGCAAAATTGCAGAAATTTCACTTATTTCATTGAAAAAAGGCAGAAATTTTCCTTATTTTGGGGCAAAAAAAGAGATATTCCCCTTATTTTGAGGTAAAAAAGCTTAAATTCCCCTTATTTGGGGGCAAAAAGTCAGAAATTTCCCTTATTTTGGGGCAAAATTCCAGAAATTTCTTTTATTTTGGGGCAAAATTGCAGAAATTTCACTTATTTTGGGGCAAAATTGCAGAAATTTCACTTATTTCAGGGAAAAAGAGCAGAAATTTTTCTTATGTTGGGGCAAAAAGGCAGAAATTCCTAATATTTTGTGGAAAAATGCCGAAATTCCCCTTATTTTGAGGGATAAAGGCTGAAATTCCCCTTATTTGGGGGCAAAAAGGCAGAAATTTTCTATATTTTGGGGCAAAATTGCAGAAATTTCACTTATTTTGGCGCAAAATTGCAGAAATTTCACTTATTTCAGAGAAAAAAGGCAGAAATTTTCCTTATTTTGGGGCAAAAAAGGAGAAATTACCCTTATTTTGAGGTAAAAAGGCTGAAATTCATTTTATTTGGGGGCAAAATCAGAAATTTCCCTTATTTTGGGGCAAAATTGCAGAAATTTCACTTATTTCAGGGTAATAATTCTGAAATTCCCCTTATTTTGGGGAAAAAATTCAGAAATTCCCTATGTTTTGGGGGAAAAAGTCAGAAATTCTCCTTATTTAGAGGCAAAATGGCAAAAATTCCCCTTATTTCGGAGCAAAAATGAAGAAATTTAACTTTTTTATGGCAAAAAGGTATGCATTCCCCTTATTTTCGGGCAAAAAACAATAATTCCCCGTTTTTAGGAGAAAATTGCAGAAATTCTCCTAATTTTGGGGCAAAAGGCAGAAATTCCCTTTATTTCGGGGCAAAAATCAGAAATTCCCTTTATTTTGGGGCAAAATTCCAGAAATTTCCTTTATTTTGGGGCAAAATTGCAGAAATTTACCTTATTGTTGGGCAAAATTGCAGAAATTTCTCTTATTTGGGCCAAAATTGCAGTAATTTCACTTATTTTCAGGTAAAAAGTCTGAAATTTCCTTTATTTTGGAGCAAAAAAGGAGAAATTCCCCTTATTTTGGGGCAAAATTGCAGAAATTTTCCTTATTTTGGGGCAAAATTGCAGTAATTTCATTTTTTCAGATAAAAAGGGTGAAATTTCCTTTATTTGGGGCAAAAAAGAAGAAATTCCCCTTATTTTGGGGCAAAATTGCAGAAATTTTCCTTATTATGGGGCAAAAAGGCAGAAATTCCATATATTTTGTGGCAAAAATGCAGAAATTCCCCTTATTTTGAAAAAAAAGGCTGAAATTCCCCTTATTTGGGGGCAAAAAGGCAGAAATTTTCCTTATTTTGGGGCAAAATTGCAGAAATTTCACTTATTTCATGGTAATAAGTCAGAAATTCCCCTTACTTTGGGGAAAAAAGACAGAAATTCTTTTTGTTTTGGGGGAAAAAGACAAAAATTCCACTTATTTAGAGGCAAAAACGCTGAAATTCCCCTTATTTTGGAGCAAAAATGAAGAAATTTCCTTTTTATATGGCAAAAAGATATGCATTCCCCTTATTTTCGGGCAAAGAGGCAAAAATTTTTCGTATTTTGGAGCAAAATTGCAGAAATTCCCCTAATTTTGGGGCAAAAGGCAGAAATTCCGTTTATTTTGGGGCAAAAAATCAGAAATTCCCCTTATTTTGGGGCAAAATTCCAGAAATTTTCTTTATTTTTGGGCAAACTTGCAGGAATTTACCTTATTTTGGGGCAAAATTGCAGAAATTTCTCTTATTTGGGGCAAAATTGCAGAAATTTCACTTATATTCATGTATAAGGCTGAAATTTCCTTTATTTTGGGGCAAAAAGTAAGAAATTCCCCTTATTTTGGGTCAAAAGTGCAGAAATTTTCCTTATTTTGGGGCAAAAAGGCAGAAATTTCGTATATTTTGTGGCCAAAAGGCAGAAATTTCCCTTATTTTGAGGTAATAAGGTTGAAATTCCCCTTATTTTGGGGTAAAATTGCAGAAATTTCAAATATTTCAGGGCAAAATTGCAGCAATTCCCCTTATTTTAAGGCAAAAAAATGAAATCCCTAATTTTTGGCTAAAAATGAAGATATTTCACTTATTTCGGATCAAAAAGGCAGAAATTCCAATTAATTTCGGGCAAAAAGGCAGAAATTACCTGTATTTTGGAGCAAAATTGCAGAAATTCCCCTAATATTGGTGCAAAAATGCAGAAATTCCCTTTATTTTGGGGCAAAAAGGCAGAAATTCTCCATATTTTGGTGCAAAAATCAGAAATTTCCCTTATTTTGAGGTAAAATGCTGAAAGTCCCCATATTTTGGGGCAAAAGGCAGAAATTTCCCTTATTTTGGGGCAAATTTGCAGAAATTTCACTTATTTCAAGGTAATAAGTCAGAAATTCCCCTTATTTTGGGGCAAAAAAGAGAGAAATTCCCTTTGTTTTGGGGAAAAAAGACAGAAATTCCACTTATTTAGAGGCAAAAAGGCAGAAATTCCCCTTATTTTGGAGCAAAAATGAAGAAATTTCACTTTTTTATGGCAAAAAGGTATGCATTCCCCTTATTTTCGGGCAGAAAGGCAGAAATTCCTCGTATTTTGGAGCAAAATTGCAGATATTCCCCTAATTTTGGGGCAAAAGGCAGAAATTATCTATATTTTGGGGCAAAAATCAGAAATTCCCCTTATTTTGGGGCAAAATTCCAGAAATTTCCTTTATTTTGGGGCAAAATTGCAGAAATTTACCTTATTTTGCGGCAAAATTGCAGAAATTTCTCTTATTTGAGGCAAAATTGCATTAATTTCACTTATTTTCAGGTAAATAGTCTGAAATTTCCTTTATTTTGGGGAACAAAAATAGAAAATTTCCCTTATTTTGTGGCAAAATTGCAGAAATTTTCCTTATTATGGGGCATAAAGGCAGAAATTCCATATATTTTGTGGCAAAAATATAGAAATTTCCCTTATTTTGAGGTAAAAAGGCTGAAATTCAACTTATTTTGGGGCAAAATTGCAGAAATTTCACTTATTTCAGGGTAATAAGTCAGAAATTCCCCTTATTTTGGGCTAAAAAAAGAGAAATTCCCTTTGTTTTGGGGGGAAAAGACAGAAATTCCACTTATTTAGAGGCAAAAAGGCAGAAATTCCCCTTATTTTGGAGCAAAAATGAAGAAATTTCCTTTTTATATGGCAAAAAGATATGCATTCCACTTATTTTCAGGCAAAAAGGCAAAAATTCCTCGTATTTTGGAGCAAAAATAAAGAAATTTCACTTTTATATGGCAAAAAGGTATGCATTCCCCTTATTTTCGGGCAAAAAGGCAGAAATTTTTTTGTATATTGAAGCAAAATTGCAGAAATTCCCCTAATTGTGGGGCAAAAAGTCAGAAATTCCCTATATGTTGGGGCAAAAATACAGAAATTCTCCTTATTTTGGGGCAAAACTCAGAAATTCCACTTATTTTGGGGCAAAATTGCAGAAATTTCACTTATTTCAGGGAAAAAAGGCAGAAATTTTCCTTATTTTGGGGCAAAAAAGCAGAAATTCCTAATATTTTGTGGCAAAAATGCAGAAATTCCCCTTATTTTGAGGGATAAAGGCTGAAAATCCCCTTATTTGGCGGCACAAAGGCAGAAATTTCCCTTATTTTGGGGCAAAATTGCAGAAATTTCACGTATTTTGGCGCAAAATTGCAGAAATTTCACTTATTTCAGAGAAGAAAGGCAGAAATTTTCCTTATTTTGGTGCAAAAAAGGAGAAATTCCTCTTATTTTGAGGTAAAAAGCCTGAAATTCCCATTATTTGGGGGAAAAAAGGCAAAAATTTCCTTTCTTTTGGGCAAAATTCCAGAAATTTCTTTTATTTTGAGGCAAAATTGCAGAAATTTCACTTATTTTGGGGCAAAATTGCAGAAATTTCACTTATTTCAGGGAAAAAAGGCAGAAATTTTCCCTATTTTGGGGTAAAAAGGCAGAAATTCCCCTTCTTTTGAGGTAAAAAGGCTGAAATTCCCCTTATTTGGGGGTAAAAAAGGCAGAATTTTTCCTTATTTTGGGGCAAAATTGCAGAAATTTCACTTATTTCAGTGTAATAAGTCAGAAATTCCTCTTAGTTTGGGGCAAAAAATCAGAAATTCCCTTTGTTTTGGGGGAAAAAGACAGAAATTCCACTTATTTAGAGGCAAAAAGGCAAAATTCTTTTTATTTTGGAGCAAAAATAAAGAAATTTCACTTTTTTATGGCTAAAAGGTATGCATTGCCCTTATTTTCGGGCAAAAAGGCAAAAATTCCCAGTATTTTGGAGCAAAATTGCAGAAATTCCCCTAATTTTGGGGCAAAATTCCAGAAATTTCTTTTATTTTGGGGCAAAATTGCAGAAATTTTCCTTTTTATGGGGCAAAAAGGCAGAAATTTCGTAAATTTTGTGGCAAAAATGCAGAAATTTTCCTTATTTTGAGGTAAAAAGGCTGAAATTTCCCTTATTTGGGGAAAAAAAGGCAGAAATTTCCCTTATTTTGGGGCAAAATTGCAGAAATTTCACTTATTTCAGGGTAATAAGTCAGAAATTCCCCTTATTTTGGGGCAAAAATTCAGAAATTCCCTTTTGGGGGAAAAAGTCAGAAATTCCACTTATTTAGAGGCAAAATGGCAGAAATTCCCCTTATTTCGGAGCAAAAATGAAGAAATTTAACTTTTTTATGGCAAAAAGTTGTGCATTCCCCTTATTTTTGGGCAAAAAGGCAAAAATTTCCCATATTTTGGAGCAAAATTGCAGAAATTCCCCTAATTTTGGGGCAAAATTCCAGAAATTTCTTTTATTTTGGGGCAAAATTGCAGAAATTTACCTTATTTTGTGGCAAAATTGCAGAAATTTCCCTTATTTGGGCAAAATTGCAGTAATTTCAATTATTTTCAGGTAAAAAGGCTGAATTTTTTTTATTTTGGGGCAAAAAAGAGAAATTCATATTATATTGGGGCAAAATTGCAGAAATTTTCCTTATTATGGGGCAAAAAGGCAGAAATTTCGTAAATTTTGTGGCAAAAATGCAGAAATTCCCCTTATTTTGAGGTAAAAAGACTGAAATTCCTCTTATTTGGGGGAAAAAAGGCAGAAATTTCCCTTATTTTAGAGCAAAATTGCAGAAATTTCACTTATTTCAGGGTAATAAGTCAGAAATTTCTTTTATTTTGGGCTAAAAAAGACAGAAATTCCCTTTGTTTTGGGGCAAAAAGACAGAAATTCCACTTATTTAGAGGCAAAAAGGCAGAAATTCCCCTTATTTGGAGCAAAAATGAAGAAATTTCCCTTTTATATGGCAAAAAGTTATGCATTCCTCTTATTTTCGGGCAAAAAGGCATAAATTACCCGTATTTTGGAGCAAAATTGCAGAAATTCTCCTAATTGTGGGGCAAAAAGTCAGAAATTCCCTATATGTTGGGGCAAAAAGACAGAAATTCTCCTTATTTTGGGGCAAAACTCAGAAATTCCACTTATTTTGGGGCAAAATTGCAGAAATTTCACTTATTTCAGGGAAAAAAGGCAGAAATTCCTAATATTTTGTAGCAAAAATGCAGAAATTCCCCTTATTTTGAGGGATAAAACCTGAAATACCCCTTATTTGGGGGCACAAAGGCAGAAATTTCCCTTATTTTGGGGCAAAATAGCAGAAATTTCACTTATTTTGGCGCAAAATTGCAGAAATTTCACTTATTTCAGAGAATAAAGGCAGAAATTTTCTTTATTTTGGGGCAAAAAAAGAGAAATTCCTTTTATTTTGAGCTAAAAAGGCTGAAATTCCCCTTATTGGGGGCAAAAAGGCAGAAATTTCCCTTATTTTGGGGCAAAATTCCAGAAATTTCTTTTATTTTGGGGCAAAATTGCAGAAATTTCACTTATTTTGTGGCAAAATTTCAGAAATTTCACTTATTTCAGAGAAAAAAAACAGAAATTTTTCTTATGTTGGGGCAAAAAGGAAGAAATTCCTAATATTTTGTGGCATAATGCAGAAATTCCCCTTATTTTGAGGAATAAAGGCTGAAATTCCCCTTATTTGGGGGCAAAAAGGCAGAAATTTTCCTTATTTTGGGGCAAAATTGCAGAAATTTTACTTATTTCAGGGTAATAAGTCAGAAATTCCCCTTATTTTGGGGCAAAAATTCAGAAATTCCCTTTTGGGGGAAAAAGTCAGAAATTCCACTTATTTAGAGGCAAAATGGCAGAAATTCCCCTTATTTCGGAGCAAAAATGAAGAAATTTAACTTTTTTATGGCAAAAAGTTATGCATTCCCCTTATTTTTGGGCAAAAAGGCAAAAATTTCCCATATTTTGGAGCAAAATTGCAGAAATTCCCCTAATTTTGGGGCAAAATTCCAGAAATTTCTTTTATTTTGGGGCAAAATTGCAGAAATTTACCTTATTTTGTGGCAAAATTGCAGAAATTTCCCTTATTTGGGCAAAATTGCAGTAATTTCAATTATTTTCAGGTAAAAAGGCTGAATTTTTTTTTATTTTGGGGCAAAAAAGAGAAATTCATATTATATTGGGGCAAAATTGCAGAAATTTTCCTTATTATGGGGCAAAAAGGCAGAAATTTCGTAAATTTTGTGGCAAAAATGCAGAAATTCCCCTTATTTTGAGGTAAAAAGACTGAAATTCCTCTTATTTGGGGGAAAAAAGGCAGAAATTTCCCTTATTTTAGAGCAAAATTGCAGAAATTTCACTTATTTCAGGGTAATAAGTCAGAAATTTCTTTTATTTTGGGCTAAAAAAGACAGAAATTCCCTTTGTTTTGGGGCAAAAAGACAGAAATTCCACTTATTTAGAGGCAAAAAGGCAGAAATTCCCCTTATTTGGAGCAAAAATGAAGAAATTTCCCTTTTATATGGCAAAAAGTTATGCATTCCTCTTATTTTCGGGCAAAAAGGCATAAATTACCCGTATTTTGGAGCAAAATTGCAGAAATTCTCCTAATTGTGGGGCAAAAAGTCAGAAATTCCCTATATGTTGGGGCAAAAAGACAGAAATTCTCCTTATTTTGGGGCAAAACTCAGAAATTCCACTTATTTTGGGGCAAAATTGCAGAAATTTCACTTATTTCAGGGAAAAAAGGCAGAAATTCCTAATATTTTGTAGCAAAAATGCAGAAATTCCCCTTATTTTGAGGGATAAAACCTGAAATACCCCTTATTTGGGGGCACAAAGGCAGAAATTTCCCTTATTTTGGGGCAAAATAGCAGAAATTTCACTTATTTTGGCGCAAAATTGCAGAAATTTCACTTATTTCAGAGAATAAAGGCAGAAATTTTCTTTATTTTGGGGCAAAAAAAGAGAAATTCCTTTTATTTTGAGCTAAAAAGGCTGAAATTCCCCTTATTGGGGGCAAAAAGGCAGAAATTTCCCTTATTTTGGGGCAAAATTCCAGAAATTTCTTTTATTTTGGGGCAAAATTGCAGAAATTTCACTTATTTTGTGGCAAAATTGCAGAAATTTCACTTATTTCAGAGAAAAAAGGCAGAAATTTTTCTTATGTTGGGGCAAAAAGGAAGAAATTCCTAATATTTTGTGGCATAATGCAGAAATTCCCCTTATTTTGAGGAATAAAGGCTGAAATTCCCCTTATTTGGGGGCAAAAAGGCAGAAATTTTCCTTATTTTGGGGCAAAATTGCAGAAATTTTACTTATTTTGGCGCAAAATTGCAGAAATTTCTCTTATTTCAGAGAAAAAAGGCAGAAATTTTCCTTATTTTAGGGCAAAAAAGAAGAAATTCTCCTTATTTTGAGGTAAAAAGGCTGAAATTCTCCTTATTTGGGGGCAAAAAGGCAGAAATTTCCCTTATTTTGGGGTAAAATTGCAGAAATTTCACTTATTTCAGGGTAATAAGTCAGAAATTCCCCTTATTTTGGGGCAAAAATTTAGAAATTGCCTTTGTTTTGGGGGAAAAATTCAGAAATTCCACTTATTTAGAGGCAAAATGGCAGAAATTTCCCTTATTTCGGAGCAAAAATGAAGAAATTTAACTTTTTTATGGCAAAAAGGTATGCATTCCCCTTATTTTCGGGCAAAAAGGCAAAAATTCCCCATATTTTGGAGCAAAATTGCAGAAATTCCCCTAATTTTGGGGCAAAATGCAGAAATTCCTTTTATTTTGGGGCAAAAATCAGAAATTCTCCTTTTTTTGGGACAAAATTCCAGAAATTTCCTTTATTTTGGGGCAAAATTGCAGAAATTTACCTTATTTTGGGGCGAAATTGCAGAAATTTCTCTTATTTGGGCCAAAATTGCAATAATTTCACTTATTTTCAGGTAAAAAGTCGGAAATTTCCTTTATTTTTGGGCAAAAAAGGAGAAATTCCCCTTATTTTGGGGCAAAATTGCAGAAATTTCCCTTATTATGGGGCAAAAAGGCAGAAATTCCATATATTTTGTGGCAAAAATGCAGTAATTCCCCTTATTTTGAGGTAAAAAGGCTGAAATTCTCCTTATTTGGGGGCAAAAAGGAAGAAATTTTTCTTATTTTGGGGCAAAATTGCAGAAATTTCACTTATTTCATGGTAATAAGTCAGAAATTCCCCTTACTTTGGGGAAAAAAGACAGAAATTCTTTTTGTTTTGGGGGAAAAAGACAAAAATTCCACTTATTTAGAGGCAAAAAGGCAGAAATTCCCCTTATTTTTGAGCAAAAATGAAGAAATTTCCTTTTTATATGGCAAAAAGATATGCATTCCCCTTATTTTCAGGCAAAAAGGCAAAAATTCCTCGTATTTTGGAGCAAAAATAAAGAAATTTCACTTTTATATGGCAAAAAGGTATGCATTCCCCTTATTTTCGGGCAAAAAGGCAGAAATTTTTTGTATATTGAAGCAAAATTGCAGAAATTCCCCTAATTGTGGGGCAAAAAGTCAGAAATTCCCTATATGTTGGGGCAAAAATACAGAAATTCTCCTTATTTTGGGGCAAAACTCAGAAATTCCACTTATTTTTGGGCAAAATTGCAGAAATTTCACTTATTTCAGGGAAAAAAGGCAGAAATTTTCCTTATTTTGGGGCAAAAAAGCAGAAATTCCTAATATTTTGTGGCAAAAATGCAGAAATTCCCCTTATTTTGAGGGATAAAGGCTGAAAATCCCCTTATTTGGCGGCACAAAGGCAGAAATTTCCCTTATTTTGGGGCAAAATTGCAGAAATTTCACGTATTTTGGCGCAAAATTGCAGAAATTTCACTTATTTCAGAGAAGAAAGGCAGAAATTTTCCTTATTTTGGTGCAAAAAGGAGAAATTCCTCTTATTTTGAGGTAAAAAGCCCGAAATTCCCATTATTTGGGGGAAAAAAGGCAAAAATTTCCTTTCTTTTGGGCAAAATTCCAGAAATTTCTTTTATTTTGAGGCAAAATTGCAGAAATTTCACTTATTTTGGGGCAAAATTGCAGAAATTTCACTTATTTCAGGGAAAAAAGGCAGAAATTTTCCCTATTTTGGGGTAAAAAGGCAGAAATTCCCCTTATTTTGAGGTAAAAAGGCTGAAATTCCCCTTATTTGGGGGTAAAAAAGGCAGAATTTTTCCTTATTTTGGGGCAAAATTGCAGAAATTTCACTTATTTCAGGGTAATAAGTCAGAAATTCCTCTTAGTTTGGGGCAAAAAATCAGAAATTCCCTTTGTTTTGGGGGAAAAAGACAGAAATTCCACTTATTTAGAGGCAAAAAGGCAAAATTCTTTTTATTTTGGAGCAAAAATGAAGAAATTTCACTTTTTTATGGCTAAAAGGTATGCATTGCCCTTATTTTCGGGCAAAAAGGCAAAAATTCCCAGTATTTTGGAGCAAAATTGCAGAAATTCCCCTAATTTTGGGGCAAAATTCCAGAAATTTCTTTTATTTTGGGGCAAAATTGCAGAAATTTTCCTTTTTATGGGGCAAAAAGGCAGAAATTTCGTAAATTTTGTGGCAAAAATGCAGAAATTTTCCTTATTTTGAGGTAAAAAGGCTGAAATTTCCCTTATTTGGGGGAAAAAAGGCAGAAATTTCCCTTATTTTGGGGCAAAATTGCAGAAATTTCACTTATTTCAGGGTAATAAGTCAGAAATTCCCCTTATTTTGGGGCAAAAATTCAGAAATTCTTTTTGTTTTGGGGGAAAAATTCAGAAATTCCACTTATTTAGAGGCAAAATGGCAGAAATTCCCCTTATTTCGGAGCAAAAATGAAGAAATTTAACTTTTTTATGGCAAAAAGTTATGCATTCCCCTTATTTTTGGGCAAAAAGGCAAAAATTTCCCATATTTTGGAGCAAAATTGCAGAAATTCCCCTAATTTTGGGGCAAAATTCCAGAAATTTCTTTTATTTTGGGGCAAAATTGCAGAAATTTACCTTATTTTGTGGCAAAATTGCAGAAATTTCCCTTATTTGGGCAAAATTGCAGTAATTTTAATTATTTTCAGGTAAAAAGGCTGAATTTTTTTTATTTTGGGGCAAAAAAGAGAAATTCATATTATATTGGGGCAAAATTGCAGAAATTTTCCTTATTATGGGGCAAAAATGCAGAAATTTCGTAAATTTTGTGGCAAAAATGCAGAAATTCCCCTTTATTTTGAGGTAAAAAGGCTGAAATTCCTCTTATTTGGGGGAAAAAAGCAGAAATTTCCCTTAATTTAGAGCAAAATTGCAGAAATTTCACTTATTTCAGGGTAATAAGTCAGAAATTTCTTTTATTTTGGGCTAAAAAAGACAGAAATTCCCTTTGTTTTGGGGCAAAAAGACAGAAATTCCACTTATTTAGAGGCAAAAAGGCAGAAATTCCCCTTATTTGGAGCAAAAATGAAGAAATTTCCCTTTTATATGGCAAAAAGTTATGCATTCCTCTTATTTTCGGGCAAAAAGGCATAAATTACCCGTATTTTGGAGCAAAATTGCAGAAATTCTCCTAATTGTGGGGCAAAAAGTCAGAAATTCCCTATATGTTGGGGCAAAAAGACAGAAATTCTCCTTATTTTGGGGCAAAACTCAGAAATTCCACTTATTTTGGGGCAAAATTGCAGAAATTTCACTTATTTCAGGGAAACAAGGCAGAAATTCCTAATATTTCGTAGCAAAAATGCAGAAATTCCCCTTATTTTGAGGGATAAAACCTGAAATACCCCTTATTTGGGGGCACAAAGGCAGAAATTTCCCTTATTTTGGGGCAAAATAGCAGAAATTTCACTTATTTTGGCGCAAAATTGCAGAAATTTCACTTATTTCAGAGAATAAAGGCAGAAATTTTCCTTATTTTGGGGCAAAAAAAGAGAAATTTATTTTATTTTGAGCTAAAAAGGCTGAAATTCCCCTTATTGGGGGCAAAAAGGCAGAAATTTCCCTTATTTTGGGGCAAAATTCCAGAAATTTCTTTTATTTTGGGGCAAAATTGCAGAAATTTCACTTATTTTGTGGCAAAATTTCAGAAATTTCACTTATTTCAGAGAAAAAAGGCAGAAATTTTTCTTATGTTGGGGCAAAAAGGAAGAAATTCCTAATTTTGTGGCATAATGCAGAAATTCCCCTTATTTTGAGGGATAAAGGCTGAAATTCCCCTTATTTGGGGGCAAAAAGGCAGAAATTTTCCTTATTTTGGGGCAAAATTGCAGAAATTTCACTTATTTTGGCGCAAAATTGCAGAAATTTCTCTTATTTCAGAGAAAAAAGGCAGAAATTTTCCTTATTTTAGGGCAAAAAAGAAGAAATTCTCCTTATTTTGAGGTAAAAAGGCTGAAATTCTCCTTATTTGGGGGCAAAAAGGCAGAAATTTCCCTTATTTTGGGGCAAAATTGCAGAAATTTCACTTATTTCAGGGTAATAAGTCAGAAATTCCCCTTATTTTGGGGCAAAAATTCAGAAATTCCCTTTGTTTTGGGGGAAAAAGTCAGAAATTCCACTTATTTAGAGGCAAAATGGCAGAAATTTCCCTTATTTCGGAGCAAAAATGAAGAAATTTAACTTTTTTATGGCAAAAAGGTATGCATTCCCCTTATTTTCGGGCAAAAAGGCAAAAATTCCCCATATTTTGGAGCAAAATTGCAGAAATTCCCCTAATTTTGGGGCAAAATGCAGAAATTCCTTTTATTTTGGGGCAAAAATCAGAAATTCTCCTTTTTTTGGGGCAAAATTCCAGAAATTTCCTTTATTTTGGGGCAAAATTGCAGAAATTTACCCTATTTTGGGGCAAAATTGCAGAAATTTCTCTTATTTGGGCCAAAATTGCAATAATTTCACTTATATTCAGGTAAAAAGTCTGAAATTTCCTTTATTTTTGGGCAAAAAAGGAGAAATTCCCCTTATTTTGGGGCAAAATTGCAGAAATTTTTTTTATTATGGGGCAAAAAGGCAGAAATTCCATATATTTTGTGGCAAAAATGAAGAAATTCCCCTTATTTTTAGGTAAAAAGGCTGAAATTCTCCTTATTTGGGGGCAAAAAGGAAGAAATTCTTCTTATTTTGGGGCAAAATTGCAGAAATTTCACTTATTTCATGGTAATAAGTCAGAAATTCCCCTTACTTTGGGGAAAAAAGACAGAAATTCTTTTTGTTTTGGGGGAAAAAGACAAAAATTCCACTTATTTAGAGGTAAAAAGGCAGAAATTCCCCTTATTTTGGAGCAAAAATGAAGAAATTTCCCTTTTATATGGCAAAAAAATATGCATTCCCCTTATTTTCGGGCAAAAAGGCAAAAATTCCTCGTATTTTGGAGCAAAATTGCAGAAATTCCCCTAATTTTGTGGCAAAAGGCAGAAATTACATTTATTTTGGGGCAATAATCAGAAATTCCCCTTATTTTGGGGCAAAATTACAGAAATTTTCTTAATTTTGGGGCAAAATTGCAGGAATTTACCTTATTTTGGGGCCAAATTGCAGAAATTTCTCTTATTTGGGGCAAAATTGCAGAAATTTCACTTATTTTCATGTAAAAAGGCTGAAATTTCCTTTATTTTTGGGCAAAAAGGGAGAAATTCCCCTTATTTATGTCAAAATTGCAGAAAGTTTCCTTATTTTAGGGCAAAAAGGCAGAAATTCCGTATATTTTGTGGCAAAAAGGCAGAAATTTCCCTTATTTTGAGGTAATAAGGTTGAAATTCCCCTTATTTTGGGGTAAAATTGCAGAAATTTCAAATATTTCAGGGCAAAATTGCAGAAATTCCCCTTATTTTAAGGCAAAAAAATGAAATCCCTAATTTTTGGCTAAAATTGAAGATATTTCACTTATTTCGGGACAAAAAGGCAGAAATTCCAATTAATTTCGGGCAAAAAGGCAGAAATTACCCGTATTTTGGAGCAAAATTGCAGAAATTCCCCTAATATTGGTGCAAAAATGCAGAAATTCCCTTTAATTTGGGGCAAAAAGGCAGAAATTCTCCATATTTTGGTGCAAAAATCAGAAATTTCCCTTATTTTGAGGTAAAATGCAGAAAGTCCCCATATTTTGGGGCAAAATGCAGAAATATCCCTTATTTTGGGGCAAATTTGCAGAAATTTCACTTATTTCAGGGTAATAAGTCAGAAATTTTCCTTATTTTGGGGCAAAAAAGACAGAAATTCCCTTTGTTTAGGGGGAAAAAGACAGAAATTCCACTTATTTAGAGGCAAAAAGGCAGAAATTCCCCTTATTTTGGAGCAAAATTGAAGAAATTTCACTTTTATATTGCAAAAATGTATGCATTCCCCTTATTTTCGGGCAAAAAAGCAGAAATTCCCCGTATTTTGGAGCAAAATGGTAGAAATTCCCCTAATTGTGGCGCAAAAACTCAGAAATTCCCTATATGTTTGGGCAAAAAGACAGAAATTCTCTTTATTTTGGGGCAAAACTCAGAAATTCCACTTATTTTGGGGCAAAATTGCAGAAATTTTACTTATTTCAGGGAAAAAAGGCAGAAATTTTCCTTATTTTGGGGCAAAAAGGCAGAAATTCCTAATATTGTGACAAAAATATAGAAATTCCACTTATTTTGAGGTTAAAAGGCTGAAATTCCACTTATTTTTGGGCAAAATTGCAGAAATTTCACTTATTTCAGGGTAATAAGTCAGAAATTCCCCTTATTTTGGGCTAAAAAAAAGAGAAATTCCTTTGTTTTGGGGGAAAAAGACAGAAATTCCACTTATTCAGAGGCAAAAAGGCAGAAATTCCTCTTATTTTGGAGCAAAAATGAAGAAATTTCACTTTTATATGGCAAAAAGGTATGCATTCCCCTCATTTTCGGGCAAAAAGGCAGAAATTCGCTGTATTTTGGAGCAAAATTGCAGAAATTCTCCTAATTGTGGGGCAAAAATTCAGAAATTCCCTATATGTTGGGGCAAAAAGACAGAAATCCTCTTTATTTTGGGGCAAAACTCAGAAATTCCACTTATTTTGAGGCAAAATTGCAGAAATTTCACTTATTTTGGGGAAAAAAGGCAGAAATTCCTAATATTTTGTGGCAACAATGCAGAAATTCTTTTTATTTTGAGGGATAAAGGCTGAAATTCCCCTTATTTGGGGGCACAAATGTAGAAATTTCCCTTATTTTGGGGCAAAATAGCAGAAATTTCATTTATTTTGGCGCAAAATTGCAGAAATTTCACTTATTTCATTGAAAAAAGGCAGAAATTTTCCTTATTTTGGGGCAAAAAAGGAGATATTCCCCTTATTTTGAGGTAAAAAGGCTTAAATTCCCCTTATTTGGGGGCAAAAAGGCAGAAATTTCCCTTATTTTGGGGCAAAATTTCAGAAATTTCTTTTATTTTGGGGCAAAATTGCAGAAATTTCACTTATTTTGGGGCAAAATTGCAGAAATTTCACTTATTTCAGGGAAAAAGGGCAGAAATTTTTCTTATGTTGGGGCAAAAAGCAGAAATTCCTAATATTTTGTGGAAAAATGCCAAAATTCCCCTCATTTTGAGGGATAAAGGCTGAAATTCCCCTTATTTGGGGGCAAAAAGGCAGAAATTTTCTATATTTTGGGGCAAAATTGCAGAAATTTCACTTATTTTGGCGCAAAATTGCAGAAATTTCACTTATTTCAGAGAAAAAAGGCAGAAATTTTCCTTATTTTGGGGCAAAAAGGGAGAAATTACCCTTATTTTGAGGTAAAAAGGCTGAAATTCCCCTTATTTGGAGGCAAAAAGCAGAAATTTCCCTTATTTTGGGACAAAATTGCAGAAATTTCACTTATTTCAGGGTAATAATTCTGAAATTCCCCTTATTTTGGGGAAAAAATTCAGAAATTCCCTATGTTTTGGGGGAAAAAGTCAGAAATTACACTTATTTAGAGGCAAAATGGCAAAAATTCCCCTTATTTCGGAGCAAAAATGAAGAAATTTAACTTTTTTATGGCAAAAAGTTATGCAATCCACTTATTTTCGGGCAAAAAAACAATAATTCCCCGTTTTTAGGAGAAAATTGCAGAAATTCCCCTAATTTTGGGGCTAAAGGTAGAAATTCCCTTTATTTTGGGGCAAAAATCAGAAATTCCCTTTATTTTGGGGCAAAATTCCAGAAATTTCCTTAATTTTGGGCAAAATTGCAGAAATTTACCTTATTGTTGGGCAAAATTGCAGAAATTTCTCTTATTTGGGCCAAAATTGCAGTAATTTCACTTATTTTCAGGTAAAAAGTCTGAAATTTCCTTTATTTTTGGGCAAAAAAGTAGAAATTCCCCTTATTTTGAGGCAAAATTGCAGAATTTTTCCTTATTATGGGGCAAAAAAGCAGAAATTCCATATATTTTGTGGCAAAAATGCAGAAATTCCCCTTATTTTGAGGAAAAAGGCTGAAATTTCCCTTATTTGGGGGCAAAAAGGCAGAAATTTTCCTTATTTTGGGGCAAAATTGCAGAAATTTCACTTATTTCATGGTAATAAGTCAGAAATTCCCCTTACTTTGGGGAAAAAAGACAGAAATTCTTTTTGTTTTGGGGGAAAAAGACAAAAATTCCACTTATTTAGAGGCAAAAATGCAGAAATTCCCCTTATTTTGGAGCAAAAATGAAGAAATTTCCTTTTTATATGGCAAAAAGATATGCATTCCCCTTATTTTCGGGCAAAAAGGCAAAAATTTTTTGTATTTTGGAGCAAAATTGCAGAAATTCCCCTAATTTTGGGGCAAAAGGCAGAAATTCCGTTTATTTTGGGGCAAAAAATCAGAAATTCCCCTTATTTTGGGGCAAAATTCCAGAAATTTTCTTTAATTTTGGGCAAACTTGCAGGAATTTACCTTATTTTGGGGCAAAATTGCAGAAATTTCTCTTATTTGGGGCAAAATTGCAGAAATTTCACTTATATTCATGTATAAGGCTGAAATTTCCTTTATTTTGGGGCAAAAAGTAAGAAATTCCCCTTATTTTGGGTCAAAATTGCAGAAATTTTCCTTATTTTGGGGCAAAAAGGCAGAAATTTCGTATATTTTGTGGCCAAAAGGCAGAAATTTCCCTTATTTTGAGGTAATAAGGTTGAAATTCCCCTTATTTTAAGGTAAAATTGCAGAAATTTCAAATATTTCAGGGCAAAATTGCAGCAATTCCTTTTATTTCAAGGCAAAAAAATGAAATCCCTAATTTTTGGCTAAAAATGAAGATATTTCACTTATTTCGGGACAAAAAGGCAGAAATTCCAATTAATTTCGGGCAAAAAGGCAGAAATTACCTGTATTTTGGAGCAAAATTGCAGAAATTCCCCTAATATTGGTGCAAAAATGCAGAAATTCCCTTTATTTTGGGGCAAAAAGGCAGAATTTCTCCATATTTTGGTGCAAAAATCAGAAATTTCCCTTATTTTGAGGTAAAATGCTGAAAGTCCCCATATTTTGGGGCAAAAGGCAGAAATTTCCCTTATTTTGGGGCAAATTTGCAGAAATTTCACTTATTTCAAGGTAATAAGTCAGAAATTCCCCTTATTTTGGGGCAAAAAAGACAGAAATTCCCTTTGTTTTGGGGAAAAAAGACAGAAATTCCACTTATTTAGAGGCAAAAAGGCAGAAATTCCCCTTATTTTGGAGCAAAAATGAAGAAATTTCACTTTTATATGGCAAAAATGTATGCATTCCCCTTATTTTCGGGCAAAAAAGCAGAAATTCCCCGTATTTTGGAGCAAAATGGCAGAAATTCCCCTAATTGTGGGGCAAAAAGTCAGAAATTCCCTATATGTTTGGGCAAAAAGACAGAAATTCTCCTTATTTTGGGGCAAAACTCAGAAATTCCACTTATTTTGGGGCAAAATTGCAGAAATTTCACTTATTTCAGGGAAAAAAGGCAGAAATTTTCCTTACTTTGGGGCAAAAAGGCAGAAATTCCTAATATTTTGTGGCAAAAATGCAGAAATTCCCTGTATTTTGAGGTAAAAAGGCTGAAATTCTCCTTATTTGGGGGCAAAAAGGCAGAAATTTCCCTTATTTTGGGGCAAAATTGCGGAAATTTCACTTATTTCAGGGTAATAAGTCAGAAATTCTCCTTATTATGGAGCAAAAAAGTAAGAAATTCCCTTTGTTTTGGGGGAAAAAGACAGAAATTCCACTTATTTAGAGGCAAAATGGCAGAAATTCCCTTTATTTTGGAGCAAAAATGAAGAAATTTCACTTTTTTATGGCAAAAAGTTATGCATTCCCCTTATTTTCGGGCAGAAAGGCAGAAATTCCCCGTATTTTGGAGCAAAATTGCAGAAATTCCCCTAATTTTGGGGCAAAAGGCAGAAGTTATCTATATTTTGGGGCAAAAATCAGAAATTCCATTTATTTTGGGGCAAAATTCCAGAAATTTCCTTTATTTTGGGGCAAAATTGCAGAAATTTACCTTATTTTGGGGCAAAATTTCAGAAATTTCTCTTATTTGATGCAAAATTGCATTAATTTCACTTATTTTCAGGTAAAAAGTCAAATTTCCTTTATTTTGGGGCACAAAAATAGAAAATTTCCCTTATTTTGTGGCAAAATTGCAGAAATTTTCTTTATTATGGGGCATAAAGGCAGAAATTCCATATATTTTGTGGCAAAAATATAGAAATTTCCCTTATTTTGAGGTAAAAAGGCTGAAAATCAACTTATTTTGGGGCAAAATTGCAGAAATTTCACTTATTTCAGGGTAGTAAGTCAGAAATTCCCCTTATTTTGTGCTAAAAAAACGAGAAATTCCCTTTATTTTGGGGGGAAAAGACAGAAATTCCACTTATTTAGAGGCAAAAAGGCAGAAATTCCCCATATTTTGGAGCAAAAATGAAGAAATTTCACTTTTATATGGCAAAAAGGTATGCATTCCCCTTATTTTCGGGCAAAAAGGCAGAAATTTTTTGTATATTGGAGCAAAATGGCAGAAATTCCCCTAATTGTGGGGCAAAAAGTCAGAAATTAACTATATGTTGGGGCAAAAAGACAGAAATTCTCCTTATTTTGGGGCAAAACTCAGAAATTCCACTTATTTAGGGGCAAAATTGCAGAAATTTCACTTATTTCAGGGAAAAAAGGCAGAAATTTACCTTATTTTGGGGCAAAAAGGCAGAAATTCCTAATATTTTGTGGCAAAAATGCAGAAATTCCCTGTATTTTGAGGTAAAAAGGCTGAAATTCCCCTTATTTGGCGGCACAAAGGCAGAAATTTCCCTTATTTTGGGGCAAAATTGCAGAAATTTCACGTATTTTGTCGCAAAATTGCAGAAATTTCAATTATTTCAGAGAAAAAAGGCAGAAATTTTCCTTATTTTGGGGCAAAAAAGGAGAAATTCCTCTTATTTTGAGGTAAAAAGCCTGAAATTCCCATTATTTGGGGAAAAAAGGCAAAAATTTCCTTTCTTTTGGGCAAAATTCCAGAAATTTCTTTTATTTTGAGGCAAAATTGCAGAAATTTCACTTATTTTGGGGCAAAATTGCAGAAATTTCACTTATTTCAGGGAAAAAAGGCAGAAATTTTCCCTATTTTGGGGTAAAAAGGCAGAAATTCCCCTTATTTTGAGGTAAAAAGGCTGAAATTCCCCTTATTTGGGGGTAAAAAAGGCAGAAATTTTCCTTATTTTGGGGCAAAATTGCAGAAATTTCACTTATTTCAGGGTAATAAGTCAGAAATTCCTCTTAGTTTGGGGCAGAAAATCAGAAATTCCTTTTGTTTTGGGGGAAAAAGACAGAAATTCCACTTATTTAGAGGCAAAAAGGCAAAATTCTTTTTATTTTGGAGCAAAAATAAAGAAATTTCACTTTTTTATGGCTAAAAGGTATGCATTGCCTTTATTTTCGGGTAAAAAGGCAAAAATTCCCAGTATTTTGGAGCAAAATTGCAGAAATTCCCCTAATTTTGGGGCAAAATTCCAGAAATTTCTTTTATTTTGGGGCAAAATTGCAGAAATTTTCCTTTTTATGGGGCAAAAAGGCAGAAATTTCGTAAATTTTGTGGCAAAAATGCAGAAATTTTCCTTATTTTGAGGTAAAAAGGCTGAAATTTCCCTTATTTGGGGGAAAAAAGGCAGAAATTTCCCTTATTTTGGGGCAAAATTGCAGAAATTTCACTTATTTCAGGGTAATAAGTCAGAAATTCCCCTTATTTTGGGGCAAAAATTCAGAAATTCTTTTTGTTTTGGGGGAAAAAGTCAGAAATTCCACTTATTTAGAGGCAAAATGGCAGAAATTCCCCTTATTTCGGAGCAAAAATGAAGAAATTTAACTTTTTTATGGCAAAAAGTTATGCATTCCCCTTATTTTTGGGCAAAAAGGCAAAAATTTCCCATATTTTGGAGCAAAATTGCAGAAATTCCCCTAATTTTGGGGCAAAATTCCAGAAATTTTTTTTATTTTGGGGCAAAATTGCAGAAATTTACCTTATTTTGTGGCAAAATTGCAGAAATTTCCCTTATTTGGGGCAAAATTGCAGTAATTTCAATTATTTTCAGGTAAAAAGGCTGAATTTTTTTTTGGGGGGGGCAAAAAAGAGAAATTCATATTATATTGGGGCAAAATTGCAGAAATTTTCCTTATTATGGGGCAAAAAGGCAGAAATTTCGTAAATTTTGTGGCAAAAATGCAGAAATTCCCTTTATTTTGAGGTAAAAAGGCTGAAATTCCTATTATTTGGGGGAAAAAAGGCAGAAATTTCCCTTATTTTAGAGCAAAATTGCAGAAATTTCACTTATTTTAGGGTAATAAGTCAGATATTTCCCTTATTTTGGGTTAAAAAAGACAGAAATTCCCTTTGTTTTGGGGCAAAAAGACAGAAATTCCACTTATTTAGAGGCAAAAAGGCAGAAATTCCCCTTATTTGGAGCAAAAATGAAGAAATTTCCCTTTTATATGGCAAAAAGTTATGCATTCCCCTTATTTTCGGGCAAAAAGGAATAAATTACCCGTATTTTGGAGCAAAATTGCAGAAATTCTCCTAATTGTGGGGCAAAAAGTCAGAAATTCCCTATATGTTGGGGCAAAAAGACAGAAATTCTTCTTATATTGGGGCAAAACTCAGAAATTCCACTTATTTTGGGGCAAAAAAGACAGAAATTCCCTTTGTTTTGGGGAAAAAAGACAGAAATTCCACTTATTTAGAGGCAAAAAGGCAGAAATTCCCCTTATTTTGGAGCAAAAATGAAGAAATTTCACTTTTATATGGCAAAAATGTATGCATTCCCCTTATTTTCGGGCAAAAAAGCAGAAATTCCCCGTATTTTGGAGCAAAATGGCAGAAATTCCCCTAATTGTGGGGCAAAAAGTCAGAAATTCCCTATATGTTTGGGCAAAAAGACAGAAATTCTCCTTATTTTGGGGCAAAACTCAGAAATTCCACTTATTTTGGGGCAAAATTGCAGAAATTTCACTTATTTCAGGGAAAAAAGGCAGAAATTTTCCTTACTTTGGGGCAAAAAGGCAGAAATTCCTAATATTTTGTGGCAAAAATGCAGAAATTCCCTGTATTTTGAGGTAAAAAGGCTGAAATTCTCCTTATTTGGGGGCAAAAAGGCAGAAATTTCCCTTATTTTGGGGCAAAATTGCGGAAATTTCACTTATTTCAGGGTAATAAGTCAGAAATTCTCCTTATTATGGAGCAAAAAAGTCAGAAATTCCCTTTGTTTTGGGGGAAAAAGACAGAAATTCCACTTATTTAGAGGCAAAATGGCAGAAATTCCCTTTATTTAGGAGCAAAAATGAAGAAATTTCACTTTTTTATGGCAAAAAGTTATGCATTCCCCTTATTTTCGGGCAGAAAGGCAGAAATTTTTTGTATATTGGAGCAAAATGGCAGAAATTCCCCTAATTGTGGGGCAAAAAGTCAGAAATTAACTCTATGTTGGGGCAAAAAGACAGAAATTCTCCTTATTTTGGGGCAAAACTCAGAAATTCCACTTATTTTGGGGCAAAATTGCAGAAATTTCACTTATTTCAGGGAAAAAAGGCAGAAATTTACCTTATTTTGGGGCAAAAAGGCAGAAATTCCTAATATTTTGTGGCAAAAATGCAGAAATTCTCTGTATTTTGAGGTAAAAAGGCTGAAATTCCCCTTATTTGGCGGCACAAAGGCAGAAATTTCTCTTATTTTGGGGCAAAATTGCAGAAATTTCACGTATTTTGTCGCAAAATTGCAGAAATTTCACTTATTTCAGAGAAAAAAGGCAGAAATTTTCCTTATTTTGGGGCAAAAATAAAGAAATTCCTCTTATTTTGAGGTAAAAAGCCTGAAATTCCCATTATTTGGGAAAAAAAAGGCAAAAATTTCCTTTCTTTTGGGCAAAATTCCAGAAATTTCTTTTATTTTGAGGCAAAATTGCAGAAATTTCACTTATTTTGGGGCAAAATTGCAGAAATTTCACTTATTTCAGGGAAAAAAAGGCAGAAATTTTCCCTATTTTGGGGTAAAAAGGCAGAAATTCCCCTTATTTTGAGGTAAAAAGGCTGAAATTCCCCTTATTTGGGGGTAAAAAAGGCAGAAAATTTCCTTATTTTGGGGCAAAATTGCAGAAATTTCACTTATTTCAGGGTAATAAGTCAGAAATTCCTCTTAGTTTGGGGCAGAAAATCAGAAATTCCCTTTGTTTTGGGGGAAAAATACAGAAATTCCACTTATTTAGAGGCAAAAAGGCAAAATTCTTTTTATTTTGGAGCAAAAATGAAGAAATTTCACTTTTTTTATGGCTAAAAGGTATGCATTGCCCTTATTTTCGGACAAAAAGGCAAAAATTGCCAGTATTTTGGAGCAAAATTGCAGAAATTCCCCTAATTTTGGGGCAAAATTCCAGAAATTTCTTTTATTATGGGGCAAAATTGCAGAAATTTTCCTTATTATGGGGCAAAAAGGCAGAAATTTCGTAAATTTTGTGGCAAAAATGCAGAAATTCCCCTTATTTTGATGTAAAAAGGCTGAAATTTCCCTTATTTGGGGAAAAAAAGGCATAAATTTCCCTTATTTTGGGGCAAAATTGCAGAAATTTTACTTATTTCAGGGTAATAAGTCAGAAATTCCCCTTATTTTGGGGCAAAAATTCAGAAATTCCCTTTGTTTTGGGGGAAAAAGTCAGAAATTCCACTTATTTAGAGGCAAAATGGCAGAAATTCCCCTTATTTCGGAGCAAAAATGAAGAAATTTAACTTTTTTGTGGCAAATTGGTATGCATTCCCCTTATTTTCGGGCAAAAAGGCAAAAATTCCCCATATTTTGGAGCAAAATTGCAGAAATTCCCCTAATTTTGGGGCAAAAGGCAGAAATTACCTTTATTTTGGGGCAAAAATCAGAAATTCCCTTTATTTTGGGGCAAAATTCCAGAAATTTCCTTTATTTTGGTGCAAAATTGCAGAAATTTACCTTATTGTTGGGCAAAATTGCAGAAATTTCTCTTATTTGGGGCAAAATTGCACTAATTTCACTTATTTTCCGGTAAGAAGTCTGAAATTTCCTTTATTTTGGGGGCAAAAAATGAGATATTCCCCTTATTTTGGGGCAAAATTGCAGAAATTTTCCTTATTATGGGGCAAAAAGGCAGAAATTCCATATATTTTGTGGCAAAAATGCAGAAATTCCCCTTATTTTGAGGTAAAAAGGCTGAAATTCTCCTTATTTGGGGGCAAAAAGGCAGAAATTTTCCTTATTTTGGGGCAAAATTGCAGAAATTTCACTTATTTCATGGTAATAAGTCAGAAATTCCCCTTACTTTGGGGAATAAAGACAGAAATTCTTTTTGTTTTGGGGGAAAAAGACAAAAATTCCACTTATTTAGAGGCAAAAAGGCAGAAATTCCCCTTATTTTGGAGCAAAAATGAAGAAATTTCCCTTTTATATGGCAAAAAAATATGCATTCCCCTTTTTTTCGGCAAAAAGGCAAAAATTCCTCGTATTTTGTAGCAAAATTGCAGAAATTCCCCTAATTTTGTGGCAAAAGGCAGAAAATCCATTTATTTTGGGGCAATAATCAGAAATTCCCCTTATTTTGGGGCAAAATTCCAGAAATTTTTTTTATTTTGGGGCAAAATTGCAGGAATTTACCTTATTTTGGGGCCAAATTGCAGAAATTTCTCTTATTTGGGGCAAAATTGCAGAAATTTCACTTATTTTCATGTAAAAAGGCTGAAATTTCCTTTATTTTTGGGCATAAAGGTGAAATTCCCCTTATTTTGGGTCAAAATTGCAGAAAGTTTCCTTATTTTGGGGGCAAAAAGGCAGAAATTCCGTATATTTTGTGGCAAAAAGACAGAAATTTCTCTTATTTTGAGGTAATAAGGTTGAAATTCCCCTTATTTTGGAGTAAAATTGCAGATTTCAAATATTTCAGGGCAAAATTGCAGAAATTCCCCTTTTCTTAAGGCAAAAAAATGAAATCCCTAATTTTTGGCTAAAATTGAAGATATTTCACTTATTTCGGGACAAAAAGGCAGAAATTCCAATTAATTTCGGGCAAAAAGGCAGAAATTACCCGTATTTTGGAGCAAAATTGCAGAAATTCCCCTAATATTGGTGCAAAAATGCAGAAATTCCCTTTATTTTGGGGCAAAAAGGCAGAAATTCTCCATATTTTGGTGCAAAAATCAGAAATTTCCCTTATTTTGAGGTAAAATGCTGAAAGTCCCCATATTTTGGGGCAAAAGGCAGAAATTTCCCTTATTTTGGGGCAAATTTGCAGAAATTTCACTTATTTCAGGGTAATAAGTCAGAAATTTTCCTTATTTTGGGGCAAAAAAGACAGAAATTCCCTTTGTTTAGGGGGAAAAAGACAGAAATTCCACTTATTTAGAGGCAAAAAGGCAGAAATTCCCCTTATTTTGGAGCAAAAATGAAGAAATTTCACTTTTATATGGCAAAAATATATGCATTCCTCTTATTTTCGGGCAAAAAAGCAGAAATTCCCCGTATTTTGGAGCAAAATGGCAGAAATTCCCCTAATTGTGGGACAAAAAGTCAGAAATTCCCTATATGTTTGGGCAAAAAGACAGAAATTCTCTTTATTTCGGGGCAAAACTCAGAAATTCCACTTATTTTGGAGCAAAATTGCAGAAATTTCACTTATTTCAGGAAAAAAAAGCAGAAATTTTCTTTATTTTGGAGCAAAAAGGCAGAAATTCCTAATATTTTGTGGCAAAAATATAGAAATTCCCCTTATTTTGAGGTAAAAAGGCTGAAATTCCACTTATTTTTGGGCAAAATTGCAGAAGTTTCACTTATTTCAGGGTAATAAGTCAGAAATTCCCCTTATTTTGGGCTAAAAAAAAGAGAAATTCCCTTTGTTTTGGGGGAAAATTACAGAAATTCCACTTATTCAGAGGCAAAAAGGCAGAAATTCCCCTTATTTTGCAGCAAAAATGAAGAAATTTCACTTTTATATGGCAAAAAGGTATGCATTCCCCTTATTTTCGGGCAAAAATGCAGAAATTCCTTGTATTTTGGAGCAAAATTGCAGAAATTCCTCTAATTGTGGAACAAAAAGTCAGAAATTCCCTATATGTTGGGGCAAAAAGACAGAAATTCTCCTTATTTTAGGGCAAAACTCAGAAATTCCACTTATTTTGGGGCAAAATTGCAGAAATTTCACTTATTTCAAGGAAAAAAGGCAGAAATTTTCCTTATTTTGGGACAAAAAGGCAGAAATTCCTAATATTTTTTGGCAAAAATGCAGAAATTCCCCTTATTTTGAGGGATACAGGCTGAAATTCCTCTTATTTGGGGGCACAAAGGCAGAAATTTCACTTATTTTGGGGCAAAATTGCAGAAATTTCACTTATTTTGGGGCAAAATTGCAAAAATTTCACTTATTTCAGAGAAAAAAAGCAGAAATTTTCCTTATTTTGGGGCAAAAAACGAGAAATTCCTCCTATTTTGAGGTAAAAAGTCTGAAATTCCCCTTATTTGGGGGCAAAAAGGCAGAAATTTCCCTTATTTTGGGCAAAATTCCAGAAATTTCTTTTATTTTCGGCAAAATTGCAGAAATTTCACTTATTTCAGAGTAATAAGTCAGAAATTTTCCTTATTTTGGGGCAAAAAAGACAGAAATTCCCTTTGTTTTGGGGAAAAAAGACAGAAATTCCACTTATTTAGATGCAAAAAGGCAAATTTCCCCTTATTTTGGAGCAAAAATGAAGAAATTTCCCTTTTATATGGCAAAAAGATATGCATTCCCCTTATTTTCGGGCAAAAAGGCAAAAATTTTTTGTATTTTGGAGCAAAATTGCAGAAATTCCCCTAATTTTGGGGCAAAAGGCAGAAATTCCGTTTATTTTGGGGCAAAAAATCAGAAATTCCCCTTATTTTGGGGCAAAATTCCAGAAATTTTCCTTATTTTTGGGCAAACTTGCAGGAATTTACCTTATTCTGGGGCAAAATTGCAGAAATTTCTCTTATTTGGGGCAAAATTGCAGAAATTTCACTTATATTCATGTATAAGGCTGAAATTTCCTTTATTTTGGGGCAAAAAGTAAGAAATTCCCCTTATTTTGGGTCAAAATTGCAGAAATTTTCCTTATTTTGGGGCAAAAAGGCAGAAATTTCGTATATTTTGTGGCAAAAAGGCAGAAATTTCCCATATTTTGAGGTAATAAGGTTGAAATTCCCCTTATTTTGGGGTAAAATTGCAGAAATTTCAAATATTTCAGGGCAAAATTGCAGCAATTCCCCTTATTTTAAGGCAAAAAAATGAAATCCCTAATTTTTGGCTAAAAATGAAGATATTTCACTTATTTCGGGACAAAAAGGCAGAAATTCCAATTAATTTCGGGCAAAAAGGCAGAAATTACCTGTATTTTGGAGCAAAATTGCAGAAATTCCCCTAATATTGGTGCAAAAATGCAGAAATTCCCTTTATTTTGGGGCAAAAAGGCAGAAATTCTCCATATTTTGGTGCAAAAATCAGAAATTTCCCTTATTTTGAGGTAAAATGCTGAAAGTCCCCATATTTTGGGGCAAAAGGCAGAAATTTCCCTTATTTTGGGGCAAATTTGCAGAAATTTCACTTATTTCAAGGTAATAAGTCAGAAATTCCCCTTATTTTGGGGCAAAAAAGACAGAAATTCCCTTTGTTTTGGGGAAAAAAGACAGAAATTCCACTTATTTAGAGGCAAAAAGGCAGAAATTCCCCTTATTTTGGAGCAAAAATGAAGAAATTTCACTTTTATATGGCAAAAATGTATGCATTCCCCTTATTTTCGGGCAAAAAAGCAGAAATTCCCCGTATTTTGGAGCAAAATGGCAGAAATTCCCCTAATTGTGGGGCAAAAAGTCAGAAATTCCCTATATGTTTGGGCAAAAAGACAGAAATTCTCCTTATTTTGGGGCAAAACTCAGAAATTCCACTTATTTTGGGGCAAAATTGCAGAAATTTCACTTATTTCAGGGAAAAAAGGCAGAAATTTTCCTTACTTTGGGGCAAAAAGGCAGAAATTCCTAATATTTTGTGGCAAAAATGCAGAAATTCCCTGTATTTTGAGGTAAAAAGGCTGAAATTCCCCTTATTTGGGGGCAAAAAGGCAGAAATTTCCCTTATTTTGGGGCAAAATTGCGGAAATTTCACTTATTTCAGGGTAATAAGTCAGAAATTCTCCTTATTATGGAGCAAAAAAGTCAGAAATTCCCTTTGTTTTGGGGGAAAAAGACAGAAATTCCACTTATTTAGAGGCCAAATGGCAGAAATTCCCTTTATTTTGGAGCAAAAATGAAGAAATTTCACTTTTTTATGGCAAAAAGGTATGCATTCCCCTTATTTTCGGGCAGAAAGGCAGAAATTCCCCGTATTTTGGAGCAAAATTGCAGAAATTCCCCTAATTTTGGGGCAAAAGGCAGAAATTATCTATATTTTGGGGCAAAAATCAGAAATTCCCCTTATTTTGGGGCAAAATTCCAGAAATTTCCTTTATTTTGGGGCAAAATTGCAGAAATTTACCTTATTTTGGGGCAAAATTGCAGAAATTTCTCTTATTTGAGGCAAAATTGCAGTAATTTTACTTATTTTCAGGTAAAAAGTCTGAAATTTCCTTTATTTTGGGGCACAAAAATAGAAAATTTCCCTTATTTTGTGGGAAAATTGCAGAAATTTTCCTTATTATGGGGCAAAAAGGCAGAAATTCCATATATTTTGTGGCAAAAATATAGAAATTTTTCTTATTTTGAGGTAAAAATGCCGAAATTCAACTTATTTTGGGTCAAAATTGCAGAAATTTCACTTATTTCAGGGTAATAAGTCAGAAATTCCCCTTATTTTGGGCTAAAAAAAAGAGAAATTCCCTTTGTTTTGGGGGGAAAAGACAGAAATTCCACTTATTTAGAGGCAAAAAGGCAGAAATTCCCCATATTTTGGAGCAAAAATGAAGAAATTTCACTTTTATATGGCAAAAAGGTATGCATTTCCCTTATTTTCGGGCAAAAAGCCAGAAATTTTTTGTATATTGGAGCAAAATTGCAGAAATTCCCCTAATTGTGGGGCAAAAAGTCAGAAATTCCCTATATGTTGGGGCAAAAAGACAGAAATTCTCCTTATTTTGGGGCAAAACTCAGAAATTCCACTTATTTTGGGGCAAAATTGCAGAAATTTCACTTATTTCAGGGAAAAAAGGCAGAAATTTTCCTTATTTTGGGGCAAAAAGGCAGAAATTCCTAATATTTTGTGGCAAAAATGCAGAAATTCCCCTTATTTTGAGGGATAAAGGCTGAAATTCCTCTTATTTGGGGGCACAAAGGCAGATATTTCCCTTATTTTGGGGCAAAATTGCAGAAATTTCACTTATTTTGGGGCAAAATTGCAAAAATTTCACTTATTTCAGAGAAAAAAAGCAGAAATTTTCCTTATTTTGGGGCAAAAAAGGAGAAATTTCTCTTATTTTGAGGTAAAAAGGCTGAAATTCCCATTATTTGGGGGCAAAAAGGCAGAAATTTCCCTTCTTTTGGGCAAAATTCCAGAAATTTCTTTTATTTTGAGGCAAAATTGCAGAAATTTCACTTATTTTGGGGCAAAATTGCAGAAATTTCACTTATTTCAGAAAAAAAAGGCAGAAATTTTCCCTATTTTGGGGTAAAAAGGCAGAAATTCCCCTTATTTTGAGGTAAAAAAGCTGAAATTCCCCTTATTTGGGGGTAAAAAAGGCAGAAATTTTCCTTATTTTGGGGCAAAGTTGCAGAAATTTCACTTATTTCAGGGTAATAAGTCAGAAATTCCTCTTAGTTTGGGGCAAAAAATCAGAAATTCCCTTTGTTTTGGGGGAAAAAAAAGAAATTCCATTATTTAGAGGCAAAAAGGCAAAATTCTTTTTATTTTGGAGCAAAAATGAAGAAATTTCACTTTTTTATGGCTAAAAGGTATGCATTGCCCTTATTTTCGGACAAAAAGGCAAAAATTGCCAGTATTTTGGAGCAAAATTGCAGAAATTCCCCTAATTTTGGGGCAAAATTCCAGAAATTTCTTTTATTTTGGGGCAAAATTGCAGAAATTTTCCTTATTATGGAGCAAAAAGGCAGAAATTTCCTAAATTTTGTGGCAAAAATGCAGAAATTCCCCTTATTTTGAGGTAAAAAGGCTGAAATTTCCCTTATTTGGGGAAAAAAAGGCATAAATTTCCCTTATTTTGGGGCAAAATTGCAGAAATTTCACTTATTTCAGGGTAATAAGTCAGAAATTTCCCTTATTTTGGGGCAAAAATTCAGAAATTCCCTTTGTTTTGGGGGAAAAAGTCAGAAATTCCACTTATTTAGAGGCAAAATGGCAGAAATTCCCCTTATTTCAGAGCAAAAATGAAGAAATTTAACTTTTTTATGGCAAAAAGGTATGCATTCCCCTCATTTTCGGGCAAAAAGGCAAAAATTCCCCATATTTTGGAGCAAAATTGCAGAAATTCCCCTAATATTGGTGCAAAAATGCAGAAATTCCCTTTATTTTGGGGCAAAAAGGCAGAAATTCTCCATATTTTGGTGCAAAAATCAGAAATTTCCCTTATTTTGAGGTAAAATGCTGAAAGTTCTCATATTTTAAGGCAAAAGGCAGAAATTTCCCTTATTTTGGGGCAAATTTGCAGAAATTTCACTTATTTCAAGGTAATAAGTCAGAAATTCCTCTTATTTTGGGGCAAAAAAAACAGAAATTCCCTTTGTTTTGGGGAAAAAAGACAGAAATTCCACTTATTTAGAGGCAAAAAGGCAGAAATTCCCCTTATTTTGGAGCAAAAATGAAGAAATTTCACTTTTATATGGCAAAAATGTATGCATTCCCCTTATTTTCGGGCAAAAAAGCAGAAATTCCCCGTATTTTGGAGCAAAATGGCAGAAATTCCCCTAATTGTGGGGCAAAATGTCAGAAATTCCCTATATGTTTGGGCAAAAAGACAGAAATTCTCCTTATTTTGGGGCAAAACTCAGAAATTCCACTTATTTTGGGGCAAAATTGCAGAAATTTCACTTATTTCAGGGAAAAAAGGCAGAAATTTTCCTTATTTTGGGGCAAAAAGGCAGAAATTCCTAATATTTTGTGGCAAAAATGCAGAAATTCCCTGTATTTTGAGGTAAAAAGGCTGAAATTCCCCTTATTTGGGGGCAAAAAGGAAGAAATTTCCCTTATTTTGGGGCAAAATTGCGGAAATTTCACTTATTTCAGGGTAATAAGTCAGAAATTCTCTTTATTATGGAGCAAAAAAGTCAGAAATTCCCTTTGTTTTGGGGGAAAAAGACAGAAATTCCACTTATTTAGAGGCAAAATGGCAGAAATTCCCTTTATTTTGGAGCAAAAATGAAGAAATTTCACTTTTTTATGTCAAAAAGGTATGCATTCCCCTTATTTTCGGGCAGAAAGGCAGAAATTCCCCGTATTTTGGAGCAAAATTGCAGTAATTCCCCTAATTTTGGGGCAAAAGGCAGAAATTATCTATATTTTGGGGCAAAAATCAGAAATTCCCCTTATTTTGGGGCAAAATTCCAGAAATTTCTTTTATTTTGGGGCAAAATTGCAGAAATTTACCTTATTTTGGGGCAAAATTTCAGAAATTTCTCTTATTTGAGGCAAAATTGCAGTAATTTCACTTATTTTCAGGTAAAAAGTCTGAAATTTCCTTTATTTTGGGGCACAAAAATAGAAAATTTCTTTTATTTTGTGGCAAAATTGCAGAAATTTTCCTTATTATGGGGCAAAGAGGCAAAAATTCCATATATTTTGTGGCAAAAATATAGAAATTTCCCTTATTTTGAGGTAACAATACTGAAATTCAACTAATTTTGGGGCAAAATTGCAGAAATTTCACTTATTTCAGGGTAATAAGTCAGAAATTCCCCTTATTTTGGGCTAAAAAAAGAGAAATTCCCTTTGTTTTGAGGGGAAAAGACAGAAATTCCACTTATTTAGAGGCAAAAAGGCAGAAATTCCCCATATTTTGGAGCAAAAATGAAGAAATTTCACTTTTATATGGCAAAAAGGTATGCATTTCCCTTATTTTCAGGCAAAAAGCCAGAAATTTTTTGTATATTGGAGCAAAATATCAGAAATTCCCCTAATTGTGTGGCAAAAAGTCAGAAATTCCTTATATGTTTGGGCAAAAAGACAGAAATTCTCTTTATTTTGGGGCAAAACTCAGAAATTCCACTTATTTTGGGGCAAAATTGCAGAAATTTCACTTATTTCAGGGAAAAAAAGCAGAAATTTTCATTATTTTGGGGCAAAAAGGCAGAAATTCCTAATATTTTGTGGCAAAAATATAGAAATTCCCCTTATTTTGAGGTAAAAAGGCTGAAATTCCACTTATTTTGGGCAAAATTGCAGAAATTTCACTTATTTCAGGGAAAAAAGGCAGAAATTTTCCTTATTTTGGGGCAAAAAGGCAGAAATTCCTAATATTTTGTGGCAAAAATGCAGAAATTCCCCTTATTTTGAGGGATAAAGGCTGAAATTCCTCTTATTTGGGGGCACAAAGGCAGAAATTTCCCTTATTTTGGGGCAAAATTGCAAAAATTTCACTTATTTCAGAGAAAAAAAGCAGAAAATTTCCTTATTTTGGGGCAAAAAAGGAGAAATTCCTCTTATTTTTAGGTAAAAAGGCTGAAATTCCCATTATTTGGGGGCAAAAAGGCAGAAATTTCCCTTCTTTTGGGCAAAATTCCAGAAATTTCTTTTATTTTGAGGCAAAATTGCAGAAATTTCACTTATTTTGGGGCAAAATTGCAGAAATTTCACTTATTTTGGGGCAAAATTGCAGAAATTTCACTTATTTCAGGGAAAAAAGGCAGAAATTTTCCTTATTTTGGGGCAAAAAGGCAGAAATTCCTAATATTTTGTGGCAAAAATGCAGAAATTCCCCTTATTTTGAGGGATAAAGGCTGAAATTCCTCTTATTTGGGGGCACAAAGGCAGAAATTTCCCTTATTTTGGGGCAAAATTGCAGAAATTTCACTTATTTTGGCGCAAAATTGCAAAAATTTCACTTATTTCAGAGAAAAAAAGCAGAAATTTTCCTTATTTTGGGGCAAAAAAGGAGAAATTCCTCTTATTTTGAGGTAAAAAGGCTGAAATTCCCATTATTTGGGGGCAAAAAGGCAGAAATTTCCCTTCTTTTGGGCAAAATTCCAGAAATTTCTTTTATTTTGAGGCAAAATTACAGAAATTTTACTTATTTTGGGGCAAAATTGCAGAAATTTCACTTATTTCAGGGAAAAAAGGCAGAAATTTTCCCTATTTTGGGGTAAAAAGGCAGAAATTCCCCTTATTTTGAGGTAAAAAGGCTGAAATTCCCCTTATTTGGGGGTAAAAAAGGCAGAAATTTTCCTTATTTTGGGGCAAAATTGCAGAAATTTCACTTATTTCAGGGTAATAAGTCAGAAATTCCTCTTAGTTTGGGGCAAAAAATCAGAAATTCCCTTTGTTTTGGGGGAAAAAGACAGAAATTCCACTTATTTAGAGGCAAAAAGGCAAAATTCTTTTTATTTTGGAGCAAAAATGAAGAAATTTCACTTTTTTATGGCTAAAAGGTATGCATTGCCCTTATTTTCGGACAAAAAGGCAAAAATTGCCAGTATTTTGGAGCAAAATTGCAGAAATTCCCCTAATTTTGGGGCAAAATTCCAGAAATTTCTTTTATTTTGGGGCAAAATTGCAGAAATTTTTTTTATTATGGGGCAAAAAGGCAGAAATTTCGTAAATTTTGTGGCAAAAATGCAGAAATTCCCCTTATTTTGAGGTAAAAAGGCTGAAATTTCCCTTATTTGGGGAAAAAAAGGCATAAATTTCCCTTATTTTGGGGCACAATTTCAGAAATTTCACTTATTTCAGGGTAATAGGTCAGAAATTCCCCTTATTTTGGGGCAAAAATTCAGAAATTCCCTTTGTTTTGGGGGAAAAAGTCAGAAATTCCACTTATTTAGAGGCAAAATGGCAGAAATTCCCCTTATTTCGGAGCAAAAATGAAGAAATTTAACTTTTTTGTGGCAAATAGGTATGCATTCCTCTTATTTTCAGGCAAAAAGGCAAAAATTCCTCATATTTTGGAGCAAAATTGCAGAAATTCCCCTAATTTTGGGGCAAAAGGCAAAAATTACCTTTATTTTGGGGCAAAAATCAGAAATTCCCTTTATTTTGGGGCAAAATTCCAGAAATTTCCTTTATTTTGGTGCAAAATTGCAGAAATTTACCTTATTGTTGGGCAAAATTGCAGAAATTTCTCTTATTTGGGGCAAAATTGCACTAATTTCACTTATTTTCAGGTAAAAAGTCTGAAATTTTCTTTATTTTGGGGGCAAAAAATGAGATATTCCCCTTATTTTGGGGCAAAATTGCAGAAATTTTCCTTATTATGGGGCAAAAAGGCAGAAATTCCATATATTTTGTGGCAAAAATGCAGAAATTCTCCTTATTTTGAGGTAAAAAGGCTGAAATTCTCCTTATTTGGGGGCAAAAAGGCAGAAATTTTCCTTATTTTGGGGCAAAATTGCAGAAATTTCACTTATTTCATGGTAATAAGTCAGAAATTCCCCTTACTTTGGGGAAAAAAGACAGAAATTCTTTTTGTTTTGGGGGAAAAAGACAAAAATTCCACTTATTTAGAGGCAAAAAGGCAGAAATTCCCCTTATTTTGG
This sequence comes from Micromys minutus, assembly GCF_963924665.1. Lineage (NCBI taxonomy): Eukaryota > Metazoa > Chordata > Mammalia > Rodentia > Muridae > Micromys > Micromys minutus. The sequence goes on from NW_027667820.1 coordinate 104,806, forward strand.
AGCAAAAATGAAGAAATTTCCCTTTTATATGGCAAAAAAATATGCATTCCCCTTATTTTCGGGAAAAAAGGCAAAAATTCCTCGTATTTTGTAGCAAAATTGCAGAAATTCCCCTAATTTTGTGGCAAAAGGCAGAAATTCCATTTATTTTGGGGCAATAATCAGAAATTCCCCTTATTTTGGGGCAAAATTCCAGAAATTTTCTTTATTTTGGGGCAAAATTGCAGGAATTTACCTTATTTTGGGGCCAAATTGCAGAAATTTCTCTTATTTGGGGCAAAATTGCAGAAATTCCCCTTTTTTTAAGGCAAAAAAATGAAATCCCTAATTTTTGGCTAAAATTGAAGATATTTCACTTATTTCGGGACAAAAAGGCAGAAATTCCAATTCATTTCGGGCAAAAAGGCAGAAATTACCCGTATTTTGGAGCAAAATTGCAGAAATTCCCCTAATATTGGTGCAAAAATGCAGAAATTCCCTTTATTTTGCGGCAAAAAGGCAGAAATTCTCCATATTTTGGTGCAAAAATCAGAAATTTCCCTTATTTTAAGGTAAAATGCTGAAAGTCCCCATATTTTGGGGCAAAATGCAGAAATTTCCCTTATTTTGGGGCAAATTTGCAGAAATTTCACTTATTTCAGGGTAATAAGTCAGAAATTTTCCTTATTTTGGGGCAAAAAAGACAGAAATTCCCTTTGTTTAGGGGGAAAAAGACAGAAATTCCACTTATTTAGAGGCAAAAAGGCAGAAATTCCCCTTATTTTGGAGCAAAAATGAAGAAATTTCACTTTTATATGGCAAAAATGTATGCATTCCCCTTATTTTCGGGCAAAAAAGCAGAAATTCCCCGTATTTTGGAGCAAAATGGCAGAAATTCCCCTAATTGTGGGGCAAAAAGTCAGAAATTCCCTATATGTTTGGGCAAAAAGACAGAAATTCTCTTTATTTTGGGGCAAAACTCAGAAATTCCACTTATTTTGGGGCAAAATTGCAGAAATTTCACTTATTTCAGGGAAAAAAAGCAGAAATTTTCATTATTTTGGGGCAAAAAGGCAGAAATTCCTAATATTTTGTGGCAAAAATATAGAAATTCCCCTTATTTTGAGGTAAAAAGGCTGAAATTCCACTTATTTTGGGCAAAATTGCAGAAATTTCACTTATTTCAGGGTAATAAGTCAGAAATTCCCCTTATTTTGGGCTAAAAAAAGAGAAATTCCCTTTGTTTTGGGGGAAAATGACAGAAATTCCACTTATTCAGAGGCAAAAAGGCAGAAATTTCCCTTATTTTGGAGCAAAAATGAAGAAATTTCACTTTTATATGGCAAAAAGGTATGCATTCCCCTCATTTTCGGGCAAAAATGCAGAAATTCCTTGTATTTTGGAGCAAAATTGCAGAAATTCCTCTAATTGTGGAACAAAAAGTCAGAAATTCCCTATATGTTGGGGCAAAAAGACAGAAATTCTCCTTATTTTAGGGCAAAACTCAGAAATTCCACTTATTTTGGGGCAAAATTGCAGAAATTTCACTTATTTCAAGGAAAAAAGGCAGAAATTTTTCTTATTTTGGGACAAAAAGGCAGAAATTCCTAATATTTTTTGGCAAAAATGCAGAAATTCCCCTTATTTTGAGGGATACAGGCTGAAATTCCTCTTATTTGGGGGCACAAAGGCAGAAATTTCCCTTATTTTGGGGCAAAATTGCAGAAATTTCACTTATTTTGGGGCAAAATTGCAAAAATTTCACTTATTTCAGATAAAAAAAGCAGAAATTTTCCTTATTTTGGGGCAAAAAAGGAGAAATTCCTCCTATTTTGAGGTAAAAAGGCTGAAATTCCCCTTATTTGGGGGCAAAAAGGCAGAAATTTCCCTTATTTTGGGCAAAATTCCAGAAATTTCTTTTATTTTCGGCAAAATTGCAGAAATTTCACTTATTTCAGAGTAATAAGTCAGAAATTTTCCTTATTTTGGGGCAAAAAAGACAGAAATTCCCTTTGTTTTGGGGAAAAAAGACAGAAATTCCACTTATTTAGATGCAAAAAGGCAAATTTCCCCTTATTTTGGAGCAAAAATGAAGAAATTTCACTTTTTTATGGCTAAAAGTCATGCATTCCCCTTATTTTCTGGCAAAAAGGCAAAAATTCCCCGTATTTTGGAGCAAAATTGCAGAAATTCCCCTAATTTTGGGGCAAAATTCCAGAAATTTCCTTTATTTTGGTGCAAAATTGCAGAAATTTACCTTATTTTGTAGCAAAATTGCAGAAACTTCCTTTATTTAGGGCAAATTTGCAGTAATTTCAATTATTTCAAGTAAAAAGGCTGAAATTTCCTTTATTTTGGGGCAAAAAAATAGAAATTCACCTTATTTTGGGGCAAAATTGCAAAAATTTCACTTATTTTGGGGAAAAAATGCAGAAATTCCTAATATTTTGTAGCAAAAATGCAGAAATTCTCCTTATTTTGAGGGATAAAGGCTGAAATACCCATTATTTGGAGGCACAAAGGCAGAAATTTCCCTTATTTTGGGGCAAAATAGCAGAAATTTCACACATTTTGGCGCAAAATTGCAGAAATTTCACTTATTTCAAATAAAAAAGGCAGAAATTTTCCCTATTTTGTGGCAAAAAAAAGAAATTCCCCTTATTTTGAGGTAAAAATGCTAAAATTTCCCATATTTGGGGGTAAAAAGGTAGAAATTTCCCTTATTTTTGGGCAAAATTCCAGAAATTTCTTTTATTTTGGGGCAAAATTGCAGAAATTTCACTTATTTTGGGGCAAAATTGCAGAAATTTCACTTATTTCAGGGAAAAAAGGCAGAAATTTTTCTTATGTTGGGGCAAAAAGGAAGAAATTCCTAATATTTTGTGGCAAAAATGCAGAAATTCTTCTTATTTTGAGGGATAAAGGCTGAAATTCCCCTTATTTGGGGGCAAAAATGCAGAAATTTTCCTTATTTTGGGGCAAAATTGCTAAAATTTCACTTATTTTGGCGCAAAATTGCAGAAATTTCTCTTATTTTAGAGAAAAAAGGCAGAAATTTTCCTTATTTTGGGGCAAAAAAGGAGAAATTCCCCTTATTTTGAGGTAAAAAGGCTGAAATTCCCCTTATTTGGGGGCAAAAAGGCAGAAATTTCCCTTATTTTGGGGCAAAATTGCAGAAATTTCACTTATTTCATGGTAATAAGTCAGAAATTCCCCTTACTTTGGGGAAAAAAGAAAGAAATTCTTTTTGTTTTGGGGAAAAAAGTCAGAAATTCCACTTATTTAGAGGCAAAATGGCAGAAATTCCCCTTATTTCGGAGCAAAAATGAAGAAATTTAACTTTTTTATGGCAAAAAGGTATGCATTCCCCTTATTTTCGGGCAAAAAGGCAAAAATTCCTCGTATTTTGGAGCAAAATTGCAGAAATTCCCCTAATTTTTGGGCAAAAGGCAGAAATTCCCTTTATTTTGGGGCAAAAATCAGAAATTCCCTTAATTTTGGGGCAAAATTCCAGAAATTTTTTTTATTTTGGGGCAAAATTGAAGAAATTTACCTTATTGTTGGGCAAAATTGCACCAATTTCACTTATTTTCAGGTAAAAAGTCTGAAATTTCCTTTATTTTGGGGCAAAAAAGGAGAAATTCCCCTTATCTTGGGGCAAAATTGCAGAAATTTTTTTTATTATGGGGCAAAAAGGCAGAAATTCCATATATTTTGTGGCAAAAATGCAGAAATTCCCCTTATTTTGAGGTAAAAAGGCTGAAATTCTCCTTATTTGGGGGCAAAAAGGCAGAAATTTTCCTTATTTTGGGGCAAAATTGCAGAAATTTCACTTATTTCATGGTAATAAGTCAGAATTCCCCTTACTTTGGGGAAATAAGACAGAAATTCTTTTTGTTTTTGGGGAAAAAGACAAAAATTCCACTTATTTAGAGGCAAAAAAAAGAAGTTCCCCTTATTTTGGAGGAAAAATGAAGAAATTTCCCTTTTATATGGCAAAAAGATATGCATTCCCCTTATTTTCGGGCAAAAAGGCAAAAATTCCTCGTATTTTGGAGCAAAATTGCAGAAATTCCCCTAATTTTGTGGCAAAAAACAGAAATTCCATTTATTTTGGGGCAATAATCAGAAATTCCCCTTATTTTGGGCAAAATTCCAGAAATTTTCTTTATTTTGGGGCAAAATTGCAGGAATTTATCTTATTTTGGGGCCAAATTGCAGAAATTTCTCTTATTTGGAGCAAAATTGCAGAAATTTCACTTATTTTCATGTAAAAAGGCTGAAATTTCCTTTATTTTTGGGCAAAAAGGGAGAAATTCCCCTTATTTTGGGTCAAAATTGCAGAAAGTTTCCTTATTTTCAGGCAAAAAGGCAGAAATTCCGTATATTTTGTGGCAAAAAGGCAGAAATTTCCCTTATTTTGAGGTAATAAGGTTGAAATTCCCCTTATTTTGGGGTAAAATTGCAGAAATTTCAAATATTTCAGGGCAAAATTGCAGAAATTCCCCTTATTTTAAGGCAAAAAAATGAAATCCCTAATTTTTGGCTAAAATTGAAGATAATTCACATATTTCGGGACAAAAAGGCAGAAATTCCAATTAATTTCAGGCAAAAAGGCAGAAATTACCCGTATTTTGGAGCAAAATTGCAGAAATTCCCCTAATATTGGTGCAAAAATGCAGAAATTCCCTTTATTTTGGGGCAAAAAGGCAGAAATTCTCCATATTTTGGTGCAAAAATCAAAAATTTCCCTTATTTTGAGGTAAAATGCTGAAAGTCCCCATATTTTGGGGCAAAATGCAGAAATTTCCCTTATTTTGGGGCAAATTTGCAGAAATTTCACTTATTTCAGGGTAATAAGTCAGAAATTTTCCTTATTTTGGGGCAAAAAAGACAGAAATTCCCTTTGTTTAGGGGGAAAAAGACAGAAATTCCACTTATTTAGAGGCAAAAAAGCAGAAATTCCCCTTATTTTGGAGCAAAAATGAAGAAATTTCACTTTTATATGGCAAAAATGTATGCATTCCCCTTATTTTCGGGCAAAAAAGCAGAAATTCCCCTAATTTTGGGGCAAAAGGCAGAAATTATCTATATTTTGGGGCAAAAATCAGAAATTCCCCTTATTTTGGGGCAAAATTCCAGAAATTTCCTTTATTTTGGGGCAAAATTGCAGAAATTTACCTTATTTTGGGGCAAAATTGCAGAAATTTCTCTTATTTGAGGCAAAATTGCAGTAATTTTACTTATTTTCAGGTAAAAAGTCTGAAATTTCCTTTATTTTGGGGCACAAAAATAGAAAATTTCCCTTATTTTGTGGGAAAATTGCAGAAATTTTCCTTATTATGGGGCAAAAAGGCAGAAATTCCATATATTTTGTGGCAAAAATATAGAAATTTCCCTTATTTTGAGGTAAAAATGCCGAAATTCAACTTATTTTGGGTCAAAATTGCAGAAATTTCACTTATTTCAGGGTAATAAGTCAGAAATTCCCCTTATTTTGGGCTAAAAAAAAGAGAAATTTCCTTTGTTTTGGGGGGAAAAGACAGAAATTCCACTTATTTAGAGGCAAAAAGGCAGAAATTCCCCATATTTTGGAGCAAAAATGAAGAAATTTCACTTTTATATGGCAAAAAGGTATGCATTTCCCTTATTTTCGGGCAAAAAGCCAGAAATTTTTTGTATATTGGAGCAAAATTGCAGAAATTCCCCCAATTGTGGGGCAAAAAGTCAGAAATTCCCTATATGTTGGGGCAAAAATACAGAAATTCTCCTTATTTTGGGGCAAAACTCAGAAATTCCACTTATTTTGGGGCAAAATTGCAGAAATTTCACTTATTTCAGGGAAAAAAGGCAGAAATTTACCTTATTTTGGGGCAAAAAGGCAGAAATTCCTAATATTTTGTGGCAAAAATGCAGAAATTCCCCTTATTTTGAGGGATAAAGGCTGAAATTCCTCTTATTTGGGGGCACAAAGGCAGATATTTCCCTTATTTTGGGGCAAAATTGCAGAAATTTCACTTATTTTGGGGCAAAATTGCAAAAATTTCACTTATTTCAGAGAAAAAAAGCAGAAATTTTCCTTATTTTGGGGCAAAAAAGGAGAAATTTCTCTTATTTTGAGGTAAAAAGGCTGAAATTCCCATTATTTGGGGGCAAAAAGGCAGAAATTTCCCTTCTTTTGGGCAAAATTCCAGAAATTTCTTTTATTTTGAGGCAAAATTGCAGAAATTTCACTTATTTTGGGGCAAAATTGCAGAAATTTCACTTATTTCAGAGAAAAAAGGCAGAAATTTTCCCTATTTTGGGGTAAAAAGGCAGAAATTCCCCTTATTTTGAGGTAAAAAAGCTGAAATTCCCCTTATTTGGGGGTAAAAAAGGCAGAAATTTTCCTTATTTTGGGGCAAAATTGCAGAAATTTCACTTATTTCAGGGTAATAAGTCAGAAATTCCTCTTAGTTTGGGGCAAAAAATCAGAAATTCCCTTTGTTTTGGGGGAAAAAAAAAGAAATTCCATTATTTAGAGGCAAAAAGGCAAAATTCTTTTTATTTTGGAGCAAAAATGAAGAAATTTCACTTTTTTATGGCTAAAAGGTATGCATTGCCCTTATTTTCGGACAAAAAGGCAAAAATTGCCAGTATTTTGGAGCAAAATTGCAGAAATTCCCCTAATTTTGGGGCAAAATTCCAGAAATTTCTTTTATTTTGGGGCAAAATTGCAGAAATTTTCCTTATTATGGAGCAAAAAGGCAGAAATTTCGTAAATTTTGTGGCAAAAATGCAGAAATTCCCCTTATTTTGAGGTAAAAAGGCTGAAATTTCCCTTATTTGGGGAAAAAAAGGCATAAATTTCCCTTATTTTGGGGCAAAATTGCAGAAATTTCACTTATTTCAGGGTAATAAGGCAGAAATTTCCCTTATTTTGGGGCAAAAATTCAGAAATTCCCTTTGTTTTGGGGGAAAAAGTCAGAAATTCCACTTATTTAGAGGCAAAATGGCAGAAATTCCCCTTATTTCAGAGCAAAAATGAAGAAATTTAACTTTTTTATGGCAAAAAGTTATGCATTCCCCTTATTTTCGGGCAAAAAGGCAAAAATTCCCCATATTTTGGAGCAAAATTGCAGAAATTCCCCTAATATTGGTGCAAAAATGCAGAAATTCCCTTTATTTTGGGGCAAAAAGGCAGAAATTCTCCATATTTTGGTGCAAAAATCAGAAATTTCCCTTATTTTGAGGTAAAATGCTGAAAGTTCTCATATTTTAAGGCAAAAGGCAGAAATTTCCCTTATTTTGGGGCAAATTTGCAGAAATTTCACTTATTTGAAGGTAATAAGTCAGAAATTCCCCTTATTTTGGGGCAAAAAAGACAGAAATTCCCTTTGTTTTGGGGAAAAAAGACAGAAATTCCACTTATTTAGAGGCAAAAAGGCAGAAATTCCCCTTATTTTGGAGCAAAAATGAAGAAATTTCACTTTTATATGGCAAAAATGTATGCATTCCCCTTATTTTCGGGCAAAAAAGCAGAAATTCCCCGTATTTTGGAGCAAAATGGCAGAAATTCCCCTAATTGTGGGGCAAAATGTCAGAAATTCCCTATATGTTTGGGCAAAAAGACAGAAATTCTCCTTATTTTGGGGCAAAACTCAGAAATTCCACTTATTTTAGGGCAAAATTGCAGAAATTTCACGTATTTCAGGGAAAAAAGGCAGAAATTTTCCTTATTTTGGGGCAAAAAGGCAGAAATTCCTAATATTTTGTGGCAAAAATGCAGAAATTCCCTGTATTTTGAGGTAAAAAGGCTGAAATTCCCCTTATTTGGGGGCAAAAAGGAAGAAATTTCCCTTATTTTGGGGCAAAATTGCGGAAATTTCACTTATTTCAGGGTAATAAGTCAGAAATTCTTCTTATTATGGAGCAAAAAAGTCAGAAATTCCCTTTGTTTTGGGGGAAAAAGACAGAAATTCCACTTATTTAGAGGCAAAATGGCAGAAATTCCCTTTATTTTGGAGCAAAAATGAAGAAATTTCACTTTTTTATGTCAAAAAGGTATGCATTCCCCTTATTTTCGGGCAGAAAGGCAGAAATTCCCCGTATTTTGGAGCAAAATTGCAGTAATTCCCCTAATTTTGGGGCAAAAGGCAGAAATTATCTATATTTTGGGGCAAAAATCAGAAATTCCCATTATTTTGGGGCAAAATTCCAGAAATTTCCTTTATTTTGGGGCAAAATTGCAGAAATTTACCTTATTTTGGGGCAAAATTGCAGAAATTTCTCTTATTTGAGGCAAAATTGCAGTAATTTCACTTATTTTCAGGTAAAAAGTCTGAAATTTCCTTTATTTTGGGGCACAAAAATAGAAAATTTCTTTTATTTTGTGGCAAAATTGCAGAAATTTTCCTTATTATGGGGCAAAGAGGCAGAAATTCCATATATTTTGTGGCAAAAATATAGAAATTTCCCTTATTTTGAGGTAACAATGCTGAAATTCAACTAATTTTGGGGCAAAATTGCAGAAATTTCACTTATTTCAGGGTAATAAGTCAGAAATTCCCCTTATTTTGGGCTAAAAAAAGAGAAATTCCCTTTGTTTTGAGGGGAAAAGACAGAAATTCCACTTATTTAGAGGCAAAAAGGCAGAAATTCCCCATATTTTGGAGCAAAAATGAAGAAATTTCACTTTTATATGGCAAAAAGGTATGCATTTCCCTTATTTTCAGGCAAAAAGCCAGAAATTTTTTGTATATTGGAGCAAAATATCAGAAATTCCCCTAATTGTGGGGCAAAAAGTCAGAAATTCCCTATATGTTGGGGCAAAAAGACAGAAATTCTCCTTATTTTGGGGCAAAACTCAGAAATTCCACTTATTTTGGGGCAAAATTGCAGAAATTTCACTTATTTCAGGGAAAAAAGGCAGGAATTTTCCTTATTTTGGGGCAAAAAGGCAGAAATTCCTAATATTTTGTTGCAAAAATGCAGAAATTCCCCTTTTTTTGAGGGATAAAGGCTGAAATTCCTCTTATTTGGGGGCACAAAGGCAGAAATTTCCCTTATTTTGGGGCAAAATTGCAGAAATTTCACTTATTTTGGCGCAAAATTGCAAAAATTTCACTTATTTCAGAGAAAAAAAGCAGAAAATTTCCTTATTTTGGGGCAAAAAAGGAGAAATTCCTCTTATTTTTAGGTAAAAAGGCTGAAATTCCCATTATTTGAGGACAAAAAGGCAGAAATTTCCCTTCTTTTGGGCAAAATTCCAGAAATTTCTTTTATTTTGAGGCAAAATTGCAGAAATTTCACTTATTTTGGGGCAAAATTGCAGAAATTTCACTTATTTTGGGGCAAAATTGCAGAAATTTCACTTATTTCAGGGAAAAAAGGCAGAAATTTTCCTTATTTTGGGGCAAAAAGGCAGAAATTCCTAATATTTTGTGGCAAAAATGCAGAAATTCCCCTTATTTTGAGGGATAAAGGCTGAAATTCCTCTTATTTGGGGGCACAAAGGCAGAAATTTCCCTTATTTTGGGGCAAAATTGCAGAAATTTCACTTATTTTGGCGCAAAATTGCAAAAATTTCACTTATTTCAGAGAAAAAAAGCAGAAATTTTCCTTATTTTGGGGCAAAAAAGGAGAAATTCCTCTTATTTTGAGGTAAAAAGGCTGAAATTCCCATTATTTGGGGGCAAAAAGGCAGAAATTTCCCTTCTTTTGGGCAAAATTCCAGAAATTTCTTTTATTTTGAGGCAAAATTACAGAAATTTTACTTATTTTGGGGCAAAATTGCAGAAATTTCACTTATTTCAGGGAAAAAATGCAGAAATTTTCCCTATTTTGGGGTAAAAAGGCAGAAATTCCCCTTATTTTGAGGTAAAAAGGCTGAAATTCCCCTTATTTGGGGGTAAAAAAGGCAGAAATTTTTCTTATTTTGGGGCAAAATTGCAGAAATTTCACATATTTCAGGGTAATAAGTCAGAAATTCCTCTTAGTTTGGGGCAAAAAATCAGAAATTCCCTTTGTTTTGGGGGAAAAAGACAGAAATTCCACTTATTTAGAGGCAAAAAGGCAAAATTCTTTTTATTTTGGAGCAAAAATGAAGAAATTTCACTTTTTTATGGCTAAAAGGTATGCATTGCCCTTATTTTCGGACAAAAAGGCAAAAATTGCCAGTATTTTGGAGCAAAATTGCAGAAATTCCCCTAATTTTGGGGCAAAATTCCAGAAATTTCTTTTATTTTGGGGCAAAATTGCAGAAATTTTCCTTATTATGGAGCAAAAAGGCAGAAATTTCGTAAATTTTGTGGCAAAAATGCAGAAATTCCCCTTATTTTGAGGTAAAAAGGCTGAAATTTCCCTTATTTGGGGAAAAAAAGGCATAAATTTCCCTTATTTTGGGGCACAATTTCAGAAATTTCACTTATTTCAGGGTAATAGGTCAGAAATTCCCCTTATTTTGGGGCAAAAATTCAGTAATTCCCTTTGTTTTGGGGGAAAAAGTCAGAAATTCCACTTATTTAGAGGCAAAATGGCAGAAATTCCCCTTATTTCGGAGCAAAAATGAAGAAATTTAACTTTTTTGTGGCAAATAGGTATGCATTCCTCTTATTTTCAGGCAAAAAGGCAAAAATTCCTCATATTTTGGAGCAAAATTGCAGAAATTCCCCTAATTTTGGGGCAAAAGGCAAAAATTACCTTTATTTTGGGGCAAAAATCAGAAATTCCCTTTATTTTGGGGCAAAATTCCAGAAATTTCCTTTATTTTGGTGCAAAATTGCAGAAATTTACCTTATTGTTGGGCAAAATTGCAGAAATTTCTCTTATTTGGGGCAAAATTGCACTAATTTCACTTATTTTCAGGTAAAAAGTCTGAAATTTTCTTTATTTTGGGGGCAAAAAATGAGATATTCCCCTTATTTTGGGGCAAAATTGCAGAAATTTTCCTTATTATGGGGCAAAAAGGCAGAAATTCCATATATTTTGTGGCAAAAATGCAGAAATTCTCCTTATTTTGAGGTAAAAAGGCTGAAATTCTCCTTATTTGGGGGCAAAAAGGCAGAAATTTTCCTTATTTTGGGGCAAAATTGCAGAAATTTCACTTATTTCATGGTAATAAGTCAGAAATTCCCCTTACTTTGGGGAAAAAAGACAGAAATTCTTTTTGTTTTGGGGGAAAAAGACAAAAATTCCACTTATTTAGAGGCAAAAAGGCAGAAATTCCCCTTATTTTGGAGCAAAAATGAAGAAATTTCCCTTTTATATGGCAAAAAAATATGCATTCCCCTTATTTTCGGGAAAAAAGGCAAAAATTCCTCGTATTTTGTAGCAAAATTGCAGAAATTCCCCTAATTTTGTGGCAAAAGGCAGAAATTCCATTTATTTTGGGGCAATAATCAGAAATTCCCCTTATTTTGGGGCAAAATTCCAGAAATTTTCTTTATTTTGGGGCAAAATTGCAGGAATTTACCTTATTTTGGGGCCAAATTGCAGAAATTTCTCTTATTTGGGGCAAAATTGCAGAAATTCCCCTTTTTTTAAGGCAAAAAAATGAAATCCCTAATTTTTGGCTAAAATTGAAGATATTTCACTTATTTCGGGACAAAAAGGCAGAAATTCCAATTCATTTCGGGCAAAAAGGCAGAAATTACCCGTATTTTGGAGCAAAATTGCAGAAATTCCCCTAATATTGGTGCAAAAATGCAGAAATTCCCTTTATTTTGCGGCAAAAAGGCAGAAATTCTCCATATTTTGGTGCAAAAATCAGAAATTTCCCTTATTTTAAGGTAAAATGCTGAAAGTCCCCATATTTTGGGGCAAAATGCAGAAATTTCCCTTATTTTGGGGCAAATTTGCAGAAATTTCACTTATTTCAGGGTAATAAGTCAGAAATTTTCCTTATTTTGGGGCAAAAAAGACAGAAATTCCCTTTGTTTAGGGGGAAAAAGACAGAAATTCCACTTATTTAGAGGCAAAAAGGCAGAAATTCCCCTTATTTTGGAGCAAAAATGAAGAAATTTCACTTTTATATGGCAAAAATGTATGCATTCCCCTTATTTTCGGGCAAAAAAGCAGAAATTCCCCGTATTTTGGAGCAAAATGGCAGAAATTCCCCTAATTGTGGGGCAAAAAGTCAGAAATTCCCTATATGTTTGGGCAAAAAGACAGAAATTCTCTTTATTTTGGGGCAAAACTCAGAAATTCCACTTATTTTGGGGCAAAATTGCAGAAATTTCACTTATTTCAGGGAAAAAAAGCAGAAATTTTCATTATTTTGGGGCAAAAAGGCAGAAATTCCTAATATTTTGTGGCAAAAATATAGAAATTCCCCTTATTTTGAGGTAAAAAGGCTGAAATTCCACTTATTTTGGGCAAAATTGCAGAAATTTCACTTATTTCAGGGTAATAAGTCAGAAATTCCCCTTATTTTGGGCTAAAAAAAGAGAAATTCCCTTTGTTTTGGGGGAAAATGACAGAAATTCCACTTATTCAGAGGCAAAAAGGCAGAAATTCCCCTTTTTTTGGAGCAAAAATGAAGAAATTTCACTTTTATATGGCAAAAAGGTATGCATTCCCCTTATTTTCGGGCAAAAATGCAGAAATTCCTTGTATTTTGGAGCAAAATTGCAGAAATTCCTCTAATTGTGGAACAAAAAGTCAGAAATTCCCTATATGTTGGGGCAAAAAGACAGAAATTCTCCTTATTTTAGGGCAAAACTCAGAAATTCCACTTATTTTGGGGCAAAATTGCAGAAATTTCACTTATTTCAAGGAAAAAAGGCAGAAATTTTTCTTATTTTGGGACAAAAAGGCAGAAATTCCTAATATTTTTTGGCAAAAATGCAGAAATTCCCCTTATTTTGAGGGATACAGGCTGAAATTCCTCTTATTTGGGGGCACAAAGGCAGAAATTTCCCTTATTTTGGGGCAAAATTGCAGAAATTTCACTTATTTTGGGGCAAAATTGCAAAAATTTCACTTATTTCAGATAAAAAAAGCAGAAATTTTCCTTATTTTGGGGCAAAAAAGGAGAAATTCCTCCTATTTTGAGGTAAAAAGGCTGAAATTTCCCTTATTTGGGGGCAAAAAGGCAGAAATTTCCCTTATTTTGGGCAAAATTCCAGAAATTTCTTTTATTTTCGGCAAAATTGCAGAAATTTCACTTATTTCAGAGTAATAAGTCAGAAATTTTCCTTATTTTGGGGCAAAAAAGACAGAAATTCCCTTTGTTTTGGGGAAAAAAGACAGAAATTCCACTTATTTAGATGCAAAAAGGCAAATTTCCCCTTATTTTGGAGCAAAAATGAAGAAATTTCACTTTTTTATGGCTAAAAGTTATGCATTCCCCTTATTTTCGGGCAAAAAGGCAAAAATTCCCCGTATTTTGGAGCAAAATTGCAGAAATTCCCCTAATTTTGGGGCAAAATTCCAGAAATTTCCTTTATTTTGGTGCAAAATTGCAGAAATTTACCTTATTTTGTAGCAAAATTGCAGAAACTTCCTTTATTTAGGGCAAATTTGTAGTAATTTCAATTATTTCAAGTAAAAAGGCTGAAATTTCCTTTATTTTGGGGCAAAAAAATAGAAATTCACCTTATTTTGGGGCAAAATTGCAAAAATTTCACTTATTTTGGGGAAAAAATGCAGAAATTCCTAATATTTTGTAGCAAAAATGCAGAAATTCTCCTTATTTTGAGGGATAAAGGCTGAAATACCCGTTATTTGGAGGCACAAAGGCAGAAATTTCCCTTATTTTGGGGCAAAATAGCAGAAATTTCACATATTTTGGCGCAAAATTGCAGAAATTTCACTTATTTCAAATAAAAAAGGCAGAAATTTTCCCTATTTTGTGGCAAAAAAAAAAGAAATTCCCCTTATTTTGAGGTAAAAATGCTAAAATTTCCCATATTTGGGGGTAAAAAGGTAGAAATTTCCCTTATTTTTGGGCAAAATTCCAGAAATTTCTTTTATTTTGGGGCAAAATTGCAGAAATTTCACTTATTTTGGGGCAAAATTGCAGAAATTTCACTTATTTCAGGGAAAAAAGGCAGAAATTTTTCTTATGTTGGGGCAAAAAGGAAGAAATTCCTAATATTTTGTGGCAAAAATGCAGAAATTCTTCTTATTTTGAGGGATAAAGGCTGAAATTCCCCTTATTTGGGGGCAAAAATGCAGAAATTTTCCTTATTTTGGGGCAAAATTGCTAAAATTTCACTTATTTTGGCGCAAAATTGCAGAAATTTCTCTTATTTTAGAGAAAAAAGGCAGAAATTTTCCTTATTTTGGGGCAAAAAAGGAGAAATTCCCCTTATTTTGAGGTAAAAAGGCTGAAATTCCCCTTATTTGGGGGCAAAAAGGCAGAAATTTCCCTTATTTTGGGGCAAAATTGCAGAAATTTCACTTATTTCATGGTAATAAGTCAGAAATTCCCCTTACTTTGGGGAAAAAAGAAAGAAATTCTTTTTGTTTTGGGGAAAAAAGTCAGAAATTCCACTTATTTAGAGGCAAAATGGCAGAAATTCCCCTTATTTCGGAGCAAAAATGAAGAAATTTAACTTTTTTATGGCAAAAAGGTATGCATTCCCCTTATTTTCGGGCAAAAAGGCAAAAATTCCTCGTATTTTGGAGCAAAATTGCAGAAATTCCCCTAATTTTTGGGCAAAAGGCAGAAATTCCCTTTATTTTGGGGCAAAAATCAGAAATTCCCTTAATTTTGGGGCAAAATTCCAGAAATTTTTTTTATTTTGGGGCAAAATTGAAGAAATTTACCTTATTGTTGGGCAAAATTGCACCAATTTCACTTATTTTCAGGTAAAAAGTCTGAAATTTCCTTTATTTTGGGGCAAAAAAGGAGAAATTCCCCTAATTTTGGGGCAAAATTGCAGAAATTTTTTTTATTATGGGGCAAAAAGGCAGAAATTCCATATATTTTGTGGCAAAAATGCAGAAATTCCCCTTATTTTGAGGTAAAAAGGCTGAAATTCTCCTTATTTGGGGGCAAAAAGGCAGAAATTTTCCTTATTTTGGGGCAAAATTGCAGAAATTTCACTTATTTCATGGTAATAAGTCAGAATTCCCCTTACTTTGGGGAAATAAGACAGAAATTCTTTTTGTTTTTGGGGAAAAAGACAAAAATTCCACTTATTTAGAGGCAAAAAAAAGAAGTTCCCCTTATTTTGGAGGAAAAATGAAGAAATTTCCCTTTTATATGGCAAAAAGATATGCATTCCCCTTATTTTCGGGCAAAAAGGCAAAAATTCCTCGTATTTTGGAGCAAAATTGCAGAAATTCCCCTAATTTTGTGGCAAAAAACAGAAATTCCATTTATTTTGGGGCAATAATCAGAAATTCCCCTTATTTTGGGCAAAATTCCAGAAATTTTCTTTATTTTGGGGCAAAATTGCAGGAATTTATCTTATTTTGGGGCCAAATTGCAGAAATTTCTCTTATTTGGAGCAAAATTGCAGAAATTTCACTTATTTTCATGTAAAAAGGCTGAAATTTCCTTTATTTTTGGGCAAAAAGGGAGAAATTCCCCTTATTTTGGGTCAAAATTGCAGAAAGTTTCCTTATTTTCAGGCAAAAAGGCAGAAATTCCGTATATTTTGTGGCAAAAAGGCAGAAATTTCCCTTATTTTGAGGTAATAAGGTTGAAATTCCCCTTATTTTGGGGTAAAATTGCAGAAATTTCAAATATTTCAGGGCAAAATTGCAGAAATTCCCCTTATTTTAAGGCAAAAAAATGAAATCCCTAATTTTTGGCTAAAATTGAAGATAATTCACATATTTCGGGACAAAAAGGCAGAAATTCCAATTAATTTCAGGCAAAAAGGCAGAAATTACCCGTATTTTGGAGCAAAATTGCAGAAATTCCCCTAATATTGGTGCAAAAATGCAGAAATTCCCTTTATTTTGGGGCAAAAAGGCAGAAATTCTCCATATTTTGGTGCAAAAATCAAAAATTTCCCTTATTTTGAGGTAAAATGCTGAAAGTCCCCATATTTTGGGGCAAAATGCAGAAATTTCCCTTATTTTGGGGCAAATTTGCAGAAATTTCACTTATTTCAGGGTAATAAGTCAGAAATTTTCCTTATTTTGGGGCAAAAAAGACAGAAATTCCCTTTGTTTAGGGGGAAAAAGACAGAAATTCCACTTATTTAGAGGCAAAAAAGCAGAAATTCCCCTTATTTTGGAGCAAAAATGAAGAAATTTCACTTTTATATGGCAAAAATGTATGCATTCCCCTTATTTTCGGGCAAAAAAGCAGAAATTCCCCTAATTTTGGGGCAAAAGGCAGAAATTATCTATATTTTGGGGCAAAAATCAGAAATTCCCCTTATTTTGGGGCAAAATTCCAGAAATTTCCTTTATTTTGGGGCAAAATTGCAGAAATTTACCTTATTTTGGGGCAAAATTGCAGAAATTTCTCTTATTTGAGGCAAAATTGCAGTAATTTTACTTATTTTCAGGTAAAAAGTCTGAAATTTCCTTTATTTTGGGGCACAAAAATAGAAAATTTCCCTTATTTTGTGGGAAAATTGCAGAAATTTTCCTTATTATGGGGCAAAAAGGCAGAAATTCCATATATTTTGTGGCAAAAATATAGAAATTTCCCTTATTTTGAGGTAAAAATGCCGAAATTCAACTTATTTTGGGTCAAAATTGCAGAAATTTCACTTATTTCAGGGTAATAAGTCAGAAATTCCCCTTATTTTGGGCTAAAAAAAAGAGAAATTTCCTTTGTTTTGGGGGGAAAAGACAGAAATTCCACTTATTTAGAGGCAAAAAGGCAGAAATTCCCCATATTTTGGAGCAAAAATGAAGAAATTTCACTTTTATATGGCAAAAAGGTATGCATTTCCCTTATTTTCGGGCAAAAAGCCAGAAATTTTTTGTATATTGGAGCAAAATTGCAGAAATTCCCCCAATTGTGGGGCAAAAAGTCAGAAATTCCCTATATGTTGGGGCAAAAATACAGAAATTCTCCTTATTTTGGGGCAAAACTCAGAAATTCCACTTATTTTGGGGCAAAATTGCAGAAATTTCACTTATTTCAGGGAAAAAAGGCAGAAATTTACCTTATTTTGGGGCAAAAAGGCAGAAATTCCTAATATTTTGTGGCAAAAATGCAGAAATTCCCCTTATTTTGAGGGATAAAGGCTGAAATTCCTCTTATTTGGGGGCACAAAGGCAGATATTTCCCTTATTTTGGGGCAAAATTGCAGAAATTTCACTTATTTTGGGGCAAAATTGCAAAAATTTCACTTATTTCAGAGAAAAAAAGCAGAAATTTTCCTTATTTTGGGGCAAAAAAGGAGAAATTTCTCTTATTTTGAGGTAAAAAGGCTGAAATTCCCATTATTTGGGGGCAAAAAGGCAGAAATTTCCCTTCTTTTGGGCAAAATTCCAGAAATTTCTTTTATTTTGAGGCAAAATTGCAGAAATTTCACTTATTTTGGGGCAAAATTGCAGAAATTTCACTTATTTCAGAGAAAAAAGGCAGAAATTTTCCCTATTTTGGGGTAAAAAGGCAGAAATTCCCCTTATTTTGAGGTAAAAAAGCTGAAATTCCCCTTATTTGGGGGTAAAAAAGGCAGAAATTTTCCTTATTTTGGGGCAAAATTGCAGAAATTTCACTTATTTCAGGGTAATAAGTCAGAAATTCCTCTTAGTTTGGGGCAAAAAATCAGAAATTCCCTTTGTTTTGGGGGAAAAAAAAAGAAATTCCATTATTTAGAGGCAAAAAGGCAAAATTCTTTTTATTTTGGAGCAAAAATGAAGAAATTTCACTTTTTTATGGCTAAAAGGTATGCATTGCCCTTATTTTCGGACAAAAAGGCAAAAATTGCCAGTATTTTGGAGCAAAATTGCAGAAATTCCCCTAATTTTGGGGCAAAATTCCAGAAATTTCTTTTATTTTGGGGCAAAATTGCAGAAATTTTCCTTATTATGGAGCAAAAAGGCAGAAATTTCGTAAATTTTGTGGCAAAAATGCAGAAATTCCCCTTATTTTGAGGTAAAAAGGCTGAAATTTCCCTTATTTGGGGAAAAAAAGGCATAAATTTCCCTTATTTTGGGGCAAAATTGCAGAAATTTCACTTATTTCAGGGTAATAAGGCAGAAATTTCCCTTATTTTGGGGCAAAAATTCAGAAATTCCCTTTGTTTTGGGGGAAAAAGTCAGAAATTCCACTTATTTAGAGGCAAAATGGCAGAAATTCCCCTTATTTCAGAGCAAAAATGAAGAAATTTAACTTTTTTATGGCAAAAAGTTATGCATTCCCCTTATTTTCGGGCAAAAAGGCAAAAATTCCCCATATTTTGGAGCAAAATTGCAGAAATTCCCCTAATATTGGTGCAAAAATGCAGAAATTCCCTTTATTTTGGGGCAAAAAGGCAGAAATTCTCCATATTTTGGTGCAAAAATCAGAAATTTCCCTTATTTTGAGGTAAAATGCTGAAAGTTCTCATATTTTAAGGCAAAAGGCAGAAATTTCCCTTATTTTGGGGCAAATTTGCAGAAATTTCACTTATTTGAAGGTAATAAGTCAGAAATTCCCCTTATTTTGGGGCAAAAAAGACAGAAATTCCCTTTGTTTTGGGGAAAAAAGACAGAAATTCCACTTATTTAGAGGCAAAAAGGCAGAAATTCCCCTTATTTTGGAGCAAAAATGAAGAAATTTCACTTTTATATGGCAAAAATGTATGCATTCCCCTTATTTTCGGGCAAAAAAGCAGAAATTCCCCGTATTTTGGAGCAAAATGGCAGAAATTCCCCTAATTGTGGGGCAAAATGTCAGAAATTCCCTATATGTTTGGGCAAAAAGACAGAAATTCTCCTTATTTTGGGGCAAAACTCAGAAATTCCACTTATTTTGGGGCAAAATTGCAGAAATTTCACGTATTTCAGGGAAAAAAGGCAGAAATTTTCCTTATTTTGGGGCAAAAAGGCAGAAATTCCTAATATTTTGTGGCAAAAATGCAGAAATTCCCTGTATTTTGAGGTAAAAAGGCTGAAATTCCCCTTATTTGGGGGCAAAAAGGAAGAAATTTCCCTTATTTTGGGGCAAAATTGCGGAAATTTCACTTATTTCAGGGTAATAAGTCAGAAATTCTTCTTATTATGGAGCAAAAAAGTCAGAAATTCCCTTTGTTTTGGGGGAAAAAGACAGAAATTCCACTTATTTAGAGGCAAAATGGCAGAAATTCCCTTTATTTTGGAGCAAAAATGAAGAAATTTCACTTTTTTATGTCAAAAAGGTATGCATTCCCCTTATTTTCGGGCAGAAAGGCAGAAATTCCCCGTATTTTGGAGCAAAATTGCAGTAATTCCCCTAATTTTGGGGCAAAAGGCAGAAATTATCTATATTTTGGGGCAAAAATCAGAAATTCCCATTATTTTGGGGCAAAATTCCAGAAATTTCCTTTATTTTGGGGCAAAATTGCAGAAATTTACCTTATTTTGGGGCAAAATTGCAGAAATTTCTCTTATTTGAGGCAAAATTGCAGTAATTTCACTTATTTTCAGGTAAAAAGTCTGAAATTTCCTTTATTTTGGGGCACAAAAATAGAAAATTTCTTTTATTTTGTGGCAAAATTGCAGAAATTTTCCTTATTATGGGGCAAAGAGGCAGAAATTCCATATATTTTGTGGCAAAAATATAGAAATTTCCCTTATTTTGAGGTAACAATGCTGAAATTCAACTAATTTTGGGGCAAAATTGCAGAAATTTCACTTATTTCAGGGTAATAAGTCAGAAATTCCCCTTATTTTGGGCTAAAAAAAGAGAAATTCCCTTTGTTTTGAGGGGAAAAGACAGAAATTCCACTTATTTAGAGGCAAAAAGGCAGAAATTCCCCATATTTTGGAGCAAAAATGAAGAAATTTCACTTTTATATGGCAAAAAGGTATGCATTTCCCTTATTTTCAGGCAAAAAGCCAGAAATTTTTTGTATATTGGAGCAAAATATCAGAAATTCCCCTAATTGTGGGGCAAAAAGTCAGAAATTCCCTATATGTTGGGGCAAAAAGACAGAAATTCTCCTTATTTTGGGGCAAAACTCAGAAATTCCACTTATTTTGGGGCAAAATTGCAGAAATTTCACTTATTTCAGGGAAAAAAGGCAGGAATTTTCCTTATTTTGGGGCAAAAAGGCAGAAATTCCTAATATTTTGTTGCAAAAATGCAGAAATTCCCCTTTTTTTGAGGGATAAAGGCTGAAATTCCTCTTATTTGGGGGCACAAAGGCAGAAATTTCCCTTATTTTGGGGCAAAATTGCAGAAATTTCACTTATTTTGGCGCAAAATTGCAAAAATTTCACTTATTTCAGAGAAAAAAAGCAGAAAATTTCCTTATTTTGGGGCAAAAAAGGAGAAATTCCTCTTATTTTTAGGTAAAAAGGCTGAAATTCCCATTATTTGAGGACAAAAAGGCAGAAATTTCCCTTCTTTTGGGCAAAATTCCAGAAATTTCTTTTATTTTGAGGCAAAATTGCAGAAATTTCACTTATTTTGGGGCAAAATTGCAGAAATTTCACTTATTTTGGGGCAAAATTGCAGAAATTTCACTTATTTCAGGGAAAAAAGGCAGAAATTTTCCTTATTTTGGGGCAAAAAGGCAGAAATTCCTAATATTTTGTGGCAAAAATGCAGAAATTCCCCTTATTTTGAGGGATAAAGGCTGAAATTCCTCTTATTTGGGGGCACAAAGGCAGAAATTTCCCTTATTTTGGGGCAAAATTGCAGAAATTTCACTTATTTTGGCGCAAAATTGCAAAAATTTCACTTATTTCAGAGAAAAAAAGCAGAAATTTTCCTTATTTTGGGGCAAAAAAGGAGAAATTCCTCTTATTTTGAGGTAAAAAGGCTGAAATTCCCATTATTTGGGGGCAAAAAGGCAGAAATTTCCCTTCTTTTGGGCAAAATTCCAGAAATTTCTTTTATTTTGAGGCAAAATTACAGAAATTTTACTTATTTTGGGGCAAAATTGCAGAAATTTCACTTATTTCAGGGAAAAAATGCAGAAATTTTCCCTATTTTGGGGTAAAAAGGCAGAAATTCCCCTTATTTTGAGGTAAAAAGGCTGAAATTCCCCTTATTTGGGGGTAAAAAAGGCAGAAATTTTTCTTATTTTGGGGCAAAATTGCAGAAATTTCACATATTTCAGGGTAATAAGTCAGAAATTCCTCTTAGTTTGGGGCAAAAAATCAGAAATTCCCTTTGTTTTGGGGGAAAAAGACAGAAATTCCACTTATTTAGAGGCAAAAAGGCAAAATTCTTTTTATTTTGGAGCAAAAATGAAGAAATTTCACTTTTTTATGGCTAAAAGGTATGCATTGCCCTTATTTTCGGACAAAAAGGCAAAAATTGCCAGTATTTTGGAGCAAAATTGCAGAAATTCCCCTAATTTTGGGGCAAAATTCCAGAAATTTCTTTTATTTTGGGGCAAAATTGCAGAAATTTTCCTTATTATGGAGCAAAAAGGCAGAAATTTCGTAAATTTTGTGGCAAAAATGCAGAAATTCCCCTTATTTTGAGGTAAAAAGGCTGAAATTTCCCTTATTTGGGGAAAAAAAGGCATAAATTTCCCTTATTTTGGGGCACAATTTCAGAAATTTCACTTATTTCAGGGTAATAGGTCAGAAATTCCCCTTATTTTGGGGCAAAAATTCAGTAATTCCCTTTGTTTTGGGGGAAAAAGTCAGAAATTCCACTTATTTAGAGGCAAAATGGCAGAAATTCCCCTTATTTCGGAGCAAAAATGAAGAAATTTAACTTTTTTGTGGCAAATAGGTATGCATTCCTCTTATTTTCAGGCAAAAAGGCAAAAATTCCTCATATTTTGGAGCAAAATTGCAGAAATTCCCCTAATTTTGGGGCAAAAGGCAAAAATTACCTTTATTTTGGGGCAAAAATCAGAAATTCCCTTTATTTTGGGGCAAAATTCCAGAAATTTCCTTTATTTTGGTGCAAAATTGCAGAAATTTACCTTATTGTTGGGCAAAATTGCAGAAATTTCTCTTATTTGGGGCAAAATTGCACTAATTTCACTTATTTTCAGGTAAAAAGTCTGAAATTTTCTTTATTTTGGGGGCAAAAAATGAGATATTCCCCTTATTTTGGGGCAAAATTGCAGAAATTTTCCTTATTATGGGGCAAAAAGGCAGAAATTCCATATATTTTGTGGCAAAAATGCAGAAATTCTCCTTATTTTGAGGTAAAAAGGCTGAAATTCTCCTTATTTGGGGGCAAAAAGGCAGAAATTTTCCTTATTTTGGGGCAAAATTGCAGAAATTTCACTTATTTCATGGTAATAAGTCAGAAATTCCCCTTACTTTGGGGAAAAAAGACAGAAATTCTTTTTGTTTTGGGGGAAAAAGACAAAAATTCCACTTATTTAGAGGCAAAAAGGCAGAAATTCCCCTTATTTTGGAGCAAAAATGAAGAAATTTCCCTTTTATATGGCAAAAAAATATGCATTCCCCTTATTTTCGGGAAAAAAGGCAAAAATTCCTCGTATTTTGTAGCAAAATTGCAGAAATTCCCCTAATTTTGTGGCAAAAGGCAGAAATTCCATTTATTTTGGGGCAATAATCAGAAATTCCCCTTATTTTGGGGCAAAATTCCAGAAATTTTCTTTATTTTGGGGCAAAATTGCAGGAATTTACCTTATTTTGGGGCCAAATTGCAGAAATTTCTCTTATTTGGGGCAAAATTGCAGAAATTCCCCTTTTTTTAAGGCAAAAAAATGAAATCCCTAATTTTTGGCTAAAATTGAAGATATTTCACTTATTTCGGGACAAAAAGGCAGAAATTCCAATTCATTTCGGGCAAAAAGGCAGAAATTACCCGTATTTTGGAGCAAAATTGCAGAAATTCCCCTAATATTGGTGCAAAAATGCAGAAATTCCCTTTATTTTGCGGCAAAAAGGCAGAAATTCTCCATATTTTGGTGCAAAAATCAGAAATTTCCCTTATTTTAAGGTAAAATGCTGAAAGTCCCCATATTTTGGGGCAAAATGCAGAAATTTCCCTTATTTTGGGGCAAATTTGCAGAAATTTCACTTATTTCAGGGTAATAAGTCAGAAATTTTCCTTATTTTGGGGCAAAAAAGACAGAAATTCCCTTTGTTTAGGGGGAAAAAGACAGAAATTCCACTTATTTAGAGGCAAAAAGGCAGAAATTCCCCTTATTTTGGAGCAAAAATGAAGAAATTTCACTTTTATATGGCAAAAATGTATGCATTCCCCTTATTTTCGGGCAAAAAAGCAGAAATTCCCCGTATTTTGGAGCAAAATGGCAGAAATTCCCCTAATTGTGGGGCAAAAAGTCAGAAATTCCCTATATGTTTGGGCAAAAAGACAGAAATTCTCTTTATTTTGGGGCAAAACTCAGAAATTCCACTTATTTTGGGGCAAAATTGCAGAAATTTCACTTATTTCAGGGAAAAAAAGCAGAAATTTTCATTATTTTGGGGCAAAAAGGCAGAAATTCCTAATATTTTGTGGCAAAAATATAGAAATTCCCCTTATTTTGAGGTAAAAAGGCTGAAATTCCACTTATTTTGGGCAAAATTGCAGAAATTTCACTTATTTCAGGGTAATAAGTCAGAAATTCCCCTTATTTTGGGCTAAAAAAAGAGAAATTCCCTTTGTTTTGGGGGAAAATGACAGAAATTCCACTTATTCAGAGGCAAAAAGGCAGAAATTCCCCTTTTTTTGGAGCAAAAATGAAGAAATTTCACTTTTATATGGCAAAAAGGTATGCATTCCCCTTATTTTCGGGCAAAAATGCAGAAATTCCTTGTATTTTGGAGCAAAATTGCAGAAATTCCTCTAATTGTGGAACAAAAAGTCAGAAATTCCCTATATGTTGGGGCAAAAAGACAGAAATTCTCCTTATTTTAGGGCAAAACTCAGAAATTCCACTTATTTTGGGGCAAAATTGCAGAAATTTCACTTATTTCAAGGAAAAAAGGCAGAAATTTTTCTTATTTTGGGACAAAAAGGCAGAAATTCCTAATATTTTTTGGCAAAAATGCAGAAATTCCCCTTATTTTGAGGGATACAGGCTGAAATTCCTCTTATTTGGGGGCACAAAGGCAGAAATTTCCCTTATTTTGGGGCAAAATTGCAGAAATTTCACTTATTTTGGGGCAAAATTGCAAAAATTTCACTTATTTCAGATAAAAAAAGCAGAAATTTTCCTTATTTTGGGGCAAAAAAGGAGAAATTCCTCCTATTTTGAGGTAAAAAGGCTGAAATTTCCCTTATTTGGGGGCAAAAAGGCAGAAATTTCCCTTATTTTGGGCAAAATTCCAGAAATTTCTTTTATTTTCGGCAAAATTGCAGAAATTTCACTTATTTCAGAGTAATAAGTCAGAAATTTTCCTTATTTTGGGGCAAAAAAGACAGAAATTCCCTTTGTTTTGGGGAAAAAAGACAGAAATTCCACTTATTTAGATGCAAAAAGGCAAATTTCCCCTTATTTTGGAGCAAAAATGAAGAAATTTCACTTTTTTATGGCTAAAAGTTATGCATTCCCCTTATTTTCGGGCAAAAAGGCAAAAATTCCCCGTATTTTGGAGCAAAATTGCAGAAATTCCCCTAATTTTGGGGCAAAATTCCAGAAATTTCCTTTATTTTGGTGCAAAATTGCAGAAATTTACCTTA
The DNA here is from genome assembly GCF_963924665.1 of Micromys minutus. Taxonomy (NCBI): domain Eukaryota; kingdom Metazoa; phylum Chordata; class Mammalia; order Rodentia; family Muridae; genus Micromys; species Micromys minutus. The sequence continues at coordinate 129,440 of NW_027667820.1, forward strand.
TTTTGTAGCAAAATTGCAGAAACTTCCTTTATTTAGGGCAAATTTGTAGTAATTTCAATTATTTCAAGTAAAAAGGCTGAAATTTCCTTTATTTTGGGGCAAAAAAATAGAAATTCACCTTATTTTGGGGCAAAATTGCAAAAATTTCACTTATTTTGGGGAAAAAATGCAGAAATTCCTAATATTTTGTAGCAAAAATGCAGAAATTCTCCTTATTTTGAGGGATAAAGGCTGAAATACCCGTTATTTGGAGGCACAAAGGCAGAAATTTCCCTTATTTTGGGGCAAAATAGCAGAAATTTCACATATTTTGGCGCAAAATTGCAGAAATTTCACTTATTTCAAATAAAAAAGGCAGAAATTTTCCCTATTTTGTGGCAAAAAAAAAAGAAATTCCCCTTATTTTGAGGTAAAAATGCTAAAATTTCCCATATTTGGGGGTAAAAAGGTAGAAATTTCCCTTATTTTTGGGCAAAATTCCAGAAATTTCTTTTATTTTGGGGCAAAATTGCAGAAATTTCACTTATTTTGGGGCAAAATTGCAGAAATTTCACTTATTTCAGGGAAAAAAGGCAGAAATTTTTCTTATGTTGGGGCAAAAAGGAAGAAATTCCTAATATTTTGTGGCAAAAATGCAGAAATTCTTCTTATTTTGAGGGATAAAGGCTGAAATTCCCCTTATTTGGGGGCAAAAATGCAGAAATTTTCCTTATTTTGGGGCAAAATTGCTAAAATTTCACTTATTTTGGCGCAAAATTGCAGAAATTTCTCTTATTTTAGAGAAAAAAGGCAGAAATTTTCCTTATTTTGGGGCAAAAAAGGAGAAATTCCCCTTATTTTGAGGTAAAAAGGCTGAAATTCCCCTTATTTGGGGGCAAAAAGGCAGAAATTTCCCTTATTTTGGGGCAAAATTGCAGAAATTTCACTTATTTCATGGTAATAAGTCAGAAATTCCCCTTACTTTGGGGAAAAAAGAAAGAAATTCTTTTTGTTTTGGGGAAAAAAGTCAGAAATTCCACTTATTTAGAGGCAAAATGGCAGAAATTCCCCTTATTTCGGAGCAAAAATGAAGAAATTTAACTTTTTTATGGCAAAAAGGTATGCATTCCCCTTATTTTCGGGCAAAAAGGCAAAAATTCCTCGTATTTTGGAGCAAAATTGCAGAAATTCCCCTAATTTTTGGGCAAAAGGCAGAAATTCCCTTTATTTTGGGGCAAAAATCAGAAATTCCCTTAATTTTGGGGCAAAATTCCAGAAATTTTTTTTATTTTGGGGCAAAATTGAAGAAATTTACCTTATTGTTGGGCAAAATTGCACCAATTTCACTTATTTTCAGGTAAAAAGTCTGAAATTTCCTTTATTTTGGGGCAAAAAAGGAGAAATTCCCCTTATTTTGGGGCAAAATTGCAGAAATTTTTTTTATTATGGGGCAAAAAGGCAGAAATTCCATATATTTTGTGGCAAAAATGCAGAAATTCCCCTTATTTTGAGGTAAAAAGGCTGAAATTCTCCTTATTTGGGGGCAAAAAGGCAGAAATTTTCCTTATTTTGGGGCAAAATTGCAGAAATTTCACTTATTTCATGGTAATAAGTCAGAATTCCCCTTACTTTGGGGAAATAAGACAGAAATTCTTTTTGTTTTTGGGGAAAAAGACAAAAATTCCACTTATTTAGAGGCAAAAAAAAAGAAGTTCCCCTTATTTTGGAGGAAAAATGAAGAAATTTCCCTTTTATATGGCAAAAAGATATGCATTCCCCTTATTTTCGGGCAAAAAGGCAAAAATTCCTCGTATTTTGGAGCAAAATTGCAGAAATTCCCCTAATTTTGTGGCAAAAAACAGAAATTCCATTTATTTTGGGGCAATAATCAGAAATTCCCCTTATTTTGGGCAAAATTCCAGAAATTTTCTTTATTTTGGGGCAAAATTGCAGGAATTTATCTTATTTTGGGGCCAAATTGCAGAAATTTCTCTTATTTGGAGCAAAATTGCAGAAATTTCACTTATTTTCATGTAAAAAGGCTGAAATTTCCTTTATTTTTGGGCAAAAAGGGAGAAATTCCCCTTATTTTGGGTCAAAATTGCAGAAAGTTTCCTTATTTTCGGGCAAAAAGGCAGAAATTCCGTATATTTTGTGGCAAAAAGGCAGAAATTTCCCTTATTTTGAGGTAATAAGGTTGAAATTCCCCTTATTTTGGGGTAAAATTGCAGAAATTTCAAATATTTCAGGGCAAAATTGCAGAAATTCCCCTTATTTTAAGGCAAAAAAATGAAATCCCTAATTTTTGGCTAAAATTGAAGATAATTCACATATTTCGGGACAAAAAGGCAGAAATTCCAATTAATTTCAGGCAAAAAGGCAGAAATTACCCGTATTTTGGAGCAAAATTGCAGAAATTCCCCTAATATTGGTGCAAAAATGCAGAAATTCCCTTTATTTTGGGGCAAAAAGGCAGAAATTCTCCATATTTTGGTGCAAAAATCAAAAATTTCCCTTATTTTGAGGTAAAATGCTGAAAGTCCCCATATTTTGGGGCAAAATGCAGAAATTTCCCTTATTTTGGGGCAAATTTGCAGAAATTTCACTTATTTCAGGGTAATAAGTCAGAAATTTTCCTTATTTTGGGGCAAAAAAGACAGAAATTCCCTTTGTTTAGGGGGAAAAAGACAGAAATTCCACTTATTTAGAGGCAAAAAAGCAGAAATTCCCCTTATTTTGGAGCAAAAATGAAGAAATTTCACTTTTATATGGCAAAAATGTATGCATTCCCCTTATTTTCGGGCAAAAAAGCAGAAATTCCCCGTATTTTGGAGCAAAATGGCAGAAATTCCCCTAATTGTGGGGCAAAAAGTCAGAAATTCCCTATATGTTTGGGCAAAAAGACAGAAATTCTCTTTATTTAGGGGCAAAACTCAGAAATTCCACTTATTTTGGGGCAAAATTGCAGAAATTTCACTTATTTCAGGGAAAAAAAGCAGAAATTTTCATTATTTTGGGGCAAAAAGGCAGAAATTCTTAATATTTTGTGGCAAAAATACAGAAATTCCCCTTATTTTGAGGTAAAAAGGCTGAAATTCCACTTATTTTTGGGCAAAATTGCAGAAATTTCACTTATTTCAGGGTAATAAGTCAGAAATTCCCCTTATTTTGGGCTAAAAAAAAGAGAAATTCCCTTTGTTTTGGGGGAAAAAGACAGAAATTCCACTTATTCAGAGGCAAAAAGGCAGAAATTCCCCTTATTTTGGAGCAAAAATGAAGAAATTTCACTTTTATATGGCAAAAAAGTATGCATTTTTCTAATTTTTGGCAAAAATGCAGAAATTCCTTGTATTTTGGAGCAAAATTGCAGAAATTCCCCTAATTGTGGGGCAAAAAGTCAGAAATTCCCTATATGTTGGGGCAAAAAGACAGAAATTCTCCTTATTTTGGGGCAAAACTCAGAAATTCCACTTATTTTGGGGCAAAATTGCAGAAATTTCACTTATTTCATGGAAAAAAAGCAGAAATTTTCCTTATTTTGGGGCAAAAAGGCAGAAATTCCTATTATTTTTTGGCAAAAATGCAGAAATTTTCCTTATTTTGAGGGATACAGGCTGAAATTCCCTTTATTTGGGGGCACAAAGGCAGAAATTTCCCTTATTTTGGGGCAAAATTGCAGAAATTTCACTTATTTTGGCGCAAAATTGCAGAAATTTCACTTATTTCAGAGAAAGAAAGCAGAAATTTTCCTTATTATGGGGCAAAAAAGGAGAAATTCCTCCTATTTTGAGGTAAAAAGGCTGAAATTTTCTTATTTGGGGGCAAAAATGCAGAAATTTCTTTTATTTTGGGCAAAATTCCAGAAATTTCTTTTATTTTCGGCAAAATTGTAGAAATTTCACTTATTTCAGAGTAATAAGTCAGAAATTTTCCTTATTTTGGGGAAAAAAAGAATGAAATTCCCTTTGTTTTGGGGGAAAAAAACAGAAATTCCACTTATTTAGAGGCAAAAAGGCAAATTTCCCCTTATTTTGGAGCAAAAATGAAGAAATTTCACTTTTTTATGGCAAAAAGGTATGCATTCCCCTTATTTTCGGGCAAAAAGGCAAAAATTCCCCGTATTTTGGAGCAAAATTGCAGAAATTCCTCTTAATTGGGGGCACAAAGGCAGAAATTTCCCTTATTTTGGGGCACATTGCAGAAATTTACCTTATTTTGTGGCAAAATTGCAGAAACTTCCTTTATTTGGGGCAAAATTGCAGTAATTTCAATTATTTTCAAGTAAAAAGGCTGAAATTTCCTTTATTTTGGGGCAAAAAAATAGAAATTTACCTTATTTTGGGGAAAAAATTGCAGAAATTTCACTTATTTTGGGGAAAAAATGCAGAAATTCCTAATATTTTGTAGCAAAAATGCAGAAATTCCCCTTATTTTGAGGGATAAAGGCTGAAATACCCGTTATTTGGAGGCACAAAGGCAGAAATTTCCCTTATTTTGGGGCAAAATAGCAGAAATTTTACATATTTTGGCAAAAAATTGCAGAAATTTCACTTATTTCAAAGAAAAAAGGCAGAAATTTTCCTTATTTTGGGGCAAAAAAGGAGAAATTCCCCTTATTTTGAGGTAAAAATGCTGAAATTCCCCTTATTTGGGGGTAAAAAGGCAGAAATTTCCCTTATTTTGGGGCAAAATTCCAGAAATTTTTTTTATTTTGGGGCAAAATTGCAGAAATTTCACTTATTTTGGGGCAAAATTGCAGAAATTTCACTTATTTCAGGGAAAAAAGGCAGAAATTTTTCTTATGTTGGGGCAAAAAGGAAGAAATTCCTAATATTTTGTGGCAAAAATGCAGAAATTCCCCTTATTTTGAGGGATAAAGGCTGAAATTCCCCTTATTTGGGGGCAAAAAGGCAGAAATTTTCCTTATTTTGGGGCAAAATTGCAGAAATTTTACATATTTTGACGTAAAATTGCAGAAATTTCTCTTATTTCAGAGAAAAAAGGCAGAAATTTTCCTTATTTTGGGGCAAAAAAGGAGAAATTCCCCTTATTTTGAGGTAAAAAGGCTGAAATTCCCCATATTTGGGGGCAAAAAGGCAGAAATTTCCTTTATTATGGGGCAAAATTGCAGAAATTTCACTTATTTCATGGTAATAAGTCAGAAATTCCCCTTACTTTGGGGAAAAAATAAAGAAATTCTTTTTGTTTTGGGGAAAAAAGTCAGAAATTCCACTTATTTAGAGGCAAAATCGCAGAAATTCCCCTTATTTCGGAGCAAAAATGAAGAAATTTACCATTTTTATGGCAAAAAGATATGCATTCCCCTTATTTTCGGGCAAAAAGGCAAAAATTCCCCGTATTTTGGAGTAAAATTGCAGAAATTCCCCTAATTTTGGGGCAAAAGGCAGAAATTCCCTTTATTTTGGGGCAAAAATCAGAAATTCCCTTTATTTTGGGGCAAAATTCCAGAAATTTCCTTTATTTTGGGGCAAAATTGCAGAAATTTACCTTATTATTGGGCAAAATTGCAGAAATTTCTCTTATTTGGGGCAAAATTGCACTAATTTCACTTATTTTGAGGTAAAAAGTCTGAAATTTCCTTTATTTTGGGGCAAAAAAGGAGAAATTCCCCTTATTTTGGGGCAAAATTGCAGAAATTTATCTTATTATGGGGCAAAAAGGCAGAAATTCCATATATTTTGTGGCAAAAATGCAGAAATTCCCCTTATTTTGAGGTAAAAAGGCTGAAATTCTCCTTATTTAGGGGCAAAGAGGCAGAAATTTTTTTTATTTTGGGGCAAAATTGCAGAAATTTCACTTATTTCATGGTAATAAGTCAGAAATTTCCCTTACTTTGGGGAAAAAAGACAGAAATTCTTTTTGTTTTGGGGAAAAAAGACAAAAATTCCACTTATTTAGAGGCAAAAAGGCAGAAATTCCCCTTATTTTGGAGCAAAAATGAAGAAATTTCCTTTTTATATGGCAAAAAGATATGCATTCCCCTTATTTTCAGGCAAAAAGGCAAAAATTCCTCGTATTTTGGAGCAAAATTGCAGAAATTCTCCTAATTTTGGGGCAAAAGGCAGAAATTCCGTTTATTTTGGGGCAAAAATCAGAAATTCCTCTTATTTTGGGGCAAAATTCCAAAAATTTTCTTTATTTTGGGGCAAAATTGCAGGAATTTACCTTATTTTGGGGCCAAATTGCAGAAATTTCTGTTATTTGGGGCAAAATTGCAGAAATTTCAATTATTTTCATGTAAAAAGGCTGAAATTTCCTTTATTTTGGGGCAAAAAGGGAGAAATTCCCCTTATTTTGGGTCAAAATTGCAGAAAGTTTTTTTATTTTGGGGCAAAAAGGCAGAAATTCTGTATATTTTGTGGCAAAAAGGCAGAAATTTCCTTTATTTTGAGGTAATAAGGTTGAAATTCCCCTTATTTTGGGGTAAAATTGCAGAAATTTCAAATATTTCAGGGCAAAATGGCAGAAATTCCCCTTATTTTAAGACAAAAAAATGAAATCCCTAATTTTTGGCTAAAATTGAAGATATTTCACTTATTTCGGGACAAAAAGGCAGAAATTCCAATTAATTTCAGGCAAAAAGGCAGAAATTCCCCGTATTTTGGAGCATAATTGCAGAAATTCCCCTAATATTGGTGCAAAAATGCAGAAATTCCCTTTATTTTGGGGCAAAAAGGCAGAAATTCTCCATATTTTGGTGCAAAAATCAGAAATTTCCCTTATTTTGAGGTAAAATGCTGAAAGTCCCCATATTTTGGGGCAAAAGGCAGAAATTTCCCTTATTTTGGGACAAATTTGCAGAAATTTCACTTATTTCAGGGTAATAAGTCAGAAATTTTCATTATTTTGGGGCAAAAAAGACAGAAATTCCCTTTGTTTAGGGGGAAAAAGACAGAAATTCCACTTATTTAGAGGCAAAAAGGCAAAAATTCTCCTTATTTTGGAGCAAAAATGAAGAAATTTCACTTTTATATGGCAAAAATGTATGCATTCCCCTTATTTTCGGGCAAAAAAGCAGAAATTCCTTGTATTTTGGAGCAAAATGGCAGAAATTCCCCTAATTGTGGGGCAAAAAGTCAGAAATTCCCTATATGTTTGGGCAAAAAGACAGAAATTCTCTTTATTTTGGGGCAAAACTCAGAAATTCCACTTATTTTGGGGCAAAATTGCAGAAATTTCACTTATTTCAGGGAAAAAAGGCAGAAATTTTCCTTATTTTGAGGCAAAAATGCAGAAATTTTTAATATTTTGTGGCAAAAATGCAAATATTCCCTGTATTTTGAGGTAAAAAGGCTGAAATTCCCCTTATTTGGGGGCAGAAAGGCAGATATTTTCCTTATTATGTGGCAAAATTTCCGAAATTTCACTTATTTCAGGGTAATAAGTCAAAAATTCCCTTTATTATGAAGCAAAAAAGTCAGAAATTCCCTTTGTTTTGGGGGAAAATAACAGAAATTCCACTTATTTAGAGGCAAAAAGGCAGAAATTCCCCTTATTTTGGAGCAAAAATGAAGAAATTTCACTTTTTTATGGCAAAAAGGTATGCATTCCCCTTATATTCGGGCAGAAAGGCAGAAATTTTCCGTATTTTTGAGCAAAATTGCAGAAATTCCCCTAATTTTGGGGAGAAAGGCAGAAATTATCTATATTTTGGGGCAAAAATCAGAAATTCCCCTTATTTTTGGGCAAAATTTCAGAAATTTCCTTTATTTTGGGGCAAAATTGCAGAAATTTACCTTATTTTGGGGCAAAATTGCAGAAATTTCTTGTATTTGGGGCAAAATTGCAGTAATTTCATTTATTTTCATGTAAGAAGGCTGAAATTTCCTTTATTTTGGGGCAAAAAAGGAGAAATTCTTCTGATTTTGGGGCAAAATTGCAGAAATTTTTCTTATTATGTGGCAAAAAGGCAGAAATTCCATAAATTTTGTGGCAAAAATGCAGAAATTCCCCTTATTTTGAGGTAAAAAGGCAGAAATTTCCCTTATTTTGGGGCAAAATTGTAGAAATTTCACTTATTTCAGGGTAATAAGTCAGAAATTCCCTTTATTTTGGGGCAAAAAAGTCAGAAATTTTCTCTGTTTTGGGAGAAACAGACAGAAATTCCAATTATTTAGAGGCAAAAAGGCAGAAATTCCCCTTATATTGGAGCAAAAATGAAGAAATTTTACTTGTTTATGGCAAAAAGGTATGCATTCCCCTTATTTTCGGGCAAAATGGCAAAAATTCCCCGATTTTTGGAGCAAAATTGCAGAAATTCCCCTAAATTTGGGGCAATATTCCAGAAATTTCCTTTATTTTGGGGCAAAATTGTAGAAATTTACCTTATTTTGGGTCAAAATTGCAGAAATTTCTTTTATTTGGGGCAAAATTACAGTAATTTCACTTATTTTCAGGTAAAAAGGCTGAAATTTTTTTATTTTGGGGAGAAAAAGAGAAATTCCCCTTATTTTGAGGCATAATTGCAGAAATTTTTCTTATTATAGGGCAAAAAGTCAGAAATTCCGTATATTTTGTGGCAAAAATGCAGAAATTCCCCTTATTTTGAGGTAAAAAGGCTGAAATTCCCCTTATTTGGGGGCAAAAAAACAGAAATTTCCCTTATTTTGGGGCAAAATTGCAGAAATTTCACTTATTCCAGGGTAATAAATCAAAAAATCCCCTTATTTGGGGGCAAAAATACAGAAATTCCCTTTGTTTTGAAGGAAAAAACAGAAATTCCACTTACTTAGAGGCAAAAAGGCAGAAGTTCCTCTTATTTTGGAGCCAAAATGAAGAAATTTCCCTTTTATATGGCAAAAAGGTATGCATTCCTTTTATATTCAGGCAAAAAGGCAGAAATTCCTTGTATTTTGAGCAAAATTGCAAAAATTCCCCTAATTGTGGGGCAAAAAGGCAGAAATTCCCTATATGTTGGGGCAAAAAGACAGAAATTGTCTTTCTTTTGGGGCAAAACTCAGAAATTCCCTCTATTTTCGGGCAAAATTGCAGAAATTTTTCTTATTATGGGGCAAAAAGGCAGAAATTCTGTATATTTTGTGACATAAATGCAGAAATTCCCCTTATTTTGAGGTAAAAAGGCTGAAATTCCCCTTATTTGGGGGCAAAAAGGCAGAAATTTCCGTTATGTTGGGGCAAAATTGCAGAAATTTCACTTATTTCAGGGTAAAAAGGCAGAAATTTTCTTTATTTTGGGGCAAAAAGGCAGAAATTCCTAATATTTTGTGGCAAAAATGCAGAAATTTCCCTTATTTTGAGGTAAAAAGGCTGAAATTCCCCTTCTTTGGGGGCAAACGGGCAGAAATTTCCCTTATTTTGGGGCAAAATTGCAGAAATTTAACTTATGTTGGTGCAAAATTGCAGAAATTTCACTTATTTCAGAGAAAAAAGGCAGAAATTTTCCTTATTTTCGGGCAAAAAAGGAGAAATTCCCCTTATTTTGAGGTAAAAAGGCTGAAATTCCCCTTATTTGGGGGCAAAAAGGCAGAAATTTCCCTTATTTTGGGGCAACATTCCAGAAATTTCTCTTATTTTGGGGCAAAAATTGCAGAAATTTCACTTATTTTGGGGCAAAATTGCAGAAATTTTACTTATTTCAGGGAAAAAAAGCAGAAATTTTCCCTATTTTGGGGCAAAAAGGCAGAAATTTTCCTTATTTTGAGATAAAAATGCTGAAATTCCCCTTATTTTGGGGAAAAAAGGCAGAAATTTTCCTTATTTTGAAGCAAAATTGCAGAAATTTCACTTATTTCAGGGTAATAAGTCAGAAATTCCCTTTATTTTGGGGCAAAAAAGTCAGAAATTCTCTTTGTTTTGGGGGAAAAAGACAGAAATTCCACTTATTTAAAGGCAAAAATGCAGAAATTCCCTTTATTTTGGAGCAAAAATGAAGAAATTTCACTTTTTTATGGCAAAATATATGCATTCCCCTTATTTTCGGGCAAAAAGGCAAAAATTTCTCGTATTTTGGAGTAAAATTGCAGAAATTGCCCTAATTTTGGGGCAAAGTTCCAGAAATTTCCTTTATTTTGCGGCAAAATTGCAGAAATTTACATTATTTTGGGGCAAAATTGCAGAAATTTCCTTTATTTGGGGCAAAATTGCAGTAATTTCACTTATTTTCAGGTAAAAAGGCTGAAATTTCCTTTATTTTGGGGCAATAAAATAGAAATTCTTCTTATTTTGGGGCAAAATTGCAGAAATTTTCCTTATTATGTGGCAAAAAGGCAGAAATTTCGTAAATTTTGTGGCAAAAATGCAGAAATTCCCCTTTTTTTGAGGTAAAAAGGCTGAAATTCCCCTTATTTGGGGGCAAAACGGCAGAAATTTCCCTTATTTTGGGGCAAAATTTCAGAAATTTCACTTATTTCAGGGTAATAAGTCAGAAATTTTCTTTATTTTGGGGCAAAATTTAGAAATTCCCTTTGTTTTGGGGGAAAAAGACAGAAATTCCACTTATTTAGAGGCAAAAAGGCAGAAATTCCCCTTATATTGGAGCAAAAATGAAGAAATTTCACTTTTTTATGGCAAAAAAATATGCATTCCCCTTATTTTCGGGCAAAAAGGAAAAAATTTCTCGTATTTTGGAGTAAAATTGCAGAAATTGCCCTAATTTTGGGGCAAAGTTCCAGAAATTTCCTTTATTTTGCGGGAAAATTGCAGAAATTTACATTATTTTGGGGCAAAATTGCAGAAATTTCCTTTATTTGGGGCAAAATTGCAGTAATTTCACTCATTTTCAGGTAAAAAGGCTGAAATTTCCTTTATTTTGGGGCAATAAAATAGAAATTCTTCTTATTTTGGGGCAAAATTGCAGAAATTTTCCTTATTATGTGGCAAAAAGGCAGAAATTTCGTAAATTTTGTGGCAAAAATGCAGAAATTCCCCTTTTTTTGAGGTAAAAAGGCTGAAATTCCCCTTATTTGGGGGCAAAACGGCAGAAATTTCCCTTATTTTGGGGCAAAATTGCAGAAATTTCACTTATTTCAGGGTAATAAGTCAGAAATTTTCTTTATTTTGGGGCAAAATTTAGAAATTCCCTTTGTTTTGGGGGAAAAAGACAGAAATTCCACTTATTTAGAGGCAAAAAGGCAGAAATTCCCCTTATATTGGAGCAAAAATGAAGAAATTTCACTTGTTTATGGCAAAAAGATATGCATTCCCCTTATTTTCGGGCAAAAAGGCAAAAATTCCCCGTATTTTGGAGCAAAATTGCAAAAATTCCCCTAAATTTGGGGCAATATTCCAGAAATTTCCTTTATTTTGGGGCAAAATTGTAGAAATTTAACTTATTTTGGGTCAAAATTGCAGAAATTTCCCTTATTTGGGGCAAAATTGCAGTAATTTCACTTATTTTAAGGTAAAAAGGCTGAAATTTTTTTTATTTTGGGGCAAAAAAGAGAAATTCCCCTTATTTTGAGGCATAATTGCAGAAATTTTTCTTATTATAGGGCAAAAAGTCAGAAATTCCGTATATTTTGTTTCGAAAATGCAGAAATTCCCCTTATTTTTAGGTAAAAAGGCTGAAATTCTCCTTATTTGGGGGCAAAAAGGCTGAAATTCCTCTTATTTTGGGGCAAAATTGCAGAAATTTCACTTATTTCAGGGTAATAAGTCAAAAATTCCTTTTATTTGGGGGCAAAAAGACAGAAATTCCCTTTGTTTTGAAGGAAAAAGACAGAAATTCCACTTATTTAGAGGCAAAAAGGCAGAAATTCCCCTTATTTTGGAGCCAAAATGAAGAAATTTCCCTTTTATATGGCAAAAAGGTATGCATTCCCCTTATATTCGGGCAAAAAGGCAGAAATTCCCCGTATTTTGGAGAAAAATTGCAAAAATTCCACTAATTGTGGGGCAAAAAGGCAGAAATTCCCTATATGTTGGGCCAAAAAGACAGAAATTCTCTTTATTTTGGGGCAAAACTCAGAAATTCCCCTTATTTTCGGGCACAATTGCAGAAACTTTCCTTATTATAAGGCAAAAAGGCAGAAATTTCGTATATTTTGTGGCAAAAATGCAGAAATTCCCCTTATTTTGAGGGATACAGGCTGAAATTCCTCTTATTTGGGGGCAAAAAGGCAGAAATTTCCCTTATGTTGGGGCAAAATTGCAGAAATTTCACTTATTTCAGGGAAAAAAGGCAGAAATTTTCTTTATTTTTGGGCAAAAAGGCAGAAATTTTAATATTTTGTGGCAAAAATGCAGAAATTCCCCTTATTTTGAGGTAAAAAGGCTGAAATTCCCCTTATTTGGGGGCACAAAGGCAGGAATTTCCTTTATTTTGGGGCAAAATTGAAAAAATTTAACTTATGTTGGCGCAAAATTGCAGAAATTTCACTTATTTCAGAGAAAAAAGGCAGAAATTTTCCTTATTTTGGGGAAAAAAGGAGAAATTCCCTTTATTTTGAGGTAAGAAGGCTGAAATTCCCCTTATTTGGGGGCAAAAAAGCAGAAATTTCCCTTATTTTGGGGCAACATTCCAGAAATTTCTCTTATTTTTGGGGCAAAATTGCAGAAATTTCACTTATTTTGGGGCAAAATTGCAGAAATTTCACTTATTTCAGGGAAAAAAGCTGAAATTTTCCCTATTTTGGGGCAAGAAGGCAGAAATTCCCCTTATTTTGAGATAAAAATGCTGAAATTCCCTTTATTTGGGGGAAAAATGCAGAAATTTCCCTTATTTTGAAGCAAAATTGCAGAAATTTCACTTATTTCAGGGTAATAAGTCAGAAATTCCCTTTATTTTGGGGCAAAAAAGTCAGAAATTCCCTTTGTTTTGGGGGAAAATGACAGAAATTCCACTTATTTAAAGGCAAAAATGCAGTTATTCCCTTTATTTTGGAGCAAAAATGAAGAAATTTCACTTGTTTATGGCAAAAAGGTATGCATTCCCCTTATTTTCGGGCAAAAAGGAAAAAATTCCTTGTATTTTGGAGTAAAATTGCAGAAATTGCCCTAATTTTGGGGCAAAATTCCAGAAATTTCCTTTATTTTGGGGCAAAATTGCAGAAATTTACCTTATTTTGGGGTAAAATTCCAGAAATTTTCATTATTTGGGGCAAAATTGCAGTAATTTCACTTATTTTCAGGTAAAAAGGCTGAAATTTCCGTTATTTTGGGGCAAAAAAGGAGAAATTCTTTATATTTTGGGGCAAAATTGCAGAAATTTTCCTTATTATGTTGCAAAAATTCGAAATTCTGTAAATTTTGTAACAAAAATGCAGAAATTCCCCTTATTTTGAGGTAAAAAGGCTGAAATTCCCCTTATTTGGGGGCAAAAAGGCAGAAATTTCCCTTATTTTCTGACAAAATTGCAGAAATTTCACTTATTTCAGGGTAATAAGTCAGAAATTCTCTTTATTTTGAAGCAAAAAAGTCAGAAATTCCCTTTGTTTTGGGGGAAAAAGACAGAAATTCCACTTATTTAGAGGCAAAAAGGCAGAAATTCCCCTTATATTGGAGTAAAATGAAGAAATTTCACTTGTTTTTGGCAAAAAGGTATGCATTCCCCTTATTTTCGGGCAAAAAGGCAAAAATTCCCCGTATTTTGGAGCAAAATTGCAGAAATATTCCTAAATTTGGGGCAATATTCCAGAAATTTCCTTTATTTTGGGGCAAAATTGTAGAAATTTACCTTATTTTGGGTCAAAATTGCATAAATATCCCTTATTTGGGGCAAAATTGCAGTAATTTCACTTATTTTAAGGTAAAAAGGCTGAAATTTTTTTTTATTTTGGGGCAAAAAAGAGAAATTCCCCTTATTTTGAGGCATCATTGCAGAAAATTTTCTTATTATAGGGCAAAAAGGCAGAAATTCCATATATTTTGTGGCAAAAATGCAGAAATTCCCCTTATTTTGAGGTAAAAAGGCTGAAATTCCCCTTATTTGGGGCAAAAAGGCAGAAATTTCCCTTATTTTAGGGCAAAATTGCAGAAATTTCACTTATTTCAGGGTAATAAGTCAAAAATTCCCCTTATTTGGGGGAAAAAAAGACAGAAATTCCCTTTGTTTTGAAGGAAAAAGACAGAAATTCCACTTATTTAGAGGCAAAAAGGCAGAAATTCTCCTTATTTTGGAGCCAAAATGAAGAAATTTCCCTTTTATATGACAAAAAGGTATGCATTCCCCTTATATTCGGGCAAAAAGTCAGAAATTCCGTATATTTTGTTTCGAAAATGCAGAAATTCCCCTTATTTTTAGGTAAAAAGGCTGAAATTCTCCTTATTTGGGGGCAAAAAGGCTGAAATTCCTCTTATTTTGGGGCAAAATTGCAGAAATTTCACTTATTTCAGGGTAATAAGTCAAAAATTCCTTTTATTTGGGGGCAAAAAGACAGAAATTCCCTTTGTTTTGAAGGAAAAAGACAGAAATTCCACTTATTTAGAGGCAAAAAGGCAGAAATTCCCCTTATTTTGGAGCCAAAATGAAGAAATTTCCCTTTTATATGGCAAAAAGGTATGCATTCCCCTTATATTCGGGCAAAAAGGCAGAAATTCCCCGTATTTTGGAGAAAAATTGCAAAAATTCCACTAATTGTGGGGCAAAAAGGCAGAAATTCCCTATATGTTGGGCCAAAAAGACAGAAATTCTCTTTATTTTGGGGCAAAACTCAGAAATTCCCCTTATTTTCGGGCAAAATTGCAGAAACTTTCCTAATTATAAGGCAAAAAGGCAGAAATTTCGTATATTTTGTGGCAAAAATGCAGAAATTCCCCTTATTTTGAGGTAAAAAGGCTGAAATTCCTCTTATTTGGGGGCAAAAAGGCAGAAATTTCCCTTATGTTGGGGCAAAATTGCAGAAATTTCACTTATTTCAGGGAAAAAAGGCAGAAATTTTCTTTATTTTTGGGCAAAAAGGCAGAAATTTTAATATTTTGTGGCAAAAATGCAGAAATTCCCCTTATTTTGAGGTAAAAAGGCTGAAATTCCCCTTATTTGGGGGCACAAAGGCAGGAATTTCCTTTATTTTGGGGCAAAATTGAAAAAATTTAACATATGTTGGCGCAAAATTGCAGAAATTTCACTTATTTCAGAGAAAAAAGGCAGAAATTTTCCTTATTTTGGGGAAAAAAGGAGAAATTCCCTTTATTTTGAGGTAACAAGGCTGAAATTCCCCTTATTTGGGGGCAAAAAAGCAGAAATTTCCCTTATTTTGGGGCAACATTCCAGAAATTTCTCTTATTTTTGGGGCAAAATTGCAGAAATTTCACTTATTTTGGGGCAAAATTGCAGAAATTTCACTTATTTCAGGGAAAAAAAGCTGAAATTTTCCCTATTTTGGGGCAAGAAGGCAGAAATTCCCCTTATTTTGAGATAAAAATGCTGAAATTCCCTTTATTTGGGGGAAAAATGCAGAAATTTCCCTTCTTTTGAAGCAAAATTGCAGAAATTTCACTTATTTCAGGGTAATAAGTCAGAAATTCCCTTTATTTTGGGGCAAAAAAGTCAGAAATTCCCTTTGTTTTGGGGGAAAATGACAGAAATTCCACTTATTTAAAGGCAAAAATGCAGTTATTCCCTTTAGTTTGGAGCAAAAATGAAGAAATTTCACTTGTTTATGGCAAAAAGGTATGCATTCCCCTTATTTTCGGGCAAAAAGGAAAAAATTCCTTGTATTTTGGAGTAAAATTGCAGAAATTGCCCTAATTTTGGGGCAAAATTCCAGAAATTTCCTTTATTTTGGGGCAAAATTGCAGAAATTTACCTTATTTTGGGGTAAAATTCCAGAAATTTTCATTATTTGGGGCAAAATTGCAGTAATTTCACTTATTTTCAGGTAAAAAGGCTGAAATTTCCGTTATTTTGGAGCAAAAAAGGAGAAATTCTTTATATTTTGGGGCAAAATTGCAGAAATTTTCCTTATTATGTTGCAAAAATTCGAAATTCTGTAAATTTTGTAACAAAAATGCAGAAATTCCCCTTATTTTGAGGTAAAAAGGCTGAAATTCCCCTTATTTGGGGGCAAAAAGGCAGAAATTTCCCTTATTTTCTGACAAAATTGTAGAAATTTCACTTATTTCAGGGTAATAAGTCAGAAATTCTCTTTATTTTGAAGCAAAAAGTCAGAAATTCCCTTTGTTTTGGGGGAAAAAGACAGAAATTCCACTTATTTAGAGGCAAAAAGGCAGAAATTCCCCTTATATTGGAGCAAAAATGAAGAAATTTCACTTGTTTTTGGCAAAAAGGTATGCATTCCCCTTATTTTCGGGCAAAAAGGCAAAAATTCCCCGTATTTTGGAGCAAAATTGCAGAAATATTCCTAAATTTGGGGCAATATTCCAGAAATTTCCTTTATTTTGGGGCAAAATTGTAGAAATTTACCTTATTTTGGGTCAAAATTGCATAAATATCCCTTATTTGGGGCAAAATTGCAGTAATTTCACTTATTTTAAGGTAAAAAGGCTGAAATTTTTTTTATTTTGGGGCAAAAAAGAGAAATTCCCCTTATTTTGAGGCATCATTGCAGAAAATTTTCTTATTATAGGGCAAAAAGGCAGAAATTCCATATATTTTGTGGCAAAAATGCAGAAATTCCCCTTATTTTGAGGTAAAAAGGCTGAAATTCCCCTTATTTGGGGCAAAAAGGCAGAAATTTCCCTTATTTTAGGGCAAAATTGCAGAAATTTCACTTATTTCAGGGTAATAAGTCAAAAATTCCCCTTATTTGGGGGCAAAAAAGACAGAAATTCCCTTTGTTTTGAAGGAAAAAGACAGAAATTCCACTTATTTAGAGGCAAAAAGGCAGAAATTCTCCTTATTTTGGAGCCAAAATGAAGAAATTTCCCTTTTATATGACAAAAAGGTATGCATTCCCCTTATATTCGGGCAAAAAGGCAGAAATTCCCCGTATTTTGGAGCAAAATTGCAAAAATTCCCCTAATTGTGGGGCAAAAAGGCAGAAATTCCCTATATGTTGGGGCAAAAAGACAGAAATTCTCTTTATTTTGGGGCAAAACTCAGAAATTCCCCTTATTTTCAGGCAAAATTGCAGAAATTTTCCTTATTATGGGGCAAAAAGGCAGAAATTTTGTATATTTTGTGGCAAAAATGCAGAAATTCCCCTTATTTTGAGGTAAAAAAGCTGAAATTCCCCTTATTTCGGGGCAAAAAGGCAGAAATTTTCCTTAGGTTGGGGCACAATTGCAGAAATTTCACTTATTTCAGGGAAAAAAGTCAGAAATTTTCTTTATTTTGGGGCAAAAATGCAGAAATTCCTAATATTTTGTGGCAAAAATGCAGAAATTCCCCTTATTTTGAGGTAAAAAGGCTGAAATTCCCCTTATTTGGGGGCACAAAGGCAGGAATTTCCCTTATTTTGGGGCAAAATTGAAGAAATTTAACGTATGTTGGCGCAAAATTGCAGAAATTTCAATTATTTCAGAGAAAAAAGGCAGAAATTTTCTTTATTTTGGGGAAAAAAGGAGAAATTCCCCTTATTTTGAGGTAAAATAGCTGAAATTCCCCTTATTTGGGAGCAAAAAGGCAGAAATTTCCCTTATTTTGGGGCAACATTCCAGAAATTTCTCTTATTTTGGGGCAAAATTGCAGAAATTTCACTTATTTTGGGGCAAAATTGCAGAAATTTCACTTATTTCAGGGAAAAAAGGCAGAAATTTTCCCTATTTTGGGGCAAAAAGGCAGAAATTCCCTTTATTTTGAGATAAAAATGCTGAAATTCCCTTTATTTGGGGGAAAAAAGGCAGAAATTTCCTTTATTTTGAAGCAAAATTGCAGAAATTTCACTTATTTCAGGGTAATAAGTCAGAAATTCTATTTATTTTGGGGCAAAAAAGTCAGAAATTTTCTTTGTTTTGGGGGAAAAAGACAGAAATTCCACTTATTTAAAGGCAAAAATGCAGATATTCCCCTTATTTTGGAGCAAAAATGAAGAAATTTCACTTTTTTATGGCAAAAAGTTATGCATTCCCCTTATTTTCGGGCAAAAATGCAAAAATTCCTTGTATTTTTGAGTAAAATTGCAGAAATTGCCCTAATTTTGGGGCAAAATTCCAGAAATTTCCTTTATTTTGGGGCAAAATTGCAGAAATTTACCTTATTTTGGGGTAAAATTCCAGAAATTTTCATTATTTGGGGCAAAATTGCAGTAATTTCACTTATTTTCAGGTAAAAAGGCTGAAATTTCCTTTATTTTGGGGCAAAAAAGGAGAAATTCTTTTTATTTTGGGGCAAAATTGCAGAAATTTTCCTTATTATGTGGCAAAAATTTAGAAATTCTGTAAATTTTGTAACAAAAATGCAGAAATTCCCCTTATTTTGAGGTAAAAAGGCTGAAATTCCCCTTATTTGGGGGCAAAAAGGCAGAAATTTCCCTTATTTTGAGGTAAAAAGGCTGAAATTCCCCTTATTTGGGGGCAAAAAGGCAGAAATTTCCCTTATTTTCTGACAAAATTGCAGAAATTTCACTTATTTCAGGGTAATAAGTCAGAAATTCTCTTTATTTTGAAGCAAAAAAGTCAGAAATTCCCTTTGTTTTGGGGGAAAAAGACAGAAATTCCACTTATTTAGAGGCAAAAAGGCAGAAATTCCCCTTATATTGGAGCAAAAATGAAGAAATTTCACTTGTTTTTGGCAAAAAGGTATGCATTCCCCTTATTTTCGGGCAAAAAGGCAAAAATTCCCCGTATTTTGGAGCAAAATTGCAGAAATATTCCTAAATTTGGGGCAATATTCCAGAAATTTCCTTTATTTTGGGGCAAAATTGTAGAAATTTACCTTATTTTGGGTCAAAATTGCATAAATATCCCTTATTTGGGGCAAAATTGCAGTAATTTCACTTATTTTAAGGTAAAAAGGCTGAAATTTTTTTTTATTTTGGGGCAAAAAAGAGAAATTCCCCTTATTTTGAGGCATCATTGCAGAAAATTTTCTTATTATAGGGCAAAAAGGCAGAAATTCCATATATTTTGTGGCAAAAATGCAGAAATTCCCCTTATTTTGAGGTAAAAAGGCTGAAATTCCCCTTATTTGGGGCAAAAAGGCAGAAATTTCCCTTATTTTAGGGCAAAATTGCAGAAATTTCACTTATTTCAGGGTAATAAGTCAAAAATTCCCCTTATTTGGGGGCAAAAAAGACAGAAATTCCCTTTGTTTTGAAGGAAAAAGACAGAAATTCCACTTATTTAGAGGCAAAAAGGCAGAAATTCTCCTTATTTTGGAGCCAAAATGAAGAAATTTCCCTTTTATATGACAAAAAGGTATGCATTCCCCTTATATTCGGGCAAAAAGGCAGAAATTCCCCGTATTTTGGAGCAAAATTGCAAAAATTCCCCTAATTGTGGGGCAAAAAGGCAGAAATTCCCTATATGTTGGGGCAAAAAGACAGAAATTCTCTTTATTTTGGGGCAAAACTCAGAAATTCCCCTTATTTTCAGGCAAAATTGCAGAAATTTTCCTTATTATGGGGCAAAAAGGCAGAAATTTTGTATATTTTGTGGCAAAAATGCAGAAATTCCCCTTATTTTGAGGTAAAAAAGCTGAAATTCCCCTTATTTCGGGGCAAAAAGGCAGAAATTTTCCTTAGGTTGGGGCACAATTGCAGAAATTTCACTTATTTCAGGGAAAAAAGTCAGAAATTTTCTTTATTTTGGGGCAAAAATGCAGAAATTCCTAATATTTTGTGGCAAAAATGCAGAAATTCCCCATATTTTGAGGTAAAAAGGCTGAAATTCCCTTTATTTGGGGGCACAAAGGCAGGAATTTCCCTTATTTTGGGGCAAAATTGAAGAAATTTAACGTATGTTGGCGCAAAATTGCAGAAATTTCAATTATTTCAGAGAAAAAAGGCAGAAATTTTCTTTATTTTGGGGAAAAAAGGAGAAATTCCCCTTATTTTGAGGTAAAAAGGCTGAAATTCCCCTTATTTGGGAGCAAAAAGGCAGAAATTTCCCTTATTTTGGGGCAACATTCCAGAAATTTCTCTTATTTTGGGGCAAAATTGCAGAAATTTCACTTATTTTGGGGCAAAATTGCAGAAATTTCACTTATTTCAGGGAAAAAAGGCAGAAATTTTCCCTATTTTCGGGCAAAAAGGCAGAAATTCCCTTTATTTTGAGATAAAAATGCTGAAATTCCCCTTATTTGGGGGAAAAAAGGCAGAAATTTCCTTTATTTTGAAGCAAAATTGCAGAAATTTCACTTATTTCAGGGTAATAAGTCAGAAATTCTATTTATTTTGGAACAAAAAAGTCAGAAATTTTTTTTGTTTTGGGGGAAAAAGACAGAAATTCCACTTATTTAAAGGCAAAAATGCAGATATTCCCCTTATTTTGGAGCAAAAATGAAGAAATTTCACTTTTTTATGGCAAAAAGTTATGCATTCCCCTTATTTTCGGGCAAAAATGCAAAAATTCCTTGTATTTTGGAGTAAAATTGCAGAAATTGCCCTAATTTTGGGGCAAAATTCCAGAAATTTCCTTTATTTTGGGGCAAAATTGCAGATATTTACCTTATTTTGGGGCAAAATTGCAGAAATTTCCATTATTTGGGGCAAAATTGCAGTAATTTCACTTATTTTCAGGTAAAAAGGCTGAAATTTCCGTTATTTTGGGGCAAAAAAGGAGAAATTCTTTTTATTTTGGGGCAAAATTGCAGAAATTTTCCTTATTATGTGGCAAAAAGTTAGAAATTCTGTAAATTTTGTAACAAAAATGCAGAAATTCCCCTTATTTTGAGGTAAAAAGGCTGAAATTCCCCTTATTTGGGGGCAAAAAGGCAGAAATTTCCCTTATTTTCTGACAAAATTGCAGAAATTTCACTTATTTCAGGGTAATAAGTCAGAAATTCTCTTTATTTTGAAGCAAAAAAGTCAGAAATTCCCTTTGTTTTGGGGGAAAAAGACAGAAATTCCACTTATTTAGAGGCAAAAAGGCAGAAATTCCCCTTATATTGGAGCAAAAATGAAGAAATTTCACTTGTTTATGGCAAAAAGGTATGCATTCCCCTTATTTTCGGGCAAAAAGGCAAAAATTCCCTGTATTTTGGAGCAAAATTGAAGAAATTTCCCTAAATTTGGGGCAATATTCCAGAAATTTCCTTTATTTTGGGGCAAAATTGTAGAAATTTACCTTATTTTGGGTCAAAATTGCAGAAATTTCTTTTATTTGGGGCAAAATTGCAGTAATTTCACTTATTTTCAGGTAAAAAGGCTGAAATTTTTTTATTTTGGGGAGAAAAAGAGAAATTCCCCTTATTTTGAGGCATAATTGCAGAAATTTTTCTTATTATAGGGCAAAAAGTCAGAAATTCCGTATATTTTGTGGCAAAAATGCAGAAATTCCCCTTATTTTGAGGTAAAGGCTGAAATTCCCCTTATTTGGGGGCAAAAAAACAGAAATTTCCCTTATTTTGGGGCAAAATTGCAGAAATTTCACTTATTCCAGGGTAATAAATCAAAAAATCCCCTTATTTGGGGGCAAAAATACAGAAATTCCCTTTGTTTTGAAGGAAAAAACAGAAATTCCACTTACTTAGAGGCAAAAAGGCAGAAGTTCCTCTTATTTTGGAGCCAAAATGAAGAAATTTCCCTTTTATATGGCAAAAAGGTATGCATTCCTTTTATATTCAGGCAAAAAGGCAGAAATTCCTTGTATTTTGAGCAAAATTGCAAAAATTCCCCTAATTGTGGGGCAAAAAGGCAGAAATTCCCTATATGTTGGGGCAAAAAGACAGAAATTGTCTTTCTTTTGGGGCAAAACTCAGAAATTCCCTCTATTTTCGGGCAAAATTGCAGAAATTTTTCTTATTATGGGGCAAAAAGGCAGAAATTCTGTATATTTTGTGACATAAATGCAGAAATTCCCCTTATTTTGAGGTAAAAAGGCTGAAATTCCCCTTATTTGGGGGCAAAAAGGCAGAAATTTCCGTTATGTTGGGGCAAAATTGCAGAAATTTCACTTATTTCAGGGTAAAAAGGCAGAAATTTTCTTTATTTTGGGGCAAAAAGGCAGAAATTCCTAATATTTTGTGGCAAAAATGCAGAAATTTCCCTTATTTTGAGGTAAAAAGGCTGAAATTCCCCTTCTTTGGGGGCAAACGGGCAGAAATTTCCCTTATTTTGGGGCAAAATTGCAGAAATTTAACTTATGTTGGTGCAAAATTGCAGAAATTTCACTTATTTCAGAGAAAAAAGGCAGAAATTTTCCTTATTTTCGGGCAAAAAAGGAGAAATTCCCCTTATTTTGAGGTAAAAAGGCTGAAATTCCCCTTATTTGGGGGCAAAAAGGCAGAAATTTCCCTTATTTTGGGGCAACATTCCAGAAATTTCTCTTATTTTGGGGCAAAATTGCAGAAATTTCACTTATTTTGGGGCAAAATTGCAGAAATTTTACTTATTTCAGGGAAAAAAAGCAGAAATTTTCCCTATTTTGGGGCAAAAAGGCAGAAATTTTCCTTATTTTGAGATAAAAATGCTGAAATTCCCCTTATTTTGGGGAAAAAAGGCAGAAATTTTCCTTATTTTGAAGCAAAATTGCAGAAATTTCACTTATTTCAGGGTAATAAGTCAGAAATTCCCTTTATTTTGGGGCAAAAAAGTCAGAAATTCTCTTTGTTTTGGGGGAAAAAGACAGAAATTCCACTTATTTAAAGGCAAAAATGCAGAAATTCCCTTTATTTTGGAGCAAAAATGAAGAAATTTCACTTTTTTATGGCAAAATATATGCATTCCCCTTATTTTCGGGCAAAAAGGCAAAAATTTCTCGTATTTTGGAGTAAAATTGCAGAAATTGCCCTAATTTTGGGGCAAAGTTCCAGAAATTTCCTTTATTTTGCGGCAAAATTGCAGAAATTTACATTATTTTGGGGCAAAATTGCAGAAATTTCCTTTATTTGGGGCAAAATTGCAGTAATTTCACTTATTTTCAGGTAAAAAGGCTGAAATTTCCTTTATTTTGGGGCAATAAAATAGAAATTCTTCTTATTTTGGGCCAAAATTGCAGAAATTTTCCTTATTATGTGGCAAAAAGGCAGAAATTTCGTAAATTTTGTGGCAAAAATGCAGAAATTCCCCTTTTTTTGAGGTAAAAAGGCTGAAATTCCCCTTATTTGGGGGCAAAACGGCAGAAATTTCCCTTATTTTGGGGCAAAATTTCAGAAATTTCACTTATTTCAGGGTAATAAGTCAGAAATTTTCTTTATTTTGGGGCAAAATTTAGAAATTCCCTTTGTTTTGGGGGAAAAAGACAGAAATTCCACTTATTTAGAGGCAAAAAGGCAGAAATTCCCCTTATATTGGAGCAAAAATGAAGAAATTTCACTTTTTTATGGCAAAAAAATATGCATTCCCCTTATTTTCGGGCAAAAAGGAAAAAATTTCTCGTATTTTGGAGTAAAATTGCAGAAATTGCCCTAATTTTGGGGCAAAGTTCCAGAAATTTCCTTTATTTTGCGGGAAAATTGCAGAAATTTACATTATTTTGGGGCAAAATTGCAGAAATTTCCTTTATTTGGGGCAAAATTGCAGTAATTTCACTCATTTTCAGGTAAAAAGGCTGAAATTTCCTTTATTTTGGGGCAATAAAATAGAAATTCTTCTTATTTTGGGGCAAAATTGCAGAAATTTTCCTTATTATGTGGCAAAAAGGCAGAAATTTCGTAAATTTTGTGGCAAAAATGCAGAAATTCCCCTTTTTTTGAGGTAAAAAGGCTGAAATTCCCCTTATTTGGGGGCAAAACGGCAGAAATTTCCCTTATTTTGGGGCAAAATTGCAGAAATTTCACTTATTTCAGGGTAATAAGTCAGAAATTTTCTTTATTTTGGGGCAAAATTTAGAAATTCCCTTTGTTTTGGGGGAAAAAGACAGAAATTCCACTTATTTAGAGGCAAAAAGGCAGAAATTCCCCTTATATTGGAGCAAAAATGAAGAAATTTCACTTGTTTATGGCAAAAAGATATGCATTCCCCTTATTTTCGGGCAAAAAGGCAAAAATTCCCCGTATTTTGGAGCAAAATTGCAAAAATTCCCCTAAATTTGGGGCAATATTCCAGAAATTTCCTTTATTTTGGGGCAAAATTGTAGAAATTTAACTTATTTTGGGTCAAAATTGCAGAAATTTCCCTTATTTGGGGCAAAATTGCAGTAATTTCACTTATTTTAAGGTAAAAAGGCTGAAATTTTTTTTATTTTGGGGCAAAAAAGAGAAATTCCCCTTATTTTGAGGCATAATTGCAGAAATTTTTCTTATTATAGGGCAAAAAGTCAGAAATTCCGTATATTTTGTTTCGAAAATGCAGAAATTCCCCTTATTTTTAGGTAAAAAGGCTGAAATTCTCCTTATTTGGGGGCAAAAAGGCTGAAATTCCTCTTATTTTGGGGCAAAATTGCAGAAATTTCACTTATTTCAGGGTAATAAGTCAAAAATTCCTTTTATTTGGGGGCAAAAAGACAGAAATTCCCTTTGTTTTGAAGGAAAAAGACAGAAATTCCACTTATTTAGAGGCAAAAAGGCAGAAATTCCCCTTATTTTGGAGCCAAAATGAAGAAATTTCCCTTTTATATGGCAAAAAGGTATGCATTCCCCTTATATTCGGGAAAAAAGGCAGAAATTCCCCGTATTTTGGAGAAAAATTGCAAAAATTCCACTAATTGTGGGGCAAAAAGGCAGAAATTCCCTATATGTTGGGCCAAAAAGACAGAAATTCTCTTTATTTTGGGGCAAAACTCAGAAATTCCCCTTATTTTCGGGCAAAATTGCAGAAACTTTCCTTATTATAAGGCAAAAAGGCAGAAATTTCGTATATTTTGTGGCAAAAATGCAGAAATTCCCCTTATTTTGAGGGATACAGGCTGAAATTCCTCTTATTTGGGGGCAAAAAGGCAGAAATTTCCCTTATGTTGGGGCAAAATTGCAGAAATTTCACTTATTTCAGGGAAAAAAGGCAGAAATTTTCTTTATTTTTGGGCAAAAAGGCAGAAATTTTAATATTTTGTGGCAAAAATGCAGAAATTCCCCTTATTTTGAGGTAAAAAGGCTGAAATTCCCCTTATTTGGGGGCACAAAGGCAGGAATTTCCTTTATTTTGGGGCAAAATTGAAAAAATTTAACATATGTTGGCGCAAAATTGCAGAAATTTCACTTATTTCAGAGAAAAAAGGCAGAAATTTTCCTTATTTTGGGGAAAAAAGGAGAAATTCCCTTTATTTTGAGGTAACAAGGCTGAAATTCCCCTTATTTGGGGGCAAAAAAGCAGAAATTTCCCTTATTTTGGGGCAACATTCCAGAAATTTCTCTTATTTTTGGGGCAAAATTGCAGAAATTTCACTTATTTTGGGGCAAAATTGCAGAAATTTCACTTATTTCAGGGAAAAAAAGCTGAAATTTTCCCTATTTTGGGGCAAGAAGGCAGAAATTCCCCTTATTTTGAGATAAAAATGCTGAAATTCCCTTTATTTCGGGGAAAAATGCAGAAATTTCCCTTATTTTGAAGCAAAATTGCAGAAATTTCACTTATTTCAGGGTAATAAGTCAGAAATTCCCTTTATTTTGGGGCAAAAAAGTCAGAAATTCCCTTTGTTTTGGGGGAAAATGACAGAAATTCCACTTATTTAAAGGCAAAAATGCAGTTATTCCCTTTATTTTGGAGCAAAAATGAAGAAATTTCACTTGTTTATGGCAAAAGGTATGCATTCCCCTTATTTTCGGGCAAAAAGGAAAAAATTCCTTGTATTTTGGAGTAAAATTGCAGAAATTGCCCTAATTTTGGGGCAAAATTCCAGAAATTTCCTTTATTTTGGGGCAAAATTGCAGAAATTTACCTTATTTTGGGGTAAAATTCCAGAAATTTTCATTATTTGGGGCAAAATTGCAGTAATTTCACTTATTTTCAGGTAAAAAGGCTGAAATTTCCGTTATTTTGGGGCAAAAAAGGAGAAATTCTTTATATTTTGGGGCAAAATTGCAGAAATTTTCCTTATTATGTTGCAAAAATTCGAAATTCTGTAAATTTTGTAACAAAACTGCAGAAATTCCCCTTATTTTTAGGTAAAAAGGCTGAAATTCCCCTTATTTGGGGGCAAAAAGGCAGAAATTTCCCTTATTTTCTGACAAAATTGCAGAAATTTCACTTATTTCAGGGTAATAAGTCAGAAATTCTCTTTATTTTGAAGCAAAAAAGTCAGAAATTCCCTTTGTTTTGGGGGAAAAAGACAGAAATTCCACTTATTTAGAGGCAAAAAGGCAGAAATTCCCCTTATATTGGAGTAAAATGAAGAAATTTCACTTGTTTTTGGCAAAAAGGTATGCATTCCCCTTATTTTCGGGCAAAAAGGCAAAAATTCCCCGTATTTTGGAGCAAAATTGCAGAAATATTCCTAAATTTGGGGCAATATTCCAGAAATTTCCTTTATTTTGGGGCAAAATTGTAGAAATTTACCTTATTTTGGGTCAAAATTGCATAAATATCCCTTATTTGGGGCAAAATTGCACTAATTTCACTTATTTTAAGGTAAAAAGGCTGAAATTTTTTTTTATTTTGGGGCAAAAAAGAGAAATTCCCCTTATTTTGAGGCATCATTGCAGAAAATTTTCTTATTATAGGGCAAAAAGGCAGAAATTCCATATATTTTGTGGCAAAAATGCAGAAATTCCCCTTATTTTGAGGTAAAAAGGCTGAAATTCCCCTTATTTGGGGCAAAAAGGCAGAAATTTCCCTTATTTTAGGGCAAAATTGCAGAAATTTCACTTATTTCAGGGTAATAAGTCAAAAATTCCCCTTATTTGGGGGAAAAAAAGACAGAAATTCCCTTTGTTTTGAAGGAAAAAGACAGAAATTCCACTTATTTAGAGGCAAAAAGGCAGAAATTCTCCTTATTTTGGAGCCAAAATGAAGAAATTTCCCTTTTATATGACAAAAAGGTATGCATTCCCCTTATATTCGGGCAAAAAGGCAGAAATTCCCCGTATTTTGGAGCAAAATTGCAAAAATTCCACTAATTGTGGGGCAAAAAGGCAGAAATTCCCTATATGTTGGGGCAAAAAGACAGAAATTCTCTTTATTTTGGGGCAAAACTCAGAAATTCCCCTTATTTTCAGGCAAAATTGCAGAAATTTTCCTTATTATGGGGCAAAAAGGCAGAAATTTTGTATATTTTGTGGCAAAAATGCAGAAATTCCCCTTATTTTGAGGTAAAAAAGCTGAAATTCCCCTTATTTCGGGGCAAAAAGGCAGAAATTTTCCTTAGGTTGGGGCACAATTGCAGAAATTTCACTTATTTCAGGGAAAAAAGTCAGAAATTTTCTTTATTTTGGGGCAAAAATGCAGAAATTCCTAATATTTTGTGGCAAAAATGCAGAAATTCCCCTTATTTTGAGGTAAAAAGGCTGAAATTCCCCTTATTTGGGGGCACAAAGGCAGGAATTTCCCTTATTTTGGGGCAAAATTGAAGAAATTTAACGTATGTTGGTGCAAAATTGCAGAAATTTCAATTATTTCAGAGAAAAAAAGGCAGAAATTTTCTTTATTTTGGGGAAAAAAGGAGAAATTCCCCTTATTTTGAGGTAAAATAGCTGAAATTCCCCTTATTTGGGAGCAAAAAGGCAGAAATTTCCCTTATTTTGGGGCAACATTCCAGAAATTTCTCTTATTTTGGGGCAAAATTGCAGAAATTTCACTTATTTTGGGGCAAAATTGCAGAAATTTCACTTATTTCAGGGAAAAAAGGCAGAAATTTTCCCTATTTTGGGGCAAAAAGGCAGAAATTCCCTTTATTTTGAGATAAAAATGCTGAAATTCCCCTTATTTGGGGGAAAAAAGGCAGAAATTTCCTTTATTTTGAA
Organism: Micromys minutus; assembly: GCF_963924665.1. Lineage (NCBI taxonomy): Eukaryota > Metazoa > Chordata > Mammalia > Rodentia > Muridae > Micromys > Micromys minutus. The sequence continues at coordinate 157,233 of NW_027667820.1, forward strand.
GCAAAATTGCAGAAATTTCACTTATTTCAGGGTAATAAGTCAGAAATTCTATTTATTTTGGGGCAAAAAAGTCAGAAATTTTCTTTGTTTTGGGGGAAAAAGATAGAAATTCCACTTATTTAAAGGCAAAAATGCAGATATTCCCCTTATTTTGGAGCAAAAATGAAGAAATTTCACTTTTTTATGGCAAAAAGTTATGCATTCCCCTTATTTTCGGGCAAAAATGCAAAAATTCCTTGTATTTTGGAGTAAAATTGCAGAAATTGCCCTAATTTTGGGGCAAAATTCCAGAAATTTCCTTTATTTTGGGGCAAAATTGCAGAAATTTACCTTATTTTGGGGTAAAATTCCAGAAATTTTCATTATTTGGGGCAAAATTGCAGTAATTTCACTTATTTTCAGGTAAAAAGGCTGAAATTTCCTTTATTTTGGGGCAAAAAAGGAGAAATTCTTTTTATTTTGGGGCAAAATTGCAGAAATTTTCCTTATTATGTGGCAAAAATTTAGAAATTCTGTAAATTTTGTAACAAAAATGCAGAAATTCCCCTTATTTTGAGGTAAAAAGGCTGAAATTCCCCTTATTTGGGGGCAAAAAGGCAGAAATTTCCCTTATTTTGAGGTAAAAAGGCTGAAATTCCCCTTATTTGGGGGCAAAAAGGCAGAAATTTCCCTTATTTTCTGACAAAATTGCAGAAATTTCACTTATTTCAGGGTAATAAGTCAGAAATTCTCTTTATTTTGAAGCAAAAAAGTCAGAAATTCCCTTTGTTTTGGGGGAAAAAGACAGAAATTCCACTTATTTAGAGGCAAAAAGGCAGAAATTCCCCTTATATTGGAGCAAAAATGAAGAAATTTCACTTGTTTTTGGCAAAAAGGTATGCATTCCCCTTATTTTCGGGCAAAAAGGCAAAAATTCCCCGTATTTTGGAGCAAAATTGCAGAAATATTCCTAAATTTGGGGCAATATTCCAGAAATTTCCTTTATTTTGGGGCAAAATTGTAGAAATTTACCTTATTTTGGGTCAAAATTGCATAAATATCCCTTATTTGGGGCAAAATTGCAGTAATTTCACTTATTTTAAGGTAAAAAGGCTGAAATTTTTTTTATTTTGGGGCAAAAAAGAGAAATTCCCCTTATTTTGAGGCATCATTGCAGAAAATTTTCTTATTATAGGGCAAAAAGGCAGAAATTCCATATATTTTGTGGCAAAAATGCAGAAATTCCCCTTATTTTGAGGTAAAAAGGCTGAAATTCCCCTTATTTGGGGCAAAAAGGCAGAAATTTCCCTTATTTTAGGGCAAAATTGCAGAAATTTCACTTATTTCAGGGTAATAAGTCAAAAATTCCCCTTATTTGGGGGCAAAAAAGACAGAAATTCCCTTTGTTTTGAAGGAAAAAGACAGAAATTCCACTTATTTAGAGGCAAAAAGGCAGAAATTCTCCTTATTTTGGAGCCAAAATGAAGAAATTTCCCTTTTATATGACAAAAAGGTATGCATTCCCCTTATATTCGGGCAAAAAGGCAGAAATTCCCCGTATTTTGGAGCAAAATTGCAAAAATTCCCCTAATTGTGGGGCAAAAAGGCAGAAATTCCCTATATGTTGGGGCAAAAAGACAGAAATTCTCTTTATTTTGGGGCAAAACTCAGAAATTCCCCTTATTTTCAGGCAAAATTGCAGAAATTTTCCTTATTATGGGGCAAAAAGGCAGAAATTTTGTATATTTTGTGGCAAAAATGCAGAAATTCCCCTTATTTTGAGGTAAAAAAGCTGAAATTCCCCTTATTTCGGGGCAAAAAGGCAGAAATTTTCCTTAGGTTGGGGCACAATTGCAGAAATTTCACTTATTTCAGGGAAAAAAGGCAGAAATTTTCTTTATTTTGGGGCAAAAATGCAGAAATTCCTAATATTTTGTGGCAAAAATGCAGAAATTCCCCTTATTTTGAGGTAAAAAGGCTGAAATTCCCTTTATTTGGGGGCACAAAGGCAGGAATTTCCCTTATTTTGGGGCAAAATTGAAGAAATTTAACGTATGTTGGCGCAAAATTGCAGAAATTTCAATTATTTCAGAGAAAAAAGGCAGAAATTTTCTTTATTTTGGGGAAAAAAGGAGAAATTCCCCTTATTTTGAGGTAAAAAGGCTGAAATTCCCCTTATTTGGGAGCAAAAAGGCAGAAATTTCCCTTATTTTGGGGCAACATTCCAGAAATTTCTCTTATTTTGGGGCAAAATTGCAGAAATTTCACTTATTTTGGGGCAAAATTGCAGAAATTTCACTTATTTCAGGGAAAAAAGGCAGAAATTTTCCCTATTTTCGGGCAAAAAGGCAGAAATTCCCTTTATTTTGAGATAAAAATGCTGAAATTCCCCTTATTTGGGGGAAAAAAGGCAGAAATTTCCTTTATTTTGAAGCAAAATTGCAGAAATTTCACTTATTTCAGGGTAATAAGTCAGAAATTCTATTTATTTTGGAACAAAAAAGTCAGAAATTTTTTTTGTTTTGGGGGAAAAAGACAGAAATTCCACTTATTTAAAGGCAAAAATGCAGATATTCCCCTTATTTTGGAGCAAAAATGAAGAAATTTCACTTTTTTATGGCAAAAAGTTATGCATTCCCCTTATTTTCGGGCAAAAATGCAAAAATTCCTTGTATTTTGGAGTAAAATTGCAGAAATTGCCCTAATTTTGGGGCAAAATTCCAGAAATTTCCTTTATTTTGGGGCAAAATTGCAGAAATTTACCTTATTTTGGGGCAAAATTGCAGAAATTTCCATTATTTGGGGCAAAATTGCAGTAATTTCACTTATTTTCAGGTAAAAAGGCTGAAATTTCCGTTATTTTGGGGCAAAAAAGGAGAAATTCTTTTTATTTTGGGGCAAAATTGCAGAAATTTTCCTTATTATGTGGCAAAAAGTTAGAAATTCTGTAAATTTTGTAACAAAAATGCAGAAATTCCCCTTATTTTGAGGTAAAAAGGCTGAAATTCCCCTTATTTGGGGACAAAAAGGCAGAAATTTCCCTTATTTTCTGACAAAATTGCAGAAATTTCACTTATTTCAGGGTAATAAGTCAGAAATTCTCTTTATTTTGAAGCAAAAAAGTCAGAAATTCCCTTTGTTTTGGGGGAAAAAGACAGAAATTCCACTTATTTAGAGGCAAAAAGGCAGAAATTCCCCTTATATTGGAGCAAAAATGAAGAAATTTCACTTGTTTATGGCAAAAAGGTATGCATTCCCCTTATTTTCGGGCAAAAAGGCAAAAATTCCCTGTATTTTGGAGCAAAATTGAAGAAATTTCCCTAAATTTGGGGCAATATTCCAGAAATTTCCTTTATTTTGGGGCAAAATTGTAGAAATTTACCTTATTTTGGGTCAAAATTGCATAAATATCCCTTATTTGGGGCAAAATTGCAGTAATTTCACTTATTTTCAGGTAAAAAGGCTGAAATTTTTTTTATTTTGGGGCAAAAAAGAGAAATTCCCCTTATTTTGAGGCATCATTGCAGAAATTTTTCTTATTACAGGGCAAAAAGGCAGAAATTCCGTATATTTTGTGGCAAAAATGCAGAAATTCCCCTTATTTTGAGGTAAAAAGGCTGAAATTCCCCTTATTTGGGGCAAAAAGGCAGAAATTTCCCTTATTTTAGGGCAAAATTGCAGAAATTTCACTTATTTCAGGGTAATAAGTCAAAAATTCCCCTTATTTGGGGGCAAAAAAGACAGAAATTCCCTTTGTTTTGAAGGAAAAAACAGAAATTCCACTTATTTAGAGGCAAAAAGGCAGAAGTTCCTCTTATTTTGGAGCCAAAATGAAGAAATTTCTCTTTTATATGGCAAAAAAGTTTGCATTCCCCTTTATATTCAGGCAAAAAGGCAGAAATTCCTTGTATTTTGAGCAAAATTGCAAAAATTCCCCTAATTGTGGGGCAAAAAGGCAGAAATTCCCTATATGTTGGGGCAAAAAGACAGAAATTCTCTTTATTTTGGGGCAAAACTCAGAAATTCCCCCTATTTTCGGGCAAAATTGCAGAAATTTTTCTTATTATGGGGCAAAAAGGCAGAAATTCTGTATATTTTGTGACAAAAATGCAGAAATTCCTCTTATTTTGAGGTAAAAAGGCTGAAATTCCCCTTATTTGGGGGCAAAAAGGCAGAAATTTTCCTTATGTTGGGGCAAAATTGCAGAAATTTCACTTATTTCAGGGAAAAAAGGCAGAAATTTTCTTTATTTTGGGGCAAAATTGCAGAAATTCCTAATATTTTGTGGCAAAAATGCAGAAATTCCCCTTATTTTAAGGTAAAAAGGCTGAAATTCCCCTTCTTTGTTGGCAAACGGGCAGAAATTTCCCTTATTTTGGGGCAAAATTGAAGAAATTTAACTTATGTTGGTGCAAAATTGCAGAAATTTCACTTATTTCAGAGAAAAAAGGCAGAAATTTTCCTTATTTTGGGGCAAAAAAGGAGAAATTCCCCTTATTTTGAGGTAAAAAGGCTGAAATTCCCCTTATTTGGGGGCAAAAAGGCAGAAATTTCCCTTATTTTGGGGCAACATTCCAGAAATTTCTCTTATTTTGGGGCAAAATTGCAGAAATTTCACTTATTTTGGGGCAAAATTGCAGAAATTTTACTTATTTCAGGGAAAAAAAGCAGAAATTTTTCCTATTTTGGGGCAAAAAGGCAGAAATTCCCCTTATTTTGAGATAAAAATGCTGAAATTCCTCTTATTTGGGGGAAAAAGGCAGAAATTTAATTTATTTTGAAGCAAAATTGCAGAAATTTCACTTATTTCAGGGTAATAAGTCAGAAATTCCCTTTATTTTGGGGCAAAAAAGTCAGAAATTCTCTTTGTTTTGGGGGAAAAAGACAGAAATTCCACTTATTTAAAGGCAAAAATGCAGAAATTCTCTTATTTTGGAGCAAAAAAGAAGAAATTTCACTTTTGTATGGCATAAAAATAAGCATTCCCCTTATTTTCGGGCAAAAAGGCAAAAATTTCTCGTATTTTGGAGTAAAATTGCAGAAATTGCCCTAATTTTGGGGCAAAGTTCCAGAAATTTCCTTTATTTTGCGGCAAAATTGCAGAAATTTACATTATTTTGGGGCAAAATTGCAGAAATTCCCTTTATTTGGGGCAAAATTGCAGTAATTTCACTCATTTTCAGGTAAAAAGGCTGAAATTTCCTTTATTTTGGGGCAATAAAATAGAAAATCTTCTTATTTTGGGGCAAAATTGCAGAAATTTTAATTATTATGTGGCAAAAAGGCAGAAATTTCGTAAATTTTGTGGCAAAAATGCAGAAATTCCCCTTTTTTTGAGGTAAAAATGCTGAAATTCTTCTTATTTGAGGGCAAAACGGCAGAAATTTCTTTTATTTTGGGGTAAAATTGCAGAAATTTCACTTATTTCAGGGTAATAAGTCAGAAATTCCCTTTATTTTAGGGCAAAATTTAGAAATTCCCTTTGTTTTGGGGGAAAAAGACAGAAATTCCACTAATTTAGAGGCAAAAAGGCAGAAATTTCCCTTATATTGGAGCAAAAATGAAGAAATTTCACTTGTTTATGGCAAAAAGATATGCATTCCCCTTATTTTCGGGCAAAAAGGCAAAAATTCCCCGTATTTTAGAGAAAAATTGCAAAAATTCCCCTAAATTGGGACAATATTCCAGATATTTCCTTTATTTTGGGGCAAAATTGTAGAAATTTAACTTATTTTGGGTCAAAATTGCAGAAATTTCCCTTATTTGGGGCAAAATTGCAGTAATTTCACTTATTTTAAGGTAAAAAGGCTGAAAATTTTTTTATTTTGGGGCAAAAAAGAAATTCCCCTTATTTTGAGGCATAATTGCAGAAATTTTTCTTATTATAGGGCAAAAAGTCAGAAATTCCGTATATTTTGTTTCGAAAATGAAGAAATTCCCCTTATTTTTAGGTAAAAAGGCTGAAATTCTCCTTATTTGGGGGCAAAAAGGCTGAAATTTCTCTTATTTTGGGGCAAAATTGCAGAAATTTCACTTATTTCAGGGTAATAAGTCAAAAATTCCCCTTATTTAGGGGCAAAAAAGACAGAAATTCCCTTTGTTTTGAAAGAAAAAGACAGAAATTCCACTTATTTAGAGGCAAAAAGGCAGAAATTCCCCTTATTTTGGACCCAAAATGAAGAAATTTCCCTTCTATATGGCAAAAAGGTATGCATTCCCCTTATATTCGGGCAAAAAGGCAGAAATTCCCCGTATTTTGGAGAAAAATTGCAAAAATTCCACTAATTGTGGGGCAAAAAGGCAGAAATTCCCTATATGTTGGGGCAAAAAGACAGAAATTCTCTTTATTTTGGGGCAAAACTCAGAAATTCCCCTTATTTTCGGGCAAAATTGCAGAAACTTTTCTTATTATGGGGCAAAAAGGCAGAAATTTCGTATATTTTGTGGCAAAAATGCAGAAATTCCCCTTATTTTGAGGTAAAAAGGCTGAAATTCCCCTTATTTGGGGGCAAAAAGGCAGAAATTTCCTTTAAGTTGGGGCAAAATTGCAGAAATTTCACTTATTTCAGGGAAAAAAGGCAGAAATTTTCTTTATTTTGGGGCAAAAAGGCAGAAATTTTAATATTTTGTGGCAAAAATGCAGAAATTCCCCTTATTTTGATGTAAAAAGGCTGAAATTCCCCTTATTTGGGGGCACAAAGGCAGGAATTTCCTTTATTTTGGGGCAAAATTGAAAAAATTTAACTTATGTTATCGCAAAATTGCAGAAATTTCACTTATTTCAGAGAAAAAAGGCAGAAATTTTCCTTATTTTGGGGAAAAAAGGAGAAATTCCCCTTATTTTGAGGTAAAAAGGCTGAAATTCCCCTTATTTGGGGGCAAAAAAGCAGAAATTTCCCTTATTTTGGGGCAACATTCCAGAAATTTCTCTTATTTTGAGGCAAAATTGCAGAAATTTCACTTATTTTGGGGCAAAATTGCAGAAATTTCACTTATTTCAGGGAAAAAAAAGCTGAAATTTTTCCTATTTTGGGGCAAAAAGGCAGAAATTCCCCTTATTTTGAGATAAAAATGCTGAAATTTCCTTTATTTGGGGGAAAAATGCAGAAATTTCCCTTATTTTGAAGCAAAATTGCAGAAATTTCACTTATTTCAGGGTAATAATTCAGAAATTCCCTTTATTTTGGGGCAAAAAAGTCAGAAATTCCCTTTGTTTTGAGAAAAAAAGACAGAAATTCCACTTATTTAAAGGCAAAAATGCAGATATTCCCCTTATTTTGGAGCAAAAATGAAGAAATTTCAATTTTTTATGGCAAAAAGGTATGCATTCCCCTTATTTTCGGGCAAAAAGGCAAAAATTCCTTGTATTTTGGAGTAAAATTGTAGAAATTGCCCTAATTTTGGGGCAAAGTTCCAGATTTCCTTTATTTTGGGGCAAAATTGCAGAAATTTACCTTATTTTGGGGCAAAATTGCAGAAATTTCCATTATTTGGGGCAAAATTGCAGTAATTTCACTTATTTTCAGGTAAAAAGGCTGAAATTTCCTTTATTTTGGGGCAAAAAAGGAGAAATTCTTCTTATTTTGGGGCAAAATTGCAGAAATTTTCCTTATTATATGGCAAAAAGTTAGAAATTGTGTAAATTTTGTAACAAAACTGCAGAAATTCCCCTTATTTTTAGGTAAAAAGGCTGAAATTCCCCTTATTTGGGGGCAAAAAGGCAGAAATTTCTCTTATTTTCTGACAAAATTGCAGAAATTTCACTTATTTCAGGGTAATAAGTCCGAAATTCTCTTTATTTTGAAGCAAAAAAGTCAGAAATTCCCTTTGTTTTGGGGGAAAAAGACAGAAATTCCACTTATTTAGAGGCAAAAAGGCAGAAATTCCCCTTATATTGGAGCAAAAATGAAGAAATTTCACTTGTTTATGGCAAAAAGGTATGCATTCCCCTTATTTTCGGGCAAAAAGGCAAAAATTCCCCGTATTTTGGAGCAAAATTGCAGACATCTCCCTAAATTTGGGGCAATATTCCAGATATTTCCTTTATTTTGGGGCAAAATTGTAGAAATTTACCTTATTTTGGGTCAAAATTGCATAAATATCCCTTATTTGGGGCAAAATTGCAGTAATTTCACTTATTTTCAGGTAAAAAGGCTGAATTTTTTTTTATTTTGGGGCAAAAAAGAGAAATTCCCCTTATTTTGAGGCATCATTGCAGAAATTTTTCTTATTATAGCCAAAAAGGCAGAAATTCCGTATATTTTGTGGCAAAAATGCAGAAATTCCCCTTATTTTGAGGTAAAAAGGCTGAAATTCCCTTTATTTGGGGGCACAAAGGCAGGAATTTCCCTTATTTTGGGCAAAATTGAAGAAATTTAACTTATGTTATCGCAAAATTGCAGAAATTTCACTTATTTCAGAGAAAAAAGGCAGAAATTTTCCTTATTTTGGGGCAAAAAAGGAGAAATTCCCCTTATTTTGAGGTAAAAAGGCTGAAATTCCTCTTATTTGGGGGCAAAAAGGCAGAAATTTCCCTTATTTTGGGGCAACAATCCAGAAATTTCTCTTATTTTGGGGTAAAATTGCAGAAATTTCACTTATTTTGGGGCAAAATTGCAGAAATTTCACTTATTTCAGGAAAAAAAGGCAGAAATTTTCCCTATTTTGGGGCAAAAAAACAGAAATTCCCCTTTTTTTGAGATAAAAATGCTGAAATTCTTCTTATTTGGGGGAAAAAAAACAGAAATTTCCCATATTTTGAAGCAAAATTGCAGAAATTTCACTTATTTCAGGGTAATAAGTCAGAAATTCCCTTTATTTTGGGGCAAAAAAGTCAGAAATTCCCTTTGTTTTGGGGGAAAAAGACAGAAATTCCACTTATTTAAAGGCAAAAATGCAGAAATTCCCCTTATTTTGGAGCAAAAATGAAGAAATTTCAATTTTTTATGGCAAAAAAATATGCATTCCTTTTATTTTCGGGCAAAAAGGCAATAATTTCCCGTATTCTGGAGTTAAATTGCAGAAATTGCCCTAATTTTGGGGCAAAATTCCAGAAATTTCCTTTATTTTGGGGCAAAATTGCAGAAATTTTTTTTATATTGGGGCAAAATTGCAGAAATTTACCTTATTTTGGGGCAAAATTGCAGAAATTTCCTTTATTTGGGGCAAAATTGCAGTAATTTCACTTATTTTCAGGTAAAAAGGCTGAAATTTCCTTTATTTTGGGGCAAAAAAAGAGAAATTCTTCTTATTTTGGGGCAAAATTGCAGAAATTTTCCTTATTATGTGGCAAAAAGGCAGAAATTTCGTAAATTCTGTGGCAAAAGTGCAGAAATTCCCCTTATTTTGAGGTAAAAAGGCTGAAATTCCCCTTATTTGGGGGCAAAACGGCAGAAATTTCCCTTATTTTGGGGCAAAATTGCAGAAATTTCACTTATTTCAGGGTAATAAGTCAGAAATTCCCTTTATTTTGGGGCAAAATTCAGAAATTCCTATTGTTTTGTGGGAAAAAGACAGAAATTCCACTTATTTAGAGGCAAAAAGGCAGAAATTCCCCTTATATTGTAGCAAAAATGAAGAAATTTCACTTGTTTATGGCATAAAGGTATGCATTCCCCTTATATTCGGGCAAAAAGGTAGAAATTCACCGTATTTTGGAGCAAAATTGCAAAAATTCCCCTAATTGTGGGGCAAAAAGGCAGAAATTCCCTATATGTTGGGGCAAAAAGACAGAAATTCTCTTTCGTTTGGGGCAAAACTCAGAAATTCCCCTTATTTTCGGGCAAATTTGCAGAAATTTTCCTTATTATGGGGCAAAAAGGCAGAAATTCCGTATAATTTGTGGCAAAAATGCAGAAATTCCCCTTATTTTGAGGTAAAAAGGCTGAAATTCCCATTATTTGGGGGCAAAAAGGCAGAAATTTCCCTTAGGTTGGGGCACAATTGCAGAAATTTCACTTATTTCAAAGAAAAAAGGCAGAAATTTTCTTTATTTTGGGGCAAAAATTCAGAAATTCCTAATATTTTGTGGCAAAAATGCAGAAATTCCCCTTATTTTGAGGTAAAAAGGCTGAAATTCCCTTTATTTGGGGGCACAAAGGCAGGAATTTCCCTTATTTTGGGGCAAAATTGAAGAAATTTAACTTATGTTATCGCAAAATTGCAGAAATTTCACTTATTTCAGAGAAAAAAGGCAGAAATTTTCCTTATTTTGGGGCAAAAAAGGAGAAATTCCCCTTATTTTGAGGTAAAAAGGCTGAAATTCCACTTATTTGGGGGCAAAAAGGCAGAAATTTCTTTTATTTTGGGGCAACATTCCAGAAATTTCTCTTATTTTGGGGCAAAATTGCAGAAATTTCACTTATTTTGGGGCAAAATTGCAGAAATTTCACTTATTTTATGGAAAAAAGGCAGAAATTTTCCCTATTTTGGGGCAAAAAGGCAGAAATTCCCCTTATTTTGAGATAAAAATGCTGAAATTCCCCTTATTTGGGGGAAAAAAGGCAGAAATTTCCCTTATTTTGAAGCAAAATTGCAGAAATTTCACTTATTTCAGGGTAATAAGTCAGATATTCCCTTTATTTTGGGGCAAAAAATCAGAAATTCCCGTTGTTTTGGGGGAGATAGACAGAAATTCCACTTATTTAGAGGCAAAAAGGCAAAAGTTCCCCTTATTTTGTAGCAAAAATGAAGAAATTTCACTTTTTTATGGCAAAAAGGTATGCATTCCCTTTATTTTCGGGCAAAAAGGCAAAAATTTCCAGTATTTTGGAGTAAAATTGCAGAAATTGCCCTAATTTTGGGGCAAAATTCCAGAAATTTTTTTTATTTTGGAGCAAAATTGCAGAAATTTTTTTTACATTGGGGCAAAATTGCAGAAATTTCCCTTATTTGGGGCAAAATTGCAGTAATTTCACTTATTTTCAGGTAAAAAGGGTGAAATTTTCTTTATTTTGGGGCAAAAAAGGAGAAATTCCCCTTATTTTGGGGCATAATTGCAGAAATTTTCCTTATTATAGGGCAAAATGGCAGAAATTTCGTATATTTTGTGGCAAAAATGCAGAAATTCCTTTTATTTTGAGGTAAAAAGGCTGAAATTCCCCTTATTTGGGGGCAAAAAGGCAGAAATTTCCCTTATTTTAGGGCAAAATTGCAATTTCACTTATTTCAGGGTAATAAGTCAAACATTCCCCTTATTTGGGGGCAAAAAGACAGAAATTCCCTTTGTTTTGGGGGTAAAAGAGAGAAATTCCACTTATTTAGAGGCAAAAAGGCAGAAATTCCCCTTATATTGGAGCAAAAATGAAGAAATTTCACTTGTTTATGGCAAAAAGTTATGCATTCCCCTTATTTTCGGGCAAAAAGGCAAAAATTCCCCGTATTTTGGAGCAAAATTGCAGAAATTCCCCTAAATTTGGGGCAATATTCCAGAAATTTCCTTTATTTTAGGGCAAAATTGTAGAAATTTACCTTATTTTGGGCCAAAATTGCATAAATATCCCTTATTTGGGGCAAAATTGCAGTAATTTCACTTATTTTCAGGTAAAAAGGCTGAAATTTTTTTTATTTTGGGGCAAAAAAGAGAAATTCCCCTTATTTTGAGGCATCATTGCAGAAATTTTTCTTATTATAGGGCAAAAAGGCAGAAATTTCGTATATTTTGTGGCAAAAATGCAGAAATTCCCCTTATTTTGAGGTAAAAAGGCTGAAATTCCCCTTATTTGGGGCAAAAAGGCAGAAATTTCCCTTATTTTGGGGCAAAATTGCAGAAATTTCACTTATTTCAGGGTAATAAGTCAAAAATTCCTTTTATTTGGGGGCAAAAAAGACAGAAATTCCCTTTGTTTTGAAAGAAAAAGACAGAAATTCCACTTATTTAGAGGCAAAAAGGCAGAAATTCCTCTTATTTTGGAGCCAAAATGAAGAAATTTCCCTTTTATATGGCAAAAAGGTATGCATTCCTCTTATATTCGGGCAAAAAGGCAGAAATTCCCCGTATTTTGGAGCAAAATTTCAAAAATTCCCCTAATTGTGGGGCAAATAGGCAGAAATTCCCTATATGTTGGGGCAAAAAGACAGAAATTCTCTTTATTTTGGGGCAAAACTCAGAAATTTCCCTTATTTTTGGGCAAAATTGCAGAAATTTTCCTTATTATGGGGCAAAATGGCAGAAATTCCGTATATTTTGTGGCAAAAATGCAGAAATTCCCCTTATTTTGAGGTAAAAAGGCTGAAATTCCCCTTATTTGGGGGCAAAAAGGCAGAAATTTCCCTTATGTTGGGGCAAAATTGCAGAAATTTCACTTATTTCAGGGAAAAAAGGCAGAAATTTTCTTTATTTTGGGGCAAAAAGGCAGAAATTCCTAATATTTTGTGGCAAAAATGCAGAAATTCTTTTTATTTTGAGGTAAAAAGGCTGAAATTCCCCTTATTTGGGGGCACAAAGGCAGGAATTTTTCTTATTTTGGGGCAAAATTGAAAAAATTTAACGTATGTTGGCGCAAAATTGCAGAAATTTCACTTATTTCAGAGAAAAAAGGAAGAAATTTTCCTTATTTTGGGGCAAAAAAGGAGAAATTCCCCTTATTTCTAGGTAAAAAGGCTGAAATTCCCCTTATTTGGGGGCAAAAAGGCAGAAATTTCCCTTATTTTGGGGCAACATTCCAGAAATTTCTCTTATTTTGGGGCAAAATTGCAGAAATTTCTCTTATTTTGGGGCAAAATTGCAGAAATTTCACTTATTTCAGGGAAAAAAGGCAGAAATTTTCCCTATTTTGGGGCAAAAATGCAGAAATTCCCCTTATTTTGAGATAAAAATGCTGAAATTCCCCTTATTTGGGGGAAAAATGCAGAAATTTCCCTTTATTTTGAAGCAAAATTGCAGAAATTTCACTTATTTCAGGGTAATAAGTCAGAAATTCTCTTTATTTTGGGGCAAAAAAGTCAGAAATTCCCTTGGTTTTGGGGGAAAAAGACAGAAATTCCACTTATTTAAAGGCAAAAATGCAGAAATTCTTCTTATTTTGGAGCAAAAATGAAGAAATTTCACTTTTTTATGGCAAAAAGGTATGCATTCCCCTTGTTTTCTGGCAAAAAGGCAAAAATTTCCAGAATTTGGAGTAAAATTGCAGAAATTGCCCTAATTTTGGGGCAAAATTCCAGAAATTTTCTTTATTTTGGGGCAAAATTGCAGAAATTTTTTTTACATTGGGGCAAAATTGCAGAAATTTCTCTTATTTGGGGCAAAATTGCAGTAATTTCACTTATTTTCAGGTAAAAAGGGTGAAATTTCCTTTATATTGGGGCAAAAAAGGAGAAATTCCCCTTATTTTGGGGCATAATTGCAGAAATTTTCCTTAGTATAGGGCAAAATGGCAGAAATTTCATATATTTTGTGGCAAAAATGCAGAAATTCCCCTTATTTTGAGGTAAAAAGGCTGAAATTCTTCTTATTTGGGGGCAAAAAGGTAGAAATTTCTCTTATTTTGGGGCAAAATTGCAGAAATTTCACTTATTTCATGGTAATAAGTCAAACATTCCCCTTATTTGGGGGCAAAAAAGACAGAAATTCCCTTTGTTTTGGGGGTAAAAGACAGAAATTCCACTTATTTAGAGGCAAAAAGGCAGAAATTTCCCTTATGTTGGAGCAAAAATGAAGAAATTTCACTTGTTTATGGCAAAAAGGTATGCATTCCCCTTATTTTCGGGCAAAAAGGCAAAAATTCCCCGTATTTTGGAGCAAAATTGCAGAAATTCCCCTAAATTTGGGGCAATATTCCAGAAATTTCCTTTATTTTGGGGCAAAATTGTAGAAATTTACCTTATTTTGGGTCAAAATTGCATAAATATCCCTTATTTGGGGCAAAATTGCAGTATTTTCACTTATTTTCAGGTAAAAAGGCTGAAATTTTTTTTATTTTGGGGCAAAAAAGAGAAATTCCCCTTATTTTGAGGCATCATTGCAGAAATTTTTCTTATTATAGGGCAAAAAGGCAGAAATTCCGTATATTTTGTGGCAAAAATGCAGAATTTCCCCTTATTTTGAGGTAAAAAGGCTGAAATTCCTCTTATTTGGGGCAAAAAGGCAGAAATTTCCCTTATTTTGGGGCAAAATTGCAGAAATTTCACTTATTTCAGGGTAATAAGTCAAAAATTCCTTTTATTTGGGGGCAAAAAAGACAGAAATTCCCTTTGTTTTGAAGGAAAAAGACAGAAATCCCACTTATTTAGAGGCAAAAAAGCAGAAATTCCTCTTATTTTGGAGCCAAAATGAAGAAATTTCCCTTATATGGCAAAAAGGTATGCATTCCCCTTATATTCGGGCAAAAAGGCAGAAATTCTTGGTATTTTGGAGAAAAATTGCAAAAATTCCTATAATTGGGGGGCAAATAGGACGAAATTCCCTATATGTTGGGGCAAAAAGACAGAAATTCTCTTTATTTTGGGGCAAAACTCAGAAATTCCCCTTATTTTCGGGCAAAATTGCAGAAATTTTCCTTTATATGGGGCAAAATGGCAGAAATTCCGTATATTTTGTGGCAAAAATGCAGAAATTCCCCTTATTTTGAGGTAAAAAGGCTGAAATTCCCCTTATTTGGGGGCAAAAAGGCAGAAATTTCCCTTATGTTGGGGCACAATTGCAGAAATTTCACTTATTTAAGGGAAAAAAGTCAAAAATTTTCTTTATTTTGGGGCAAAAATGCAGAAATTCCTAATATTTTGTGGCAAAAATGCAGAAATTCCCCTTATTTTGAGGTAAAAAGGCTGAAATTCCCCTTATTTGGGGGCACAAAGGCAGGAATTTCCCTTATTTTGTGGCAAAATTGAAGAAATTTAACGTATGTTGGCGCAAAATTGCAGAAATTTCACTTATTTCAGAGAAAAAAGGCAGACATTTTCCTTATTTTGGGGCAAAAAAGGAGAAATTCCCCTTATTTTGAGGTAAAAAGGCTGAAATTCCCCTTATTTGGGGGCAAAAAGGCAGAAATTTCCCTTATTTTAGGGCAACATTCCAGAAATTTCTCTTATTTTGGGGCTAAAATTGCAGAAATTTCACTTATTTTGAGGCAAAATTGCAGAAATTTCACTTATTACAGGGAAAAAAGGCAGAAATTTTCCCTATTTTGGGGCAAAAAGGCAGAAATTCCCCTTATTTTGAGATAAAAATGCTGAAATTCCCCTTATTTGGGGGAAAAATGCAGAAATTTCCCTTTATTTTGAAGCAAAATTGCAGAAATTTCACTTATTTCAGGGTAATAAGTCGAAATTCTCTTTATTTTGGGGCAAAAAAGTCAGAAATTCCCTTTGTTTTGGGGGAAAAAGACAGAAATTCCACTTATTTAAAGGCAAAAATGCAGAAATTCCCCTTATTTTGGAGCAAAAATGAAGAAATTTCACTTTTTTATGGCAAAAAGGTATGCATTCTCCTTATTTTCGGGCAAAAAGGCAAAAATTTCAAGTATTTTGGAGTAAAATTGCAGAAATTGCCCTAATTTTGGGGCAAAATTCCAGAAATTTCCTTTATTTTGGGGCAAAATTGCAGAAATTTTTTTTACATTGGGGCAAAATTGCACAAATTTCCCTTATTTGGGGCAAAATTGCAGTAATTTCACTTATTTTCAGGTAAAAAGGGTGAAATTTCCTTTATTTTGGGGCAAAAAGGAGAAATTCCCCTTATTTTGGGGCATAATTGCAGAAATTTTCCTTATTATAGGGCAAAATGGCAGAAATTTCGTATATTTTGTGGCAAAAATGCAGAAATTCCCCTTATTTTGAGGTAAAAAGGCTGAAATTCTTCTTATTTGGGGGCAAAAAGGTAGAAATTTCTGTTATTTTGGGGCAAAATTGCAGAAATTTCACTTATTTCATGGTAATAACTCAAACATTCCCCTTATTTGGGGGCAAAAAAGAAAGAAATTCCCTTTGTTTTAAGGGTAAAAGACAGAAATTCCACTTATTTAGAGGCAAAAAGGCAGAAATTTCCCTTATATTGGAGCAAAAATGAAGAAATTTCACTTGTTTATGGCAAAAAGGTATGCATTCCCCTTATTTTCGGGCAAAAAGGCAAAAATTCCCCGTATTTTGGAGCAAAATTGCAGAAATTCCCCTAAATTTGGGGCAATATTCCAGAAATTTCCTTTATTTTGGGGCAAAATTGTAGAAATTTACCTTATTTTGGGTCAAAATTGCATAAATATCCCTTATTTGGGGCAAAATTGCAGTATTTTCACTTATTTTCAGGTAAAAAGGCTGAAATTTTTTTTATTTTGGGGCAAAAAAGAGAAATTCCCCTTATTTTGAGGCATCATTGCAGAAATTTTTCTTATTATAGGGCAAAAAGGCAGAAATTCCGTATATTTTGTGGCAAAAATGCAGAGATTCCCCTTATTTTGAGGTAAAAAGGCTGAAATTCCCCTTATTTGGGGCAAAATGGCAGAAATTTCTCTTATTTTTGGGTAAAATTGCAGAAATTTCACTTATTTCAAGGTAATAAGTCAAAAATTCCTTTTATTTGGGGGCAAAAAAGACAGAAATTCCCTTTGTTTTGAAGGAAAAAGACAGAAATCCCACTTATTTAGAGGCAAAAAGGCAGAAATTCCCCTTATTTTGGAGCCAAAATGAAGAAATTTCCCTTTTATATGGCAAAAAGGTATGCATTCCCCTTATATTCGGGCAAAAAGGCAGAAATTCCCCGTATTTTGGAGCAAAATTGCAAAAATTCCCCTAATTGTGGGGCAAATAGGACGAAATTCCCTATATGTTGGGGCAAAAAGACAGAAATTCTCTTTATTTTGGGGCAAAACTCAGAAATTCCCCTTATTTTCGGGCAAAATTGCAGAAATTTTTCTTTATATGGGGGAAAATGGCAGAAATTCCGTATATTTTGTGGCAAAAATGCAGAAATTCCCCTTATTTTGAGGTAAAAAGGCTGAAATTCCCCTTATTTGGGGGCAAAAAGGCAGAAATTTCCCTTATGTTGGGGCACAATTGCAGAAATTTCACTTTTTTAAGGGAAAAAAGTCAAAAATTTTCTTTATTTTGGGGCAAAAATGCAGAAATTCCTAATATTTTGTGACAAAAATGCAGAAATTCCCCTTATTTTGAGATAAAAAGGCTGAAATTCCCCTTATTTGGGGGCACAAAGGCAGGAATTTCCCTTATTTTGGGGCAAAATTGAAGAAATTTAACGTATGTTGGCGCAAAATTGCAGAAATTTCACTTATTTCAGAGAAAAAAGGCAGAAATTTTCCTTATTTTGGGGCAAAAAAGGAGAAATTCCCCTTATTTTGAGGTAAAAAGGCTGAAATTCCCCTTATTTGGGGGCAAAAATGCAGAAATTTCCCTTATTTTGGGGCAACATTCCAGAAATTTCTCTTATTTTGGGGCAAAATTGCAGAAATTTCACTTATTTTGGGGCAAAATTGCAGAAATTTCACTTATTTCATGGGAAAAAGGCAGAAATTTTTCCTATTTTGAGGCAAAAAGGCAGAAATTCCCCTTATTTTGAGGTAAATAGGCTCAAATTCCCCTTATTTGGGGGCAAAACGGCAGAAATTTCCCTTATTTTGGAGCAAAATTGCAGAAATTTCACTTATTTCAGGGCAATAATTCAGAAATTCCCTTTATTTTGGGGCAAAATTCAGAAATTCCCTTGGTTTTGGGGGAAAAAGACAGAAATTCCACTTATTTAAAGGCAAAAATGCAGAAATTCCCCTGATTTTGGAGCAAAAATGAAGAAATTTCACTTTTTTATGGCAAAAAGGTATGCATTCCCCTTATTTTCGGGCAAAAAGGCAAAAATTTCCAGTATTTTGGAGTAAAATTGCAGAAATTGCCCTAATTTTGGGGAAAAATTCCAGAAATTTCCTTTATTTTGGGGCAAAATTGCAGAAATTTTTCTTACATTGGGGCAAAATTGCAGAAATTTTCCTTATTTGGGGCAAAATTGCAGTAATTTCACTTATTTTCAGGTAAAAAGGGTGAAATTTCCTTTATTTTGGGGCAAAAAAGGAGAAATTCCCCTTATTTTGGGGCATAATTGCAGAAATTTTCCTTATTATAGGGCAAAATGGCAAATTTCTTATATTTTGTGGCAAAAATGCAGAAATTCCCCTTATTTTGAGGTAAAAAGGCTGAAATTCCCCTTATTTGGGGGCAAAAAGGCAGAAATTTCCCTTATTTTTGGGCAAAATTGCAGAAATTTCACTTATTTCAGGGTAATAAGTCAAACATTCCCCTTATTTGGGGGCAAAAAAGACAGAAATTCTCTTTGTTTTGGGGGTAAAAGACAGAAATTCCACTTATTTAGAGGCAAAAAGGCAGAAATTCCTCTTATTTTAGAGCCAAAATGAAGAAATTTCACTTTTATATGGTAAAAAGGTATGCATTCCCCTTATTTTCGGGCAAAAAGGCAGAAATTCCCCATATTTTGGAGCAAAATTGCAGAAATTCCCCTAATTGTGGGGCAAAAATGCAGAAATTCCCTATATGTTGGGGCAAAAAGACAGAAATTCTTCTTTTTTCGGGGCAAAAAGGCAGAAATTCCTAATATTTTGTAGCAAAAATGCAGAAATTCCTTTTATTTTGAAGTAAAAAGGCTGAAATTCCTTTTATTTGGGAGCAAAAAGGCAGAAATTTCCCTTACTTTGGGGCAAAATTGCAGAAATTTCACTTATTTCAGGGAAAAAAGGCAGAAATTTTAATTATTTGGGGGTAAAAAGGCAGACATTCCTAATATTTTGTTGCAAAAATGCAGAAATTCCCTTTATTTTTAGGTAAAAAGGCTGAAATTCCCCTGATTTGGGGGCGAAATTGCAGAAATTTCACTTATTTTGGCGCAAAATTGCAGAAATTTCACTTATTTTAGAGAAAAAAGGCAGAAATTTTCCTTATTTTGGGGCAAAAAAGGAGAATTTCCTTTTATTTTGTGGTAAAGAGGCTGAAATTCCCCTTATTTGGGGGCAAAAAGGCAGAAATTTCCCTTATTTTGGGGCAAAATTCCAGAAATTTCCCTTATTTTGGGGCAAAATTGCAGAAATTTCACTTATTTTGGGGCAAAATTGCAAAAATTTCACTTATTTTAGGGAAAAAAGGCAGAAATTTTTCTTATTTTGGGGCAAAAATGCAGAAATTCCCCTTATTTTGAGGTAAAAAGGCTGAAATTCCCATTATTTGGGGGCAAAAAGGCAGAAATTTCCCTTATTTTGGGGCAAAATTGGAGAAATTTCACTTATTTCAGGGTAATAAGTCAGAAATTCCCCTTATTTTGGGGCATAAAAGTCAGAAATTCCCTGTGTTTTGGGGAAAAAAGACAGAAATTCCACTTATTTAGAGGCAAAAAGGCAGAAATTCCCCTTATTTTGGAGCAAAAATGAAGAAATTTAACTTTTTTATGGCAAAAAGGTATGCATTCCCCTTATTTTCGGGCAAAAAGGCAAAAATTCCTAGTATTTTGGTGCAAAATTGCAGAAATTCTCCTAATTTTTGAGCAAAATGCAGAAATTCCCTTTATTTTGAGGCAAAAATCAGAAATTCCCCTTATTTTGGGTCAAAATTCCAGAATTTTTTTTTATTTTGGGGCAAAATTGCAGAAATTTACCTTATTTTGGGGCAAAATTGCAGAAATTTTTCTTATTTGGGGCAAAATTGCAGTAATTTCACTTATTTTTAGGTAAAAAGTCTGAAATTTCCTTTATTTTGGGGCAAAAAAGAAGAAATTCCCCTTATTTTGGGGCAAAATTGCAGAAATTTTACTTATTATGGGGCAAAAAGGCAGAAATTCCATATATTTTATGGCAAAAATGCAGAAATTCCCCTTATTTTGAGGTAAAAAAGCTGAAATTCCACTTATTTTGGGGCAAAATTGCAGAAATTTCACTTATTTCAGGGTAATAAGTCAGAAATTCCTCTTTTTTTGGGCTAAAAAAAAAAAAACAGAAATTCCCTTTGTTTTGAGGGAAAAAGACAGATTTTTCACTTATTTAGAGGCAAAAATGCAAATTTCCCTTATTTTGGAGCAAAAATGAAGAAATTTCACTTTTATATAGCAAAAAGGTATGCATTCCCCTTTTTTTCGGGCAAAAAGGCAGAAATTCCTTGTATTTTGGAGCAAAATTGCAGAAATTCACCTAATTGTGGGTAAAAAAGTCAGAAATTCCCTATACGTTGGGGCAAAAAGACAGAAATTCTCCTTATTTTGGGGCAAAACTCAGAAATTCCACTTATTTTGGGGCAAAATTGCAGAAATTTCACTTATTTCAGGGAAAAAAGGCAGAAATTTTCCTTATTTTGGGGCAAAAAGGCAGAAATTCCTAGTATTTTGTGGCAAAAATGCAGAAATTTCTTTTATTTTGATGGATAAAGGCTGAAATTCCCCTTATTTGGGGGCATAAAGGCAGAAATTTCACTTATTTTGGGGCAAAATTGCAGAAATTTCACTTATTTTGTCGCAAAATTGCAGAAATTTCACTTATTACAGAGAAAAAAGGCAGAATTTTTTTTTATTTTGGTGCTAAAAAGGAGAAATTCCCCTTATTTTGAGGTAAAAAGGCTGAAATTCCCCTTATTTGGGGGCAAAAAGGCAGAAATTTCTCTTATTTTGGGGCAAAATTCCAGAAATGTCTTTTATTTTGGGAAAAAATTGCAGAAATTTCACTTATTTTGGGGCAAAATTTCAGAAATTTCACTAATTTCAGGGAAAAAAGGCAGAAATTTTCCCTATTTTGGGGCAAAAAGGCAGAAATTCCTATTATTTTGAGGTAAAAAGGCTGAAATTCCCCTTATTTGGGGGCAAAAATGCAGAAATTTTTTTTATTTTGGGGCAAAATTGCAGAAATTTCACATATTTCATTGTAATAAGTCTGAAATTCCCCTTAGTTTGGGGCAAAATTCAGAAATTCCTTTTGTTTTGGGGGAAAAAGACAGAAATTCCACTTATTTAGAGGCAAAAAGGCAAAATTCCCCTTATTTTGGAGCAAAAATGAAGAAATTTCACTTTTTTATGGCAAAAAGGTATGCATTCTCCTTATTTTCAGGCAAAAATGCAAAAATTCCCCGTATTTTGGAGCAAAATTGCAGAAATTTTCCTAATTTTGGAGCAAAATTCCAGAAATTTCCTTTATTTTGGGGCAAAATTGGAGAAATTTACCTTATTTTGTGGCAAAATTGCAGAAATTTTCCTTATTTAGGGCAAAATTGCAGTAATTTCAATTATTTTCAGGTAAAAAGGCTGAAATTTCCTTTATTTTGGGGCAAAAAAGAAGAAATTCACCTTATTTTGGGGCATAGTTGCAGAAATTTTCCTTATTATGGGCCAAAAAGGCAGAAATTCCATATATTTTGTGGCAAAAATGCAGAAATTCCCCTTATTTTGAGGTAAAAAGGCTGAAATTCCCCTTATTTGGGGCAAAAAGGCAGAAATTTCCCTTATTTGGGGGCAAAATGGCAGAAATTTCACTTATTTCATGGTAATAAGTAAGAAATTACCCTTATTTTGGGCTAAAAAAGACAGATATTCCCTTTGTTTTGGGGGAAAAAGACCGAAATTCTACTTATTTAGAGGCAAAAATGCAGAAATTCCCCTTATTTTGGAGCAAAAATGAAGAAATTTCCCTTTTAAATGGCAAAAAGGTATGCATTCCCCTTATTTTCGGGCAAAAAGGCAGAAATTCCCCGTATTTTGGAGCAAAATTGCAGAAATTCTCCTAATTGTGGGGCAAAAAGTCAGAAATTCCCTATATGTTGGGGCAAAAAGACAGAAATTCTCTTTATTTTGGGGCAAAACTCAGATATTCCACTTATTTTGGGGCAAAATTGCAGAAATTTTACTTATTTTGGGGAAAAAAGGCAGAAATTCTTAATATTTTGTGGGGAAAATACAGAAATTCCCTTTATTTTGAGGGATAAAGGCTGAAATTCCTCTTATTTGGGGGCACAAAGGCAGAAATTTCCCTTATTTTGGAATAAAATAGCAGAAATTTCACTTATTTTGCGCAAAATTGCAGAAATTTCACATATTTCAGAGAAAAAAGGCAGAAATTTTCCTTATTTTGGGGCAAAAAGAGAAATTCCCCTTATTTTGAGGTAAAAAGGCTGAAATTCCCCTTATTTGGGGGCAAAAAGGCAGAAATTTCTCTTATTTTGGGGCAAAACTCCAGAAATTTCTTTTATTTTGGGGCAAAATTGGAGAAATTTCACTTATTTTGGGGCAAAATTGCAGAAATTTCACTTATTTCAGGGAAAAAAGGCAGAAATTTTTCTTATGTTGGGGCAAAAAGGCAGAAATTCCTAATATTTTGTGGCAAAAATGCAGAAATTCCCCTTATTTTGTGGAATAAAGGCTGAAATTCCACTTATTTTGGGGCAAAAAGGCAGAAATTTCCCTTATTTTGGGGCAAAATTGCAGAAATTTTACTTATTTTGGTGCAAAATTGCAGAAATTTCACTTATTTCAGAGAAAAAAGGCAGAAATTTTCCTTATTTTGGGGCAAAAAAGGAGAAATTCCCCTTATTTTCAGATAAAAACGCAGAAATTCCCCTTATTTGAGGGCAAAAAGGCAGAAATTTCCCTTATTTTGGGGCAAAATTTCAGAAATTTCTTTTATTTTGGGGCAAAATTGCAGAAATTTCACTTATTTTGGAGCAAAATTGCAGAAATTTCACTTATTTCAGGGAAAAAAGGCAGAAATTTCTCTTATTTTGGGGGCAAAAAAGCAGAAATTTCTTTTATTTTGGTACAAAATTGCAGAAATTTTTCTTATTTTGGGGCAAAAAGGCAGAATTTCCCCTTATTTTGAGGTAAAAAGGCTGAAATTCCCCTTATTTGGGGGCAAAAATGCAGAAATTTCCCTTATTTTGGGGCAAAATTGCAGAAATTTCACTTATTTCAGCGTAATAAGTCAGAAATTCCCCTTAGTTTGGGGCAAAAAAGTCATAAATTCCCTTTGTTTTGCGGAAAAAAGACAGAAATTCCACTTATTTCGAGGCAAAAAGGCTGAAATTCCCCTTATTTTGGAGCAAAAATGAAGAAATTTCATTTTTTTATGGCAAAAAGGAATGCATTCCCTTTATTTTCGGGCAAAAAGGCAAAAATTCCCCGTATTTTGGAGCAAAATTGCAGAAATTCCCATAATTTTGGGGCAAAATTCCAGAAATTTCCTATATTTTGGGGCAAAATTGCAGAAATTTACCTTATTTTGGGGCAAAATTGCAGAAATTTCTCTTATTTGGAGCAAAATTGAAATAATTTCACTTTTTTTCAGGTAAAAAGTCTGAAATTTCTTTTATTTTGGGGCAAAAAATGAGAAATTCTTCTTATTTTGTGGCAGAATTGCAGAAATCTTTCTTATTAAGGGGCAAAAAGGCAGAAATTCTGTATATTTTGTGGCCAAAATACAGAAATTCCCCTTATTTTGAGGTAAAAAGACTGAAATTCCCCTTATTTGGGGGCAAAAAGGCAAAAATTTCCTTTATTTTGCGGCAAAACTCAGAAATTTCACTTATTTCAGGGTAATAAGTCAGAAATTCCCTTTATTTTGGGGAAAAAAGTCAGAAATTTTTTTTGTTTTGGGGGAAAAAGACAGAAATTCCACTTATTTAGAGGCAAAATGCAGAAATTCCCCTTATTTTGGAGATAAAATGAAGAAATTTCACTTTTTTATGGCAAAAAGGTATGCATTCCCCTTATTTTCGGGCAAAAAAGCAAAAATTCCCCGTATTTTGAAGCAAAATTGCAGAAATTCCCCTAATTTTGGGGCAAAAGGCAGAAATTCCCTTTAGTTTGGTGCAAAATTCCAGAAATTTCCTCTATTTTGGGGCAAAATTGCAGAAATTTACATTATTTTGGAACAAAATTGCAGAAATTTCCCTTATTTGGGGCAAAATTGCAGTAATTTCACTTATTTTCAGGTAAAAAGGCTGAAATTTACTTTATTTTGGGGCAAAACAGGAGAAATTCCCGTTATTTTGGGGCAAAATTGCAGAAATTTTCTTTATTATGGGACAAAAATGCAGAAATTCCGAATATTTTGTGGCAAAAATGCAGAAATTCCTTTTATTTTGAGGTAAAAAGAATAAAATTCCCCTTATTTGGGGGCAAAAGGCAAAAATTTCCCTTATTTTGGGGCAAAACTCAGAAATTTCACTTATTTTGGGGCAAAATTGCAGAAATTTTCCTTATTTTAGTTCAAAAATGCAGAAATTTCCCATATTTTGGGGCAAAAATGCAGAAATTCTCCTTATTTTGAGGTAAAAAGGCTGAAATTCCTCCTTATTTGAGGGCAAAAAGGCAGAAATTTTTCTTATTTTGGGGCAAAATTCGAAATTTCTCTTATTTTGGGGAAAAATTGCAGAAATTTCACTTATTTTGGGGAAAATTGTAGAAATTTCACTTATTTCAGGGAAAAAAAGCAGAAATTTTCCTTATTTTGGGGCAAAAAAGCAGAAATTCCCCTTATTTTGAGGTAAAAAGGCTGAAATTTTCCTTATTTGGGGGCAAAAATGTAAAAATTTCCCTTATTTTGGGGCAAAATTGCAGAAATTTCACTTATTTCAGGGTAATAAGTCAGAAATTCCCCTTATTTTGGGGCAAAAATGTCAGAAATTCCCTTTGTTTTGGGGGAAAAAGACAGAAATTCCACTTATTTAGAGGCAAAAATGCAGAAATTCCCCTTATTTTGGAACAAAAATGAAGAAATTTCAATTTTTTAGGGCAAAAAGATATGCATTCCCCTTATTTTCGGTCAAAAAGGCAAAAATTCCCCGTATTTTGGAGCAAAGTTGCAGAAATTCTCGTAATTTTGGGGCAAAATTCCAGAATTTTTTTTTATTTTACGGCAAAATTGTAGAAATTTACCTTATTTTGGGGCAAAATTTCAGAAATTTTCCTTATTTGGGGCAAAATTGCAGTAATTTCACTTATTTTCAGGTAAAAATGATGAAATTTTCTTTATTTTGGGGCAAAAAAGAGAAATTCCCCTTATTTTGGAGCAAAATTGCAGAAATTTTCCTTATTAAAGGGGGAAAAAAGGCAGAAATTCTGTATATTTTGTGGCGAAAATGCAGAAATTCCCTTTATTTTGAGGTAAAAAGGCTGAAATTCCCCTTATTTGGGGGCAAACAGGCAGAAATTTCCCTTATTTTGGGGCAAAATGGCAGAAATTTCACTTTTTTCAGGGTAATAAGTCAGAAATTCCCCTTATTTTGGGGCAAAAAAGAAAGAAATTCCCTTTCTTTTGGAGAAAAAATACAGAAATTCCACTTATTTAGAGGCAAAAAGGCAAAAATTCCCATTATTTTGGAGCAAAAAGGAAGAAATTTCACTTTTATATGGTAAAAAGGTATGCATTCCCCTTATTTTCGGGCAAAAAGTCAGAAATTTCTCGTATTTTGGAGCAAAATTGCAGGAAATCCCCTAATTGTGGGGCAAAAAGGCAGAAATTCCCTATATGTTGGGGCAAAAAGACAGAAATTCTGTTTATTTTGGGGCAAAACTCAGAAATTCCACTTATTTTGGGGCAAAATTGCAGAAATTTCACTTATTTCAGAAAAAAAAGCCAGAAATTTTCCTTATTTTGGGGCAAAAAGGCAGACATTCCTAATATTTTGTGGCAAAAATGCAGAAATTCCCCTTATTTTGAGGTAAAAAGGCTGAAATTCCCCCTTATTTGGGGGCAAAAAGGCAGAAATTTCCCTTATTTTGGGGCAAAATTCCAAAATTTCTCTTATTTTGGGGCAAAATTGCAGAAATTCCACTTATTTTGGGGCAAAATTGCAGAAATATCACTTATTTCAGAAAAAAAAGCAAAATTTTTTTTTATTTTGGGGCAAAAAAGCAGAAATTCCCATTATTTTGAGGTAAAAAGGCTGAAATTCTTCTTATTTTGGGGCAAAAATGCAGAAATTTTTCTTATTTTGGGGCAAAATTGCAGAAATTTCACTCATTTCAGGGTAATAAGTCAGAAATTCCCCTTATTTTGGGGCAAAAAAGTCAGAAATTCCCTTTGTTTTGGGGAAAAAAGACAGAAATTCCACTTATTTAGAGGCAAAAAGGCAGAAATTCCTCTTATTTTGGAGCAAAAATGAAGAAATTTCACTTTTTTATGGCAAAAAGGTATGCATTCCCCTTTTTTTCAGGCAAAAAGGCAAAAATTCCCCGTATTTTGGAGCAAAGTTGCAGAAATTCTCCTAATTTTGGGGCAAAATTCCAGAAATTTTTTTTTTATTTTAGGGCAAAATTGCAGAAATTTTCCTTATTTTGGGGCAAAATTTCAGAAATTTCCCTTATTTGGGGCAAAATTGCAGTAATTTCACTTATTTTTCAGGTAAAAAGGCTGAAATTTCCTTTATTTTAAGGCAAAAAAGGAGAAATTCCCCTTATTTTGGGGCAAAATTGCAGAACTTTTTCTTATTATGGGGCAAAAGGCAGAAATTCCGTATATTTTGTGGCGAAAATGCAGGAATTCCCTTTATTTTGAGGTAAAAAGGCTGAAATTCCTTTTATTTGGGAGCAAAAGGCAGAAATTTTCCTTATTTTGAAGCAAAATTGCAGAAACTTCACTTATTTTAGGGTAATAAGTCAGAAATTCCCCTTATTTTGGGGCAAAAAAGACAGAAATTCCCTTTGTTTTGGGGGAAAAAGAAGGAAATTCCACTTATTTAGAGGCAAAATGTAGAAATTCTTCTTATTTTGGAGCAAAAATGAAGAAATTTCACCTTTTTATGGCAAAAAGGTAAGCATTCCCCTTTTTTTCGGGCAAAAAGGCAGAAATTCCTTGTATTTTGGAGCAAAATTGCAGAAATTCCCCTAATTGTGGGTAAAAAAGTCAGAAATTCCCTATACGTTGGGCAAAAAGACAGAAATTCTCCTTATTTTGGGGCAAAACTCAGAAATTCCACTTATTTTGGGGCAAAATTGCAGAAATTTCACTTATTTCAGGGAAAAAAGGCAGAAATTTTCCTTATTTTGGGGCAAAAAGGCAGAAATTCCTAGTATTTTGTGGCAAAAATGCAGAAATTCCTTTTATTTTGATGGATAAAGGCTGAAATTCCCCTTATTTGGGGGCATAAAGGCAGAAATTTCACTTATTGTGGGGCAAAATTGCAAAAATTTCACTTATTTTGTCGCAAAATTGCAGAAATTTCACTTATTTCAGAGAAAAAAGGCAGAAATTTTTTAAATTTTGGGGCTAAAAAGGAGAAATTCCCCTTATTTTGAGGTAAAAAGGCTGAAATTCCCCTTATTTGGGGGCAAAAAGGCAGAAATTTCTCTTATTTTGGGGCAAAATTCCAGAAATGTCTTTTATTTTGGGGAAAAATTGCAGAAATTTCACTTATTTTGGGGCAAAATTGCAGAAATTTCACTAATTTCAGGGAAAAAAGGCAGAAATTTTCTCTATCTTGGGGCAAAAAGGCAGAAATTCCCCTTATTTTGAGGTAAAAAGGCTGAAATTCCCCTTATTTGGGGGCAAAAATGCAGAAATTCCCCTTATTTTGGAGATAAAATGAAGAAATTTCACTTTTTTATGGCAAAAAGGTATGCATTCCCCTTATTTTCGGGCAAAAAAGCAAAAATTCCCCGTATTTTGAAGCAAAATTGCAGAAATTCCCCTAATTTTGGGGCAAAAGGCAGAAATTCCCTTTAGTTTGGTGCAAAATTCCACAAATTTCCTCTATTTTGGGGCAAAATTGCAGAAATTTACATTATTTTGGAACAAAATTGCAGAAATTTCCCTTATTTGGGGCAAAATTGCAGTAATTTCACTTATTTTCAGGTAAAAAGGCTGAAATTTACTTTATTTTGGGGCAAAACAGGAGAAATTCCCGTTATTTTGGGGCAAAATTGCAGAAATTTTCTTTATTATGGGACAAAAATGCAGAAATTCCGAATATTTTGTGGCAAAAATGCAGAAATTCCTTTTATTTTGAGGTAAAAAGAATAAAATTCCCCTTATTTGGGGGCAAAAGGCAAAAATTTCCCTTATTTTGGGGCAAAACTCAGAAATTTCACTTATTTTGGGGCAAAATTGCAGAAATTTTCCTTATTTTAGTTCAAAAATGCAGAAATTTCCCATATTTTGGGGCAAAAATGCAGAAATTCTCCTTATTTTGAGGTAAAAAGGCTGAAATTCCTCCTTATTTGAGGGCAAAAAGGCAGAAATTTTTCTTATTTTGGGGCAAAATTCGAAATTTCTCTTATTTTGGGGAAAAATTGCAGAAATTTCACTTATTTTGGGGAAAAATTGTAGAAATTTCACTTATTTCAGGGAAAAAAAGCAGAAATTTTCCTTATTTTGGGGCAAAAAAGCAGAAATTCCCCTTATTTTGAGGTAAAAAGGCTGAAATTTTCCTTATTTGGGGGCAAAAATGTAAAAATTTCCCTTATTTTGGGGCAAAATTGCAGAAATTTCACTTATTTCAGGGTAATAAGTCAGAAATTCCCCTTATTTTGGGGCAAAAATGTCAGAAATTCCCTTTGTTTTGGGGGAAAAAGACAGAAATTCCACTTGTTTAGAGGCAAAAATGCAGAAATTCCCCTTATTTTGGAACAAAAATGAAGAAATTTCACTTTTTTAGGGCAAAAAGATATGCATTCCCCTTATTTTCGGTCAAAAAGGCAAAAATTCCCCGTATTTTGGAGCAAAGTTGCAGAAATTCTCGTAATTTTGGGGCAAAATTCCAGAATTTTTTTTTATTTTACGGCAAAATTGTAGAAATTTACCTTATTTTGGGGCAAAATTTCAGAAATTTTCCTTATTTGGGGCAAAACTGCAGTAATTTCACTTATTTTCAGGTAAAAATGATGAAATTTTCTTTATTTTAAGGCAAAAAAGAGAAATTCCCCTTATTTTGGGGCAAAATTGCAGAAATTTTCCTTATTATGGGGCAAAAAGGCAGAAATTCTGTATATTATGTGGCGAAAATGCAGAAATTCCCTTTATTTTGAGGTAAAAAGGCTGAAATTCCCCTTATTTGGGGGCAAACAGGCAGAAATTTCCCTTATTTTGGGGCAAAATGGCAGAAATTTCACTTTTTTCAGGGTAATAAGTCAGAAATTCCCCTTATTTTGGGGCAAAAAAGAAAGAAATTCCCTTTCTTTTGGAGAAAAAATACAGAAATTCCACTTATTTAGAGGCAACAAGGCAAAAATTCCCATTATTTTGGAGCAAAAAGGAAGAAATTTCACTTTTATATGGTAAAAAGGTATGCATTCCCCTTATTTTCGGGCAAAAAGTCAGAAATTTCTCGTATTTTGGAGCAAAATTGCAGGAAATCCCCTAATTGTGGGGCAAAAAGGCAGAAATTCCCTATATGTTGGGGCAAAAAGACAGAAATTCTGTTTATTTTGGGGCAAAACTCAGAAATTCCACTTATTTTGGGGCAAAATTGCAGAAATTTCACTTATTTCAGAAAAAAAAGCCAGAAATTTTCCTTATTTTGGGGCAAAAAGGCAGACATTCCTAATATTTTGTGGCAAAAATGCAGAAATTCCCCTTATTTTGAGGTAAAAAGGCTGAAATTCCCCCTTATTTGGGGGCAAAAAGGCAGAAATTTCCCTTATTTTGGGGCAAAATTCCAAAATTTCTCTTATTTTGGGGCAAAATTGCAGAAATTCCACTTATTTTGGGGCAAAATTGCAGAAATATTACTTATTTCAGAAAAAAAAGCAAATTTTTTTTTTATTTTGGGGCAAAAAAGCAGAAATTCCCATTATTTTGAGGTAAAAAGGCTGAAATTCTTCTTATTTTGGGGCAAAAATGCAGAAATTTTTCTTATTTTGGGGCAAAATTGCAGAAATTTCACTCATTTCAGGGTAATAAGTCAGAAATTCCCCTTATTTTGGGGCAAAAAAGTCAGAAATTCCCTTTGTTTTGGGGAAAAAAGACAGAAATTCCACTTATTTAGAGGCAAAAAGGCAGAAATTCCTCTTATTTTGGAGCAAAAATGAAGAAATTTCACTTTTTTATGGCAAAAAGGTATGCATTCCCCTTTTTTTCAGGCAAAAAGGCAAAAATTCCCCGTATTTTGGAGCAAAGTTGCAGAAATTCTCCTAATTTTGGGGCAAAATTCCAGAAATTTTTTTTTTATTTTAGGGCAAAATTGCAGAAATTTTCCTTATTTTGGGGCAAAATTTCAGAAATTTCCCTTATTTGGGGCAAAATTGCAGTAATTTCACGTATTTTTCAGGTAAAAAGGCTGAAATTTCCTTTATTTTAAGGCAAAAAAGGAGAAATTCCCCTTATTTTGGGGCAAAATTGCAGAACTTTTTCTTATTATGGGGCAAAAGGCAGAAATTCCGTATATTTTGTGGCGAAAATGCAGGAATTCCCTTTATTTTGAGGTAAAAAGGCTGAAATTCCTTTTATTTGGGAGCAAAAAGGCAGAAATTTTCCTTATTTTGAAGCAAAATTGCAGAAACTTCACTTATTTTAGGGTAATAAGTCAGAAATTCCCCTTATTTTGGGGCAAAAAAGACAGAAATTCCCTTTGTTTTGGGGGAAAAAGAAGGAAATTCTACTTATTTAGAGGCAAAATGTAGAAATTCTTCTTATTTTGGAGCAAAAATGAAGAAATTTCACCTTTTTATGGCAAAAAGGTAAGCATTCCCCTTTTTTTCGGGCAAAAAGGCAGAAATTCCTTGTATTTTGGAGCAAAATTGCAGAAATTCCCCTAATTGTGGGTAAAAAAGTCAGAAATTCCCTATACGTTGGGCAAAAAGACAGAAATTCTCCTTATTTTGGGGCAAAACTCAGAAATTCCACTTATTTTGGGGCAAAATTGCAGAAATTTCACTTATTTCAGGGAAAAAAGGCAGAAATTTTCCTTATTTTGGGGCAAAAAGGCAGAAATTCCTAGTATTTTGTGGCAAAAATGCAGAAATTCCTTTTATTTTGATGGATAAAGGCTGAAATTCCCCTTATTTGGGGGCATAAAGGCAGAAATTTCACTTATTGTGGGGCAAAATTGCAAAAATTTCACTTATTTTGTCGCAAAATTGCAGAAATTTCACTTATTTCAGAGAAAAAAGGCAGAAATTTTTTAAATTTTGGGGCTAAAAAGGAGAAATTCCCCTTATTTTGAGGTAAAAAGGCTGAAATTCCCCTTATTTGGGGGCAAAAAGGCAGAAATTTCTCTTATTTTGGGGCAAAATTCCAGAAATGTCTTTTATTTTGGGGAAAAATTGCAGAAATTTCACTTATTTTGGGGCAAAATTGCAGAAATTTCACTAATTTCAGGGAAAAAAGGCAGAAATTTTCTCTATCTTGGGGCAAAAAGGCAGAAATTCCCCTTATTTTGAGGTAAAAAGGCTGAAATTCCCCTTATTTGGGGGCAAAAATGCAGAAATTTCCCTTATTTTGGGGCAAAATTGCAGAAATTTCACATATTTCATTGTAATAAGTCTGAAATTCCGCTTAGTTTGGGGCAAAAAAGTCAGAAATTCCCTTTGTTTTGGGGGAAAAAGACAGAAATTCCACTTATTTAGAGGCAAAAAGGCAAAATTCCCCTTATTTTGGAGCAAAAATGAAGAAATTTCACTTTTTTATGGCAAAAAGGTATGCATTCTCCTTATTTTCGGGCAAAAAGGCAAAAATTCCCCGTATTTTGGAGCAAAATTGGAGAAATTTTCCTAATTTTGGGGCAAAATTCCAGAAATTTCCTTTATTTTGGGGCAAAATTGGAGAAATTTACCTTATTTTGTGGCAAAATTGCAGAAATTTTCCTTATTTAGGGCAAAATTGCAGTAATTTCAATTATTTTCAGGTAAAAAGGCTGAAATTTCCTTTATTTTGGGGCAAAAAAGAAGAAATTCACCTTATTTTGGGGCATAATTGCAGAAATTTTCCTTATTATGGGGCAAAAAGGCAGAAATTCCGTATATTTTGTGGCAAAAATGCAGAAATTCCCCTTATTTTGAGGTAAAAAGGCTGAAATTCCCCTTATTTGGGGGCAAAAAGGCAGAAATTTCCCTTATTTTGGGGTATAATTGCAGAAATTTCACTTATTTCATGGTAATAAGTAAGAAATTACCCTTATTTTGGGCAAAAAAAGACAGATATTCCCTTTGTTTTGGGGGAAAAAGACCGAAATTCTACTTATTTAGAGGCAAAAATGCAGAAATTCCCCTCATTTTGGAGCAAAAATGAAGAAATTTCCCTTTTAAATGGCAAAAAGGTATGCATTCCCCTTATTTTCGGGCAAAAAGGCAGAAATTCCCCGTATTTTGGAGCAAAATTGCAGAAATTCTCCTAATTGTGGGGCAAAAAGTCAGAAATTCCCTATATGTTAAGGCAAAAAGACAGAAATTCTCTTTATTTTGGGGCAAAACTCAGATATTCCACTTATTTTGGGGCAAAATTGCAGAAATTTTACTTATTTTGAGGAAAAAAGGCAGAAATTCTTAATATTTTGTGGGGAAAATACAGAAATTCCCTTTATTTTGAGGGATAAAGGCTGAAATTCCTCTTATTTGGGGGCACAAAGGCAGAAATTTCCCTTATTTTGAAATAAAATAGCAGAAATTTCACTTATTTTGCGCAAAATTGCAGAAATTTCACATATTTCAGAGAAAAAAGGCAGAAATTTTCCTTATTTTGGGGCAAAAAAAGAAATTCCCCTTATTTTGAGGTAAAAAGGCTGAAATTCCCCTTATTTGGGGGCAAAAAGGCAGAAATTTCTCTTATTTTGGGGCAAAACTCCAGAAATTTCTTTTATTTTGGGGCAAAATTGCAGAAATTTCACTTATTTTGGGGCAAAATTGCAGAAATTTCACTTATTTCAGGGAAAAAAGGCAGAAATTTTTCTTATGTTGGGGCAAAAAGGCAGAAATTCCTAATATTTTGTGGCAAAAATGCAGAAATTCCCCTTATTTTGTGGGATAAAGGCTGAAATTCCACTTATTTTGGGGCAAAAAGGCAGAAATTTCCCTTATTTTGGGGCAAAATTGCAGAAATTTTACTTATTTTGGCGCAAAATTGCAGAAATTTCACTTATTTCAGAGAAAAAAGGCAGAAATTTTCCTTATTTTGGGGCAAAAAAGGAGAAATTCCCCTTATTTTGAGATAAAAACGCAGAAATTCCCCTTATTTGAGGGCAAAAAGGCAGAAATTTCCCTTATTTTGGGGCAAAATTTCAGAAATTTCTTTTATTTTGGGGCAAAATTGCAGAAATTTCACTTATTTTGGAGCAAAATTGCAGAAATTTCACTTATTTCAGGGAAAAAAGGCAGAAATTTCTCTTATTTTGGGGGCAAAAAAGCAGAAATTTCTTTTATTTTGGTAGAAAATTGCAGAAATTTTTCTTATTTTGGGGCAAAAAGGCAGAATTTCCCCTTATTTTGAGGTAAAAAGGCTGAAATTCCCCTTATTTGGGGGCAAAAATGCAGAAATTTTTCTTATTTTGGGGCAAAATTGCAGAAATTTCACTTATTTCAGCGTAATAAGTCAGAAATTCCCTTTAGTTTTGGGCAAAAAAGTCATAAATTCCCTTTGTTTTGCGGAAAAAAGACAGAAATTCCACTTATTTCAAGGCAAAAAGGCAGAAATTCCCCTTATTTTGAAGCAAAAATGAAGAAATTTCATTTTTTTATGGCAAAAACGTATGCATTCCCTTTATTTTCGGGCAAAAAGGCAAAAATTCCTTGTATTTTGGAGCAAAATTGCAGAAATTCCCATAATTTTGGGGCAAAATTCCAGAAATTTCCTATATTTTAGGGCAAAATTGCAGAAATTTACCTTATTTTTGGGGCAAAATTGCAGAAATTTTTCTTATTTGGAGCAAAATTGAAATAATTTCACTTTTTTTCAGGTAAAAAGTCTGAAATTTCTTTTATTTTGGGGCAAAAAATGAGAAATTCCCCTTATTTTGTGGCAGAATTGCAGAAATCTTTCTTATTAAGGGGCAAAAAGGCAGAAATTCTGTATATTTTGTGGCCAAAATGCAGAAATTCCCCTTATTTTGAGGTAAAAAGACTGAAATTCCCCTTACTTGGGGGCAAAAAGGCAAAAATTTCCTTTATTTTGGGGCAAAACTCAGAAATTTCACTTATTTCAGGGTAATAAGTCAGAAATTCCCTTTATTTTGGGGAAAAAAGTCAGAAATTTTTTTTGTTTTGGTGGAAAAAGACAGAAATTCCACTTATTTAGAGGCAAAATGCAGAAATTCCCCTTATTTTGGAGATAAAATGAAGAAATTTCACTTTTTTATGGCAAAAAGGTATGCATTCCCCTTATTTTCGGGCAAAAAAGCAAAAATTCCCCGTATTTTGAAGCAAAATTGCAGAAATTCCCCTAATTTTGGGGCAAAAGGCAGAAATTCCCTTTAGTTTGGTGCAAAATTCCAGAAATTTCCTCTATTTTGGGGCAAAATTGCAGAAATTTACATTATTTTGGAACAAAATTGCAGAAATTTCCCTTATTTGGGGCAATATTGCAGTAATTTCACTTATTTTCAGGTAAAAAGGCTGAAATTTACTTTATTTTGGGGCAAAACAGGAGAAATTCCCGTTATTTTGGGGCAAAATTGCAGAAATTTTCTTTATTATGGGACAAAAATGCAGAAATTCCGAATATTTTGTGGCAAAAATGCAGAAATTCCTTTTATTTTGAGGTAAAAAGACTAAAATTCCCCTTATTTGGGGGCAAAAGGCAAAAATTTCCCTTATTTTGGGGCAAAACTCAGAAATTTCACTTAATTTGGGTCAAAATTGCAGAAATTTTCCTTATTTTGGGGCAAAAATGCAGAAATTTCCCATATTTTGGGGCAAAAATGCAGAAATTCTTCTTATTTTGAGGTAAAAAGGCTGAAATTCCTCCTTATTTGAGGGCAAAAAGGCAGAAATTTTTCTTATTTTGGGGCAAAATTCCAAAATTTCTCTTATTTTGGGGAAAAATTGCAGAAATTTCACTTATTTTGGGGAAAAATTGTAGAAATTTCACTTATTTCAGGGAAAAAAGCAGAAATTTTCCTTATTTTGGGGCAAAAAAGCAGAAATTCCCCTTATTTTGAGGTAAAAAGGCTGAAATTTTCCTTATTTGGGGGCAAAAATGTAAAAATTTCCCTTATTTTGGGGCAAAATTGCAGAAATTTCACTTATTTCAGGGTAATAAGTCAGAAATTCTTCTTATTTTGGGGCAAAAATGTCAGAAATTCCCTTTGTTTTGGGGGAAAAAGACAGAAATTCCACTTATTTAGAGGCAAAAATGCAGAAATTCCCCTTATTTTGGAACAAAAATGAAGAAATTTCAATTTTTTAGGGCAAAAAGATATGCATTCCCCTTATTTTCGGTCAAAAAGGCAAAAATTCCCCGTATTTTGGAGCAAAGTTGCAGAAATTCT
The DNA here is from genome assembly GCF_963924665.1 of Micromys minutus. NCBI lineage: Eukaryota > Metazoa > Chordata > Mammalia > Rodentia > Muridae > Micromys > Micromys minutus. The sequence continues at coordinate 192,540 of NW_027667820.1, forward strand.
CATAATTTTGGGGCAAAATTCCAGAATTTTTTTTTATTTTACGGCAAAATTGTAGAAATTTACCTTATTTTGGGGCAAAATTTCAGAAATTTTCCTTATTTGGGGCAAAATTGCAGTAATTTCACTTATTTTCAGGTAAAAATGACGAAATTTTCTTTATTTTGGGGCAAAAAAGAGAAATTCCCCTTATTTTGGAGCAAAATTGCAGAAATTTTCCTTATTAAAGGGGGAAAAAAGGCAGAAATTCTGTATATTTTGTGGCGAAAATGCAGAAATTCCCTTTATTTTGAGGTAAAAAGGCTGAAATTCCCCTTATTTGGGGGCAAACAGGCAGAAATTTCCCTTATTTTGGGGCAAAATGGCAGAAATTTCACTTTTTTCAGGGTAATAAGTCAGAAATTCCCCTTATTTTGGGGCAAAAAAGAAAGAAATTCCCTTTCTTTTGGAGAAAAAATACAGAAATTCCACTTATTTAGAGGCAAAAAGGCAAAAATTCCCATTATTTTGGAGCAAAAAGGAAGAAATTTCACTTTTATATGGCAAAAAGGTATGCATTCCCCTTATTTTCGGGCAAAAAGTCAGAAATTTCTCGTATTTTGGAGCAAAATTGCAGGAAATCCCCTAATTGTGGGGCAAAAAGGCAGAAATTCCCTATATGTTGGGGCAAAAAGACAGAAATTCTGTTTATTTTGGGGCAAAACTCAGAAATTCCACTTATTTTGGGGCAAAATTGCAGAAATTTCACTTATTTCAGAAAAAAAGCCAGAAATTTTCCTTATTTTGGGGCAAAAAGGCAGACATTCCTAATATTTTGTGGCAAAAATGCAGAAATTCCCCTTATTTTGAGGTAAAAAGGCTGAAATTCCCCCTTATTTGGGGGCAAAAAGGCAGAAATTTCCCTTATTTTGGGGCAAAATTCCAAAATTTCTCTTATTTTGGGGCAAAATTGCAGAAATTCCACTTATTTTGGGGCAAAATTGCAGAAATATCACTTATTTCAGAAAAAAAAGCAAAAGTTTTCTTTATTTTGGGGCAAAAAAGCAGAAATTCCCATTATTTTGAGGTAAAAAGGCTGAAATTCTTCTTATTTGGGGGCAAAAATGCAGAAATTTCCTTATTTTGGGGCAAAATTGCAGAAATTTCACTCATTTCAGGGTAATAAGTCTGAAATTCCCCTTTTTTGGGGCAAAAATGTCAGAAATTCCCTTTGTTTTGGGGAAAAAAGACAGAAATTCCACTTATTTAGAGGCAAAAAGGCAGAAATTCCTCTTATTTTGGAGCAAAAATGAAGAAATTTCACTTTTTTATGGCAAAAAGGTATGCATTCCCCTTTTTTTCAGGCAAAAAGGCAAAAATTCCCCGTATTTTGGAGCAAAGTTGCAGAAATTCTCCTAATTTTGGGGCAAAATTCCAGAAATTTTTTTTTATTTTAGGGCAAAATTGCAGAAATTTTCCTTATTTTGGGGCAAAATTTCAGAAATTTCCCTTATTTGGGGCAAAATTGCAGTAATTTCACGTATTTTTCAGGTAAAAAGGCTGAAATTTCCTTTATTTTAGGGCAAAAAAGGAGAAATTCCCCTTATTTTGGGGCAAAATTGCAGAACTTTTTCTTATTATGGGGCAAAAGGCAGAAATTCCGTATATTTTGTGGCGAAAATGCAGGAATTCCCTTTATTTTGAGGTAAAAAGGCTGAAATTCCTTTTATTTGGGAGCAAAAAGGCAGAAATTTTCCTTATTTTGAAGCAAAATTGCAGAAATTTCACTTATTTTAGGGTAATAAGTCAGAAATTCCCCTTATTTTGGGGCAAAAAAGACAGAAATTCCCTTTGTTTTGGGGGAAAAAGAAGGAAATTCCACTTATTTAGAGGCAAAATGTAGAAATTCCCCTTATTTTGGAGCAAAAATGAAGAAATTTCACCTTTTTATGGCAAAAAGGTAAGCATTCCCCTTATTTTTGGGCAAAAAGGCACAAATTCCCCGTATTTTGGAGCAAAATTGCAGTAATTCATCTAATTTTGGGGCAAAAGGCAGAAATTCCCTTTATTTTAGGGCAAAAATCAGAAATTCCCTTTATTTTGGGACAAAATTCCAGAAATTTCCTTTATTTTGGGGCAAAATTGCAGAAATTTACCCTATTTTGGGGCAAAATTTCAGAAATTTCCCTTATTTGGGGCAAAATTGCAGTAATTTCACTAATTTTCAGGTAAAAAGGCTGAAATTTACTTTATTTTAAGGCAAAAAGGGAAATTCCTTTTATTTTGGGGCAAAATTGCAGAAATTTTCCTTATTATGGGGCAAAAACGCAGAAATTTCATATATTTTCTGGCAAAAATGCAGAAATTCCCCTTATTTTGGGGTAAAAAGACTTAAATTCCCCTTATTTGGGGCAAAAAGGCAGAAATTTCCCTTATTTTGGGGCAAAACTCAGAAATTTCACTTAATTTGGGGCAAAATTGCAGAAATTTCACTTATTTCAGGGAAAAAAGGCAGAAATTATCCTTATTTTGGGGCAAAAAGGCAAAAATTTCCCATATTTTGGGGCAAAAATGCAGAAATTCTTTTTATTTTGAGGTAAAAAGGCTGAAATTCCTCTTTATTTGGGGGCAAAAAGGCAGAAATTTACCTTATTTTGGGGTAAAATTCCAAAATTTCTTTTATTTTGGGGCAAAATTGCAGAAATTTCACTTATTTTGGGGCAAAATTGGAGAAATTTCACTTATTTCAGGGAAAAAACAGAATTTTTCCTTATTTTGGTGTAAAAAAGCAGAAATTCCCCTTATTTTGAGGTAAAAAGCCTGAAATTCCCCTTATTTGGGGGCAAAAATGCAGAAATTTCCCTTATTTTGGGGCAAATTTGCAGAAATTTCACTTATTTCAGGGTAATAATTCAGAAATTCCCCTTATTTTGGGGCAAAAAAGTCAGAAATTCCCTTTGTTTTGGGGGAAAAAGACAGAAATTCAACTTATTTAGAGGCAAAAATGCAGAAATTCTCCTTATTTTGGAGCAAAAATGAAGAAATTTCACTTTTTTATGGCAAAAAGGTATGCATTCCCCTTATTTTCGGTCAAAAAGGCAAAAATTCCCCGTATTTTGGAGCAAAGTTGCAGAAATTCTCCTAATTTTGGGGCAAAATTACAGAAATTTTTTTTATTTTAGGGCAAAATTGTAGAAATTTACCTTATTTTGGGGCAAAATTTTAGAAATTTCTTTTATTTGGGGCAAAATTGCAGTAATTTCACTTATTTTCAGGTAAAAATGCTGAAATTTCCTTTTTTTTGGGGGCAAAAAAGGAGAAATTCCCCTTATTTTGAAGCAAAATTACAGAAATTTTCCTTATTATGGGTCAAAAAGGCAAAAATTCCTAGTATTTTGGAGCAAAATTGCAGAAATTCCTCTAATTTTTGAGCAAAATGCAGAAATTCCCTTTATTTTGGGGCAAAAATCAGAAATTCCTCTTATTTCGGGGCAAAATTCCAGAAATTTCCTTTATTTTGGGGCAAAATTGCAGAAATTTACGTTATTTAGTGGCAAAATTGCAGAAATTTTTTTTATTTGGGGCAAAATTGCAGTAATTTAACTTATTATCAGGTAAAAAGTCTGAAAATTCCTTTATTTTGGGGCAAAAAAGGAGAAATTCCCCTTATTTTGGGGCAAAATTGCAGAAATTTTCCTTATTATGGGGCAAAAAGGCAGAAATTCCATATATTTTGTGGCAAAAATGCAGAAATTCCCCTTATTTTGAGGTAAAAAAGCTGAAATTCCACTTATTTTGGGGCAAAATTGCAAAAATTTCACTTATTTCAGGGTAATAAGTCAGAAATTCCTCTTATTTTGGGCTAAAAAAAACAGAAATTCCCTTTGTTTTGGGGGAAAAAGACAGAAATTCCACTTATTCAGAGGCAAAAAGGCAGAAATTCCCCTTATTTTGGAGCAAAAATGAAGAAATTTCACCTTTAAATGGCAAAAAGGTATGCATTCCCCTTATTTTCGGGCAAAAGGCAGAAATTCCTTGTATTTTGGAGGAAAATTGCAGAAATTCCCCTAATTGTGGGTAAAAAAGTCAGAAATTCCCTATATGTTGGGGCAAAAAGACAGAAATTTTCCTTATTTTGAGGCAAAACTCAGAAATTCCACTTATTTTGGGGCAAAATTGCAGAAATTTCACTTATTTCAGGGACAAAAGGCAGTAATTTTCCTCATTTTGGGGCACAAAGGCAGAAATTCTTAATATTTTGTGGCAAAAATGCAGAAATTCCTTTTATTTTGAGGAATATAGGCTGAAATTCCCCTTATTTGGGGGCACAAAGGCAGAAATTTCCCTTATTTTGGGGCAAAATTGCAGAAATTTCACTTATTTTGGCGCAAATTGCAGAAATTTCACTTATTTCAGAGAAAAAAGGCAGAAATTTTTCTTATTTTGGGGCAAAAAAGGAGAAATTAATCTTATTTTGGGGTAAAAAGGCTTAAATTCCCCTCATTTGGGGGCAAAAAGGCAGAAATTTCTCTTATTTTTGGGCAAAATTCCAGAAATGTCTTTTATTTTGGGGCAAAATTGCAGAAATTTCACTTATTTTGGGGCAAAATTGAAGAAATTTCACTAATTTCAGGGAAAAAAGGCAGAAATTTTCCCTATTTTGGGGCAAAAAGGCAGAAATTCCCCTTATTTTGAGGTAAAAAGGCTGAAATTCCCCTTATTTGGGGGCAAAAATGCAGAAATTTCCCTTATTTTGGGGCAAAATTGCAGAAATTTCACTTATTTCATTGTAATAAGTCAAAAATTCCCCTTAGTTTGGGGCAAAAAAGTCAGAAATTCCCTTTGTTTTTGGGGAAAAAGACAGAAATTTCACTTATTTAGAGGCAAAAAGGCAAAATTCCCCTTATTTTGGAGCAAAAATGAAGAAATTTCACTTTTTTATGGCAAAAAGGTATGCATTCCCCTTATTTTCGGGCAAAAAGGCAAAAATTTCTAGTATTTTGGAGCCAAATTGCAGAAATTCCCCAAATTTTGGGGCAAAATTCCAAAAATTTCCCTTATTTTGGGGCAAAATTGGAGAATTTTCCTTATTTTGTGGCAAAATTGCAGAAATTTCCCTTATTTGGGGGAAAATTGCAGTAATTTCAATTATTTTCAGGTAAAAAGGCTGAAATTTCCTTTATTTTGGGGCAAAAAAGGAGAAATTCACCTATTTTTGGGGCATAATTTCAGAAATTTTCCTTATTATGGGGCAAAAAGGCAGAAATTCCGTATATTTTGTGGCAAAAATGCAGAAATTCCCCTTATTTTGAGGTAAAAAGGCTGAAATTCCCCTTATTTGGGGGCAAAAAGGCAGAAATTTCCCTTATTTTGGGGCAAAATTGCAGAAATTTCACTTATTTCAGGGTAATAAGTCAAAAATTCCCCTTATTTTGGGCTAAAAAAAACAGAAATTCCCTTTGTTTTGGGGTAAAAGGCAAAAATTCTACTTATTTAGAGGCAAAAATGCAGAAATTCCCCTTATTTTGGAGCAAAAATGAATAAATTTCCCTTTTATATGGCAAAAAGGTATGCATTCCCCTTATTTTCGGGTAAAAAGGCAGAAAATCCCCGTATTTTGGAGCAAAATTGCAGAAATTCTCATAAGTGTGGGGCAAAAAGTCAGAAATTCCCTATATGTTTGGGCAAAAAGACAGAAATTCTCTTTATTTTGGGGCAAAACTCAGAAATTCCACTTATTTTGGGGCAAAATTGCAGAAATTTTATTTATTTTGGGGAAAAAAGGCAGAAATTCTTAATATTTTGTGGCAAAAATGCAGAAATTCCCCTTATTTTGAGGGATAAAGCCTGAAATTCCTCTTATTTGGGGGCACAAAGGCAGAAATTTCCATTATTTTGGGGCAAAATAGCAGAAATTTCACTTATTTTGCGCAAAATTGCAGAAATTTCACTTATTTCAGAGAAAAAAGGCAGAAATTTTCTTTATTTTGGGGCAAAAAGAGAAATTCCCCTTATTTTGAGGTAAAAAGGCTGAAATTCCCCTTATTTGTGGGCAAAAAGACAGAAATTTCTCTTATTTTGGGGCAAAACTCCAGAAATTTCTTTTATTTTGGGGCAAAATTGCAGAAATTTCTCTTATTTTGGGGCAAAATTGAAGAAATTTCACTTATTTCAGGGAAAAAAGGCAGAAATTTTTCTTATGTTGGGGCAAAAAGCAGAAATTCCTAATATTTTGTGGCAAAAATGCAGAAATTCCCCTTATTTTGTGGGATAAAAGCTGAAATTCCACTTATTTGGGGGCAAAAAGGCAGAAATTTCCCTTATTTTGGGGCAAAATTGCAGAAATTTTACTTATTTTGGCGCAAAATTGCAGAAATTTCACTTATTTCCGAGAAAAAATGCAGAAATTTTCCTTATTTTGGGGCAAAAAAGGAAAAATTCCTTTTATTTTGAGATAAAAAGGCTGAAATTCCCCTTATTTGGGGGCAAAAAGGCAGAAATTTCCCTTATTTTGGGGTAAAATTTTAGAAATTTCTTTTATTTTGGGGCAAAATTGCAGAAATTTCACTTATTTTGGAGCAAAATTGCAGAAATTTCACTTATTTCAGGGAAAAAAGGCAGAAATTTCTCTTATTTTGTGGCAAAAAAGCAGAAATTTCTTTTATTTATATACAAAATTGCAGAAATTTTTCTTATTTTGGGACAAAAAGGCAGAAATTCCTCTTATTTTGAGGTAAAAAGGCTTAAATTCCCCTTATTTGGGGGCAAAAATGCAGAAATTTCCCTTATTTTGAGGCAAAATTGCAGAAATTTCACTTATTTCAGCGTAATAAGTCAGAAATTCCCCTTAGTTTGGGGCAAAAAAGTCATAAATTCCCTTTGTTTTGGGGAAAAAAGTCAGAAATTCCACTTATTTCAAGGCAAAAAAGCAGAAATTCCCCTTATTTTGGAGCAAAAATGAAAAAATTTCATTTTTTTATGGCAAAAAGGTATGCATTCCTATTATTTTCGGGCAAAAAGGCAAAAATTCCCTGTATTTTGGAGCAAAATTGCAGAAATTCCTTTAATTATGGAGCAAAATTCCAGAAATTTCCTATATTTTGGGGCAAAATTGCAGAAATTTACCTTATTTTGGGGCAAAATTGCAGAAATTTCTCTTATTTGGAGCAAATTGCAATAATTTCACTTTTTTTCAGGTAAAAAGTCTGAAATTTCCTGTATTTTGGGGCAAAAATGAGAAATTCCCCTTATTTTTGGCAAAATTGCAGAAATTTTCCTTATTATCGGGCAAAAAGGCAGAAATTCCGTATATTTTGTGGCGAAAATGCAGAAAATCTTTTTATTTTGAGGTAAAAAGGCTGAAATTCCCCTTATTTGGGGGCAAAAATGCAGAAATTTCCCTTATTTTGGGGCAAAATTGCAGAAATTTCACTTATTTCAGGGTAATATGTCAGAAATTCCCTTTATTTTGGGGAAAAAAGTCAGAAATTCCCTTTGTTTTGAGGGAAAAGACAGAAATTCCACTTATTTAGAGGCAAAATGCAGAAATTCCCCTTATTTTGGAGCAAAAATGAAGAAATTTAAGTTTTTTATGGCAAAAAGGTATGCATTCCCCTTATTTTCGGGCAAAAAGGCAAAAATTCCCTGTATTTTGGAGCAAAATTGCAGAAATTCCTCTAATTTTGGGGCAAAAGGCAGAAATTCCCTTTATTTTGGGGCAAAATTCCAGAAATTTCCTTTATTTTGGGACAAAATTGCAGAAATTTACATTATTTTGGGGCAAAATTGCAGAAATTTCCCTTATTGGGGCAAAATTGCAGTAATTTCACTTATTTTCAGGTAAAAAGGGTGAAATTTCCTTTATTTTGGGGCAAAACAGGAGAAATTCCCGTTATTTTGGGACAAAATTGCAGAAATTTTTCTTATTATGGGGCAAAAATGCAGAAATTCCGTATATTTTGTGGCAAAAATGCAGAAATTCCCTTTATTTTGAGGTAAAAAGACTGAAATTCCCCTTATTTGTGGGCAAAAAAGCAAAAATTTCCCTTATTTTGGGGCAAAACTCAGAAATTTCACTTAATTTGGGGCAAAATTGCAGAAATTTCACTAATTTCAGGGAAAAAAGGCAGAAATTTTCCTTATTTTGGGGCAAAAAATGCAGAAATTTTCCATATTTTGGGGCAAAAATGCAGAAATTCTCCTTATTTTGAGGTAAAAAGGCTGAAATTTCTCCTTCTTTGGTGGCAAAAAGGCAGAAATTTCCCTTATTTTGGGGCAAAATTCCAAAATTTCTCTTATTTTGGGGCAAAATTGCAGAAATTTCACCTATTTTGGGGCAAAATTGCAGAAATTTCACTTATTTCCGGGAAAAAAGCAGAATTTTTTTTAATTTTAAGGCAAAAAAGCAGAAATTCTCCTTATTTTGAGGTAAAAAGGCTGAAATTCCCCCTTATTTGGGGGCAAAAATGCAGAAATTTTTCTTATTTTAAGGCAAAATTGCAGATATTTCACTTATTTCAGTGTAATAAGTCAGAAATTCCCCTTATTTTGGGGCAAATATGTCAGAAATTCCCTTTGTTTTGGGGGAAAAAAACAGAAATTCCTCTTATTAAGAGGCAAAAATGCAGAAATTCCCCTTATTTTGGAACAAAAATGAAGAAATTTCACTTTTTTAGGGCAAAAAGTTATGCATTCCCCTTATTTTCGGTCAAAAAGGCAAAAATTCCCCGTATTTTGAAGCAAAGTTGCAGAAATTCTCCTAATTTTGGGGCAAAATTACAGAAATTTTTTTTTATTTTAGGGCAAAATTGTAGAAATTTACCTTATTTTGGGGCAAAATTTCAGAAATTTCTTTTATTTGGGGCAAAATTGCAGTAATTTCACTTATTTTCAGGTAAAAATGCTGAAATTTCCATTATTTTGGGGCAAAAAAAGAAGAAATTCCCCTTATTTTGGGGCAAAATTGCAGAAATTTTCCTTATTATGAGGCAAAAATGCAGAAATTCCGTATATTTTGTGGCGAAAATGCAGAAATTCCCTTTATTTTGAGGTAAAAATGCTGAAATTCCCCTTATTTGGGGGCAAAAAGGCAGAAATTTCCCTTATTTTGGGGGAAAATGGCAGAAATCTCACTTTTTTCAGGGTAATAAGTCAGAAATTCCCCTTATTTTGGGGCAAAAAAGAAAGAAATTCCCTTTCTTTTGGAGAAAAAATACAGAAATTCCACTTATTTAGAGGCAAAAAGGCAAAAATTCCCATTATTTTGGAGCAAAAATGAAGAAATTTCACTTTTATATGGCAAAAAGGTATGCACTCCCCTTATTTTCGGGCAAAAAGTCAGAAATTTCTCGTATTTTGGAGCAAAATTGCAGGAAATCCCCTAATTGTGGGGCAAAAAGGCAGAAATTCCCTATATGTTGGGGCAAAAAGACAGAAATTCTGTTTATTTTGGGGCAAAACTCAGAAATTCCACTTATTTTGGGGCAAAATTGCAGAAATTTTACTTATTTCAGAAAAAAAAGCCAGAAATTTTCCTTATTTTGGGGCAAAAAGGCAGACATTCCTAATATTTTGTGGCAAAAATGCAGAAATTCCCCTTATTTTGAGGTAAAAAGGCTGAAATTCCCCCTTATTTGGGGGCAAAAAGGAAGAAATTTCCCTTATTTTGGGGCAAAACCAAAATTTCTCTTATTTTGGGGCAAAATTGAAGAAATTCCACTTATTTTGGGGCAAAAATGCAGAAATTTCACTTATTTCAGGGATAAAAAGCAGAAATTTTCCTTATTTTGGGGCAAAAAAGCAGAAATTCCCCTTATTTTGAGGTAAAAAGGCTGAAATTCTTCTTATTTGGGGGCAAAAATGCAGAAATTTCCCTTATTTTGGGGCAAAATTGCAGAAATTTCACTCATTTCAGGGTAATAAGTCAGAAATTTCCCTTATTTTGGGGCAAAATGTCAGAAATTCCCTTTGTTTTGGGGGAAAATGACAGAAATTCCACTTATTTAGTGGCAAAAAGGCAGAAATTCCCCTTATTTTGGAGCAAAAATGAAGAAATTTCACTTTTTTATGGAAAAAGGTATGCATTCCCCTTATTTTCAGGCAAAAAAGCAAAAATTCCCCGTATTTTGGAGCAAAGTTGCAGAAGTTCTCCTAATATGGGGCAAAATTCCAGAAATTTTTTTTATTTTAGGGCAAAATTGCAGAAATTTACCTTATTTTGGGGCAAAATTTCAGAAATTTCCTTTATTTGGGGCAAAATTGCAGTAATTTCACTTATTTTCAGGTAAAAAGGCTGAAATTTCCATTATTTTAGGGCAAAAAAGGAGAAATTCCCCTTATTTTGGGGCAAAATTGCGGAAATTTTCCTTATTTTGGGGCAAAAAGGCAGAAATTCCGTATATTTTGTGGCGAAAATTCAGGAATTCCCTTTATTTTGAGGTAAAAAGGCTGAAATTCCCCTTATTTGAGAGCAAAAAGGCAGAAATTTTCCTTATTTTGGGGCAAAATTGCAGAAATTTCACTTATTTTAGGGTAATAAGTCAGAAATTCCTTTTATTTTGGGGCAAAAAAGACAGAAATTCCCTTTGTTTTGGGGGAAAAAGACAGAAATTCCACTTATTTAGAGGCAAAATGTAGAAATTCCCCTTATTTTGGAGCAAAAATGAAGAAATTTCACTTTTTTATGGCAAAAAGGTAAGCATTCCCATTATTTTCGGGCAAAAAGGCAAAAATTCCCCGTATTTTGGAGCAAAATTGCAGTAATTCGTCTAATTTTGGGGCAAAAGGCAGAAATTCCCTTTATTTTGGGGCAAAAATCAGAAATTCCCTTTATTTTGGGGCAAAATTCAAGAAATTTCCTTTATTTTGGGGCAAAATTGCAGAAATTTACCTTATTTTGGGGCAAAATTGCAGAAATTTCCCTTATTTGGGGCAAAATTGCAGTAATTTCACTTATTTTCATGTAAAAAGGCTGAAATTTACTTTATTTTGGGGCAAAATGAGAAATTCCCCTTATTTTGGGGCAAAATTGCAGAAATTTTCCTTATTATCGAGCAAAAACGCAGTAATTACATATATTTTCTGGCAAACATGCAGAAATTCCTCTTATTTTGAGGTAAAAAGACTGAAATTCCCCTTATTTGGGGACAAAAGGCATAAATTTCCCTTATTTTGGGGCAAAACTCAGGAATTTCACTTAATTTGGGGCAAAATTGCAGAAATTTCACTTATTTCAGGGAAAAAAGGCAGAAATTATCCTTAATTTGTGGCAAAAGTGCAGAAATTCTCCTTATTTTGATGTAAAAAGCCTGAAATTCCTCCTTATTTGGGGGCAAAAAGGCAGAAATTTCACTTATTTTGGGGCAAAATTCCAAAATTTCTCTTATTTTGGGGCAAAATTGCAGAAATTTCACTTATTTTGGGGCAAAGTTGCAGAAATTTCACTTATTTCAGGGAAAAAAACAGAAATTTTCCTTATTTTGGAATAAAAAAGCAGAAATTCCCCTTATTTTGAGGTAAAAAACCTGAAATTCTTCTTATTTGGGGGTAAAAATCAGAAATTTCCCTTATTTTGGGGCAAATTTGCAGAAATTTCACTTATTTCAGGGTAATAATTCAGAAATTCCCCTTATTTTGGGGCAAAAAAGTCAGAAATTCCCTTTGTTTTGGGGGAAAAAGACAGAAATTCCACTTATTTAGAGGCAAAAAGGCAGAAATTCCCCTTATTTTGGAGCAAAAATGAAGAAATTTCACTTTTTTATGGCAAAAAGGTATGCATTCCCCTTATTTTCGGTCAAAAAGGCAAAAATTCCCCATATTTTGGAGCAAAGTTGCAGAAATTCTCCTAATTTTGGGGCAAAATTCTAGAAATTTTTTTTTATTTTAGGGCAAAATTGTAGAAATTTACCTTATTTTGGGGCAAAATTTTAGAAATTTCCCTTATTTGGGGCAAAATTGCAGTAATTTCACTTATTTTCAGGTAAAAATGCTGAAATTTCCTTTATTTTAGAGCAAAAAAAGAGAAATTCCTCTATTTTGGGGCAAAATTGCAGAAATTTTCCGTATTATAGGGCAAAATGCAGAAATTCCGTATATTTTGTGGCGAAAATGCAGAAATTCCCTTTATTTTGAGGTAAAAAGGCTGAAGTTCTTCTTATTTGGGGGCAAAAATGCAGAAATTTCCCTTATTTTGGGGCAAATTTGCAGAAATTTCACTTATTTCAGGGTAATAAGTCAGAAATTCCTTTTATTTTGGGGCAAAAAAGTCAGAAATTCCCTTTGTTTTGGGGGAAAAATACAAAAATTCCACTTATTTAGAGTCAAAAAGGCAGAAATTCCTCTTATTTTAGAGCAAAAATGAAGAAATTTCCCTTTTTTATGGCAAAAAGGTATGCATTCCCCTTATTTTCGGTCAAAAATGCAAAAATTCCCCGTATTTTGGAGCAAAGTTGCAGAAATTCTCCTAATTTTGGGGCAATATTCCAGAAATTTTTTTTATTTTAGGGCAAAATTGTAGAAATTTACCTTATTTTGGGGCAAAATTTTAGAAATTTCCCTTATTTGGGGCAGAATTGCAGTAATTTCACTTATTTTCAGGTAAAAATGCTGAAATTTCCTTTATTTTGGGGCAAAAATGCAGAAATTTCCCTTATTTTGGGGCAAAATTGCAGAAATTTCACTCATTTCAGGGTAATAAGTCAAAAATTCCCTTTATTTTGGGGCAAAAAAGTCAGAAATTTCCTTTGTTTTGGGGTAAAAAGACAGAAATTCCACTTATTTAGAGGCAAAAAGGCAGAAATTCCCCTTATTTTGGAGCAAAAATGAAGAAATTTCACTTTTTTATGGCAAAAAGGTATGCATTCCCCTTATTTTCAGGCAAAAAGGCAAAAATTCCCCGTAATTTGGAGCAAAGTTGCAGAAATTCTCCTAATTTTGGGGCAAAATTCCAGAAATTTTTTTATTTTAGGGCAAAATTGCAGAAATTTACCTCATTTTGGGGCAACATTTCAGAAATTTCCCTTATTTGGGGCAAAATTGCAGTAATTTCACTTATTTTCAGGTAAAAATGCTGAAATTTCCTTTATTTTAGGACAAAAAACGAGAAATTCCCCTATTTTGGGGCAAAATTGCAGAAATTTTTCTTATTATAGGGCAAAATACAGAAATTCCGTATATTTTGTGGCGAAAATGCAGATATTCCCTTTATTTTGAGGTAAAAAGGCTGAAATTCCCCTTATTTTGGGGCAAAAAAGACAGAAATTCCTTTTGTTTTTGGGGAAAAAGACAGAAATTCCACTTATTTAAAGGCATAAAGGCAGAAATTCCCATTATTTTGGAGCAAAAATGAAGAAATTTCACTTTTATATGGCAAAAAGATATGCATTCCCCTTATTTTCGGGCAAAAACGCAGAAATTTCCCGTAGTTTGGAGCAAAATTGCAGAAAATTTCATAATTGTGGGGCAAAAAGGCAGAAATTCCCTATATGTTGTGGCAAAAAGACAGAAATTCTCTTTCTTTTGGGGCAAAACTCAGAAATTCCACTTATTTTGGGGCAAAATTGCAGAAATTTCACTTATTTCAGAAAGAAAAGGCAGAAATTTTCCTTATTTTGGGGCAAAAAGGCAGAAATTCCTAATATTTTGTGGCAAAAATGCAGAAATTCCCCTTATTTTGAGGTAAAAAGGCTGAAATTCCCCTTATTTGGGGGCAAAAATGCAGAAATTTCTCTTATTTTGGGGCAAAATTGCATAAATTTCACTTATTTTAGGGAAAAAAAGCAGAAATTTTTAATTTTGGGGCAAAAAGACACAAATTCCTAATATTTTGTTGCAAAAATGCCGAAATTCCCTTTATTTTTAGGTAAAATGCTGAATTTCCCCTTATTTGGGGCATAAAGTCAGAAATTTCCTTTATTTTGGGGCAAAATTGCAGAAATTTCACTTATTTTGGCGCAAAATTGCAGAAATTTTACTTATTTCAGAGAAAAAAGGCAGAAATTTTCCTTATTTTGGGGCAAAAAAGGACAAATTCCCATTATTTTGAGGTAAAAAGGCTGAAATTCCTCTTATTTGGGGGAAAAAGCAGAAATTTCCTATATTTTGGGGCAAAATTGCAGAAATTTCACTTATTTCAGAAAGAAAAGGCAGAAATTTTCCTTATTTTGGGACAAAAAGACAGACATTCCTAATATTTTATGGCAAAAATGCAGAAATTCCCCTTATTTTGAGGTAAAACGGCTGAAATTCCCCCTTATTTGGGGGCAAAAAGGCAGAAATTTCCCTTATTATGGGGCAAAATTCCAAAATTTCTCTTATTTTGGGGCAAAATTGCAGAAATTCCACTTATTTTGGGGCAAAATTGCAGAAATTTCACTTATTTCAGGGAAAAAAAGCAGAAATTTTCCTTATTTTGGGGCAAAAAAGCAGAAATTCCCCTTATTTTGAGGTAAAAGGGCCGAAATTCTTTTTATTTGGGGGCAAAAATGCAGAAATTTCCCTTATTTTGGGGCAAAATTTTAGAAATTTCACTCATTTCAGGGTAATAAGTCAGAAATACCCTTATTTTGGGGCAAAAAAGTCAGAAATTCCCTTTGTTTTGCGGGAAAATGACAGATATTCCACTTATTTAGAGGCAAAAATGCAGAAATTCATCTTATTTTGGAGCAAAAATGAAGAAATTTCACTTTTTTATGGCAAAAAGGAAAGCATTCCCCTTATTTTCGGGCAAAAAGGCAAAAATTCCTCGTATTTTGGAGCAAAATTGCAGTAATTCATCTAATTTTGGGGCAAAAGGCAGAAATTCTTTTTATTTTGGGGCAAAAATCAGAAATTCCCTTTATTTTGGGGCACAATTCCAGAAATTTCCTTTATTTTGGGGCAAAATTGCAGAAATTTACCTTATTTTGGGGCAAAATTGCAGAAATTTCCCTTATTTGGGGCAAAATTGCAGTAATTTCACTTATTTTCAGGTAAAAAGGCTGAAATTTACTTTATTTTGGGGCAAAATGAGAAATTCACCTTATTTTGGGGCAAAATTGCAGAAATTTTTTTTATTATGGGGCAAAAACGCAGAAATTCCATATATTTTCTGGCAAAAATGCAGAAATTCCCCTTATTTTGAGGAAAAAGACTGAAATTCCCCTTATTTGGGGCAAAAAGGCAGAAATTTTCCTTATTTTGGAGCAAAACTCAGAAATTTCACTTAATTTGGGTCAAAATTGCAGAAATTTCCCATATTTTGCGGCAAAAATGCAGAAATTCTCCTTATTTTGAGGTAAAAAGGCTGAAATTCCTCCTTATTTGGGGGCAAAAAGGCAGAAATTTCCCTTATTTTGGGGCAAAATTCCAAAATTTCTCTTATTTTGGGGCAAAATTGCAGAAATTTCACTTATTTTGGGGCAAAATTGCAGAAATTTCCCTTATTTCAGAAAAAAAAAACAGAAATTTTCTTTATTTTGGGGTAAAAAAGCAGAAATTCCCCTTATTTTGAAGTAAAAAGCCTGAAATTCCCCTTATTTGGGGGCAAAAATGCAGAAATTTCCCTTATTTTGGGGCAAATTTGCAGAAATTTCACTTATTTCAGGGTAATAAGTCAGAAATTCCCCTTATTTTGGGGCAAAAAAGTCAGAAATTCCCTTTGTTTTGGGGGAAAAAGACAGAAATTCCACTTATTTAGAGGCAAAAAGGCAGAAATTCCCCTTATTTTGGAGCAAAAATGAAGAAATTTCACTTTTTTATGGCAAAAAGGTATGCATTCCCCTTATTTTTAGTCAAAAAGGCAAAAATTCCCCGTATTTTGGAGCAAAGTTGCAGAAATTCTCCTAATTTTGGGGCAAAATTCCAGAATTTTTTTTTATTTTAGGGCAAAATTGTAGAAATTTACCTTATTTTGGGGCAAAATTTTAGAAATTTCCCTTATTTGGGGCAAAATTGCAGTAATTTCACTTATTTTCAGGTAAAAATGCTGAAATTTCCTTTATTTTGGGGCAAAAAAGAAGAAATTCTTCTTATTTTGGGGCAAAATTACATAAATTTTCCTTATTATGGGGCAAAAAGGCAGAAATTCCGTATATTTTGTTGCGAAAATGCAGAAATTCCCTTTATTTTGAGGTAAAAAGGCTGAAATTCCCCGTATTTGGGGGCAAACAGGCAGAAATTTCCCTTATTTTGGGGCAAAATTGCAGAAATTTCACTTATTTCAGGGTAATAAGTCAGAAATTCCCCTTATTTTGAGGCAAAAAAGACAAAAATTGTTTTTGTTTTGGGGAAAAAAACAGAAATTCCACTTATTTAGAGGCAAAAAGGCAAAAATTCCCATTATTTTGGAGCAAAAATGAAGAAATTTCACTTTTATATGGCAAAAAGGTATGAATTCCCCTTATTTTCGGGCAAAAAGTCAGAAATTCCTTGTATTTTGGAGCAAAATTGCAAAAAATCCCCTAATTGTGGGGCAAAAAGGCAGAAATTCCCTATATGTTGGGGCAAAAAGACAGAAATTTTGTTTATTTTGGGGAAAAACTCAGAAATTCCATTTATTTTGGGGCAAAATTGCAGAAATTTCACTTATTTCAGAAAGAAAAGGCAGAAATTTTCCTTATTTTGAGGCAAAAAGGCAGAAATTCCTAATATTTTGTGGCAAAAATGCAGAAATTCCCATTATTTTGAGGTAAAAAGGCTGAAATTCCCCCTTATTTGGGGACAAAAAGGCAGAAATTTCCCTTATTTTGCGGCAAAATTCCAAAATTTCTCTTATTTTGGGGCAAAATTGCAGAAATTTCACCTATTTTGGGGCAAAATTGCAGAAATTTCACTTATTTCAGAATAAAAAAGGAGAAATTTTCCTTATTTTGGGGCAAAAAAGCAGAAATTCCCCTTATTTTGAGGTAAAAAGGCTCAAATTCCCCTTATTTGGGGGCAAAAATGCAGAAATTTCCCTTATTTTGGGGCAAAATTGCAGAAATTTCACTCATTTCAGGGTAATAAGTCAGAAATTCCACTTATTTTGGGGCAAAATCTCAGAAATTCCCTTTGTTTTGGGGGAAAAAGACAGGAATTCCACTTATTTAGAGGCAAAAAGGCAGAAATTCCCCTTATTTTGGAGCAAAAATGAAGAAATTTCACATTTTTATGGCAAAAAGGTATGCATTTCCCTTATTTTCGGTCAAAAAGGCAAAAATTCCCCGTATTTTGGAGCAAAGTTGCAGAAATTCTCCTAATTTTGGGTCAAAATTCCAGAAATTTTTTAAATTTTAGGGCAAAATTGCAAAAATTTATTTTATTTTGGGGCAACATTTCAGAAATTTCCCTTATTTGGGGCAAAATTGCAGTAATTTCACTTATTTTCAGGTAAAAATGCTGAAATTTTTTTTATTTTTGGGCAAAAAAAGAAAATTCCCCTATTTTGGGGCAAAATTGCAGAAATTTTTCTTATTATGGGGCAAAATGCAGAAATTCCGTATATTTTGTGGCGAAAATGCAGAAATTCCCTTTATTTTGAGGTAAAAAGGCTGAAATTCCCCTTATTTGGGGGCAAAAAGGCAGAAATTTCCCTTATTTTGGGGCAAAATTGCAGAAATTTCACTTATTTCAGGGTAATAAGTCAGAAATTCCCCTTATTTTGGGGCAAAAAAGACAGAAATTCCTTTTGTTTTGGGGGAAAAAGACAGAAATTCCACTTATTTATAGGCAAAAAGGCAAAAATTCCCATCATTTTGGAGCAAAAATGAAAAAATTTCACTTTTATATGGCAAAAAGGTATGCTTTCCCCTTATTTTCGGGCAAAAAGTCAGAAATTCCTCGTATTTTGGAGCAAAATTGCAAAAAATCCCCTAATTGTGGAACAAAAAGGCAGAAATTCCCTATATGTTGGGGCAAAAAGACAGAAATTCTCTTTATTTTGGGGCAAAACTCAGAAATTCCACTTATTTTGGGGCAAAATTGCAGAAATTTCACTTATTTCAGAAAAAAAAGGCAGAAATTTTCCTTATTTTGGGGCAAAAAGGCAGAAATTCCTAATATTTTGTGGCAAAAATGTAGCAATTCCCATTATTTTGAGGTAAAAAGGGTGAAATTCCCCCTTATTTGGGGACAAAAAGGCAGAAATTTCCCTTATTTTGGGGCAAAATTCCAAAATTTCTCTTATTTTGGGGCAAAATTGCAGAAATTTCACTTATTTCAGGGAAAAAAAAGCAGAAATTTTCTTTATTTTGGGGCAAAAAAGCAGAAATTTCCCTTATTTTGAGGTAAAAAAGCTCAAAATCCTTTTATTTGGGGGCAAAAATGCAGAAATTTCCCTTATTTTGGGGCAAAATTGCAGAAATTTCACTCATTTCAGGGTAATAAGTCAGAAATTCCCCTTATTTTGGGGCAAAATGTCAGAAATTCCCTTTGTTTTGGGGGAAAAAGACAGAAATTCCACCTATTTAGAGGCAAAAAGGCAGAAATTCCCCTTATTTTGGAACAAAAATGAAGAAATTTCAATTTTTTAGGGCAAAAAGGTATGCATTCCCCTTATTTTCTGTCAAAAAGGCAAAAATTCCCTGTATTTTGGAGCAAATTTGCAGAAATTCTCCTAATTTTGGGTCAAAATTCCAGAAATTTTTTTTATTTTAGGGCAAAATTGCAGAAATTTACCTTATTTTGGGGCAACATTTCAGAAATTTCCCTTATTTGGGGCAAAATTGCAATAATTTCACTTATTTTCAGGTAAAAATGCTGAAATTTTTTTTTATTTTTGGGCAAAAAAAGAAAATTCCCCTATTTTGGGGCAAAATTGCAGAAATTTTTCTTATTATGGGGCAAAATGCAGAAATTCCGTATATTTTGTGGCGAAAATGCAGAAATTCCCTTTATTTTGAGGTAAAAAGGCTGAAATTCCCCTTATTTGGGGGCAAAAAGGCAGAAATTTCCCTTATTTTGGGGCAAAATTGCAGTAATTTCACTTATTTTCAGGTAAAAATGCTGAAATTTCCTTTATTTTGGGGCAAAAATGCAGAAATTTCCCTTATTTTGGGGCAAAATTGCAGAAATTTCACTCATTTCAGGGTAATAAGTCAGAAATTCCCCTTATTTTGGGGCAAAAAAGTCAGAAATTTCCTTTGTTTTGGGGTAAAAAGACAGAAATTCAACTTATTTAGAGGCAAAAAGGCAGAAATTCCCCTTATTTTGGAGCAAAAATGAAGAAATTTCACTTTTTTATGGCAAAAAGGTATGCATTCCCCTTATTTTCAGGCAAAAAGGCAAAAATTCCCCGTATTTTGGAGCAAAGTTGCAGAAATTCTCCTAATTTTGGGGCAAAATTCCAGAATTTTTTTTTATTTTAGGGCAAAATTGCAGAAATTTACCTTATTTTGGGGCAACATTTCAGAAATTTCCCTTATTAGGGGCAAAATTGCAGTAATTTCACTTATTTTCAGGTAAAAATGCTGAAATTTCCTTTATTTTAGGGCAAAAAACGAGAAATTCCCCTATTTTGGGGCAAAATTGCAGAAATTTTTCTTATTATAGGGCAAAATGCAGAAATTCCGTATATTTTGTGGCGAAAATGCAGAAATTCCCTTTATTTTGAGGTAAAAAGGGTGAAATTCCCCTTATTTGGGGGCAAAAAGGCAGAAATTTCCCTTATTTTGGGGCAAAATTGCAGAAATTTCATTTATTTCAGGGTAATAAGTCAGAAATTCCCCTTATTTTGGGGCAAAAAAGTCAGAAATTGTTTTTGTTTTGGGGGAAAAAGACAGAAATTCCACTTATTTAGAGGCAAAATGCAAAAATTCCCATTATTTTGGAGCAAAAATGAAGAAATTTTACTTTTATATGGCAAAAAGGTATGCATTCCCCTTATTTTCGGGCAAAAAGTCAGAAATTCCACGTATTTTGGAGCAAAATTGCAAAAAATCCCCTAATTGTGGGGCAAAAAGGCAGAAATTCCCTATATGTTGGGGCAAAAAGACAGAAATTCTGTTTATTTTAGGGAAAAACTCAGAAATTCCACTTATTTGGGGAAAAATTGCAGAAATTTCACTTATTTCAGAAAGAAAAGGCAGAAATTTTCCTTATTTTGGGGCAAAAAGGCAGAAATTCCTAATATTTTGTGGCAAAAATGCAGAAATTCCCATTATTTTGAGGTAAAAAGGCTGAAATTCCCCCTTATTTGGGGACAAAAAGGCAGAAATTTCCCTTATTTTGGGGCAAAATTCCAAAATTTCTCTTATTTTGGGGCAAAATTGCAGAAATTGCACTTATTTTAGGGCAAAATTGCAGAAATTTCACTTATTTCAGGGAAAAAAAGCAGAAATTTTCTTTATTTTGGGGCAAAAAAGCAGAAATTCCCCTTATTTTGAGGTAAAAAAGCTCAATATCCTTTTATTTGGGGGCAAAAATGCAGAAATTTCACTCATTTCAGGGTAATAAGTCAGAAATTCCCCTTATTTTGGGGCAAAATGTCAAAAATTCCCTTTGTTTTGGGGGAAAAAGACAGAAATTCCACCTATTTAGAGGCAAAAAGGCAGAAAATCCCCTTATTTTGGAGCAAAAATGAAGAAATTTCACATTTTTATGGCAAAAAGGTATGCATTCCCCTTATTTTCTGTCAAAAAGGCAAAAATTCCCCGTATTTTGGAGCAAAGTTGCAGAAATTCTCCTAATTTTGGGTCAAAATTCCAGAAATTTTTTTTATTTTAGGGCAAAATTGCAGAAATTTACCTTATTTTGGGGCAACATTTCAGAAATTTCCCTTATTTGGGGCAAAATTGCAGTAATTTCACTTATTTTCAGGTAAAAATGCTGAAATTTTTTTTATTTTTGGGCAAAAAAAGAAAATTCCCCTATTTTGGGGCAAAATTGCAGAAATTTTTCTTATTATGGGGCAAAATGCAGAAATTCCGTATATTTTGTGGCGAAAATGCAGAAATTCCCTTTATTTTGAGGTAAAAAGGCTGAAATTCCCCTTATTTGGGGGCAAAAAGGCAGAAATTTCCCTTATTTTGGGGCAAAATTGCAGAAATTTCACTTATTTCAGGGTAATAAGTCAGAAATTCCTCTTATTTTGGGGCAAAAAAGACAGAAATTCCTTTTGTTTTGGGGGAAAAAGACAGAAATTCCACTTATTTAGAGGCAAAATGCAAAAATTCCCATTATTTTGGAGCAAAAATGAAGAAATTTTACTTTTATATGGCAAAAAGGTATGCATTCCCCTTATTTTCGGGCAAAAAGTCAGAAATTCCCCGTATTTTGGAGCAAAATTGCAAAAAATCCCCTAATTGTGGGGCAAAAAGGCAGAAATTCCCTATATGTTGGGGCAAAAAGACAGAAATTCTCTTTATTTTGGGGCAAAACTCAGAAATTCCACTTATTTTGGGGCCAAATTGCAGAAATTTTACTTATTTCAAAAAAAAAAAGCAGAAATTTTCCTTATTTTGGGGCAAAAAGGCAGAAATTCCTAATATTTTGTGGCAAAAATGCAGAAATTCCCATTATTTTGAGGTAAAAAGGCTGAAATTCCCCCTTATTTAGGGACAAAAAGGCAGAAATTTCCCTTATTTTGGGGCAAAATTCCAAAATTTCTCTTATTTTGGGGCAAAATTGCAGAAATTCCACTTATTTTGGGGCAAAATTGCAGAAATTTCACTTATTTCAGGGAAAAAAAGCAGAAATTTTCCTTATTTTGGGGCAAAAAGGAGAAATTCCTTTTATTTTGAAGTAAAAAGCCTGAAATTCCCCTTATTTGGGGGCATAATGCAGAAATTTCCCTTATTTTTGGGCAAATTTGCAAAAATTTCACTTATTTCAGGGTAATAAGTCAGAAATTCCTTTTATTTTGGGGCAAAAAAGTCAGAAATTCCCTTTGTTTTTGGGGAAAAATACAGAAATTCCACTTATTTAGAGGCAAAAAGGCAGAAATTCCTCTTATTTTGGAGCAAAATAGAAGAAATTTCACTTTTTGATGGCAAAAAGGTATGCATTCTCCTTATTTTCGGTCAAAAAGGCAAAAATTCCCCGTATTTTGGAGCAAAGTTGCAGAAATTCTCCTAATTTTGGGGCAATATTCCAGAAATTTTTTTTTATTTTAGGGCAAAATTGTAGAAATTTACCTTATTTTGGGGCAAAATTTTAGAAATTTCCCTTATTTGGGGCAAAATTGCAGTAATTTCACTTATTTTCAGGTAAAAATGCTGAAATTTCCTTTATTTTGGGGCAAAAATGCAGAAATTTCCCTTATTTTGGGGCAAAATTGCAGAAATTTCACTCATTTCAGGGTAATAAGTCAGAAATTCCCCTTATTTTGGGGCAAAAAAGTCAGAAATTTCCTTTGTTTTGGGGTAAAAAGACAGAAATTCAACTTATTTAGAGGCAAAAAGGCAGAAATTCCCCTTATTTTGGAGCAAAAATGAAGAAATTTCACTTTTTTATGGCAAAAAGATATGCATTCCCCTTATTTTCAGGCAAAAAGGCAAAAATTCCCCGTATTTTGGAGCAAAGTTGCAGAAATTCTCCTAATTTTGGGGCAAAATTCCAGAATTTTTTTTTATTTTAGGGCAAAATTGCAGAAATTTACCTTATTTTGGGGCAACATTTCAAAAATTTCCCTTATTAGGGGCAAAATTGCAGTAATTTCACTTATTTTCAGGTAAAAATGCTGAAATTTCCTTTATTTTAGGGCAAAAAACGAGAAATTCCCCTATTTTGGGGCAAAATTGCAGAAATTTTTCTTATTATAGGGCAAAATGCAGAAATTCCGTATATTTTGTGGCGAAAATGCAGAAATTCCCTTTATTTTGAGGTAAAAAGGGTGAAATTCCCCTTATTTGGGGGCAAAAAGGCAGAAATTTCCCTTATTTTGGGGCAAAATTGCAGAAATTTCACTTATTTCAGGGTAATAAGTCAGAAATTCCCCTTATTTTGGGGCAAAAAAGACAGAAATTCCTTTTGTTTTGGGGGAAAAAGACAGAAATTCCACTTATTTAATGGCATAAAGGCAAAAATTCCCATTATTTTGGAGCAAAAATGAAGAAATTTCACTTTTATATGGCAAAAAGGTATGCATTCCCCTTATTTTCCGGCAAATAGGCAGAAATTCCCCATAGTTTGGAGCATAATTGCAGAAAATCCCCTAATTGTGGGGCAAAAAGGCAGAAATTCCCTATATGTTGTGGCAAAAAGACAGAAATTCTCTTTATTTTGGGGCAAAAGTCAGAAATTCCACTTATTTTGGGGCAAAATTGCAGAAATTTCACTTATTTCAGAAAGAAAAGGCAGAAATTTTCCTTATTTTGGGGCAAAAAGGCAGAAATTCCTAATATTTTGTGGCAAAAATGCAGAAATTCCCCTTATTTTGAGGTAAAAAGGCTGAAATTTCCCTTATTTGGGGGCAAAAAGGCAGAAATTTCCTTTATGTTGGGGCAAAATTGCATAAATTTCACTTATTTTAGGAAAAAAAAGCAGAAATTTCTTATTTTGGGGCAAAAAGGCACAAATTCTTAATATTTTGTTGCAAAAATGCAGAAATTCCCTTTATTTTTAGGTAAAATGCTGAATTTTTCCTTATTTGGGGGCATAAAGTAAGAAATTTCCCTTCTTTTGGGGCAATATTGCAGAAATTTCACTCATTTTGGCGCAAAATTGCAGAATTTTCACTTATTTCAGAGAAAAAAGGCAGAAATTTTCCTTATTTTGGGGCAAAAAAGGACAAATTTCCATTATTTTGAGGTAAAAAGGCTGAAATTCCTCTTATTTGGGGGAAAAAGCAGAAATTTCCTATATTTTGGGGCAAAATTGCAGAAATTTCACTTATTTCAGAAAGAACAGGCAGAAATTTTCCTTATTTTCGGGCAAATAGACAGACATTTTTAATATTTTGTGGCAAAAATGCAGAAATTCCTCTTATTTTGAGGTAAAAAGGCTGAAATTCCCCCTTATTTGGAGACAAAAAGGCAGAAATTTCCCTTATTTTGGGGCAAAATTCCAAAATTTCTCTTATTTTGGAGCAAAATTGCAGAAATTCCACTTATTTTGGGGCAAAATTGCAGAAATTTCACTTATTTCAGGGAAAAAAAGCATAAATTTTCCTTATTTTGGGGCAAAAAAGCAGAAATTCCCCTTATTTTGAGGTAAAAAGGCTGAAATTCTTCTTATTTGGGGGCAAAAATGCAGAAATTTCCCTTATTTTGGGGCAAAATTTTAGAAATTTCACTCATTTCAGGGTAATAAGTCAGAAATTCCCCTTATTTTGGGGCAAAAAAGTCAGAAATTCCCTTTGTTTTCCGGGAAAATGACAGAAATTCCACTTATTTAGAGGCAATAAGGCAGAAATTCTCCTTATTTTGGAGCAAAAATGAAGAAATTTCACTTTTTTATGGCAAAAAGATAAGCATTCCCCTTATTTTCGGGCAAAAAGGCAAAAATTCCCCGTATTTTGGAGCAAAATTGCAGTAATTCATCTAATTTTGGGGCAAAAGGCAGAAACTCTTTTATTTTGGGCCAAAAATCAGAAATTCTCTTTATTTTGGGGCAAAATTCCAGAAATTTCCTTTATTTTGGGGCAAAATTGCAGAAATTTACCTTATTTTGGGGCAAAATTGCAGAAATTTCCCTTATTTGGGGCAAAATTGCAGTAATTTCACTTATTTTCAGGTAAAAAGGCTGAAATTTACTTTATTTTGGGGCAAAAGGAGAAATTCCCCTTATTTTGGGGCAAAATTGCAGAAATTTCTTTTATTATGGGGCAAAAACGCAGAAATTCCATATATTTTCTGGCAAAAATGCAGAAATTCTCCTTATTTTGAGGTAAAAAGGCTGAAATTCCTCTTTATTTGGGGGCAAAAAGGCAGAAATTTCCCTTATTTTGGGGCAAAATTCCAAAATTTCTCTTATTTTGGGGCAAAATTGCAGAAATTTCACTTATTTTGGGGAAAAATTGCAGAAATTTCACTTATTTCAGAAAAAAAACAGAAATTTTCCTTATTTTGGGCTAAAATAGCAGAAATTCCCCTTATTTTGAAGTAAAAAGCCTGAAATTCCCCTTATTTGGGGGCAAAAATGCAGAAATTTCCCTTATTTTAAGGCAAATTTGCAGAAATTTCACTTATTTCAGGGTAATAAGTCAGAAATTCCCCTTATTTTGGGGCAAAATTCAGAAATTCCCTTTGTTTTGGGGGAAAAAGACAGAAATTCCACTTATTTAGAGGCAAAAAGGCAGAAATTCCCCTTATTTTGGAGCAAAAATGAAGAAATTTCACTTTTTTATGGAAAAAAGGTATGCATTCCCCTTATTTTTGGTCAAAAAGACAAAAATTCCCCGTATTTTGGAGCAAAGTTGCAGAAATTCCCCTAATTTTGGGGCAAAATTCCAGAATTTTTTTTTATTTTAGGGCAAAATTGTAGAAATTTACCTTATTTTGGGGCAAAATTTTAGAAATTTTCCTTATTTGGGGCAAAATTGCAGTAATTTCACTTATTTTCAGGTAAAAATGCTGAAATTTCCTTTATTTTGGGGCAAAAAAGGAGAAATTCCCCTTATTTTGGGGCAAAATTACAGAAATTTTCCTTATTATGGGGCAAAAAGGCAGAAATTCCATATATTTTGTGGCGAAAATGCAGAAATTCCCTTTATTTTGAGGTAAAAAGGCTGAAATTCCCTGTATTTGGGGGCAAACAGGCAGAAATTTCCCTTATTTTGGGGCAAAATTGCAGAAATTTCACTTATTTCAGGGTAATAAGTCAGAAATTCCCCTTATTTTGGGGCAAAAAAGACAGAAATTGTTTTTGTTTTGGGGGAAAAAGACAGAAATTCCACTTATTTAGAGGCAAAAGGCAAAAATTCCCATTATTTTGGAGCAAAAATGAAGAAATTTCACTTTTATATGGCAAAAAGGTATGCATTCCCCTTATTTTCGGGCAAAAAGTCAGAAATTCCTTGTATTTTGGAGCAAAATTGCAAAAAATCCCCTAATTGTGGGGCAAAAAGGCAGAAATTCCCTATATGTTGGGGCATAAAACAGAAATTCTGTTTATTTTGGGAAAAAACTCAGAAATTCCACTCATTTTGGGGCAAAATTGCAGAAATTTCACTTATTTCAGAAAGAAAAGGCAGAAATTTTCCTTATTTTGAAGCAAAAAGGCAGAAAATCCCAATATTTTGTGGCAAAAATGCAGAAATTCCCATTATTTTGAGGTAAAAAGGCTGAAATTCCCCCTTATTTGGGGACAAAAAGGCAGAAATTTCCCTTATTTTGGGGCAAAATTCCAAAATTTCTCTTATTTTGGGGCAAAATTGCAGAAATTTCACTGATTTTGGGGCAAAATTGCAGAAATTTCACTTATTTCAGGGAAAAAAAGCAGAAATTTTCCTTATTTTGGGGCAAAAAAGCAGAAATTCCCCTTATTTTGAGGTAAAAAGGCTCAAATTCCCCTTATTTGGGGGCAAAAATGCAGAAATTTCCCTTATTTTAGGGCAAAATTGCAGAAATTTCACTCATTTCAGGGTAATAAGTCAGAAATTCCCCTTATTTTGGGGCAAAAAAGTCACAAATTCCCTTTGTTTTGGGGGAAAATGACAGAAATTCCACTTATTTAGAGGCAAAAAGGCAGAAATTCTCCTTATTTTGGAGCAAAAACTAAGAAATTTCACTTTTTTTTGGCAAAAAGGTATGCATTCCCCTTATTTTCAGGCAAAAAGGCAAAAATTCGCCGTATTTTGGAGCAAATTTGCAGAAATTCCCCTAATTTTGGGGCAAAATTCCAGAATTTTTTTTTTATTTTAGGGCAAAATTGCAGAAATTTACCTTATTTTGGGGCAAAATTTCAGAAATTTCCCTTATTTGGGGCAAAATTGCAGTAATTTCACTTATTTTCAGGTAAAAATGCTGAAATTTCCTTCATTTTAGGGCAAAAAAAGAGAAATTCCCTTATTTTGGGGCAAAATTGCAGAAATTTTCCTTATTATGGGGCAAAATGCAGAAATTCCGTATATTTTGTAGCGAAAATGGAGAAATTCCTTTTATTTTGAGGTAAAAAGGCTGAAATTCCCCTTATTTGGGGGCAAAAAGGCAGAAATTTCCCTTATTTTGGGGCAAAATTGCTGAAATTTCACTTATTTCAGGGTAATAAGTCAGAAATTCTTATTTTGGGGCAAAAAAGACAGAAATTCCCTTTGTTTTTGGGGAAAAAGACAGAAATTCCACTTATGTAAAGGCAAAAAGGCAGAAATTCCCATTATTTTGGAGCAAAAATGAAGAAATTTCTCTTTTATATGGCAAAAAGATATGCATTCCGCTTATTTTCAGGCAAAAAGGCAGAAATTCCCCGTATTTTGGAGCAAAATTGCAGAAAATCCCCTAATTGTAGGGAAAAAGGCAGAAATTCCCTATATGTTGGGGCAAAAAAACAGAACTTTTCTTTAATTTCTGGCAAAACTCAGAAATTCCACTTATTTTGGGGCAAAATTGCAGAAATTTCACTTATTTCAGAAAAAAAGGCAGAAATTTTCCTTATTTTGGGCAAAAAAGGACAAATTCCCATTATTTTGAGATAAAAAGGCTGAAATTCCTCTTATTTGGGGGAAAAAGCAGAAATTTCCTATATTTTGGGGCAAAATTGCAGAAATTTCACTTATTTCAGAAAAAAAAGGCCGAAATTTTCCTTATTTTTGGGCAAAAAGGCAGACATTCCTAATATTTTGTGGCAAAAATGCAGAAATTCCCCTTATTTTTAGGTAAAAAGGCTGAAATTCCCTTTTATTTGGGGGCAAAAAGGCAGAAATTTCCCTTATTTTGGGGCAAAATTCCATTATTTTTCTTATTTTGGGGCAAAAAAGCAGAAATTCCCCTTATTTTGAGGTAAAAAGGCTGAAATTCTTCTTATTTGGGGGCAAAAATTCAGAAATTTCCCTTATTTTGAGGCAAAATTGCAGAAATTTCACTCATTTCAGGGTAATAAGTCAGAAGTTTCCCTTATTTTGGTGCAAAAAGTCAGAAATTCCCTTTGTTTTGGGGGAAAATGACAGAAATTCCACATATTTAGAGGCAAAAAGGCAGAAATTCTCCTTATTTTGGAGCAAAGTTGCAGAAATTCCCCTAATTTTGGGGCAAAATTCCAGAATTTTTTTTTATTTTAGGGCAAAATTGCAGAAATTTACCTTATTTTGGGGCAAAATTTCAGAAATTTCCCTTATTTGGGGCAAAATTGCAGTAATTTCACTTATTTTCAGGTAAAAAGGCTGAAATTTCCTTTATTTTAGGGCAAAAAAGGAGAAATATCTTTTATTTTGAGGCAAAATTGCAGAAATTTTCCTTATAATGGTGCAAAAAGGCAGAAATTCCGTATATTTTGTGGCGAAAATGCAGGAATTCCCTTTATTTTGAGGTAAAAAGGCTGAAATTCCCCTTATTTGGGAGTAAAAAGGCAGAAATTTCCCTTATTTTGGGGCAAAATTGAAGAAATTTCACTTATGTTAGGGTAGTAAGTCAGAAATTCCCCTTATTTTGGGGCAAAAAAGACAGAAATTCTTTTTGTTTTGGGGGAAAAAGACAGAAATTCCACTTATTTAGAGGCAAAATGTAGAAATTCCCCTTATTTTGGAGCAAAAATGAAGAAATTTCACTTTTTTATGGCAAAAAGGTAAGCATTCCCATTATTTTCGGGCAAAAAGGCAAAAATTCCCCGTATTTTGGAGCAAAATTGCAGTAATTCGTCTAATTTTGGGGCAAAAGGCAGAAATTCCCTTTATTTTGGGGCAAAAATCAGAAATTCCCTTTATTTTGGGGCAAAATTCCAGAAATTTCCTTTATTTTGGGGCAAAATTGCAGAAATTTACCTTATTTTGGGGCAAAATTGCAGAAATTTTTCTTATTTGGGGCAAAATTGCAGTAATTTCACTTATTTTCATGTAAAAAGGCTGAAATTTACTTTATTTTGGGGCAAAAGGAGAAATTCCCCTTATTTTGGGGCAAAATTGCAGAATATTTCCTTATTATGGGGCAAAAACGCAGAAATTCCATATATTTTCTGGCAAAAATGCAGAAATTCCCCTTATTTTGAGGTAAAAAGACTGAAATTCCTCTTATTTGGGGGCAAAAAGGCAGAAATTTCCAATATTTTGGGGCAAAACTCAGAAATTTCACTTAATTTGGGGCAAAATTGCAGAAATTTCACTTATTTCAGGGAAAAAGGCAGAAATTATCTTTATTTTGGGGCAAAAAGGCAGAAATTTCCCATATTTTGGGGCAAAAATGCAGAAATTCTCCTTAAATTGAGGTAAAAATTCTGAAATTCCTCCTTATTTGGGGGCAAAAAGGCAGAAATTTCCCTTATTTTGGGGCAAAATTCCAAAATTTCTTTTATTTTGGGGCAAAATTGCAGAAATTTCACTTATTTTGGGGCAAAATTGCAGAAATTTCACTTATTTCAGTAAAAAAACAGAAATTTTTCTTATTTTGGGGTAAAAAAGCAGAAATTCTCCTTATTTTGAAGTAAAAAGCCTGAAATTCCCCTTATTTGGGGGCAAAAATGCAGAAATTTCCTTTATTTTGGGGCAAATTGGCAGAAATTTCACTTATTTCAGGGTAATAAGTCAGAAATTCCATTATTATGAGGCAAAAAAGTCAGAAATTCCCTTTGTTTTGGGGAAAAAATACAGAAATTCCACTTATTTAGAGGCAAAAAGGCAGAAATTCCCTTTATTTTGGAGCAAAAATGAAGAAATTTCACTTTTTTATGGCAAAAAGGTATGCATTCCCCTTATTTTCGGTCAAAAAGGCAAAAATTCCCCGTATTTTGGAGCAAAGTTGCAGAAATTCTCCTAATTTTGGGGCAAAATTCCAGAAATTTTTTGTATTTTAGGGCAAAATTGTAGAAATTTACCATATTTTGGGGCACAATTTTAGAAATTTCCCTTATTTGGGACAAAATTGCAGTAATTTCACTTATTTTCAGGTAAAAAAGCTGAAATTTGCTTTATTTTAGGGCAAAAAAGGAGAAATTCCCCTTATTTTGGGGCAAAATTACAGAAATTTTCCTTATTATGGGGCAAAAGGCAGAAATTCCGTATATTTTGTGGCGAAAATGCAGTAATTCCCTTTATTTTGAGGTAAAAAGGCTGAAATTCCCCTTATTTGGGGGCAAACAGGCAGAAATTTCCCTTATTTTGGGGCAAAATTGCAGAAATTTCTCTTATTTCAGGGTAATAAGTCAGAAATTCCCCTTATTTTGGGCTAAAAAAAAAGAGAAATTTTCTTTGTTTTGGGGGAAAAAGACAGAAATTCCACTTATTTAGAGGCAAAAATGCAAAAATTCCCATTATTTTGGAGCAAAAATGAAGAAATTTCACTTTTATATGGCAAAAAGGTATGCATTCCTCTTATTTTCGGGCAAAAAGTCAGAAATTCCCCGTATTTTGAAGCAAAATTTAAAAAAATCCTCTAATTGTGGAGAAAAAAGGCAGAAATTCCCCATATGTTGGGGCAAAAAGACAGAAATTCTCTTTATTTTGGGGCAAAACTCAGAAATTCCACTTATTTTTGGGCAAAATTGCAGAAATTTCACTTATTTCAGAAAAAAAAGGCAGAATTTTTTTTTATTTTTGGGCAAAAAGGCAGAAATTCCTAATATTTTGTGGCAAAAATGCAGAAATTCCCATTATTTTGAGGTAAAAAGGCTGAAATTCCCCCTATTTGGAGACAAAAAGGCAGAAATTTCCCTTATTTTGAAGCAAAATTCCAAAATTTCTCTTATTTTAGGGCAAAATTGCAGAAATTTCACTTATTTTGGGGTAAAATTGCAGAAATTTCACTTATTTCAGGGAAAAAAGCAGAAATTTTCCTTATTTTGAGGCAAAAAAGCAGAAATTCCCCTTATTTTGAGGTAAAAAGGCTCAAATTCCCCTTATTTGGGGGCAAAAATGCAGAAAATTCCCTTTTTTGGGGCAAAATTGCAGAAATATCACTCATTTCATGGTAATAAGTCAGAAATTCCCCTTATTTTGGGGCAAAAAAGTCAGAAATTCCCTTTGTTTTTGGGGAAAAAGACAGAAATTCCACTTATTTAGAGTCAAAAATGCAGAAATTCCCCTTATTTTGGATCAAAAATGAAGAAATTTCACTTTTTTATGGCAAAAAGCTATGCATTCCTCTTATTTTCAGGCAAAAGGCAAAAATTCCCCGTATTTTGGAGCAAAGTTGCAGAAATTCTCCTAATTTTGGGGCAAATATCCAGAAATTTTTTTTATTTTAGGGCAAAATTGCAGAAATTTAACTTACTTTGGGGCAACATTTCAGAAATTTCCCTTATTTGGGGCAAAATTGCAGTAATTTCACTTATTTTCAGGTAAAAATACTGAAATTTCCTTTATTTAAGGCAAAAAAATAGAAATTCCCCTATTTTGGGGCAAAATTGCAGAAATTTTCCTTATTATGGGGCAAAATGCAGAAATTCCGTATATTTTGTGGCAAAAATGCAGAAATTCCCTTTATTTTGAGGTAAAAAGGCTGAAATTCCCCTTATTTGGGGGCAATAAGGCAGAAATTTCCCTTATTTTGGGGCAGAATTGCAGAAATTTCACTTATTTCAGGGTAATAAGTCAGACATTCCCATTATTTTGGGGCAAAAAAGACAGAAATTCCCTTTGTTTTGGGGGAAAAAGACAAAAATTCCACTTATTTAAAGGCAAAAATGCAGAAATTCCCATTATTTTGAAGCAAAAATGAAGAAATTTCACTTTTATATGGCAAAAAGGTATGCATTCCCCTTATTTTCGGGCAAAAAGGCAGAAATTCCCCGTATTTTAGGGCAAAATTGCAGAAAATCCCCTAATTTGGGGCAAAAAGGCAGAAATTCCCTATATGTTGGGGCAAAAAGACAGAAATTCTCTTTATTTTTGGGCAAAACTCAGAAATTCCACTTATTTTGGGGCAAAATTGTAGAAATTTCACTTATTTCAGAAAAAAAAGGCAGAAATTTTCCTTATTTTGGGGCAAAAAGGCAGAAATTCCTAATATTTTGTGGCAAAAATGCAGAAATTCCCCTTATTTGAGGTAAAAAGGCTGAAATTTCCCTTATTTTGGGGCAAAAAGGCAGAAATTTCTCTTATGTTGGGGCAAAATTGCATAAATTTCACTTATTTTAGGGAAAAAAGCAGAAATTTTTTATTTTGGGGCAAAAAGGCACAAATTCCTAATATTTTGTTGCAAAAATGCAGAAATTCCCTTTTTTTTAGGTAAAATGCTGAATTTCCCCTTATTTGGGGGAATAAAGTCAGAAATTTCCCTTATTTTGGGGCAAAATTGCAGAAATTTCACTTATTTTGGCGCAAAATTGCAGAAATTTCACTTATTTCAGAGAAAAAAGGCAGAAATTTTCCTTATTTTGGGGCAAAAAAAGACAAATTTCCATTATTTTGAGGTAAAAGAGCTGAAATTCCCCTTATTTGAGGGAAAAAGCAAAAATTTCCTATATTTTGGGGCAAAATTCCAGGAATTTCCCTTATTTTGGGGTAAAATTGCAGAAATTTCACGTATTTTGGGGCAAAATTACAGAAATTTCACTTATTTCAGGGAAAAAAGGCAGAAATTTTCCTTATTTTAGGGCAAAAAGGCAGAAATTTCCCTTATTTTGAGGTAAAAAGGCTGAAATTCTCCTTATTTGGCGGTAAAAAGGCAGAAATTTTTTTCTATTTTGGGGCAAAACCAGAAATTTCACTTATTTCAGGGTAATAAGTCAGAAATTCCCCTTATTTTGGGGCAAAAAAGTCAGAAATTCCCTGTCTTTTGGGGGAAAAAGCCAGAAATTCCACTTATTTATAGGCAAAATGCAGAAATTCCTCTTGTTTTGGAGAAAAAAGGAAGAAATTTCACTTTTTTATGGCAAAAAATATGCATTCCCCTTATTTTCGGGCAAAAAGGCAAAAATTCTCCGTATTTTGAAGCAAAATTGCAGAAATTCCCCTAATTTTGGGGCAAAAAGCAGAAATTGCATTTATTTGGGGCAAAAATCAGAAATTCCTTTTATTTTGGGGCAAA
The DNA here is from genome assembly GCF_963924665.1 of Micromys minutus. Lineage (NCBI taxonomy): Eukaryota > Metazoa > Chordata > Mammalia > Rodentia > Muridae > Micromys > Micromys minutus. The sequence continues at coordinate 225,518 of NW_027667820.1, forward strand.
ATTCCAGAAATTTCCTTTAATTTGTGGCAAAATTGCAGAAATTTACCTTATTTTGGGGCAAAATTGCAGAAATTTCCCTTATTTGGGGCAAAATTGCAGTAATTTCACTTATTTTCAGGTAAAAAGGCTGAAATTTCCTTTATTTTGGGGCAAAAAAGGAGAAATTCCCCTTATTTTGAAGCAAAATTGCAGAAATTTTCCTTATTATGGGGCAAAAAGTCAGAAATTCCGTATATTTTGTGGCAAAAGTTCAGAAATTCCTCTTATTTTGAGGTAAAAAGGCTGAAATTCCCCTTACTTTGGGGCAAAAATGCAGAAATTTCCCTTATTTTGGGGCCAAATTGCAGAAATTTCACTTATTTCAGGGTAATAAGTCAGAAATTGCCATTATTTTGGGGCAAAAAAGACAGAAATTTTCTTTGATTGGGGGAAAAAGACAGAAATTCCATTTATTTAGAGGCAAAAAGGAAGAAATTAACCTTATTTTGGAGCAAAAATTAAGAAATTTCCCGTTTATATGGCAAAAAGGTATGCATTCCCCTTATTTTCGGGCAAAAAGGCAGAAATTCCCCGTATTTTAGAGCAAAATTGCAGAAATTCTCCTAATTGTGGGGCAAAAAGTCAGAAATTCCCTATATGTTGGGGCAAAAATACAGAAATTTTCTTTATTTTGGGGAAAATGCAGAAATTTCTAATATTTTGTGGCAAAAATGCAGAAATTCCCCTTATTTTGAGGTAAAAAGGCTGAAATTTCCCTTATTTGGATGCAAAAATGGAGAAATTTCCCTTATGTTGGGGCAAAATTGCAGAAATTTCTCTTATTTCAGGGAAAAAAGGCAGAAATTTTCCTTATTTTGGGGCAAAAAGGCACAAATTCCTAATATTTTGTTGCAAAAATGCACAAATTCCCCTTATTTTTAGGTAAAAAGGCTGAAATTCCCCTTAATTTGGGGCAAAATTGCAGAAATTTCCCTTATTTTGGGGCAAAATTGCAGAAATTTTACTTATTTTGGCGCAAAATTGCAGAAATTTCACTTATTTCAGAGAAAAAAGGCAGAAATTTCCTTATTTTGGGGCAAAAAAAGAGAAATTCCCCTTATTTTGAGGTAAAAAGGCTGAAATTTCCCTTATTTGGGGGCAAAAAGGCATGAAATTTCCCTTATTTTGGCACAAAATTCCAGGAATTTCCCTTATTTTGGGGCAAAATTGCAGAAATTTCACTTATTTTGGGACAAAATTGCAGAAATTTCACTTATTTCAGGGAAAAAAGGCAGAAATTTTCCTTGTTTTGGGGCACAAAGGCAGAAATTCCCCTTATTATGAGTTAAAAATGCTGAAATTCCCCTTATTTGGTGGCAAAAAGGCAGAAATTTTTTTTATTTTGGGGCAAAATTGCAGAAATTTCACTTATTTCAGGGAAATAAGTCAGAAATTCTCCTTATTTTGGCGCAAAAAATTCAGAAATTCCCTTTGTTTTGGAAGAAACATACAGAAATTCCACTTATTTAGAGGCAAAATGCAGAAATTCCCCTTATTTTGGAGAAAAAAAGAAGAAATTTCACTTTTTTATGGCACAAAGGTATTCATTCCCCTTATTTTCGGGCAAAAAGGCAAAAATTCACCTCATTTTGGAGCAAAATTGCAGAAATTCCCCTAATTTTGGGGCAAAAAGTCAGAAATTCCCTATATGTTGGGGCAAAAAGACAGAAGTTTTCTTTATTTTGGGGAAAAATGCAGAAATTTCTAATATTTTGTGGCAAAAATGCAGAAATTCCCCTTATTTTGAGGTAAAAAGGCTGAAATTTCCCTTATTTGGATGCAAAAATGGAGAAATTTCCCTTATGTTGGGGCAAAATTGCAGAAATTTCTCTTATTTCAGGGAAAAAAGGCAGAAATTTTCCTTATTTTGGGGCAAAAAGGCACAAATTCCTAATATTTTGTTGCAAAAATGCACAAATTCCCCTTATTTTTAGGTAAAAAGGCTGAAATTCCCCTTAATTTGGGGCAAAATTGCAGAAATTTCCCTTATTTTGGGGCAAAATTGCAGAAATTTTACTTATTTTGGCGCAAAATTGCAGAAATTTCACTTATTTCAGAGAAAAAAGGTAGAAATTTCCTTATTTTGGGGCAAAAAAAGAGAAATTCCCCTTATTTTGAGGTAAAAAGGCTGAAATTTCCCTTATTTGGGGGCAAAAAGGCATGAAATTTCCCTTATTTTGGCACAAAATTCCAGGAATTTCCCTTATTTTGGGGCAAAATTGCAGAAATTTCACTTATTTTGGGGCAAAATTGCAGAAATTTCACTTATTTCAGGGAAAAAAGGCAGAAATTTTCCTTGTTTTGGGGCACAAAGGCAGAAATTCCCCTTATTATGAGTTAAAAATGCTGAAATTCCCCTTATTTGGTGGCAAAAAGGCAGAAATTTTTTTTATTTTGGGGCAAAATTGTAGAAATTTCACTTATTTCAGGGAAATAAGTCAGAAATTCTCCTTATTTTGGCGCAAAAAATTCAGAAATTCCCTTTGTTTTGGAAGAAAAATACAGAAATTCCACTTATTTAAGGGAAAATGCAGAAGTTCCCCTTATTTTGGAGAAAAAAGGAAGAAATTTCACTTTTTTATGGCAAAAAAATATGCATTCCCCTTATTTTCGTGCAAAAAGGCAAAAATTCCCCATATTTTGGAGCAAAATTGCAGAAATTCCACTAATTTTGGGGTAAAAGGCAGAGATTCTTTTTATTTGGGGCAAAAATCAGAAATTCCCTTTATTTTGGAGCAACATTCCAGAAATTTCCTTTATTTTGGGGCAAAATTGCAGAAATTTACCTTACTTTGGGGCAAAATTGCAGAAATTTCTTTTATTTGGGGCAAACTTGCAGTAATTTTACTTATTTTCAGGTAAAAAGGCTTAAATTAACTTTATTTTGGGGCAAAAAAGAAGAAATTCCCCTTATTTTGGGGCAAAATTGCAGAAATTTTCCTTATTATGGAGCAAAAATCAGAAATTCCGTATATTTTGTGCCAAAAGTGCAGAAATTCCCCTTATTTTTAGGTAAAAAGGCTGAATTTCCCCTTATTTGGGGGCAAAAATGCAGAAATTTCCCTTGTTTTGGGGCAAAATTGCAAAAATTTCACTTATTTCAGGGTAATAAGTCAGAAATTCCTATTATTTTGGGGCAAAAAAGACAGAAATTCCATTTGATTGGGGGAAAAAGACAGAATTTCCACTTATTTAGAGGCAAGAAGGCAGAAATTTACCTTATTTTGAAGCAAAAATGAAGAAATTTCCCTTTTATATCGCAAAAAGGTATGCATTCCCCATATTTTTGGGCAAAAAGGCAGAAATTCCCCGTATTTTGAAGCATAATTGCAGAAATTCCTCTAATTGTGGGGCAAAAAGGCAGAAATTCCCTATATGTTGGCGCAAAAAGACAGAAATTCTCCTTATTTTGGGGCAAAACTCAGAAATTCCACTTACTTTGGGGCAAAATTCAAGAAATTTCCATTATTTTGGGGCAAAATGCAGAAATTTCACTTACTTTGGGAAAAAATTGCAGAAATTTTACTTATTTCAGAAAAAAAGGCAGAAATTTTCCTTATTTTGGGGCAAAAAGGCAGAAATTCCAAATATTTTGTGGCAAAAATGCAAAAATTCCCCTTATTTTGAGGTAAAAAGGCTGAAATTCCCCTTATTTGGGGGCAAAAAGGCAGAAATTTCTCTTATTTTTGGGCAAAATTGCAGAAATTTCACTTATTTCAGGGTAATAAGTCAGAAATTCCCCTTATTTTGGGGCAAAATGTCAGAAATTTTCTTTGTTTTGGGGTAAAAAGACAGAAATTCCACTTATTTAGAGGCAAAAAGGCAGAAATTCCCCTTATTTTGGAGCAAAAATGAAGAAATTTCACTTTTTATGGCAAAAAGGTATGCATTCCCCTTATTTTCGGGCAAAAAGGCAGAAATTCCCCGTAATTTGGAGCAAAATTGCAGAAATTCCCGTAATTTTGGGGCAAAATGCAGAAATTCCCTTTATTTTGGGGCAAAATTCCAGAAATTTCCTTTATTTTGGGGCAAAATTGCAGATATTTACCTTATTTTGGGGCAAAATTGCAGAAATTCCCCTTATTTGGGGGCAAAAAGGCAAAATTTTCCCTTATTTTGGGGCAAAATTGCAGAAATTTTACTTATTTCAGGGTAATAAGTCAGAAATTCCCTTTATTTTGGGGCAAAAAAGAAAGAAATTCCCTTTGTATTAGGAGAAAAGAACAGAAATTCCACTAATTTATAGGCAAAAAAGCAGAAATTCCCCTTATTTTGAGGTAATAAGTTTGAAATTCCCCTTATTTGGGGGCAAAAAAGCTGAAATTCCTTTTATTTGTGGGCAAAAAGGCAGAAATTTCACATATTTTGGGGCAAAATTGCAGAAATTTCACTTATTTCAGAGAAAAAAGGCAGAAATTTTCCTTATTTTGGAGCAAAAAGGCAGAAATTCCTACTATTTTGCGGCAAAAATGCAGAAATTCCCCTTATTTTGAGGTAAAAATGCTGGAATTCCCCTTTTTTGGGGCAAAAAGGCAGAAATTTCTCTTATGTTGGTTCAAAATTGCAGAAATTTCACTTATTTCAGGGAAAAAAAGCAGAAATTTTCCTTATTTTGGGCAAAAAGGCAGAAATTCTCTTTGTTTTGAGAAAAAAAGACAGAAATTCCACTTATTTAGCGGCAAAAAGGCAGAAATTCCCCTTATTTTGGAGCAAAAATGAAGAAATTTCCCTTTTTTATGGCAAAAAGGTATGCATTCCCCTATTTTCGGGCAAAAAGGCAGAAATTCCCCGTATTTTGGAGCAAAATTCCAGAAATTCCAATAATTGTGGGGCAACATGCAGAAATTCCCTTTATTTTCGGGCAAAAATCAGAAATTCCCCTTATTTTGGGGCAAAATTCCAGAAATTTCCCTTATTTTGGGGCAAAATTGCAGAAATTTCACTTATTTTGGGGCAAAATTGCAGAAATTTTTCTTATTATGAGGCAAAATGGCAGAAATTTTGTAAATTTTGTGGCAAAAATGCAGAAATTCCCCTTATTTTGAGGTAAAAAGGCTGAAATTCCCCGTTATTTGGGTGCAAAAAGGCAGAAATTTCCCTTATTTTGGGGCAAAATTGCAGAAATTTCACTTATTTCAGGGTAATAATTCATAAATTTCCCTTATTTTGGGGCAAAAAAGATAGAAATTCCCTTTGTTTTGGGGGAAAAAGACAGAAATTCCACTTATTTAGAGGCAAAAAAGCAGAAATTTTCATTATTTTGGACCAAAAATGAAGAAATTTCTTTTTTTATGGCAAAAAGTTATGCATTCTTCTTATTTTCGGACAAAAAGGCCGAAATTCCCCATATTTTGGGGCAAAAGGCAGAAATTCCCCCTATTTGGGGGCAAAAAGGCACAAATTTCCCTTATATTCGGGCAAAATTGCAGAAATTTCATTTATTTAAGGGCAAAAAGTCCGAAATTCCCCTTATTTTGGGGCAAAAGCAGAAATTTCTTTTATTATAGTACAAAATTGAAGAAATTTTCCTTATTTTGGAACAAAAAGGCAGAAATTCCCCATATTTTGGGGCAAAAGGCAGAAATTCTTCTTATTTTGAGGTAAAATGCAGAAATTTTTTTTATTTAGAGGTAAAATGCAGAAATTCCCCAAATATTGGGGGAAAATGCAGAAATTTTCTTTATTTTGGGGCTAAAAGGCAGAAATTCCCTGTATGTTGAAGCAAAATTGCAGAATTTCTCATAATTTTCGGGCAAAAAGGCAGAAATTCTCTTTATTTTGGGGCAAAAAGACAGAAAATCTCCTTTTTTCGGGAGCAAAAATCAGAAATTCCCCTTATTTTGGGGCAAAATATCAGAAATTTCACTTCTTTCAGGGAAAAAAGGCAGAAATTGTATTATTTTGGGGCAAAAAGGCAGAAATTTCTTTTATTTTGGTACAAAATTGCAGAAATTTTTCTTATTTTGGGGCAAAAATGCAGAAATTCCTCATATTTTGGAGCAAAAAGGCAGAAATTCCTATTATTTTGAGGTAAAAAGGCTGAAATTCCTTTTATTTTGGGGCAAAAATCAGAAATTCCCTTTATTTTAGGGCAAAGAGACAGAAATTTCGTTTATTTTTGGGGAAAAGGCAGAAATTGCACTTATTTTGAATCAAAAAGGCGGAAAATCCCCTTATTTTCAGGCAAAAATGAAGAAATTTCCCTTTTTTATTGCAAAAAGGTATACATTCCTTTTATTTTGGGGCAAAAAGGCAGAAATTCCCCGTATTTTGGAGCAAAATTGCAAAATTTGCCCTAATTTTGGGGCAAAAAGGCAGAAATTCCCCTTATTTTGGGGTAAAACTGCAGAAATTTTACTTATTTTGCGGCATAATGGTAGAAATTCCCTTATTTTCTGTGAAAAGGCAGAAATTCTCTTTATTTTAGGGCAAAAAGCAGAAATTCCTTTTATTTTAGGGCAAAATTGCAGAAATTTCCCTTATTTGGGTGCAAAAAACAGAAATTCCCTTTATTTTGGGGCAAAATTGCAGAAATTTCCCTTATTATGAGGAAAAATTGCAGAAATTTCCCTTATTTTAGGGCAAAATTGCAGAAATTTCACTTATTTCGGAAAAAAATCAAAAATTTTTCTTATTTTGGGGCAAAAAGGCAGAAATTCCTAATATTTTGTGGCAAAAATGCAGAAATTCCCCTTATTTTGAGGTAAAAAGGCTGAATTATTTTTATTTGGGGGCAAAAAGGCAGAAATTTCCCTTATGTTGGGGCAAAATTGCAGAAATTTCACTTATTTCAGGGTAATAAGTCAGAAATTCCTTTTATTTTGGGGTAAAAAAGTCAGAAATTCCCTTTGTTTTGGGGGAAAAAGACAGAAATTCCACTTATTTAGAGGCAAAAAGCAGAAATTCCCCTTATTTTGAAGCAAAAATGAAAAAATTTCTATTTTTTATGGCAAAAAGGTAAGCATTCCCCTTATTTTCGGGCAAAAAGGCTGAAATTTCCTTTATTTTGGGAAAAAAAAGAGTAATTCCCCTTATTTTGGGGCAAAATTGAAGAAATTTTCTTATTATGAGGCAAAAAGGCAGAAATTTTGTATATTTTGTGGCAAAAATGTAGAAATTCCCCTTATTTTGAGGTAAAAAGGCTGAAATTCCCCTTATTTGGGGGCAAAAAGGCAGAAATTTCTTTTATTTTGGGGCAAAATTGCAGAAATTTCACTTATTTCAGGGTAATGAGTCAGAAATTCCCCTCTTTTTGGGGCAAAAAAGACAGAAATTCACTTTGTTTTGGGGAAAAAAACAGAAATTCCACTTATTTAGAGGCAAAAAGGCAAAAATTCCCTTTATTTTGGAGCAAAAATGAAGAAATTTCCCTTTTATATGGCAAAAAAGTATGCATTCCCCTTATTTTCGGGCAAAAAGTCAGAAATTCCCCGTATTTTGGAGCAAAATGGCAGAAATTCCCTATATTTTGGGGCAAAAAAAATGAAATCCCTAATTTTTGGCTAAAATTGAAAAAATTTCACTTATTTCGGGACAAAAAGGTAGAAATTTCACTTAATTTCGGGTATAAAGGCAGAAATGACCCGTATTTTGGAGCAAAATTGCAGAAATTCCCCTAATATTGGTGCAAAATGCAGAAATTCCCTTTATTTTGGGGCAAAAAGGCAGAAATTTCCAATATTTTGGTTCAAAAAGGCTGAAATTCCCCTTATTTTGAGGTAAAATTCTGAAATTCCCCATATTTTGGGGCAAAAGGCAGAAATTCCCCTTATTTTGGGCAAAAAGGGACAAATTTACCATACTTTTGGGAAAAATTGCAGAAATTTCATTTATTTCAAAGCAAAAAGTCAGAAATTCCCCTTATTTTGGGTCAAAAAGCAGAAATTTCTTTTGTTATGGTACAAAATTAAAGAAATTTTCCTTATTTTCGAACAAAAAGGCAGAAATTCCCCATATTTTGGGGCAAAAGGCAGAAATTCTTCTTATTTTGAGGTAAAATGCAGAAATTCCCCTTATTTAGAGGTAAAATGCAAAAATTCCCCAAATATTGGGGGGAAATGCTGAAATTCCCTATATTTTGGGGCTAAAAGGCAGAAATTCCCTTTATTTTGAAGCAAAATTGCAGAAATTCTCCTAATTTTCGGGCAAAAAGGCAGAAATTCTTCTCATTTTGGGGCAAAAACACAGAAAATCTTCTTTTTTCGGGAGCAAAAAGTCAGAAATTAACCTTATTTTGGGGCAGAATTGCAGAAATTTCCTTTACATTGGGGCAAAATTGCAAAAATTTCCCTTATTTTAGGGCAAAATTGCAGAAATTTCACTTATTTCAGAAAAAAGGCAGAAATTTTCTTATTTAGGGGCAAAAAGACAGAAATTTCTTTTATTTTGGTACAAAATTGCAAAATTTTTCTTATTTTGGGGCAAAAAGGCAGAAATTCCCCATATTTTGGGGCAAAAAGGCAGAAATTCCCCTTATTTTGAGGTAAATAGGCTGAAATTCCCCTTATTTTCGGGCAAAAATTCAGAAATTCCCCTTATTTTGGGGCAAAAAGACAGAAATTTCATTTATTTTTGGGGAAAAGGCAGAAATTGCACTTATTTTGAGTCAAAAAGGTGGAAAATCCCCTTATTTTCGGGCAAAAATGAAGAAATTTCCCTTTTTTATGGCAAAAAGTAATACATTCCCTTTATTTTCAAGCCAAAAGGCAGAAATTCCTCGTATTTTAGAGCAAAATTGCAGAAATTCCCCTAATTTTGGGGCAAAAAGGCAGAAATTCCCCTTATTTTGAGGTAAAACTGCAGAAATTTCACTTATTTCGCGGCAAAATGGCAGAAATTCCCCTTATTTTCGGCGAAGAAGACAGAAAATCCCCATAATTTGGAGCAAAATTGAAGAAATTCACCTAATTTTTGAGTAAAAAATACAGTAATTTTCTTTATTTTGGAGCAAAAAGGCAGGAATTCTCCTTATTTTGGGCCAAAACGCAAAAAGTCCTCTTATTTTAGGGCAAAATTACAGAAATTTGCCTTATTTGGGGGCAAAAAACAGAAATTCTTATTACTTTGGGGCAAAAATGAAGAAATTTCTTTTTTTTATGGCAAAAAGGTATGCATTCCCCTTATTTTCAAACAAAAAGGCAGAAATTCCTCGTATTTTAAAGCAAAATTGCAGAAATTCCCCTAATTGTGGTGCAAAAAGGCAGAAATTCCCATTATTCTGGGGCAAAAAGACAGAAATTCTTCTTATTTTGGGGCAAACCTCAGAAATTCCACTTATTTTGGGGCAAAATTCCAGAAATTTCCCTTATTTTGGGGCAAAGTTGCAGAAATTTCACTTATTTTGGGGCAAAATTGCAGAAATTTCACTTATTTCAGGGAAAAAAGGCAGAATTTTTCTTTATTTTGTGGCAAAAATGCAGAAATTCCCCTTATTTTGAGGTAAAAAGGCTGAAATTCCCTTTATTTGGGGGCAAAAAGGCAGAAATTTCTATTATTTTGGGGCAAAATTGCAAAAATTTTACTTATTTCAGGGTAATAAGTCAGAAATTCCCTTTATTTTGGGGCAAAAAAGACAGAAATTCCCATTGTTTTGGGGGAAAAAGACAGAAATTCCCTTTATTTAGAGGCAAAAAGGCAGAAATTCCCCTTATTTTGGAGCAAAAATGAAGAAATTTCACTTTTTAAGGCAAAAAGGTATGCATTCCCCTTATTTTCCGGCAAAAAGGCAAAAAATCACCGTATTTTGGAGCAAAATTGCAGACATTCCCCTAATTTTGAGGAAAAAGTCAGAAATTCCCTTTATTTTGGGGCAAAAATCAGAAATTCCCCTTAAGTTGGGGCAAAATTCCAGAAATTTCCTTTATTTTGGGGCAAAATTCCAGAAATTTCCTTTATTTTGGGGCAAAATAGCAGAAATTTACCTTATTTTGGGGCAAAATTGCAGAAATTTCCCTTATTTCGGGAAAAATTGCAGTAATTTCTCTTATTTTCAGGTAAAAAGGCTGAAATTTACGTTATTTTGGGGCAAAAAGGGAGAAATCCCCTTATTTTGGGGAAAATTGCAGAAATTTTCCTTATTTTGGGGCAAAAAGGCAGAAATTCCTATTATTTTGTGGCTAAAAGGCAGAAATTTCCCTTATTTTGAGGTAATAAGGCTTAAATTCCCTTTATTTTGGGGCAAAAATGCAGAAATTCTCCTTATTTTTGGGCAAGACTCAGAAATTCCACTTATTTTGTGGCAAAATTGCAGAAATTTCACTTATTTCAGGGAAAAAAGGCAGAAATTTCTTTTATTTTGGGGCAAAAAGCAGAAATTCCTAATATTTTGTGGCCAAAATTCAGAAACTTCCCTTATTTTGAGGCAAAAAGGCAGAAATTCCTCTTATTTTGGAGCAAAAATGAAGAAATTTCACTTTTTTATGGCAAAAAAGTATGCATTCCTTTTATTTTCAGGCAAAAAGGCAGAAATTCCATATATTTTGAGCAAAATTGCAGAAATTTCCCTAATTGTGGGGCAAAAATGGAGAAATTCCCTATATGTTGGGGCAATAAGACAGAAATTCTCCTTATTTTGGGGCAAAACTCAGAAATTGCACTTATTTTGGTGCAAAATTTTCAGAAATTTTACTTATTTCATCGAAAAAAGGCAGAAATCTTCCTTATTTTGGGCCAAAAAGGCAGAAATTACTAATATTTTGTGGCAAAAATGCAGAAATTCCCCTTATTTTGAGGTAAAAAGGCTGAAATTCCCTTTATTTGGGTGTAAAAAGGCAGAAATTCCCCTTATTTTGGAGCAAAAATGAAGAAATTTCCCTTTTATATGGCAAAAAGTTATGCATTCTTCATATTTTCAGACAAAAAGGCAGAAATTCCTTATATTTTGGGGCAAATGCAGAAATTCCCCTTATTTTGGGGCAAAAAGGCACAAATTTCCCTTATTTTCGGGCAAAATTGCAGAAATTTCATTTATTTCAGGGCAAAAAGTCAGAAATTCCCCTCATTTTGGGGCAAAAAGCAGAAATTTCTTTTATTATAGTACGAAATTGAAGAAATTTTCCTTATTTTGGAACAAAAAGGCAGAAATTCCCCATATTTTGGGCCAAAAGGCAGAAATTCTTCTTATTTTGAGGTAAAATGCAGAAAATTTTTTTATTTAGAGGTAAAATGCAGAAATTCCCCAAATATTGGGGGAAAATGCAGTAAATCCCTTTATTTTGGGGCTAAAAGGCAGAAATTCCCTGTATTTTGTAGCAAAATTGCAAAAATTCTCATAATTTTTGGGCAAAAAGGCAGAAATTCTCTCTATTTTGGGGCAAAAAGGCAGAAAATCTCCTTTTTTCGGAAGCAAAAAGTCAAAAATTCCCCTTATTTTGGGGCAAAATTGCAGAAATTTCCTTTACATTGGGGCAAAATTTCAGAAATTTCCCTTATTTTGGGGCAAAATTGCAGAAATTTCCTTTACATTGGAGCAAAATTGCAGAAATTTCCCTTATTTTGGGGCAAAATTGCAGAAATTTCACTTATTTCAGAAAAAAGGCAGAAATTTTCTTATTTTGGGGCAAAAACGCAGAAATTTCTTTTATTTTGGTACAAAATTGCAGAAATTTTTCTTATTTTGGGCCAAAAAGGCAGACATTCCCCATATTTTGGGGCAAAAAGGCAGAAATTCCCCTTATTTTGAGGTAAAAAGGCTTAAATTCCCTTTATTTTGGGGCAAAAATGCAGAAATTCTCCTTATTTTTGGGCAAAACTCAGAAATTCCACTGATTTTGTGGCAAATTTGCAGAAATTTCACTTATATCAGGGAAAAAAGGCAGAAATTTTCCTTATTTTGGGGCAAAAAGCAAAAATTCCTAATATTTTGTGGCCAAAATTCAGAAACTTCCCTTATTTTGAGGTAAAAAGGCTGAAATTCCCCTTATTTGGGGGCAAAAAGGCAGAAATTTTCCTTATTTTGGGGTAAAATTGCAGAAATTTCATTTATTTCAAAGCAAAAAGTCAGAAATTCCCCTTATTTTGGGTCAAAAAGCAGAAATTTCTTTTGTTATGGTACAAAAATAAAGAAATTTTCCTTATTTTCGAACAAAAAGGCAGAAATTCCCCATATTTTGGGGCAAAAGACAGAAATTCTTCTTATTTTGAGGTAAAATGCAGAAATTCCCCTTATTTAGAGGTAAAATGCAGAAATTCCCCAAATATTGGGAGAAAATGCAGAAATTCCCTATATTTTGGGGCTAAAAGGCAGAAATTCCCTTTATTTTGAAGCAAAATTGCAGAAATTCTCCTAATTTTCGGGCAAAAAGGCAGAAATTCTCCTCATTTTGGGGCAAAAACACAGAAAATCTCCTTTTTTCGGGAGCAAAAAGTCAGAAATTAACCTTATTTTGGGGCAGAATTGCAGAAATTTCCTTTACATTGGGGCAAAATTGCAAAAATTTCCCTTATTTTAGGGCAACATTGCAGAAATTTCACTTATTTCAAAAAAAAGGCAGAAATTTTCTTATTTTGGGGCAAAAAGACAGAAATTTCTTTTATTTTGGTACAAAATTGCAAAATTTTTCTTATTTTGGGGCAAAAAGGCAGAAATTCCCCATATTTTGGGGCAAAAAGGCAGAAATTCCCCTTATTTTGAGGTAAATAGGCTGAAATTCCCCTTATTTTCGGGCAAAAATTCAGAAATTCCCCTTATTTTGGGGCAAAAAGACAGAAATTTCATTTATTTTTGGGGAAAAGGCAGAAATTGCACTTATTTTGAGTCAAAAAGGTGGAAAATCCCCTTATTTTCGGGCAAAAATGAAGAAATTTCCCTTTTTTATGGCAAAAAGTAATACATTCCCTTTATTTTCAAGCCAAAAGGCAGAAATTCCTCGTATTTTAGAGCAAAATTGCAGAAATTCCCCTAATTTTGGGGCAAAAAGGCAGAAATTCCCCTTATTTTGAGGTAAAACTGCAGAAATTTCACTTATTTCGCGGCAAAATGGCAGAAATTCCCCTTATTTTCGGCGAAGAAGACAGAAAATCCCCGTAATTTGGAGCAAAATTGAAGAAATTCACCTAATTTTTGAGTAAAAAATACAGTAATTTTCTTTATTTTGGAGCAAAAAGGCAGGAATTCTCCTTATTTTGGGCCAAAACGCAAAAAGTCCTCTTATTTTAGGGCAAAATTACAGAAATTTGCCTTATTTGGGGGCAAAAAACAGAAATTCTTATTACTTTGGGGCAAAAATGAAGAAATTTCTTTTTTTTATGGCAAAAAGGTATGCATTCCCCTTATTTTCAAACAAAAAGGCAGAAATTCCTCGTATTTTAAAGCAAAATTGCAGAAATTCCCCTAATTGTGGTGCAAAAAGGCAGAAATTCCCATTATTCTGGGGCAAAAAGACAGAAATTCTTCTTATTTTGGGGCAAACCTCAGAAATTCCACTTATTTTGGGGCAAAATTCCAGAAATTTCCCTTATTTTGGGGCAAAGTTGCAGAAATTTCACTTATTTTGGGGCAAAATTGCAGAAATTTCACTTATTTCAGGGAAAAAAGGCAGAATTTTTCTTTATTTTGTGGCAAAAATGCAGAAATTCCCCTTATTTTGAGGTAAAAAGGCTGAAATTCCCTTTATTTGGGGGCAAAAAGGCAGAAATTTCTATTATTTTGGGGCAAAATTGCAAAAATTTTACTTATTTCAGGGTAATAAGTCAGAAATTCCCTTTATTTTGGGGCAAAAAAGACAGAAATTCCCATTGTTTTGGGGGAAAAAGACAGAAATTCCCTTTATTTAGAGGCAAAAAGGCAGAAATTCCCCTTATTTTGGAGCAAAAATGAAGAAATTTCACTTTTTAAGGCAAAAAGGTATGCATTCCCCTTATTTTCCGGCAAAAAGGCAAAAAATCACCGTATTTTGGAGCAAAATTGCAGACATTCCCCTAATTTTGAGGAAAAAGTCAGAAATTCCCTTTATTTTGGGGCAAAAATCAGAAATTCCCCTTAAGTTGGGGCAAAATTCCAGAAATTTCCTTTATTTTGGGGCAAAATTCCAGAAATTTCCTTTATTTTGGGGCAAAATAGCAGAAATTTACCTTATTTTGGGGCAAAATTGCAGAAATTTCCCTTATTTCGGGAAAAATTGCAGTAATTTCTCTTATTTTCAGGTAAAAAGGCTGAAATTTACGTTATTTTGGGGCAAAAAGGGAGAAATCCCCTTATTTTGGGGAAAATTGCAGAAATTTTCCTTATTTTGGGGCAAAAAGGCAGAAATTCCTATTATTTTGTGGCTAAAAGGCAGAAATTTCCCTTATTTTGAGGTAATAAGGCTTAAATTCCCTTTATTTTGGGGCAAAAATGCAGAAATTCTCCTTATTTTTGGGCAAGACTCAGAAATTCCACTTATTTTGTGGCAAAATTGCAGAAATTTCACTTATTTCAGGGAAAAAAGGCAGAAATTTCTTTTATTTTGGGGCAAAAAGCAGAAATTCCTAATATTTTGTGGCCAAAATTCAGAAACTTCCCTTATTTTGAGGCAAAAAGGCAGAAATTCCTCTTATTTTGGAGCAAAAATGAAGAAATTTCACTTTTTTATGGCAAAAAAGTATGCATTCCTTTTATTTTCAGGCAAAAAGGCAGAAATTCCATATATTTTGAGCAAAATTGCAGAAATTTCCCTAATTGTGGGGCAAAAATGGAGAAATTCCCTATATGTTGGGGCAATAAGACAGAAATTCTCCTTATTTTGGGGCAAAACTCAGAAATTGCACTTATTTTGGTGCAAAATTTTCAGAAATTTTACTTATTTCATCGAAAAAAGGCAGAAATCTTCCTTATTTTGGGCCAAAAAGGCAGAAATTACTAATATTTTGTGGCAAAAATGCAGAAATTCCCCTTATTTTGAGGTAAAAAGGCTGAAATTCCCTTTATTTGGGTGTAAAAAGGCAGAAATTCCCCTTATTTTGGAGCAAAAATGAAGAAATTTCCCTTTTATATGGCAAAAAGTTATGCATTCTTCATATTTTCAGACAAAAAGGCAGAAATTCCTTATATTTTGGGGCAAATGCAGAAATTCCCCTTATTTTGGGGCAAAAAGGCACAAATTTCCCTTATTTTCGGGCAAAATTGCAGAAATTTCATTTATTTCAGGGCAAAAAGTCAGAAATTCCCCTCATTTTGGGGCAAAAAGCAGAAATTTCTTTTATTATAGTACGAAATTGAAGAAATTTTCCTTATTTTGGAACAAAAAGGCAGAAATTCCCCATATTTTGGGCCAAAAGGCAGAAATTCTTCTTATTTTGAGGTAAAATGCAGAAAATTTTTTTATTTAGAGGTAAAATGCAGAAATTCCCCAAATATTGGGGGAAAATGCAGTAAATCCCTTTATTTTGGGGCTAAAAGGCAGAAATTCCCTGTATTTTGTAGCAAAATTGCAAAAATTCTCATAATTTTTGGGCAAAAAGGCAGAAATTCTCTCTATTTTGGGGCAAAAAGGCAGAAAATCTCCTTTTTTCGGAAGCAAAAAGTCAAAAATTCCCCTTATTTTGGGGCAAAATTGCAGAAATTTCCTTTACATTGGGGCAAAATTTCAGAAATTTCCCTTATTTTGGGGCAAAATTGCAGAAATTTCCTTTACATTGGAGCAAAATTGCAGAAATTTCCCTTATTTTGGGGCAAAATTGCAGAAATTTCACTTATTTCAGAAAAAAGGCAGAAATTTTCTTATTTTGGGGCAAAAACGCAGAAATTTCTTTTATTTTGGTACAAAATTGCAGAAATTTTTCTTATTTTGGGCCAAAAAGGCAGACATTCCCCATATTTTGGGGCAAAAAGGCAGAAATTCCCCTTATTTTGAGGTAAAAAGGCTTAAATTCCCTTTATTTTGGGGCAAAAATGCAGAAATTCTCCTTATTTTTGGGCAAAACTCAGAAATTCCACTGATTTTGTGGCAAATTTGCAGAAATTTCACTTATATCAGGGAAAAAAGGCAGAAATTTTCCTTATTTTGGGGCAAAAAGCAAAAATTCCTAATATTTTGTGGCCAAAATTCAGAAACTTCCCTTATTTTGAGGTAAAAAGGCTGAAATTCCCCTTATTTGGGGGCAAAAAGGCAGAAATTTTCCTTATTTTGGGGTAAAATTGCAGAAATTTCATTTATTTCAAAGCAAAAAGTCAGAAATTCCCCTTATTTTGGGTCAAAAAGCAGAAATTTCTTTTGTTATGGTACAAAAATAAAGAAATTTTCCTTATTTTCGAACAAAAAGGCAGAAATTCCCCATATTTTGGGGCAAAAGACAGAAATTCTTCTTATTTTGAGGTAAAATGCAGAAATTCCCCTTATTTAGAGGTAAAATGCAGAAATTCCCCAAATATTGGGAGAAAATGCAGAAATTCCCTATATTTTGGGGCTAAAAGGCAGAAATTCCCTTTATTTTGAAGCAAAATTGCAGAAATTCTCCTAATTTTCGGGCAAAAAGGCAGAAATTCTCCTCATTTTGGGGCAAAAACACAGAAAATCTCCTTTTTTCGGGAGCAAAAAGTCAGAAATTAACCTTATTTTGGGGCAGAATTGCAGAAATTTCCTTTACATTGGGGCAAAATTGCAAAAATTTCCCTTATTTTAGGGCAACATTGCAGAAATTTCACTTATTTCAAAAAAAAGGCAGAAATTTTCTTATTTTGGGGCAAAAAGACAGAAATTTCTTTTATTTTGGTACAAAATTGCAAAATTTTTCTTATTTTGGGGCAAAAAGGCAGAAATTCCCCATATTTTGGGGCAAAAAGGCAGAAATTCCCCTTATTTTGAGGTAAATAGGCTGAAATTCCCCTTATTTTCGGGCAAAAATTCAGAAATTCCCCTTATTTTGGGGCAAAAAGACAGAAATTTCATTTATTTTTGGGGAAAAGGCAGAAATTGCACTTATTTTGAGTCAAAAAGGTGGAAAATCCCCTTATTTTCGGGCAAAAATGAAGAAATTTCCCTTTTTTATGGCAAAAAGTAATACATTCCCTTTATTTTCAAGCCAAAAGGCAGAAATTCCTCGTATTTTAGAGCAAAATTGCAGAAATTCCCCTAATTTTGGGGCAAAAAGGCAGAAATTCCCCTTATTTTGAGGTAAAACTGCAGAAATTTCACTTATTTCGCGGCAAAATGGCAGAAATTCCCCTTATTTTCGGCGAAGAAGACAGAAAATCCCCGTAATTTGGAGCAAAATTGAAGAAATTCACCTAATTTTTGAGTAAAAAATACAGTAATTTTCTTTATTTTGGAGCAAAAAGGCAGGAATTCTCCTTATTTTGGGCCAAAACGCAAAAAGTCCTCTTATTTTAGGGCAAAATTACAGAAATTTGCCTTATTTGGGGGCAAAAAACAGAAATTCTTATTACTTTGGGGCAAAAATGAAGAAATTTCTTTTTTTTATGGCAAAAAGGTATGCATTCCCCTTATTTTCAAACAAAAAGGCAGAAATTCCTCGTATTTTAAAGCAAAATTGCAGAAATTCCCCTAATTGTGGTGCAAAAAGGCAGAAATTCCCATTATTCTGGGGCAAAAAGACAGAAATTCTTCTTATTTTGGGGCAAACCTCAGAAATTCCACTTATTTTGGGGCAAAATTCCA
Source organism: Micromys minutus (assembly GCF_963924665.1). NCBI lineage: Eukaryota > Metazoa > Chordata > Mammalia > Rodentia > Muridae > Micromys > Micromys minutus. Next base: position 243,151 of record NW_027667820.1, read on the forward strand.
GAAATTTCCCTTATTTTGGGGCAAAGTTGCAGAAATTTCACTTATTTTGGGGCAAAATTGCAGAAATTTCACTTATTTCAGGGAAAAAAGGCAGAATTTTTCTTTATTTTGTGGCAAAAATGCAGAAATTCCCCTTATTTTGAGGTAAAAAGGCTGAAATTCCCTTTATTTGGGGGCAAAAAGGCAGAAATTTCTATTATTTTGGGGCAAAATTGCAAAAATTTTACTTATTTCAGGGTAATAAGTCAGAAATTCCCTTTATTTTGGGGCAAAAAAGACAGAAATTCCCATTGTTTTGGGGGAAAAAGACAGAAATTCCCTTTATTTAGAGGCAAAAAGGCAGAAATTCCCCTTATTTTGGAGCAAAAATGAAGAAATTTCACTTTTTAAGGCAAAAAGGTATGCATTCCCCTTATTTTCCGGCAAAAAGGCAAAAAATCACCGTATTTTGGAGCAAAATTGCAGACATTCCCCTAATTTTGAGGAAAAAGTCAGAAATTCCCTTTATTTTGGGGCAAAAATCAGAAATTCCCCTTAAGTTGGGGCAAAATTCCAGAAATTTCCTTTATTTTGGGGCAAAATAGCAGAAATTTACCTTATTTTGGGGCAAAATTGCAGAAATTTCCCTTATTTCGGGAAAAATTGCAGTAATTTCTCTTATTTTCAGGTAAAAAGGCTGAAATTTACGTTATTTTGGGGCAAAAAGGGAGAAATCCCCTTATTTTGGGGAAAATTGCAGAAATTTTCCTTATTTTGGGGCAAAAAGGCAGAAATTCCTATTATTTTGTGGCTAAAAGGCAGAAATTTCCCTTATTTTGAGGTAATAAGGCTTAAATTCCCTTTATTTTGGGGCAAAAATGCAGAAATTCTCCTTATTTTTGGGCAAGACTCAGAAATTCCACTTATTTTGTGGCAAAATTGCAGAAATTTCACTTATTTCAGGGAAAAAAGGCAGAAATTTCTTTTATTTTGGGGCAAAAAGCAGAAATTCCTAATATTTTGTGGCCAAAATTCAGAAACTTCCCTTATTTTGAGGCAAAAAGGCAGAAATTCCTCTTATTTTGGAGCAAAAATGAAGAAATTTCACTTTTTTATGGCAAAAAAGTATGCATTCCTTTTATTTTCAGGCAAAAAGGCAGAAATTCCATATATTTTGAGCAAAATTGCAGAAATTTCCCTAATTGTGGGGCAAAAATGGAGAAATTCCCTATATGTTGGGGCAATAAGACAGAAATTCTCCTTATTTTGGGGCAAAACTCAGAAATTGCACTTATTTTGGTGCAAAATTTTCAGAAATTTTACTTATTTCATCGAAAAAAGGCAGAAATCTTCCTTATTTTGGGCCAAAAAGGCAGAAATTACTAATATTTTGTGGCAAAAATGCAGAAATTCCCCTTATTTTGAGGTAAAAAGGCTGAAATTCCCTTTATTTGGGTGTAAAAAGGCAGAAATTCCCCTTATTTTGGAGCAAAAATGAAGAAATTTCCCTTTTATATGGCAAAAAGTTATGCATTCTTCATATTTTCAGACAAAAAGGCAGAAATTCCTTATATTTTGGGGCAAATGCAGAAATTCCCCTTATTTTGGGGCAAAAAGGCACAAATTTCCCTTATTTTCGGGCAAAATTGCAGAAATTTCATTTATTTCAGGGCAAAAAGTCAGAAATTCCCCTCATTTTGGGGCAAAAAGCAGAAATTTCTTTTATTATAGTACGAAATTGAAGAAATTTTCCTTATTTTGGAACAAAAAGGCAGAAATTCCCCATATTTTGGGCCAAAAGGCAGAAATTCTTCTTATTTTGAGGTAAAATGCAGAAAATTTTTTTATTTAGAGGTAAAATGCAGAAATTCCCCAAATATTGGGGGAAAATGCAGTAAATCCCTTTATTTTGGGGCTAAAAGGCAGAAATTCCCTGTATTTTGTAGCAAAATTGCAAAAATTCTCATAATTTTTGGGCAAAAAGGCAGAAATTCTCTCTATTTTGGGGCAAAAAGGCAGAAAATCTCCTTTTTTCGGAAGCAAAAAGTCAAAAATTCCCCTTATTTTGGGGCAAAATTGCAGAAATTTCCTTTACATTGGGGCAAAATTTCAGAAATTTCCCTTATTTTGGGGCAAAATTGCAGAAATTTCCTTTACATTGGAGCAAAATTGCAGAAATTTCCCTTATTTTGGGGCAAAATTGCAGAAATTTCACTTATTTCAGAAAAAAGGCAGAAATTTTCTTATTTTGGGGCAAAAACGCAGAAATTTCTTTTATTTTGGTACAAAATTGCAGAAATTTTTCTTATTTTGGGCCAAAAAGGCAGACATTCCCCATATTTTGGGGCAAAAAGGCAGAAATTCCCCTTATTTTGAGGTAAAAAGGCTTAAATTCCCTTTATTTTGGGGCAAAAATGCAGAAATTCTCCTTATTTTTGGGCAAAACTCAGAAATTCCACTGATTTTGTGGCAAATTTGCAGAAATTTCACTTATATCAGGGAAAAAAGGCAGAAATTTTCCTTATTTTGGGGCAAAAAGCAAAAATTCCTAATATTTTGTGGCCAAAATTCAGAAACTTCCCTTATTTTGAGGTAAAAAGGCTGAAATTCCCCTTATTTGGGGGCAAAAAGGCAGAAATTTTCCTTATTTTGGGGTAAAATTGCAGAAATTTCATTTATTTCAAAGCAAAAAGTCAGAAATTCCCCTTATTTTGGGTCAAAAAGCAGAAATTTCTTTTGTTATGGTACAAAAATAAAGAAATTTTCCTTATTTTCGAACAAAAAGGCAGAAATTCCCCATATTTTGGGGCAAAAGACAGAAATTCTTCTTATTTTGAGGTAAAATGCAGAAATTCCCCTTATTTAGAGGTAAAATGCAGAAATTCCCCAAATATTGGGAGAAAATGCAGAAATTCCCTATATTTTGGGGCTAAAAGGCAGAAATTCCCTTTATTTTGAAGCAAAATTGCAGAAATTCTCCTAATTTTCGGGCAAAAAGGCAGAAATTCTCCTCATTTTGGGGCAAAAACACAGAAAATCTCCTTTTTTCGGGAGCAAAAAGTCAGAAATTAACCTTATTTTGGGGCAGAATTGCAGAAATTTCCTTTACATTGGGGCAAAATTGCAAAAATTTCCCTTATTTTAGGGCAACATTGCAGAAATTTCACTTATTTCAAAAAAAAGGCAGAAATTTTCTTATTTTGGGGCAAAAAGACAGAAATTTCTTTTATTTTGGTACAAAATTGCAAAATTTTTCTTATTTTGGGGCAAAAAGGCAGAAATTCCCCATATTTTGGGGCAAAAAGGCAGAAATTCCCCTTATTTTGAGGTAAATAGGCTGAAATTCCCCTTATTTTCGGGCAAAAATTCAGAAATTCCCCTTATTTTGGGGCAAAAAGACAGAAATTTCATTTATTTTTGGGGAAAAGGCAGAAATTGCACTTATTTTGAGTCAAAAAGGTGGAAAATCCCCTTATTTTCGGGCAAAAATGAAGAAATTTCCCTTTTTTATGGCAAAAAGTAATACATTCCCTTTATTTTCAAGCCAAAAGGCAGAAATTCCTCGTATTTTAGAGCAAAATTGCAGAAATTCCCCTAATTTTGGGGCAAAAAGGCAGAAATTCCCCTTATTTTGAGGTAAAACTGCAGAAATTTCACTTATTTCGCGGCAAAATGGCAGAAATTCCCCTTATTTTCGGCGAAGAAGACAGAAAATCCCCGTAATTTGGAGCAAAATTGAAGAAATTCACCTAATTTTTGAGTAAAAAATACAGTAATTTTCTTTATTTTGGAGCAAAAAGGCAGGAATTCTCCTTATTTTGGGCCAAAACGCAAAAAGTCCTCTTATTTTAGGGCAAAATTACAGAAATTTGCCTTATTTGGGGGCAAAAAACAGAAATTCTTATTACTTTGGGGCAAAAATGAAGAAATTTCTTTTTTTTATGGCAAAAAGGTATGCATTCCCCTTATTTTCAAACAAAAAGGCAGAAATTCCTCGTATTTTAAAGCAAAATTGCAGAAATTCCCCTAATTGTGGTGCAAAAAGGCAGAAATTCCCATTATTCTGGGGCAAAAAGACAGAAATTCTTCTTATTTTGGGGCAAACCTCAGAAATTCCACTTATTTTGGGGCAAAATTCCAGAAATTTCCCTTATTTTGGGGCAAAGTTGCAGAAATTTCACTTATTTTGGGGCAAAATTGCAGAAATTTCACTTATTTCAGGGAAAAAAGGCAGAATTTTTCTTTATTTTGTGGCAAAAATGCAGAAATTCCCCTTATTTTGAGGTAAAAAGGCTGAAATTCCCTTTATTTGGGGGCAAAAAGGCAGAAATTTCTATTATTTTGGGGCAAAATTGCAAAAATTTTACTTATTTCAGGGTAATAAGTCAGAAATTCCCTTTATTTTGGGGCAAAAAAGACAGAAATTCCCATTGTTTTGGGGGAAAAAGACAGAAATTCCCTTTATTTAGAGGCAAAAAGGCAGAAATTCCCCTTATTTTGGAGCAAAAATGAAGAAATTTCACTTTTTAAGGCAAAAAGGTATGCATTCCCCTTATTTTCCGGCAAAAAGGCAAAAAATCACCGTATTTTGGAGCAAAATTGCAGACATTCCCCTAATTTTGAGGAAAAAGTCAGAAATTCCCTTTATTTTGGGGCAAAAATCAGAAATTCCCCTTAAGTTGGGGCAAAATTCCAGAAAATTCCTTTATTTTGGGGCAAAATTCCAGAAATTTCCTTTATTTTGGGGCAAAATAGCAGAAATTTACCTTATTTTGGGGCAAAATTGCAGAAATTTCCCTTATTTCGGGCAAAATTGCAGTAATTTCTCTTATTTTCAGGTAAAAAGGCTGAAATTTACGTTATTTTGGGGCAAAAAGGGAGAAATCCCTTTATTTTGGGGAAAATTGCAGAAATTTTCCTTATTTTGGGGCAAAAAGGCAGAAATTCCTATTATTTTGTGGCTAAAAGGCAGAAATTTCCCTTATTTTGAGGTAATAAGGCTTAAATTCCCTTTATTTTGGGGCAAAAATGCAGAAATTCTCCTTATTTTTGGGCAAGACTCAGAAATTCCACTTATTTTGTGGCAAAATTGCAGAAATTTCACTTATTTCAGGGAAAAAAGGCAGAAATTTCTTTTATTTTGGGGCAAAAAGCAGAAATTCCTAATATTTTGTGGCCAAAATTCAGAAACTTCCCTTATTTTGAGGCAAAAAGGCAGAAATTCCCCTTATTTTGGAGCAAAAATGAAGAAATTTCACTTTTTTATGGCAAAAAAGTATGCATTCCTTTTATTTTCAGGCAAAAAGGCAGAAATTACATATATTTTGAGCAAAATTGCAGAAATTTCCCTAATTGTGGGGCAAAAATGGAGAAATTCCCTATATGTTGGTTCAATAAGACAGAAATTCTCCTTATTTTGGGGCAAAACTCAGAAATTCCACTTATTTTGGTGCAAAATTTTCAGAAATTTTACTTATTTCATCGAAAAAAGGCAGAAATCTTCCTTATTTTGGGCCAAAAAGGCAGAAATTACTAATATTTTGTGGCAAAAATGCAGAAATTCCCCTTATTTTGAGGTAAAAAGGCTGAAATTCCCTTTATTTGGGTGTAAAAAGGCAGAAATTCCCCTTATTTTGGAGCAAAAATGAAGAAATTTCCCTTTTATATGGCAAAAAGTTATGCATTCTTCATATTTTCAGACAAAAAGGCAGAAATTCCTTATATTTTGGGGCAAAAGGCAGAAATTCCCCTTATTTTGGGGCAAAAAGGCACAAATTTCCCTTATTTTCGGGCAAAATTGCAGAAATTTCATTTATTTCAGGGCAAAAAGTCAGAAATTCCCCTCATTTTGGGGCAAAAAGCAGAAATTTCTTTTATTATAGTACGAAATTGAAGAAATTTTCCTTATTTTGGAACAAAAAGGCAGAAATTCCCCATATTTTGGGCCAAAAGGCAGAAATTCTTCTTATTTTGAGGTAAAATGCAGAAATTTTTTTTATTTAGAGGTAAAATGCAGAAATTCCCCAAATATTGGGGGAAAATGCAGTAAATCCCTTTATTTTGGGGCTAAAAGGCAGAAATTCCCTGTATTTTGTAGCAAAATTGCAAAAATTCTCATAATTTTTGGGCAAAAAGGCAGAAATTCTCTCTATTTTGGGGCAAAAAGGCAGAAAATCTCCTTTTTTCGGAAGCAAAAAGTCAAAAATTCCCCTTATTTTGGGGCAAAATTGCAGAAATTTCCTTTACATTGGGGCAAAATTTCAGAAATTTCCCTTATTTTGGGGCAAAATTGCAGAAATTTCCTTTACATTGGAGCAAAATTGCAGAAATTTCCCTTATTTTGGGGCAAAATTGCAGAAATTTCACTTATTTCAGAAAAAAGGCAGAAATTTTCTTATTTTGGGGCAAAAACGCAGAAATTTCTTTTATTTTGGTACAAAATTGCAGAAATTTTTCTTATTTTGGGCCAAAAAGGCAGACATTCCCCATATTTTGGGGCAAAAAGGCAGAAATTCCCCTTATTTTGAGGTAAAAAGGCTGAAATTCCTTTTATTTTTGGGCAAAAAGTCAGAAATTCCCTTTATTTTGGGGCAAAAAGATAGAAATTTCGTTTATTTTTGGGGAAAAGGCAGAAATTTCACTTATTTTGAGTCAAAAAGGCGGAAAATCCCCTTATTAACGGGCAAAAATGAAGAAATTGTTCTTTGTTATGGCAAAAATTATACATACCTTTTATTTTTGGGCAAAAAGGCAGAAAGTCCCCATATTTTGGAGCAAAATTGCAGAAATTTCTCTAACTGTAGGGCAAAAAATGCAGAAAATCACCTTATTTTGGGGTAAAACTGCAGAAATTTCACTTATTTTGCGGCAAAATGGAAAAAATTTTCCTTATTTTCGGCGAAAAGAGAGAAAATCCCTGTATTATGGAGCAAAATTGCAGAAATTCACCTAATTTTGGAGTAAAATATACAGTAATTTTCTTTATTTAGGGGCAAAAAGGCAGAAATTCTCCTTATTTTGGGGCAAAAGGCAGAAATTCCCCTTATTTAAGGCAAGATTGAAGAAATTTCCATTTTTTTGGGGGCAAAAAACAGAAATTCCTTTTGTTTTGGGGCAAAATTGCAGAAATTTCTATTATTATGGAAAAATATTGCAGAAATTTCTCTTATTTTAGGGCAAAATTGCAGAAATTTCACTTATTTCAGAGAAAAAAAGCAAAAATTTTTCATATTTTGGGGCAAAAATGCAGACATTCCCATTATTTTGGGGCAAAAAGACAGAAATTCACCTTATTTATGAGTAAAATTGCAGAAATTTCACATATTTCAGGGCAAAAAGGCAGAAATTTTCCTTATTTTGGGGCAAAATTGCAGAAATTTCACTTATTTCAGGGTAATAAGTCAGAAATTTTCTTTATTTTCGGGCAAAAAAGACAGAAATTCTCTTTGTTTGGGAAAAAAAGACAGAAATTCCACTTATTTAGAGGCAAAAAGGCAGAAATTCTTTTTATTTTGGAGCAACAATGTAGAAATTTCCCTTTTTTATGGCAAAAAAGTATGCATTCCACTTATTTTCGAGCAAAAAGGTTGAAATTCTCTGTATTTTGGAGCAAAATTGCAGAAATTCTTCTAATTGTGGGGCAAAAAGGCAGAAATTCCCTATATGTTGGGGCAAAAAAAAAGAAATTTCACTTATTTTGGGGCAAAACTCAGAAATTCCACTTATTTTGAGGCAAAATTCCAGAAATTTCCATTATTTTTGGGCAAAATTGCAGAAATTTCACTTATTTTGGGGCAAAATTGCAGAAATTTCACTTATTTCAGAGAAAAAAAGCAAAAATTTTTCTTATTTTGGGGCAAAAATGAAGAAATTCCCTTTATTTTGGGGGCAAAAATCAGAAATTCCCCTTATTTTGGGGCAAAATTCCATAAATTTCCTTTATTTTGGGGCAAAATTGCAGAAATTTACCTTATTTATGGGCAAAATTGCAGAAATTTCCCTTATTTGGGGCAAAATTGCAGTAATTTCACTTATTTTCAGGTATAAAGGATGAAATTTCCTTTATTTTGGGGCAAAAAAGGAGAAATTCCCCTTATTTTGGGGCAAAATTGCAGAAATTTTCCTTATTATGGGGCCAAAAGGCAGAAATTCCATATAATTTGTGGCAAAAATGCAGAAATTCCCCTTATTTTGAGGTAAAAATGCAGAAATTCCCCTTATTTTGAGGTAAAAAGGCTGAATATCCCCTTATTTGGGGGCAAAAAAGACAGAAATTCCTTTTGTTTTGGGGGAAAAAGACAGAAATTCCACTTATTTAGAGGCAAAAAGGCAGATATTCCCCTTATTTTGTAGCAAAAATGAAGAAATTTTTCTTTTATATGGCAAAAAGGTATGCATTCCCCTTATTTTCGGGCAAAAAGGCAGAAATTTCTTGTGTTTTGGAACAAAATTGCAGAAATTCCCCTAACTGTGCGGAAAAGGCAGAAACTTTTTATATGTTGGTGCAAAAAAACAAAAATTCTCCTTATTTTGGGGCAAAACTCAGAAATTCCACTTATTTTGGGGCAAAATTGCAGAAATTTCACTTATTTCAGGGAAAAAAGGCAGAAATTTTCCTTATTTTGGGGCAAAAAGGCAGAAATTACTAATATTTTGTGGCAAAAATGCAGAAATTCCCCTTATTTTGAGGTAAAAAGGCTGAAATTCCCCTTATTTGGGTGTAAAAAGGCAGAAATTCCCCTTATTTTGGAGCAAAAATGAAGAAATTTCCCTTTTATATGGCAAAAAGGTATGCATTCTTCATATTTTCAGACAAAAAGGCAGAAATTCCTTATATTTTGGGGCAAAAGGCAGAAATTCCCCTTATTTTGGGGCAAAAAGGCACAAATTTCCCTTATTTTCGGGCAAAATTGCAGAAATTTCATTTACTTCAGGGCAAAAAGTCAGAAATTCCCCTCATTTTAGGGCAAAAAGCAGAAATTTCTTTTATTATAGTACAAAATTGAAGAAATTTTCCTTATTTTGGAACAAAAAGGCAGAAATTCCCCATATTTTGGGGAAAAAGGCAGAAATTCTTCTTATTTTGAGGTAAAATGCAGAAATTTTTTTTATTTAGAGGTAAAATGCAAAAATTTTCCAAATATTGGGGGAAAATGCAGTAATTCCCTTTATTTTGGGGCTAAAAGGCAGAAATTCCCCGTATTTTGTAGCAAAATTGCAAAAATTCTCATAATTTTTGGGCAAAAAGGCAGAAATTCTCTCTATTTTGGGGCAAAAATACAGAAAATCTCCTTTTTTTGGGAGCAAAAAGTCAAAAATTCCCCTTATTTTGGGGCAAAATTGCAGAAATTTTCTTTACATTGGGGCAAAATTTCAGAAATTTCCCTTATTTTGGGGCAAAATTGCAGAAATTTCCTTTACATTGGAGCAAAATTGCAGAAATTTCCCTTATTTTGGGGCAAAATTGCAGAAATTTCACTTATTTCAGAAAAAAGGCAGAAATTTTCTTATTTTGGGCCAAAAAGGCAGAAATTTCTTTTATTTTGGTACAAAATTGCAGAAATTTTTCTTATTTTGGGCCAGAAAGGCAGAAATTCCCCATATTTTGGGGCAAAAAGGCAGAAATTCCCCTTATTTTGAGGTAAAAAGGCTGAAATTCCTTTTATTTTTGGGCAAAAAGTCAGAAATTCCCTTTATTTTGGGGCAAAAAGATAGAAATTTCGTTTATTTTTGGGGAAAAGGCAGAAATTTCATTTGTTTTGAGTCAAAAAGGCGGAAAATCCCCTTATTAACGGGCAAAAATGAAGAAATTGTTCTTTGTTATGGCAAAAATTATACATACCTTTTATTTTGGGCAAAAAGGCAGAAATTACCCGTATTTTGGAACAAAATTGCAGAAATTTCCCTAATTTTAGGGCAAAAATGCAGAAAATCCCCTTATTTTGGGGTAAAACTGCAGAAATTTCACTTATTTCACGGCAAAATGGCAGAAATTTTCCTTATTATCGGCGAAAAGAGAGAAAATCCCCATATTATGGAGCAAAATTGCAGAAATTCACCCAATTTTGGAGTAAAATATACAGTAATTTTCTTTATTTAGGGGCAAAAAAGCAGAAATTCTCCTTATTTTAGGGCAAAAGGCAGATATTCCCCTTATTTAAGGCAAGATTGAAGAAATTTCCCTTTTTTGGGGGCAAAAAACAGAAATTCCTTTTATTTTGGGGCAAAATTGCAGAAATTTCTATTATTATGGGGAAATATTGCAGAAATTTCTCTTATTTTAGGGCAAAATTGCAGAAATTTCACTTATTTCAGAAAAAAGGCAGAAATTTTCTTATTTTGGGGCAAAAAGGCAGAAATTTCTTTTATTTTGGTACAAAATTGCAGAAATTTTTCTTATTTTGGGCCAAAAAGGCAGAAATTCCCCATATTTTGGGGCAAAAAGGCAGAAATTCCCCTTATTTTGAGGTAAAAAGGCTGAAATTCCTTTTATTTTTGGGCAAAAAGTCAGAAATTCCCTTTATTTTGGGGCAAAAAGATAGAAATTTCGTTTATTTTTGGGGAAAAGGCAGAAATTTCACTTGTTTTGAGTCAGAAAGGCGGAAAATCCCCTTATTAACGGGCAAAAATGAAGAAATTGTTCTTTGTTATGGCAAAAATTATACATACCTTTTATTTTTGGGCAAAAAGGCAGAAATTCCCCATATTTTGGAACAAAATTGCAGAAATTTCCCTAATTATAGGGCAAAAATGCAGAAAATCCCCTTATTTTGGGGTAAAACTGCAGAAATTTCACTTATTTCACGGCAAAATGGCAGAAATTTTTCTTATTTTCGGCGAAAAGAGAGAAAATCCCTGTATTATGGAGCAAAATTGCAGAAATTCACCCAATTTTGGAGTAAAATATACAGTAATTTTCTTTATTTAGGGGCAAAAAAGCAGAAATTCTCCTTATTTTAGGGCAAAAGGCAGAAATTCCCCTTATTTAAGGCAAGATTGAAGAAATTTCCCTTTTTGGGGGCAAAAAACAGAAATTCCTTTTATTTTGGGGCAAAATTGCAGAAATTTCTATTATTATGGGGAAATATTGCAGAAATTTCTCTTATTTTAGGGCAAAATTGCAGAAATTTCACTTATTTCAGAGAAAAAAAGCAAAAATTTTTCATATTTTGGGGCAAAAATGCAGACATTCCCATTATTTTGGGGCAAAAAGACAGAAATTCACCTTATTTATGAGTAAAATTGCAGAAATTTTACATATTTCAGGACAAAAAGGCAGAAATTTTCTTTATTTTGGGGCAAAATTGCAGAAATTTCACTTATTTCAGGGTAATAAGTCAGAAATTTTCTTTATTTTCGGGCAAAAAAGACAGAAATTCTTTTTGTTTTGGGAAAAAAAGACAGAAATTCCACTTATTTAGAGGCAAAAAGGCAGAAAATCCCCTTATTTTGGAGCAACAATGTAGAAATTTCCCTTTTTAATGGCAAAAAAGTATGCATTCCACTTATTTTCGAGCAAAAAGGTTGAAATTCTCTGTATTTTGGAGCAAAATTGCAGAAATTCCCTTAATTGTGGAGCAAAAAGGCAGAAATTCCCTATATGTTGGAGCAAAAAAAAAAAAAGAAATTTCACTTATTTTTGGGCAAAACTCAGAAATTCCACTTATTTTGAGGCATAATTCCAAGAATTTCCATTATTTTTGGGCAAAATTGCAGAAATTTCACTTATTTTGGGGCAAAATTGCAGAAATTTCACTTATTTCAGAGAAAAAAAGCAAAAATTTTTCTTATTTTGGGGCAAAAAGGAAGAAATTCCCTTTATTTTGGGGCAAAAATCAGAAATTCCCTTTATTTTGGGGCAAAATTCCATAAATTTCCTTTATTTTGGTGCAAAATTGCAGAAATTTACCTTATTTTGGGGCAAAATTGCAGAAATTTCCCTTATTTGGGGCAAAATTGCAGTAATTTCACTTATTTTCAGGTAAAAAGGCTGAAATTTCCTTTATTTTGGGGCAAAAAAGGAGAAATTCCCCTTATTTTGGGGCAAAATTGCAGAAATTTTCCTTATTATGGGGCAAAAAGGCAGAAATTCCGTATAATTTGTGGCAAAAATGCAGAAATTCCCCTTATTTTGAGGTAAAAATGCAGAAATTCCCCTTATTTTGAGGTAAAAAGGCTGAAAATCCCCTTATTTGGGGGCAAAAAAACAGAAATTCCTTTTGTTTTGGGGGAAAAAGACAGAAATTCCACTTATTTAGAGGCAAACAGGCAGATATTCCCCTTATTTTGTAGCAAAAATGAAGAAATTTTTCTTTTATATGGCAAAAAGGTATGCATTCCCCTTATTTTCGGGCAAAAAGGCAGAAATTTCTCGTATTTTGGAACAAAATTGCAGAAATTCCCCTAACTGTGCGGAAAAGGCAGAAACTCCCTATATGTTGGCGCAAAAAAACAGAAATTCTCCTTATTTTGGGGCAAAACTCAGAAATTCCACTTATTTTGGGGCAAAATTGCAGAAATTTTACTTATTTCAGGGAAAAAAGGCAGAAATTTTCCTTATTTTGGGGCAAAAAGGCAGAAGTTATTAATATTTTGTGGCAAAAATGCAGAAATTCCCCTTATTTTGAGGTAAAAAGGCTGAAATTCCCCTTATTTGGGGGCAAAAAGGTAGAAATTTCCCTTATTTTGGGGCAAAATTGCAGAAATTTCACTTATTTCTGGGTAATAAGTCAGAAATTCCCCTTATTTTGGGGCAAAAGTCAGAAATTCTCTTTGTTTTGGGGGAAAAATACAGAAATTCCACTTATTTAGAGGCAAAAAGGCAGAAATTCCCCTTTTTTTCAAGCAAAAATGAAGAAATTTCACTTTTTTATGGCAAAAAGTTATGCATTCTTTTTATTTTCGGGCAAAAAGGCAGAAATTCCCCGTATTTTGGAGCAAAATTGCAGGTTTCCCATAATTTTGGGGCAAAAGGTAGAAATTTTCTATATTTTGGGGCAAAAATCAGAAATTCCCCTTATTTTGGGGCAAAATTCCAGAAATTTCCTTTGTTTTGGGGCAAAATTGCAGAAATTTACCGTATTTGGGGGCAAAATTGCAGAAATTTTTTTTATTTGGGGCAAAATTTCAGTAATTTCACTTATTTTCAGGTAAAAAGGCTGAAATTTCCTTTATTTAGTGCAAAAAAGGAGAAATTCCCCTTATTTTGGGGCATAAAGGCAGAAATTCCCTAAATTTTGTGGCAAAAATGCAGAAATTTTCTTTATTTAGAGGTAAAAAGGATGAAACTCTTCTTATTTAGGAGCAAAAAGGCAGAAATTTCCCTTATTTTGGTGCAAAATTGCAGAAATTTTACTTATTTTTGGGTAATAAGTCAGAAATTCCCATTTTTTGGGGGCAAAAAAGACAGAAATTCCCTTTGTTTTGGGGGAAAAATACAGAAATTCCACTTATTTAGAGACAAAAACAGAAATTCCCCTTATTTTGGAGCAAAAATTAAGAAATTTCACTTTTTTATGGCAAAAAGGTATGCATTCCCCTTATTTTCGGGAAAAAGGCAGAAATTTTCCTTATTTTGGAGCAAAATTGCAGAAATTCTCGTAATTTTGGGGCAAAACCTGAAATTCCCTTTATTTTGGGGCAAAAATCAGAAATTCCTCTTATTTTGAGGCAAAATTCCAGAAAATTTCTTTATTTTGGGGCAAAATTGCATGAATTTACCTTATTTTGCCGCAAAATTGCAGAAATTTCTCTTATTTAGGGCAAAATTGCAGAAATTTCACTTATTTTCAGGTAAAAAAACTAAAATTTCCTTTATTTTGGGGCAAAAGGGAGAAATTCCCCTTATTTTGTGGCAAAATTGCAGAAATTTCACTTTTTTATGGCAAAAAGTTATGCATTCCCCCTTATTTCCGGGCAAAAAGGCAGAAATTCCCCGTATGTTGGAGCAAAATTGCAGAAAATCCCCTAATTGTGGGGCAAAAATGCAGAAATTTCCTATATGTTGGGAAAAAAGATAGAAATTTTCCTTATTTTGGGGCAAAACTCAGAAATTCCACTTATTTTGGGGCAAAATTGCAGAAATTTTACTTATTTCAGGGTAATAAGTCAGAAATTCTCCTCATTTTGAAGAAAAAAGACAGAAATTCTTTTTGTTTTAGGGGAAAAAGACAGAAATTCCACTTATTTAGAGGCAAAAGGCAGAAATTCCTTTTATTTTGGAGCAAAAATGAAGAAATTTCCTTTTTATATGGCAAAAAGGTATGCATTCCCCTTATTTTCGGGCAAAAAATCAGAAATTCCCCGTATTCTGGAGCAAAATTGCAGAAATTCCACTAATTTTGGGGCAAAAGGCAGAAATTACCTTTATTTTGTGGCAAAAATCAGAAATTCCCTTTATTTTGGGGCAAAATTCCAGAAATTTTCTTTATTTTGGGGCAAAATTGCAGAAATTTCCCTTTTTTTGAGGTATTAAGGTTGAAATTCCTCTTATTTGGGGCAAAAAGGCAGAAATTACCCTTATTTTGGGGTAAAATTGCAGAAATTTCAAATATTTCACGGCAAAATGGCAGAAATTCCCCTTATTTTAAGGCAAAAAGATGAAATCCCTAATTTTTGGCTAAAATTGAAGAAATTTCACTTATTTCGGGACAAAAAGGCAGAAATTCCAATTAATTTCGGGCAAAAAGTAGAAGTGACCCGTATTTTGGAGCAAAATTGCAGAAATTCCTCTAATATTGGTGCAAAAATGCAAAAATTCCCTTTATTTTGGGGCAAAAAGGCAGAAATTCTCCATATTTTGGTGCAAAAATCAGAAATTTCCCTTATTTTGAGGTAAAATACTAAAAGTCCCCATATTTTGTGGCAAAAGGCAGAAATTTCTCTTATTTTGGGGCAAATTTGCAGAAATTTCACTTATTTCAGGGTAATTAGTCAGAAATTTTTCTTATTTTGGGGCAAAAAGACAGAAATTCTTATTTTGGATATAACTCAGAAATTCCACTTATTTTGGGGCAAAATTGCAGAAATTTCACTTATTTCAGGGAAAAAAGGCAGAAATTTTCCTCATTTTGGGGCAAAAAGGCAGAAATTCCTAATATTTTGTGGCAAAAATGCAGAAATTCCCCTTATGTTGAGGTAAAAGCTGAAATTTTACTTATTTGGGGGCAAAAAGGCAGAAATTTCCCTTATTTTGGGGCAAAATTGCAGAAATTTCACTTATTTCAGGGTAATAAGTCAGAAATTCCCCTTATTTTGGGGCAAAAAAGTCAGAAATTCCCTTTGTTTTGGGGGAAAAAGACAGAAATTCCACTTATTTAGAGGCAAAAATGCAAAAATTCCCCTTATTTTGGAGCAAAAATGAAGAAATTTCCTTTTTTTATGGCAAAAAGGTATGCATTCCCCTTATTTTCGGGCAAAAATGCAGAAATTTCCCGTATTTTGGAGCAAAATTGCAGAAATTTTCCTAATTTTGGGGCAAAAGTCAGAAATTCCCTTTATTTTGGGGCAAAAATCAGAAATTCCTCTTATATTGGGAAAAAATTCCAGAAATTTCCTTTATTTTGGGGCAAAATTGCAGAAATTTTACTTATTTTTGGGTAATAAGTCAGAAATTCCCATTTTTTGGGGGCAAAAAAGACAGAAATTCCCTTTGTTTTGGGGGAAAAATACAGAAATTCCACTTATTTAGAGACAAAAACAGAAATTCCCCTTATTTTGGAGCAAAAATTAAGAAATTTCACTTTTATATGGCAAAAAGGTATGCATTCCCCTTATTTTCGGGAAAAAGGCAGAAATTTTCCTTATTTTGGAGCAAAATTGCAGAAATTCTCGTAATTTTGGGGCAAAACCTGAAATTCCCTTTATTTTGGGGCAAAAATCAGAAATTCCTCTTATTTTGAGGCAAAATTCCAGAAAATTTCTTTATTTTGGGGCAAAATTGCATGAATTTACCTTATTTTGCCGCAAAATTGCAGAAATTTCTCTTATTTAGGGCAAAATTGCAGAAATTTCACTTATTTTCAGGTAAAAAAACTAAAATTTCCTTTATTTTGGGGCAAAAGGGAGAAATTCCCCTTATTTTGTGGCAAAATTGCAGAAATTTCACTTTTTTATGGCAAAAAGTTATGCATTCCCCCTTATTTCCGGGCAAAAAGGCAGAAATTCCCCGTATGTTGGAGCAAAATTGCAGAAAATCCCCTAATTGTGGGGCAAAAATGCAGAAATTTCCTATATGTTGGGAAAAAAGATAGAAATTTTCCTTATTTTGGGGCAAAACTCAGAAATTCCACTTATTTTGGGGCAAAATTGCAGAAATTTTACTTATTTCAGGGTAATAAGTCAGAAATTCTCCTCATTTTGAAGAAAAAAGACAGAAATTCTTTTTGTTTTAGGGGAAAAAGACAGAAATTCCACTTATTTAGAGGCAAAAGGCAGAAATTCCTTTTATTTTGGAGCAAAAATGAAGAAATTTCCTTTTTATATGGCAAAAAGGTATGCATTCCCCTTATTTTCGGGCAAAAAATCAGAAATTCCCCGTATTCTGGAGCAAAATTGCAGAAATTCCACTAATTTTGGGGCAAAAGGCAGAAATTACCTTTATTTTGTGGCAAAAATCAGAAATTCCCTTTATTTTGGGGCAAAATTCCAGAAATTTTCTTTATTTTGGGGCAAAATTGCAGAAATTTCCCTTTTTTTGAGGTATTAAGGTTGAAATTCCTCTTATTTGGGGCAAAAAGGCAGAAATTACCCTTATTTTGGGGTAAAATTGCAGAAATTTCAAATATTTCACGGCAAAATGGCAGAAATTCCCCTTATTTTAAGGCAAAAAGATGAAATCCCTAATTTTTGGCTAAAATTGAAGAAATTTCACTTATTTCGGGACAAAAAGGCAGAAATTCCAATTAATTTCGGGCAAAAAGTAGAAGTGACCCGTATTTTGGAGCAAAATTGCAGAAATTCCTCTAATATTGGTGCAAAAATGCAAAAATTCCCTTTATTTTGGGGCAAAAAGGCAGAAATTCTCCATATTTTGGTGCAAAAATCAGAAATTTCCCTTATTTTGAGGTAAAATACTAAAAGTCCCCATATTTTGTGGCAAAAGGCAGAAATTTCTCTTATTTTGGGGCAAATTTGCAGAAATTTCACTTATTTCAGGGTAATTAGTCAGAAATTTTTCTTATTTTGGGGCAAAAAGACAGAAATTCTTATTTTGGATATAACTCAGAAATTCCACTTATTTTGGGGCAAAATTGCAGAAATTTCACTTATTTCAGGGAAAAAAGGCAGAAATTTTCCTCATTTTGGGGCAAAAAGGCAGAAATTCCTAATATTTTGTGGCAAAAATGCAGAAATTCCCCTTATGTTGAGGTAAAAGCTGAAATTTTACTTATTTGGGGGCAAAAAGGCAGAAATTTCCCTTATTTTGGGGCAAAATTGCAGAAATTTCACTTATTTCAGGGTAATAAGTCAGAAATTCCCCTTATTTTGGGGCAAAAAAGTCAGAAATTCCCTTTGTTTTGGGGGAAAAAGACAGAAATTCCACTTATTTAGAGGCAAAAATGCAAAAATTCCCCTTATTTTGGAGCAAAAATGAAGAAATTTCCTTTTTTTATGGCAAAAAGGTATGCATTCCCCTTATTTTCGGGCAAAAATGCAGAAATTTCCCGTATTTTGGAGCAAAATTGCAGAAATTTTCCTAATTTTGGGGCAAAAGTCAGAAATTCCCTTTATTTTGGGGCAAAAATCAGAAATTCCTCTTATATTGGGAAAAAATTCCAGAAATTTCCTTTATTTTGGGGCAAAATTGCAGAAATTTTACTTATTTTTGGGTAATAAGTCAGAAATTCCCATTTTTTGGGGGCAAAAAAGACAGAAATTCCCTTTGTTTTGGGGGAAAAATACAGAAATTCCACTTATTTAGAGACAAAAACAGAAATTCCCCTTATTTTGGAGCAAAAATTAAGAAATTTCACTTTTATATGGCAAAAAGGTATGCATTCCCCTTATTTTCGGGAAAAAGGCAGAAATTTTCCTTATTTTGGAGCAAAATTGCAGAAATTCTCGTAATTTTGGGGCAAAACCTGAAATTCCCTTTATTTTGGGGCAAAAATCAGAAATTCCTCTTATTTTGAGGCAAAATTCCAGAAAATTTCTTTGTTTTGGGGCAAAATTGCATGAATTTACCTTATTTTGCCGCAAAATTGCAGAAATTTCTCTTATTTAGGGCAAAATTGCAGAAATTTCACTTATTTTCAGGTAAAAAAACTAAAATTTCCTTTATTTTGGGGCAAAAGGGAGAAATTCCCCTTATTTTGTGGCAAAATTGCAGAAATTTCACTTTTTTATGGCAAAAAGTTATGCATTCCCCCTTATTTCCGGGCAAAAAGGCAGAAATTCCCCGTATGTTGGAGCAAAATTGCAGAAAATCCCCTAATTGTGGGGCAAAAATGCAGAAATTTCCTATATGTTGGGAAAAAAGATAGAAATTTTCCTTATTTTGGGGCAAAACTCAGAAATTCCACTTATTTTGGGGCAAAATTGCAGAAATTTTACTTATTTCAGGGTAATAAGTCAGAAATTCTCCTCATTTTGAAGAAAAAAGACAGAAATTCTTTTTGTTTTAGGGGAAAAAGACAGAAATTCCACTTATTTAGAGGCAAAAGGCAGAAATTCCTTTTATTTTGGAGCAAAAATGAAGAAATTTCCTTTTTATATGGCAAAAAGGTATGCATTCCCCTTATTTTCGGGCAAAAAATCAGAAATTCCCCGTATTCTGGAGCAAAATTGCAGAAATTCCACTAATTTTGGGGCAAAAGGCAGAAATTACCTTTATTTTGTGGCAAAAATCAGAAATTCCCTTTATTTTGGGGCAAAATTCCAGAAATTTTCTTTATTTTGGGGCAAAATTGCAGAAATTTCCCTTTTTTTGAGGTATTAAGGTTGAAATTCCTCTTATTTGGGGCAAAAAGGCAGAAATTACCCTTATTTTGGGGTAAAATTGCAGAAATTTCAAATATTTCACGGCAAAATGGCAGAAATTCCCCTTATTTTAAGGCAAAAAGATGAAATCCCTAATTTTTGGCTAAAATTGAAGAAATTTCACTTATTTCGGGACAAAAAGGCAGAAATTCCAATTAATTTCGGGCAAAAAGTAGAAGTGACCCGTATTTTGGAGCAAAATTGCAGAAATTCCTCTAATATTGGTGCAAAAATGCAAAAATTCCCTTTATTTTGGGGCAAAAAGGCAGAAATTCTCCATATTTTGGTGCAAAAATCAGAAATTTCCCTTATTTTGAGGTAAAATACTAAAAGTCCCCATATTTTGTGGCAAAAGGCAGAAATTTCTCTTATTTTGGGGCAAATTTGCAGAAATTTCACTTATTTCAGGGTAATTAGTCAGAAATTTTTCTTATTTTGGGGCAAAAAGACAGAAATTCTTATTTTGGATATAACTCAGAAATTCCACTTATTTTGGGGCAAAATTGCAGAAATTTCACTTATTTCAGGGAAAAAAGGCAGAAATTTTCCTCATTTTGGGGCAAAAAGGCAGAAATTCCTAATATTTTGTGGCAAAAATGCAGAAATTCCCCTTATGTTGAGGTAAAAGCTGAAATTTTACTTATTTGGGGGCAAAAAGGCAGAAATTTCCCTTATTTTGGGGCAAAATTGCAGAAATTTCACTTATTTCAGGGTAATAAGTCAGAAATTCCCCTTATTTTGGGGCAAAAAAGTCAGAAATTCCCTTTGTTTTGGGGGAAAAAGACAGAAATTCCACTTATTTAGAGGCAAAAATGCAAAAATTCCCCTTATTTTGGAGCAAAAATGAAGAAATTTCCTTTTTTTATGGCAAAAAGGTATGCATTCCCCTTATTTTCGGGCAAAAATGCAGAAATTTCCCGTATTTTGGAGCAAAATTGCAGAAATTTTCCTAATTTTGGGGCAAAAGTCAGAAATTCCCTTTATTTTGGGGCAAAAATCAGAAATTCCTCTTATATTGGGAAAAAATTCCAGAAATTTCCTTTATTTTGGGGCAAAATTAAAGAAATTTACTTTATTTTGGGGCAAAATAGCAGAAATTTCCCTTATTTGGGGCAAAATTGCATTAATTTCACTTATTTTCAGGTAAAAAGGCTGAAATTTCCTTTATTTTGGGGCAAAAAAGGAGAAATTCCCCTTATTTTGGGGCAAAATTGCAGAAATTTTTCTTATTATGGGGCAAAAAAGCAGAAATTTCTAATATTTTGTGGCAAAAATGCAGAAATTCCCCATATTCTGAGATAAAAAGGCTGAAATTCCCCTTATTTGGGGGCAAAAAGGCAGAAACTTCCCTTATTTTGGGGCAAAATTGCAGAAATTTCACTTAATTCAACGTAATAAGTCAGAAATTCCTCTTATTTTAGGGAAAAAAGACAGAAATTCTTTTTGTTTTGGGGGAAAAGACAGTAATTCCACTTATTTAGAGGCAAAAAGGCAGAAATTCCCCTTATTTTGGAGCAAAAATGAAGAAATTTCCCTTTTATATGGCAAAAAGATATGCATTCCCCTTATTTTCGGGCAAAAAGGCAGTAATTCCCCGTATTTTGGAGCACAATTGCAGAAATTCCCCTAATTTTGGGGCAAAAGGCTGAAATTCCCTTTATTTTGGAACAAAAATCAGAAATTCCCCTTATTTTGTGGCAAAATTCCAGAAATTTTCTTTATTTTGGGGCAAAATTGCAGAAATTTACCTTATTTTGGGGCAAAATTGCAGAAATTTACCTTATTTTGGGGCAAAATTGCAGAAATTACTCTTATTTGGGGTAAAATTGCAGAAATTTCATTTGTTTTCATGAAAAAAGGCTGAAATTTCCTTTATTTTGGGGCAAAAAGAGAGAAATTTTCCTTATTTTGGGTCAAAATTGCATAAATTTTTCTTACTTTTGGGCAAAAAGGCAGAAATTCCGTATATTTTGTGGCAAAAATGCAGAACTTTCCCTTATTTTGAGGTAATAAGGTTGAAATTCCCCTTATTTTGGGGCAAAAAGGCAGAAATTCTTCTTATTTTGGGGTAAAATTGCAGAAATTTCAAATATTTCAGGGCAAAATTGCAGAAATTCCCTTTATTTTGGGGCAAAAAGATGAAATCCCTAATTTTTGGCTAAAATTGAAGAAATTTCACTTATTTCGGGACAAAAAGTCAGAAATTCCAATTAATTTCAGGCAAAAAAGCAGAAGTGACCCATATTTTGGATCAAAATTGCAGAAATTCCTCTAATATTGGTGTAAAAATGCAAAAATTCCCTTTATTTTGGGGCAAAAAGGCAGAAATTCTCCATATTTTGGTGCAAAAATCAGAAACTTCCCTTATTTTGAGGTAAAATACTGAAAGTCCCCATATTTTGGGGCAAAAGGCAGAAATTTCCCTTTATTTGGGGCAAATTTGCAGAAATTTCACTTATTTCAGAGTAATAAGTCAGAAATTTTCTTTATTTTGGGGCAAAAAAAGACAGAAATTTTCTTCTGTTTTGGGTGAAAAAGACAGAAATTCCACTTATTTAGAGGCAAAAATGCAGAAATTCCCCTTATTTTGGAGCAAACATGAAGAAATTTCCCTTTTATATGGCAAAAAGGTATGCATTCCCCTAATTTTCAGGCAAAAAGAAAGAAATTCCCCGTATTTTGGAGCAAAATTGTAGAAATTCTTCTAATTTTGGGGCAAAAAGGCAGAAATTGTCTACATGTTGGGGCAAAAAGACAGAAATTCTCCTTATTTTGGGGCACAACACAGAAATTCCACTTTTTTGGGGCAAAATTGCAGAAATTTCACTTATTTCAGGGAAAAAAGGCAGAAATTTTCCTAATTTTGTGGCAAAAAGGCAGAAATTCCTAATATTTTGTGGCAAAAATGCAGAAATTCCCCTTATTTTGAGGTAAAAAGGCTGAAATTCCCTTTATTTGGGGGCAAAAGGCAGAAATTTCCCTTATTTTGGGGCAATATTGCAGAAATTTCACTTATTTAAGGGTAATAACTCAGAAATTCCCCTTATTTTGGGACAAAAAAGTCAGAAATTCCTTTTGTTTTTGGGGAAAAAGACAGAAATTACACTTATTTAGAGGCAAAATGGCAGAAATTCCCCTTATTTTGGAGCAAAAATGAAGAAATTTCCCTGTTTTGTGGCAAAAATGTATGCATTCCCCTTATTTTCAGGCAAAAAGACAGAAATTTCCCGTATTTTGGAGCAAAATTGCAGAAATTCTCCTAATTTTGGGGCAAAAGGCAGAAATTCCCTTTATTTTGGGGCAAAAATCAGAAATTCTTCTTATTTTGGGGAAAATTCCAGAAATTTCCTTTATTTTGGGGCAAAATTGCAGAAATTTACCTTATTTTGAGGCAAAATTGCAGAAATTTCCATTATTTGGGGCAAAATTGCAGTAATTTCACTTATTTTCAGGTAAAAAGGCTGAAATTTCCTTTATTTTGGGGCAAAAAAGGAGAAATTCCGCTTATTTTGGGGCAAAATTGCAGAAATTTCACTTATTTCAGGGTAATAAGTCAGAAATTACCTTTATTTTACGGAAAAAAGACAGAAATTCTTTTTGTTTTGGGGGAAAATAACAGAAATTCCACTTATTTAGAGGCAAAAAGGCAGAAATTCCCCTTATTTTGGAGCAAAAATGAAGAAATTTCCCTTTTATATGGCAAAAAGGTATGCATTCCTCTTATTTTCGGGCAAAAAGGCAGAAATTTCTCATATTTTGGAGCAAAATTGCAGAAATTCCTCTAATTTTGGGGCAAAAGGCAGAAATTCCCTTTATTTTGGGGCAAAAATCAGAAATTCCCCTTATTTTGGGGCAAAATTCCAGAAATTTTCTTTATTTAGGGGCAAAATTGCAGAAATTTACTTTATTTTGGGACAAAATTGCAGAAATTTCTCTTATTTGGGGCAAAATTTCAGAAATTTCACATTTTTCATGTAAAAAGGTTCAAGTTTCCTTTATTTTGGGGCAAAAAAAGAGAAATTCCCCTTATTTTGGGTCAAAATTGCAGAAATATTTCTTATTTTGAGGCAAAAAGGCAGAAATTTCCCTTATTTTGAGGTAATAAGGTTGAAATTCCCTTTATTTTGGGGCAAAAAGGCAGAAAATCCCCTTATTTTGGGGTAAAATTGCAGAAATTTCAAATATTTCAGGGCAAAATGGCAGAAATTCCCATTATTTTGGGGCAAAAAAATGAAATCCCTAATTTTTGGCTAAAATTGAAGAAATTTCACTTATTTCGGGACAAAAAGGCAGAAATTCCAATTAATTTCGGTCAAAAAGGCAGAAGTGACCCGTATTTTGGAGCAAAATTGAAGAAATTCCTCTAATATTGGTTCAAAAATGCAAAAATTCTCTTTATTTTGGGGCAAAAAGGCAGATATTCTCCATATTTTGGTGCAAAAATCAGAAATATCCCTTATTTTGAGGTAAAATGCTGAAAGTCCCCATATTTTGGGGAAAAAGGCAGAAATTTTCCTTATTTTAGGGCAAATTTGCAGAAATTTTACTTATTTCAGGGAAATAAGTCAGAAATTTTCCTTATTTTGGGGCAAAAAAGACAGAAATTCCCTTTGTTTTGGAGGAAAAAGACAGAAATTCCACTTATTTAGAGGCAAAAATGCAGAAATTCTTCTTATTTTGGAGCAAACATGAAGAAATTTCCCTTTTATATGGCAAAAAGGTATGCATTCTCCTTATTTTTGGGCAAAAAGGCAGAAATTCCCCGTATTTTGGAGCAAAATTGCAGAAATTCCCCTAATTTTGGAGCAAAAGGCAGAAATTCTTTTTATTTTGGGGCAAAAATCAGAAATTCCCCTTATTTTGGGGCAAAATTCCAGAAATTTTTTATTTGGGGCAAAATTGCAGAAATTTACCTTGTTTTGTGGCAAAATTGCAGAAATTTCTCTTATTTGGGGCAAAATTGCTGAAATTTCACTTGTTTTCATGTAAAAAGGCTGATATTTCCTTTATTTTGGGGCAAAAAAGAGAAATTCCTTTTATTTTGGGTCAAAATTGCAGAAATTTTTCTTATTTTGGGGCAAAAGGCAGAAATTCCCTATATTCTGTGGCAAAAAGGCAGAAATTCCTTTTATTTTTGGGTAAAATTGCAGAAATTTCAAATATTTCAGGGCAAAATGGCAGAAATTACCCTTTTTTTGTGGCAAAAAGTTGAAATCCCTAATTTTTGGCTAAAATTGAAGAAATTTCACTTATTTCGGGACAAAAAGGCAGAAATTCCAATTAATTTCGGGCAAAAAGGCAGAAGTGACCCGTATTTTGGAGCAAAATTGAAGAAATTCCTCTAATATTAATGCAAAAATGCAAAAATTTTCCTTATTTTGGGGCAAATTTGCAGAAATTTCACTTATTTCAGGGTAATAAGTCAGAAATTTTCCTTATTTTGGGGCAAAAAAACTATAATTCCCTTTGTTTTGGGGGAAAAAGACAGAAATTCCACTTATTTAGAGGCAAAAATTGCAGAAATTTACCTAAGTTTGGGGAAAAATTCCAGAAATTTCCTTTATTTGGGGCAAAATTGCAGTAATTTCACTTATTTTCAGGTAAAAAGGCTGAAATTTCCTTTATTTTGGGGCAAAAAAAGAAAAATTCCCCTTATTTTGGGGCAAAATTGCAGAAATTTTCCTTATTATGGGGCAAAAAGGCAGAAATTCCTAATATTTTGTGGCAAAAATGCAGAAATTCCCATTATTTTGAGGTAAAAAGGCTGCAATTCCCCTTATTTGGGGGCAAAAAGGCAGAAATTTCCCTTATTTTGGGGCAAAATTGCAGAAATTTCACGTATTTCAGGGTAATAAGTCAGAAATTCCCTTTATTTTAGGGAAAAAAGACAGAAATTCTTTTTCTTTTGGGGGAAAAATACAGAAATTCCACTTATTTAGAGGCAAAAAGGCAGAAATTTCCCTTATTTTGGAGCAAAAATGAAGAAATTTCCCTTTATATGGCAAAAAGGTATTCATTCCCCCTATTTTCGGGCAAAAAGGCAGAAATTCCCCGTATTTTGGAGCAAAATTGCAGAAATTCCCCTAATTTTGGGGCAAAAGGCAGAAATTCCCTTTATTTTGGGGCAAAAATCAGAAACTCCCCTTATTTTGGGGCAAAATTGCAGAAATTTACCTTATTTTGGGGCAAAATTGCAGAAATTTATATTATTTTGGGGCAAAATTGCAGAAATTTCTCTTATTTGGGGCAAAACTGCGGAAATTTCACATGTTTTCATGTAAAAAGGCTGAAATTTCCTTTATTTTGGGGCAAAAAGGGAGAAATTCCCCTTATTTTGGGTCAAAATTGCAGAAATTTTTCTTATTTTGTGGCAAAAAGGCAGAAATTCCGTATATTTTGTAGCAAAAATGCAGAAATTTCTCTTATTTTGAGGTAATAAGGTTGAAATTCTCCTTATTTTGGGGCAAAAAGGCAGAAATTCCCCTTATTTTGGGGTAAAATTGCAGAAATTTCAAATATTTCAGGGCAAAATGGCAGAAATTTGCCTTATTTTAAGGCAAAAAGATGAAATCCCTAATTTTTGGCTAAAATTGAAGAAATTTCACTTATTTCTGGACAAAAAGGCAGAAATTCCAATTAATTTCGGACAAAAAGGCAGAAGTGACCCGCATTTTGGAGCAAAATTGCAGAAATTCCTCTAATATTGGTGCAAAAATGCAAAAATTCCCTTTATTTTGGGGCAAAAATGCAGAAAATTTCCATATTTTGGTGCAAAAATCAGAAATTTCCCTTATTTTGAGGTAAAATGCTGAAAGTCCCCATATTTTGGGGCAAAAAACAGAAATTTCCCTTATTTTGGGGTAAATTTGCAGAAATTTCACTTATTTCAGGGTAATAAGTCAGAATTTTTCCTTATTTTGGGGCAAAAAAGACAGAAATTCCCTTTGTTTTGGGGGAAAAAGACAGAAATTCCACTTATTTAGAGTCAAAAATGCAGAAATTCTCCTTATTATGGAGCAAACATGAAGAAATTTCCCTTTTATATGGCAAAAAGGTATGCATTCCCCTTCTTTTCGGGCAAAAAGGCAGAAATTCCCCGTATTTTGGAGCAAAATTGCAGAAATTCCCCTAATTGTTGGGCAAAAAGGCAGAAATTCCCTATATGTTGGGGCAAAAAGACAGAAATTCTCCTTATTTTGGGGCAAAACTCAGAAATTCCACTTATTTTGGGGCAAAATTGCAGAAATTTCACTTATTTCAGGGAAAAAAGGCAGAAATTTTCCTTATTTTGGAGCAAAAATGAAGAAATTTCCCTTTTATATGGCAAAAAGGTATGCATTCCCCTTATTTTCGGGCAAAAAGGCAGAAATTCCCCGTATTTTGGAGCAAAATTGCAGAAATTCCCCTAATTTTGGAGCAAAATGCAGAAATTCCCTTTATTTTGGGCCAAAAATCAGAAATTTCCCTTATTTTGGGGCAAAATTTCAGAAATTTTCTTTATTTTGTGGCAAAATTGCCGGAATTTACCTTATTTTGGGGCAAAATTTCAGAAATTTCTCTTATTTGTGGCAAAATTGCAGAAATTTCAGTTATTTTCAGGTAAAAAGGCTGAAATTTCCTTTATTTTGGGGCAAAAAGTGAGAAATTCCCCTTATATTAGGGCAAAATTGCAGAAATATTCCTTATTTTGGGGCAAAAAGGCAGAAATTTCGTATATTTGTGGCAAAAAAGCAAAAATTTCCCTTATTTTGAGGTAATAAGGTTGAAATTCCACTTATTTTTGGGGCAAAAAGGCAGAAATTCCCCTTATTTTGGGGTAAAATTGCAGAAATTTCAAATATTTCAGGGCAAAATAGCAGAAATTCCCCTTATTTTGAGGCAAAAATATGAAATCCCTAATTTTTGGCTAAAATTGAAGAAATTTCACTTATTTCGGGACAAAAAGGCAGAAATTCCAAGTAATTTCGGGCAAAAAGGCAGAAATGACCCGTATTTTGAAGCAAAATTGCAGAAATTCCCCTAATATTGGTGCAAAAATGCAGAAATTCCCTTTATTTTGGGGCAAAAAGGCAGAAATTCCGTATATTTGTGGCAAAAAGGCAGAAATTTTCCTTATTTTGAGGTAATAAGGTTGAATTCCCCTTATTTTGGGGCAAAAAGGCAGAAATTCCCCTTATTTTGGGGTAAAATTGCAGAAATTTCAAATATTTCAGGGCAAAATGGCAGAAATTCCCCTTATTTTGGGGCAAAAAGATGAAATCCCTAATTTTTGGCTAAAATTGAAGAAATTTCACTTATTTCGGGACAAAAAAGCAGAAATTCCAATTAATTTCGGGCAAAAAGGCAGAAGTGACCCGTATTTTGGAGCAAAATGGAAGAAATTCCTCTAATATTAATGCCAAAATGCAAAAATTTTCTTTATTTTGGGGCAAAAAGGCAGAAATTCTCCATATTTTAGAGCAAAAATCAGAGATTTCCTTTATTTTGAGGTAAAATGCTGAAAGTCCACATATTTTGGGGCAAAAGGCAGAAATTTTCCTTATTTTGGGGCAAATTTGCAGAAATTTCACTTATTTCACGGTAATAAGTCAGAAATTTTCCTTATTTTGGGGCAAGAAAAACAGAAATTCATTTTGTTTTGGGGGAAAAAGACAGAAATTCCACTTATTTAGAGGCAAAAATGCAGAAATTCCCCTTATTTTAGAGCAAACATGAAAAAATTTCCCTTTTATATGGTAAAAAGGTATGCATTCCCTTATTTTCAGGGAAAAAGCCAGAAATTCCCCATATTTTGGTTCAAAATTGCAGAAATTCTTCTAATTTTGGGGCAAGAAGGCAGAAATTGTCTACATGTTGGGGCAAAAAGACAGAAATTCTCCTTATTTTGGGGCAAAACTCAGAAATTCCACATATTTTGGGGCAAAATTGCAGAAATTTCACTTATTTCAGGTAAAAAAGGCAGAAATTTTCCTTATTTTGTGGAAAAAGGCAGAAAATCCTAATATTTTGTGGCAAAAATGCAGAAATTCCCCTTATTTTGAGGTAAAAAGGCTGAAATTCCCTTTATTTGGGGGCAAAAAGGCAGAAATTTCCCTTATT
Source organism: Micromys minutus (assembly GCF_963924665.1). Lineage (NCBI taxonomy): Eukaryota > Metazoa > Chordata > Mammalia > Rodentia > Muridae > Micromys > Micromys minutus. The sequence goes on from NW_027667820.1 coordinate 271,207, forward strand.
TTGGGGCAAAATTCCAGAAATTTCACTTATTTCAGAGTAATAACTCAGAAATTCCCCTTATTTTGGGGCAAAAAAGTCAGAAATTCCCTATGTTTTTGGGGAAAATGACAGAAATTCCACTTATTTAGAGGCAAAATGGCAGAAATTCCCCTTATTTTGGAGCAAAAATGAAGAAATTTCCCTTTTTTATGGCAAAAAGGTATGCATTCCCTTGATTTTTGGGCAAAAGGCAGAAATCTCTCGTATTTTGGAGCAAAATTGCAGAAATTCCCCTAATTTTGGGGCAAAAGGCAGAAATTCCCTTTATTTTGGGGCAAAAATCAGAAATTCCCCTTATTTTGGGGAAAAATTCCAGAAATTTCCTTTATTTTGGGGCAAAATTGCAGAAATTTACCTTAGTTTGGGGCAAAATTGCAGAAATTTCCCTTATTTGGGGCAAAATTGCAGTAATTTCACTTATTTTCAGGTAAAAAGGTTGAAATTTCCTTTATTCTCTGGCAAAAAAGGAGAAATTCCATTTATGTTGGGGCAAAATTGCAGAAATTTTCCTTATTATGGGGCAAAAAGGCAGAAATTCCTAATATTTTGTGGCAAAAATGCAGAAATTCCCCTTATTTTGAGGTAAAAAGGCTGAAATATCCTTATTTGGGGGCAAAAAGGCAGAAATTTCCCTTATGTTGGGGCAAAATTGCAGAAATTTCACTTATTTCAGGGTAATAAGTCAGAAATTCCTTTTATTTTGGGGTAAAAAAGTCAGAAATTCCTTTTGTTTTGGGGGAAAAAGACAGAAATTCCACTTATTTAGAGGCAAAAAGGCAGAAATTCCCCTTATTTTGAAGCAAAAATGAAAAAATTTCTATTTTTTATGGCAAAAAGGTAAGCATTCTTTATTTTCGGGCAAAAAGGCTGAAATTTCCTTTATTTTGGAAAAAAAAGGAGTAATTCCCCTTATTTTGGGGCAAAATTGAAGAAATTTTCTTATTATGAGGCAAAAAGGCAGAAATTTTGTATATTTTGTGGCAAAAATATAGAAATTCCCCTTATTTTGAGGTGAAAAGGCTGAAATTCCCCTTATTTGGGGGCAAAAAGGCAGAAATTTCCCTTATTTTGGGGCAAAATTGCAGAAATTTCACGTATTTCAGGGTAATAAGTCAGAAATTCCCTTTATTTTAGGGAAAAAAGACAGAAATTCTTTTTCTTTTGGGGGAAAAAGACAGAAATTCCACTTATTTAGAGGCAAAAAGGCAGAAATTTCCCTTATTTTGGAGCAAAAATGAAGAAATTTCCGTTTTATATGGCAAAAAGGTATGCATTCCCCTTATTTTCGGGCAAAAAGGCAGAAATTCCCATTATTTTGGGGCAAAAATCAGAAACTCCCCTTATTTTGGGGCAAAATTCCAGAAATTTTCTTTATTTTGGGGCAAAATTGCAGAAATTTACCTTATTTTGGGGCAAAATTGCAGAAATTTCTCTTATTTGGGGCAAAACTGTGGAAATTTCACATGTTTTCATGTAAAAAGGCTGAAATTTCCTTTATTTTGGGGCAAAAAGGGAGAAATTCCCCTTATTTTGGGTCCAAATTGCAGAAATTTTTCTTATTTTGTGGCAAAAAGGCAGAAATTCCGTATATTTTGTAGCAAAAATGCAGAAATTTCTCTTATTTTGAGGTAATAAGGTTGAAATTTTCCTTATTTTGGGGCAAAAAGGCAGAAATTCCCCTTATTTTGGGGTAAAATTGCAGAAATTTCAAATATTTCAGGGCAAAATGGCAGAAATTTGCCTTATTTTAAGGCAAAAAGATGAAATCCCTAATTTTTGGCTAAAATTGAAGAAATTTCACTTATTTCGGGACAAAAAGGCAGAAATTCCAATTAATTTCGGACAAAAAGGCAGAAGTGACCCGCATTTTGGAGCAAAATTGCAGAAATTCCTCTAATATTGGTGCAAAAATGCAAAAATTCCCTTTATTTTGGGGCAAAAATGCAGAAAATTTCCATATTTTGTTGCAAAAATCAGAAATTTCCCTTATTTTGAGGTAAAATGCTGAAAGTCCCCATATTTTGGGGCAAAAGGCAGAAATTTCCCTTATTTTTGGGCAAATTTGCAGAAATTTCACTTATTTCAGGGTAATAAGTCAGAATTTTTCCTTATTTTGGGGCAAAAATACAGAAATTCCCTTTGTTTTGGGGGAAAAAGACAGAAATTCCACTTATTTAGAGTCAAAAATGCAGAAATTCCCCTTATTATGGAGCAAACATGAAGAAATTTCCCTTTTATATGGCAAAAAGGTATGCATTCCCCTTCTTTTCGGGCAAAAAGGCAGAAATTCCCCGTATTTTGGAGCAAAATTGCAGAAATTCCCCTAATTGTTGGGCAAAAATGCAGAAATTCCCTTTATTTTGGGGCAAAAAGGCAGAAATTCCGTATATTTGTGGCAAAAAGGCAGAAATTTTCCTTATTTTGAGGTAATAAGGTTGAAATTCCCCTTATTTTGGGGCAAAAAGTCAGAAATTCCCCTTATTTTGGGGCAAAAAGATGAAATCCCTAATTTTTGGCTAAAATTGAAGAAATTTCACTTATTTCGGGACAAAAAAGCAGAAATTCCAATTAATTTCAAGCAAAAAGGCAGAAGTGACCCGTATTTTGGAGCAAAATGGAAGAAATTCCTCTAATATTAATGCAAAAATGCAAAAATTTTCTTTATTTTGGGGCAAAAAGGCAGAAATTCTCCATATTTTAGAGCAAAAATCAGAGATTTCCTTTATTTTGAGGTAAAATGCTGAAAGTCCACATATTTTGGGGCAAAAGGCAGAAATTTTCCTTATTTTGGGGCAAATTTGCAGAAATTTCACTTATTTCACGGTAATAAGTCAGAAATTTTCCTTATTTTGGGGCAAGAAAAACAGAAATTCATTTTGTTTTGGGGGAAAAAGACAGAAATTCCACTTATTTAGAGGCAAAAATGCAGAAATTCCCCTTATTTTAGAGCAAACATGAAAAAATTTCCCTTTTATATGGTAAAAAGGTATGCATTCCCTTATTTTCAGGGAAAAAGCCAGAAATTCCCCATATTTTGGTTCAAAATTGCAGAAATTCTTCTAATTTTGGGGCAAGAAGGCAGAAATTGTCTACATGTTGGGGCAAAAAGACAGAAATTCTCCTTATTTTGGGGCAAAACTCAGAAATTCCACATATTTTGGGGCAAAATTGCAGAAATTTCACTTATTTCAGGTAAAAAAGGCAGAAATTTTCCTTATTTTGTGGAAAAAGGCAGAAAATCCTAATATTTTGTGGCAAAAATGCAGAAATTCCCCTTATTTTGAGGTAAAAAGGCTGAAATTCCCTTTATTTGGGGGCAAAAAGGCAGAAATTTCCCTTATTTTGGGGCAAAATTCCAGAAATTTCACTTATTTCAGAGTAATAACTCAGAAATTCCCCTTATTTTGGGGCAAAAAAGTCAGAAATTCCCTATGTTTTTGGGGAAAATGACAGAAATTCCACTTATTTAGAGGCAAAATGGCAGAAATTCCCCTTATTTTGGAGCAAAAATGAAGAAATTTCCCTTTTTTATGGCAAAAAGGTATGCATTCCCTTGATTTTTGGGCAAAAGGCAGAAATCTCTCGTATTTTGGAGCAAAATTGCAGAAATTCCCCTAATTTTGGGGCAAAAGGCAGAAATTCCCCTTATTTTGGGGAAAAATTCCAGAAATTTCCTTTATTTTGGGGCAAAATTGCAGAAATTTACCTTAGTTTGGGGCAAAATTGCAGAAATTTCCCTTATTTGGGGCAAAATTGCAGTAATTTCACTTATTTTCAGGTAAAAAGGTTGAAATTTCCTTTATTCTGTGGCAAAAAAGGAGAAATTCCATTTATTTTGGGGCAAAATTGCAGAAATTTTCCTTATTATGAGGCAAAAAGGCAGAAATTCCTAATATTTTGTGGCAAAAATGCAGAAATTCCCCTTATGTCTAGGTAAAAAGGCTGAAATATCCTTATTTGGGGGCAAAAAGGCAGAAATTTCCCTTATGTTGTGGCAAATTTCCAGAAATTTCACTTATTTCAGGGTAATAAGTCAGAAATTTTCCTTATTTTGGGGCAAAAAAGAACAAAATTCCCTTTCTTTTGGGGGAAAAAGACAGAAATTCCACATAATTAGAGGTAAAAAGGCAAAAGTTCCCCTTATTTGGAGCAAAAATGAAGAAATTTCCCTTTTTTATGGCAAAAAGGTATGCATTCTTCTTATTTTCAAACAAAAAGGCAGAAATTCCCCATATTTTGGGGCAAAAGGCAGAAATTCCCCTTATTTTGGGGCAAAATTGCAGAAATTCCCTAATTGTGGGGCAAAAAACAGAAATTCCTCTTATTTTGGGGCAAAATTGCAGAAATTTCCCTTATTATGGAAAAAAATTGCAGAAATTTCTTTTATTTTAGGGCAAAATTGAAGAAATTTCACAAATTGTAGGGCAAAAAGGCAGAAATTCTCTTTATTTTGAGGCAAAACTCAGAAATTACACTTATTTTGGGGCAAAATTCCAGAAATTTCCCTTATTTTATGGCAAAATTGGAGAAATTTCACTTATTTTGGGACAAAATTGCAGAAATTTCACTTATTTCAGGGAAAAAAGGCAGAAATTTTCCTTATTTTGTGGCAAAAAGGCAGAAATTCCTAATATTTTGTGCCAAAATTCAGAAATTTCCCTTATTTTGAGGTAAAAAGGCTAAAATTCCCCTTATTTGGGGGCAAAAAGGCAGAAATTTCCCTTATTTTGGGGCAAAATTGCAGAAATATCACTTATTTCAGGGTAATAAGTCAGAAATTTTCCTTATTTTGGGGCAAAAAGGCAAAGACAGAAATTCCACATATGTAAAGGCAAAAAAGTAGAAATTCCCCTTATTTTGGAGCAAAAATGAAGAAATTTCCCTTTTTTATGGCAAAAAGGTATGCATTCTTCTTATTTTCGGGCAAAAATGCAGAAATTCCCTATATTTTGGGGCAAAAGGCAGAAATTCCCATTAATTTGGGGCAAAAGGCACAAATTTCCCTTATTTTGGGGCAAAATTGCAGAAATTTCACTTATATCAGAAAAAAGGCAGAAATTTCGTTTATTTTGGTACAAAATTGCAGAAATTTTTCTTATTTTGGGGCAAAAAGGCAGAAATTTACCATATTTTGTGGCAAAAATGCAGAAATTTCCCTTATTTTTAGGTAAAAAGGCTGAAATTCCCTTTATTTTCGGGCAAAAAGTCAGAAATTCCCCTTTTTTTTGGTGCCAAAAGACAGAAATTTCGTTTATTTTTGGTTAAAAGGCAGAAATTGCACTTATTTTGAGTCAAAAGGCAGAAAATCCCCTTATTTTGAGGCAAAAATGAAGAAATTTCCCTTTTTTATGGCAAAAAGGTAAACATTCCCTTTATTTTCAGGCAAAAAGGCAGAAATTCCCCATATTTTGGAGCAAAATTGCAGAAATTCCTCTAATTTTGGGGCAAAAAGGCAGAAATTCCCCTTATTTTGGGGTAAAACTGCAGAAATTTCACTTATTTTGCAGCAAAATGGCAGAAATACCCCTTATTTTCGGCGAAAAAGGGAGAAAATCCCCCTATTTTGGAGCAAAATTGCAGAAATTCACCTAATTTTTGGGTAAAAAATAAAGTAATTTTCTTTATTTTGGGCCAAAATGGCAAAATTCTCCTTATTTTGGAACAAAATGCAGAAATTCCCCTTATTTAAGGAAAATTTGCAGAAATTTTCCTTATTTGGGGGCAAAAAAACAGAAATTCCCCTTATTTTGGGGCAAAATTGCAGAAATTTCACTTATTATGAAGAAAAATTGCAGAAATTTCCTTTATCTTATGGCAAAATTGCAGAAATTTCACTTATTTCAAAGAAAAAAAGCAAAAATTTTTCTTATTTTGGGGCAAAAAGGCAGAAATTCCCATTATTTTGGGGCAAAAAGGCAGAAATTCACCTTATTTTGGGCTAAAATTGTAGAAATTTCACATATTTTAGGGCAAAAATGCAGAAATTTTTCTTATTTTGGCGCAAAAATGAAGAAATTTCCCTATTTTATGGCAAAAAGTTATGCATTCCCTTTATTTTCGGGCAAAAAGGCAGAAATTCCCCGTATTTTGGAGCAAAATTGCAGAAATTCCCCTAATTGTGGGGCAAAAAGGCAGAAATTCTCCTTATTTTCGGGCAAAACTCAGAAATTCCACTTATTTTGGGGAAAAATTCCAGAAATTTCCCTTATTTTGGGACAAAATTGCAGAAATTGCACTTATTTCAGGGAAAAAAACAGAAATTTTTCTTATTTTGTGGCAAAAAGGCAGAAATTCTTAATATTTTGTTGCAAAAATGCAGAAATTCCTAATATTTTGTTGCAAAAATGCAGAAATTTCCCTTATTTTGAGGTAAAAAGCTGAAATTCCTTTTATTTGGGGGCAAAAAGGCAGAAATTTTCCTTATTTTGGGGCAAAAAAAGGCAGAAATTCCCTTTGTTTTGGGGGAAAAAAGACAGAAATTCCACTTGTTTAGAGGCAAAAAGGCAAAAGTTCTCCTTATTTTGGAGCAAAAATGAAGAAATTTCCCTTTTTTTATGGCAAAAAGGTATGCATTCTTCTTATTTTCAGACAAAAAGGCAGAAATTCTTTATATTTTGGGGCAAAAGGCAGAAATTCCCTTTTTTGGGGCCAAATTGCTGAAATTTCCCTAATTGTGGGGCAAAAAACAGAAATTCCCCTTATTTTGGGGCAAAATTGCAGAAATTTCCCTTATTATGGGAAAAAATTGCAGAAATTTCCCTTATTTTAGGGCAAAATTGCAGAAATTTCACTAATTGTGGAACAAAAAGGCAGAAATTCTCCTTATTTTGGGGCAAAACTCAGAAATTCCACTTTTTTTTGGGGCAAAATTTCAGAAATTTCCCTTATTTTGGGGCAAAATTGCAGAAATTTCACTAATTGTGGTTCAAAAAAACAGAAATTTTCCTTATTTTGTGGCCAAAAAAACAGAAATTCTCCTTGTTTTGGGGGAAAAAGACAGAAATTCCACTTATTTAGAGGCAAAAAAGCAGAAATTCCCCTTATTTTGGAGCAAAAATGAAGAGATTTCCCTTTTTTATGGCAAAAAGGTATGCATTCTTCTTATTTTCGGCTAAAAAGGCAGAAATTCCCCATATTTTAAGGCAAAAGGCAGAAATTTCACTTATTTCAGAGAAAAAAAGCAAAAATTTTTCTTATTTTTGTGCAAAAAGTCAGAAATTCATCTTATTTTGGGACAAAAAGGCAGAAATTCACCTTATTTTGGAGCAAAATTGCAGAAATTCCCCTAATATTGGGGCAAAACTGCCAAAATTTTCTCTACGTGGGCCAAAAATGCAGAATTCCCCTTATTTTTGGGCAAAAAGGCAGAAATACCCCGTATTTTGAAGCAAAATTTTAGAAACTCCCCTAATTTTGGCGCAAAAAGACAGAAAATCTCCTTTTTTGGGGGCAAAAATTCAGAAATTTGCCTTATTTTGGGGCAAAAAGCAGAAATTTCTTTTATTATGGAACAAAATTGAAAAAATTTTCCTTATTTTGGAACATAAAGGCAGAAATTCCTCATATTTTGGGGCAAATTGCAGAAATTCTTCTTATTTTGAGGTAAAATGAAGAAATTCCCCTTATTTAGAGGTAAAATGCAGAAATTCCCGAAATATTGGGGGAAAATGCAAAAATTCCCTTTATTTTGGGGCTAAAAGGCAGAAATTAACTGTATTTTGAAGCAAAATTGCAGAAATTCTCATAATTTTCGGGCAAAAAGGCAGAAATTCTCCTTATTTTGGGGCAAAAAGACACAAAATCTCCTTTTTTCGGGAGCATAAAGTCAGAAATTCTTCTTATTTTGGGGCAAAATTGCAGAAATTTCCTTTACATTGGGGCAAAATTGCAGAAATTTCCCTTATTTTGGGGCAAAATTGCAGAAATTTCACTTATTTCAGAAAAAAAGGCAGAAATTTTCTTATTTTGGGGCAAAAAAGCAGAAATTTCTTTTATTTTGGTACAAAATTGCAGAAATTTTTCATATTTTGGGGCAAAAAGGCAGAAATTCCCCATATTTTGTGGCAAAAGGCAGAAATCCCCTTATATTGAGGTAAAAAGGCGGAAATTCCCCTTGTTTTCGTGCAAAAACTCAGAATTTCCCCTTATTTTAGTGTAAAAAGACAGAAATTTCTTTTATTTTTGAAGAAAAGGCAGAAATTGCACTTATTTTGAGTCAAAAAGGCGGAATATCCTTTTATTTTAAGGCAAAAATGAAGAATTTTCCCTTTTTTTATGGCAAAAAGGTAAACATTCCCTATATTTTCGGGCAAAAAGGCAGAAATTCCCAATATTTTGAAGCAAAATACAGAAATTCCCCTAATTTTTGGGCAAAAAGGCAGAAATTCTCCTTATTTTGGGGCAAAACTCAGAAATTCCACTTATTTTAGGGCAAAATTGCAGAAATTTCTCTTATTATGGGGAAAAATTGCAGAAATTTCCCTTATTTTAGGGCAAAATTGCAGAAATTTCACTTATTTCAGAGAAAAAAAGCAAAAATTTTTCTTATTTTGGGGCAAAAAGGCAGAAATTCCTATAATTTTGGGGCAAAAAGGCAGGAATTAACATTATTTTGGGCTAAAATTGCAGAAATTTCACATATTTCAAGGCAAAAAGGCAGAAATTTCTCTTATTTCGGGGCAAAAATGAAGAAATTTCCCTTTTTTATGGCAAAAAGGTATGCATTCCCCTTATTTTCAGGCAAAAAGGCAGAAATTCCCCGTATTTTGGAGCAAAATTGCAGCAATTCCCCTAATGTGGGGCAAAATTCAGAAATTCTCCTTATTTTGGGGCAAAACTCAGAAATTCCACTTCTTTGGGGGCAAAATTCCAGAAATTTCCCTTATTTTGGGGCAAAATTGCAAAAATTTCACTTATTTTGGGGCAAAATTGCAGAAATTTCACTTATTTCAGCGAAAAAAGGCAGAAATTTTTCTTATTTTGGGGCAAAAGGCAGAAATTCCTAATATTTTATGGCAAAAATGCAGAAATTCCTAATATTTTGTTGCAAAAATGCAGAAATTTTCCTTATTTTGAGGTAAAAAGGCTGAAATTCCCCTTATTTAGGGTCAAAAAGGCAGAAATTTACCTTATTTTGGGGCAAATTTGCAGAAATTTCACTTATTTCAGGATAATAATTCAGAAATTTTTCTTATTTTGGGGCAAAAAAGACAGAAATTCCCTTTGTTTTGGGGGAAAAAGACAGAAATTCCACTTATTTAGAGGCAAAAAGGCAAGAGTTCCTCTTGTTTTGGAGCAAAAATGAAGAAATTTCCCCGTTTTATGGCAAAAAGTTATGCATTCTTCTTATTTTCGGACAAAAAGGCAGAAATTCCCCATATTTGGGGCAAAAGGCAGAAATTCCCCTTATTTTGGGGCAAAATTGCAGAAATTCTCCTAATTGTGGGGCAAAAAACAGAAATTCCCCTTATTTTGGGGCAAAATTGCAGAAATTTCCCTTATCATGGGGAAAAATTGCAGAAATTTCCCTTATTTTAGGGCAAACTTGCAGAAATTTCACTAATTGTGGGGCAAAAAGACAGAAATTCTCCTTATTTTGGGGCAAAACTCAGAAATTCCACTTATTTGGGGGCAAAATTCCAGAAATTTCCATTATTTTGGGGCAAAATTGCAAAAATTTCACTTATTTTGGGGCAAAATTGCAGAAATTTCACTTATTTCAGGGAAAAAAGGCAGAAATTTTCCTTATTTTGGGGCAAAAATTCAGAAATTCCTAATATTTTGTGGCAAAAATGCAGAAATTCCTAATATTTTGTTGCAAAAATGCAGAAATTTCCCTTATTTTGAGGTAAAAAGGCTGAAATTCCCCTTATTTGGGGGCAAAAGCAGAAATTTACCTTATTTTGGGGCAAATTTGCAGAAATTTCACTTATTTCAGGATAATAATTCAGAAATTTTTTTTATTTTGGGGCAAAAAAAACCAGAAATTCTCTTTGTTTTGGGGGAAAAAGACAGAAATTCCACTTATTTAGAGGCAAAAAGGCAAAAGTTCCTCTTGTTTTGGAGCAAAAATGAAGAAATTTCCCCGTTTTATGGCAATAAGTTATGCATTCTTCTTATTTTCGGACAAAAAGGCAGAAATTCCCCATATTTGGGGCAAAAGGCAGAAATTCCCCTTATTTTGGGGCAAAATTGCAGAAATTTTCCTAATTGTGGGGCAAAAAACAGAAATTCCCTTTATTTTCGGGCAAAATTGCAGAAATTTTCCTTATTATGGGGGAAAATTGCAGAAATTTCCCTTATTTTAGGGCAAACTTGCAGAAATTTCACTAATTGTGGGGCAAAAAGGCAGAAATTCTCCTTATTTTGGGGCAAAACTAAGAAATTCCACTTATTTTGGGGCAAAATTCCAGAAATTTCCTTTATTTTGGGGCAAAATTGTAGAAATTTCACTTATTTTGGGGCAAAATTGCCGAAATTTCACTTATTTCAAAGAAAAAAGGCAGAAATTTTCCTTATTTTGGGGCAAAAAGGCAGAAATTCCTAATATTTTTTGGCAAATATGCAGAAATTCCTAATATTTTGTTGCAAAAATGCAGAAATTTCCCTTATTTTGAGGTAAAAAGGCTGAAATTTCCCTTATTTGGGGGCACAAAAGCAGAAATTTCTAATATTTTGTGCCAAAATTCAAAAAAAATTAAAAAATTTTCCTTTTTTATGGCAAAAAGTTATACATTCCTTTTATTTCGGGCAAAAAGGCAGATATTCCCCGTATTTTGGAGCAAAATTGCAGAAATTTTCCTAATTTTGGGCAAAAGGGCAGAAATTCCATTTATTTGGGGTAAAACTGCAGAAATTTCACTTATTTCGCGGCAAAATGGCAGAATTTCCCCTTATTTTCGGCGAAAAAGGCAGAAAATCCCCGTATTTTGGAGCAAAATTGCAGTAATTCATCTAATTTTTGGGTAAAAAATGCAGTAGTTTTCTTTATTTTGGGGCAAAACAGAAGAAATTTCCCTTAATTCGGGGCAAAAGGCAGAAATTCCCCTTATTTTAGGGCAAAATTGCAGAAATTTACCTTATTTGTGGGCAAAATTGCAGAAATTTCCCTTATTATGGGGAAAAATTGCAGAAATTTTCCTTATTTTAGGTCAAAATTGCAGAAATTTCACTTATTTAAGAGAAAAAAAGCAAAAATTTTTCTTATTTTGGGGCAAAAAGGAAGAAATTTGCCTTATTTTGGGGCCAAAAGGCAGAAATTCACCTTATTTTGGAGCAAAATTGCAGAAATTCCCCTAATATTGGGGCAAAACTGCAGAAATTTACTCTATGTGGGCCAAAAAAGCAGAATTCCCCTTATTTTCGGGCAAAAAGACAGAAATTCCCCGTATTTTGAAGTAAAATTTTAGAAACTCCCCTAATTTTGGCGCAAAAAGACAGAAAATCTCCTTTTTTCGGGGGCAAAAAGTCAGAAATTCCACTTATTTTGGGGCAAAATTGCAGAAATTTCCTTTATTTTGGGGCAAAATTGAATAAATTTCCCTTAATTTGGGGCAAAATTGCAGAAATTTCACTTATTTCAGGGAAAAAAGGCAGAAATTTCTCTTATTTTGGGGCAAAAAAGCAGAAATTTCTTTTATTTTGTTACAAAATTGCAGAAATTTTTATAATTTTGGGGCAAAAAGGCAGAAATTCCCCTTATTTTGGGGTAAAAAGGCTGAATTCCTCTTATTTTGGGGCAAAAAGGCAGAAATTCCCCTTAATTTGGTGCAAAAAGCAGACATTTCCCTTATTTTGTAGAAAATTTTAGAAATTTCAATTCTTTCAGGGCAAAAAGTCAGAAATTCACCTTATTTTGGGACAAAAAGACAGAAATTCCGTTTATTTTGTGGGAAAAGGCAGAAATTGCACTTATTTTGAGTCAAAAAGCCGGAAAATCTTCTTATTTTGAGGAAAAAATGAAGAAATGTCTCTTTTTTATGGCAAAAAGGTATACATTCCCTTTATTTTTGGGCAAAAATGCAGAAATTCCTCGTATTTTGGAGAAAAATTGCAGAAATTCCCCTAATTTTGGGCAAAAGGCAGAAATTCCATTTATTTGGGGTAAAACTGCAGTAATTTCTCTTATTTCGCGGCAAAATGTCAAATTCCCCTTATTTTCGGCGAAAAAGGCAGAAAATCCCCGTATTTTGGAGCAAAATTGCAGTAATTCACCTAATTTTGGGGTAAAAAATGCACTAACTTTCTTTATTTTGGGGCAAAACGGCAGAAATTTCCCTTAATTCGGGGCAAAAGGCAGAAATTCCCCTTATTTTAGGGCAAAATTGCAGAAATTTCCCTTATTTGGGGGCAAAAAACAGAAATTCCCCTTATTTTGGGGCCAAATTGCAGAAATTTCCCTTATTATTGGGAAAAATTGCAGAAATTTCCCTTAATTTAGGGCTAAATTGCAGAAATTTCACTTATTTCAGAGAAAAAAAGCAAAAATTTTTCTTATTTTGGGGCAAAAAGGCAGAAATTCGCCTTATTTTGGGGCAAAAAGGCAGAAATTCACCTTATTTTGGAGCAAAATTGCAGAAATTCCTCTAATAATGGAGCAAAAATGCAGAAATTTCCTTTATTTGGGCCAAAAAAGCAGAAGTTTCCCTTATTTTCGGGCAAAAAGGCAGAAATTCCCCGTATTTTGAAGCAAAATTTTAGAAACTCCCCTAATTTTTTGGGCAATAAGGCAGAAATTCCCTTTATTTTGGGGCAAAAATACAGAAATTCATTTTATTATGGCACAAAAAGTCAGAAATTCCCCTTATTTTGGGGCAAAATTGAAGAAATTTCCCTTTTTTTGGAGCAAAATTGCAGAAATTTCTCTTATTTTGGAGCAAAATTTTAAAAATTTCTTTTATTTTGGTACCGAATTGCAGAAATTTTTCTTATTTTGTGGCAAGAAGGCAGAAATTTTCCATATTTTGGGGCAAAAAGGCACAAATTTTTCTTATTTTTGGGCAAAATTGCAGAAATTTCATTTATTTCAGGGCAAAAAGCAGAAATTTTTTTTATTATGGTACAAAATTGAAGAAATTTTCCTTATTTTGGAACAAAAAGGCAGAAATTCCCCATATTTTTGGGCAAAAGGTAGAAATTCCTCTTATTTTGAGGTAAAATGCAGAAATACCGCTTATTTAGAGGTAAAATGCAGAAATTCCCCTAATATTAGGGAAAAATTCAGAAATTCCCTTTATTTTGGGGCTAAAAGGAAGAAATTCCCCATATTTTGAAGCAAAATTTCAGAAATTCTCATAATTTTCGGGCAAAAAGGCAGAAATTCGCCGTATTTTGGGGCAAAAAGACACAAAATATCTTTTTTTCAGGGGCAAAAAGTGAGAAATTTCCTTTATTTTGGGGCAAAATTGCAGAAATATCCCTTATTTTGGGGCAAAATTGCAGAAATTTCACTTATTTCAGGGAAAAAATGCAGAAATTTCTATTATTTTGGGGCAAAAAAGCAGAAATTTCTTTTAATCTGGTACAAAATTAGAGAAATTTTTCTTATTTTGGGGCAAAAAGAAAGAAATTTCCCTTATTTTTAGGTAAAAAGGCTAAAATTCCCCTTATTTTGGGGTAAAAAGGCAGAAATTCCCCTTTTTTGGGGCAAAATCAGACATTTCCCTTATTTTGGGGAAAATTTTAGAAATTTCACTTATTTCAGGGCAAAAAGTCAGAAATTCCGCTTATTTTGGGGCAAAAAGACAGAAATTTTGTTTATTTTGGGGGAAAAGGCAGAAATTGCACTTATTTTGAGTCAAAAAGGCAGAAAATCCCTTTATTTTGGGAACAAAATGAAGAAATTTCCTATTTTTTTGGCAAAAAGGTATACATTCCATTTATTTCGGGCAAAAAGGGAGAAATTCCCCGTATTTTGAAGCAAAATTGCAGAAATTCCCCTAATTTTGGGCAAAAAGGCAGAAATTCCATTTATTTAGGGTAAAACTGCAGAAATTTCACTTATTTCGCAGCAAAATGGCAGAAATTCCTTTTATTTTCTGCGAAAAAGGCAGAAAATTTCTGTATTTTGGAGCAAAATTGCAGTAATTCACCTAATTTTGGGATAAAAAATGCAGTAATTTTCTTTATTTTGGGGCAAAACGGCAGAAATTTCCCTTAATTCGTGGCAAAAGGCAGAAATTTCCCTTATTTTAGGGCAAAATTGCAGAAATTTCCCTTATTAGTGGGCAAAAAACAGAAATTCCTTTTATTTTGGGGCAAAATTGCAGAAATTTCTCTTATTATGGGGAAAAATTGCAGAAATTTCCATATTTTAGGGCAAAATTGAAGAAATTTCACTTATTTCAGAGAAAAAAGCAAAAATTTTTCTTATGTTGGGACAAAATACAGTAATTCCCTCAGTATTGTGGCAAAAAGGCAGAAATTCACATTATTTTTGGGTAAAATTGCAGAAATTTCACATATTTTATGGCAAAATGTCAGAAATTTTCCTTATTTTGAGGCAAAAAGGAAGAAATTCCCCTTATTTTGGGATAAAATTGCAGAAATTTTCCTTTTTGGGGGGCAAAAAGTCAGAAAATCCCCTTAATTTCGGACAAAAAGGCAGAAATTCCCCTTATTTTGAAGCAAAATTGCAGAAATTCTCCTAATATTGGGGCAAAAATGCAGAAATTTCCTTTATTTGGGTCAAAAAGGCAGGAGTTCTTCTTATTTTCGGGCAAAAAGGCAGAAATTCTCGGTATTCTGAAGCAAAATTTCAGAAACTCCCCTAATTTTGGAGCAAAAAGGCAGAAATTCCCCTAATTTTGGGGCAAAAATACAGAAATTCACCTTATTATGGGGCAAAAAGTCAGAAATTCATATTTTGGGGCAAATTTGAAGAAATTTCCCTTATTTTGGAGCATAATTGCAGAAATTTCTCTTATTTTGGGACAAAATTGTAGAAATTTCTTCTATTTTGGTACAGAATTGCAGAAATTTTTTTTATTTTGTGGCAAGAAGGCAGAAATTTTCCATGTTTTGGGGCAAAAAGTCACAAATTTTTCTTATTTTTGGGCAAAATTGCAGAAATATCATTTATTTCAGAGCAAAAACCAGAAATTTTTTTTATTATGTTACAGAATTGAAGAAATTTTTCTTATTTTGGAACAAAAAGGCAAAAATTCCCCATATTTTGAAGCAAAAGGCAGAAATTCTTCTTATTTTGAGGTAAAATGCAGAAATTCCGATTATTTAGAGGTAAAATGCAGAAATTCCCCTAATATTGGGGATAAATGCAGAAATTCCCTTTATTTTGGGGCTAAAAGGCAGAAATTCCCCGTATTTTGAAGCAAAATTGAAGAAATTTTCATAATTTCGGGCAAAAAGGCAGAAATTCTCCTTATTTTGGGGCAAAAAGACAGAAAATCTCCTTTTTTCAGGGGCAAAAGTCAGAAATTCCCCTTATTTTGGGGCAAAATTACAGAAATTTCCCTTATTTTGGAGCAAAATTGCAGAAATTTCCCTTATTTTGGGGCAAAATTGCAGAAATTTCACTTATTTCAGGGAAAAAAAAGGCAGAAATTTCTCTTTTTTGGGGCAAAAAATGAGAAATTTCTTTTATTTTGGTACAAAATTGCAGAAATTTTTCTTATTTTGGAACAAAAAGGCAGAAATTCCCTTTATTTTGAGGTAAAAAGGCTGAAATTCCCCTTATTTTGGGGCAAAAAGGCAGAAATTCCACTTATTTTGGGGTAAAAAGCAGACCTTTCCTTTATTTTGGGGAAAAATTTTAGAAATTTCACTTATTTCAGGGCAAAAAGTCAGAAATTCACCTTATTTTGGGGCAAAAAGACAGAAATTCCATTTATTTTTGGGGAAAAGGCAGAAATTGCACTTATTTTGAGTCAAAAAGGTGGAAAATCCTTTTATTTTGGGGAAAAAATGAAGAAATTTTCCTTTTTTATGGCAAAAAGGTATACTTTCCCTTTATTTTTAGGCAAAAAGGCAGAAATTCCTCGTATTTTGGAGCAAAATTGCAGAAATTGCCCTTAATTAGGGGCAAAAGGCAGAAATTCACCTTATTTTAGAGCAAATATGCAGAAATTCCCGTAAAATTGGGGCAAAAATGCAGAAATTTCTTTTATTTGGGCCAAAAAAGCAGAAGTTCCCCTTATTTTCGGGCAAAAAGGCAGAAATTCTCCGTATTTTGAAACATAGTTTTAGAAATTCCCCTAATTTTGGGGCAAAAAGGCAGAAATTCCCTTTATTTTGGGGCAAAAATACAGAAATTCACCTTATTATGGGGCAAAAAGTCAGAAATTCCCCTTATTTTGGGGCAAAATTGAAGAAATTTCCCGTATTTTGGAGCATAATTGCAGAAATTTCCCTTATTTTGGGGCAAAATTGTAGAAATTTCTTCTATTTTGGTACAGAATTGCAGAAATTTTTCTTATTTTGTGGCAAGAAGGCAGAAATTTTCCATGTTTTGGGGCAAAAAGTCACAAATTTTTCTTATTTTCGGGCAAAATACAGAAATATCATTTATTTCAGGTCAAAAAGCAGAAATTTCTTTTATTATGGTACAAAATTGAAGAAATTTGACTTATTTTGGAACAAAAAGGCAGAAATTCCACATATTTTGGAGCAAAAGGCAGAAATTCTTCTTATTTTGAGGTAAAATGCAGAAATTCCGATTATTTAGAGGTAAAATGCAGAAATTCCCCTAATATTGGGGAAATATGCTGAAATTCCCTTTATTTTGGGGCAAAAAGGCAGAAATTCCCCGTATTTAGAAGCAAAATTGCAGAAATTCTTATAATTTTTGGGCAAAAAGGCAGAAATTCTTCTTATTTTGGGGCAAAAATACAGAAAATCTTTTTTTTTCGGGGGCAAAATTCAGAAATTCCCCTTATTTTGGGGCAAAATTGCAGAAATTTCCCTTATTTTGGAGCAAAATTGCAGAAATTTCCCTTATTTTGGGGCAAAAAAGCAGAAATTTCTTTTATTTTGGTACAAAATTGCAGAAATTTCACTAATTGTGGGGCAAAAGGGCAGAAATTCTCCTTATTTTGGGGCAAAACTCAGAAATTCCACTTATTTTGGGGCAAAATTCCAGAAATTTCCCCTATTTTAGGGCAAACATGCAGAAATTTTACTTATTTTGGAGCAAAATTGCAGAAATTTCACTTATTTCCGGGAAAAAGTCAGAAATTTTCCTTATTTTGGGGCAAAAAGGCAGAAATTTCTAATATTTTGTGCCAAAATTCAGAAATTCCCCTTATTTTGAGGTAAAAAGGCTGAAATTCCCCTTATTTGGGGGCAAAAAGGCAGAAATTTCACTTATTTTGGGGCAAAATTGCAGAAATTTCACTTATTTCAGGGTAATAAATCAGAAATTTTTCTTATTTTGGGGCAAAAAAGACAGAAATTCCCTTTGTTTTGGGGGAAAAAGACAGAAATTCCACTTATTTTGTGGCAAAAAAGCAGAAATTCCCCTTATTTTGGAGCAAAAATGAAGAGATTTCCCTTTTTTATGGCAAAAAGGTATGCATTTTTCTTATTTTTGGGCAAAAATGCAGAAATTCCCCATATTTTGGGGCAAAAGGCAGAAATTCTCCTTATTTTGGGGCAAAAAGGCACAAATTTCCCTTATTTTTGGGCAAAATTGCAGAAATTTCATATATTTCAGGGCAAAAAGTCAGAAATTCCACTTATTTTGGGGCAAAAAGCAGAAATTTCTTTTATTATGGTGCAAAATTGATGAAATTTTCCTTGTTTTGTAACAAACAGGCAGAAATTCCCCATATTTTGGGGCAAAAGGCAGAAATTCTTCTTATTTTGAGGTAAAATGCAGAAATTCCCCTTATTTAGAGGTAAAATGCAGAAATTCCCCAAATATTGGGGGAAAATGCAGAAATTCCATATATTTGGGCTAAAAGGCAGAAATTAACCGTATTTTGAAGCAAAATTGCAGAAATTCTCATAATTTTCGGGCTAAAAGGCAGAAATTCTCCTTATTTTAGGGCAAAAAGACAGAAAATCTCCTTTTTTCGAAAGCATAAAGTCAGAAATTCCTTTTATTTTGGGGCAAAATTGCAGAAATTTCCTTTAAATTGGGGCAAAATTGCAGAAATTTCCCTTATTTTGGGGCAAAATTGCAGAAATTTCACTTATATCAGAAAAAAGGCAGAAATTTTCTTATTTTGGAGCAAAAAGGCAGAAATTTCGTTTATTTTGGTACAAAATTGCAGAAATATTTTTTATTTTGGGGCAAAAAGGGAGAAATTCCCCATATTTTGGGGCAAAAAGGCAGAAATTCTCCTTATTTTGAGATAAAAAGGCTGAAATTCCCCTAATTTTCGGGCAAAAAGTCAGAAATTCCCCTTTATTTTGGTGCAAAAAGACAGAAATTTCGTTTATTTTTGGTTAAAAAACAGAAATTGCACTTATTTTGTGTCAAAAGACGGAAAATCCCCTTATTTGGGGGCAAAAATGAAGTAATTTCCGTTTTTTATGGCAAAAAGTTATGCATTCTTCTTATTTTCGGACAAAAAAGCAGAAATTTCCCATATTTTGGGGCAAAAAGCAGAAATTCCCCTTATTTTGGGGCAAAATTGCAGAAATTTCCCTTATTATGAGGAAAAATTGCAGAAATTTCACTAATTGTGAGGCAAAAGGGCAGAAATTATCTTTATTTCGGGGAAAAACTCAGAAATTCCACTTATTTTGGAGCAAAATTCTAGAAATTTCCCTAATTTTGGAACAAAATTGCAGAAATTTCACTTATTTTGTTGCAAAATTGCAGAAATTTTACTTGATTTCAGGGAGAAAAGGCAGAAATTTTCCTTATTTTGTGGCAAAAAGGCAGAAATTCCTAATATTTTGTGCCATAATTCAGAAATTGTCCTTATTTTGAGGTAAAAAGGCTGAAATTCCCCTTATTTGAGGGCAAAAAAGCAGAAATTTCCCTTATTTTGGGGCAAAATTGCAGAAATTTCACTTATTTCAGGGAAATAAGTCAGAAATTTTCTTTATTTTGGGGCAAAAAAGACAGAAATTCACTTTGTTTTGGGGGAAAAAACAGAAATTTCACTTATGTAGAGGCAAAAAAGCAGAAATTCCCCTTATTTTGGAGCAAAAATGAAGAGATTTCCCTTTTTTATGGCAAAAAGGTATGCATTTTTCTTATTTTTGGGCAAAAATGCAGAAATTCCCCATATTTTGGGGCAAAAGGCAGAAATTCCCCTTATTTTGGGGCAAAAAGGCACAAATTTCCCTTATTTAGGGCAAAATTGCAGAAATTTCACTTATATCATAAAAAAGGCAGAAATTTTCTTCTTTTGGGGCAAAAAGGCAGAAATTTCGTTTATTTTGGTACAAAATTGCAGAAATTTTTCTTATTTTGGGGCAAAAAAGCAGAAATTCCCCATATTTTTAGGCAAAAAGGCAGAAATTCCCCTTATTTTGAGGTACAAAGGTTGAAATTCCCCTTATTTTCGGGGAAAAAGTCAGAAATTCCACTTATTTTGGTGCAAAAAGACAGAAATTTCATTTATTTTTGGGGAAAAGGCAGAAATTGCACGTATTTTGAGTCAAAAAGGCGGAAAATCCCCTTATCTTGGGGCAAAAATGAAGAAATTTCCCTTTTTTTATGGCAAAAAGGTAAACATTCCCTTTATTTTCGGGCAAAAAGGCAGAAATTCCCCATATTTTGGAGCAAAATTGCAGAAATTCCCCTAATTTTGGGGCAAAAAGGCAGAAATTCCCCTTATTTTGGGGTAAAACTGCAGAAATTTCACTTATTTTGCAGCAAAATGGCAGAAATTCCCCTTATTTTCGGCGAAAAAGGCAGAAAATCCCCGTATTTTGGAGCAAAATTGCAGAAATTCACCTAATTTTTGGGTAAAAAATAAAGTAATTTTCTTTATTTTGGGGCAAAATGGCAAAATTCTCCTTATTTTGGAACAAAAGGCAGAAATTCCCCTTATTTTAGGGCAAAATTGCAGAAATTTCCCTTATTTGGGGGCAAAAAACCAGAAATTCCCCTTGTTTTGGGGCAAAATTGCAGAAATTTCTCTTATTATGGGGAAAAATTGCAGAAGTTTCCCTTATTTTAGGGCAAAATTGCAGAAATTTTACTTATTTCAGAGAAAAAAAAGCAAAAATTTTTCTTATTTTGGGGCAAAAAGGCAGAAATTCCCAATATTTTGGGGCAAAAAGGCAAAAATTCACCTTATTTTGGGCTAAAATTGCAGAAATTTCACATATTCCAGGGCAAAAAGGCAGAAATTTCTCTTATTTTAGGGCAAAAATGAAGAAACTTCCCTTTTTTATGGCAAAAAGTTATGCATTCCCTTTATTTTTGGGCAAAAAGGCAGAAATTCCCCGTATTTTGGAGCTAAATTGCAGAAATTCCCCTAATTGTGGGGCAAAAAGGCTGAAATTCTCCTTATTTTCGGGCAAAACTCAGAAATTCTACTTAGTTTGGGGTAAAATTCCAGAAATTTCCCTTATTTTGGGGCAAAATTGCAGAAATTTCACTTATTTTGGGGCAAAATTGCAGAAATTGCACTTATTTCAGGGAAAAAGGGCAGAAAGTTTCCTTATTTTGGGGCAAAAAGGCATAAATTCCTAATATTTTGTGGCAACAATGCAGAAATTCCTAATATTTTGTTGCAAAAATGCAGAAATTTCCCTTTTTTATGGCAAAAGGTAAACATTCCCTTTATTTTCGGGCAAAAAGGCAGAAATTCCCTATATTTTGGAGCAAAATTGCAGAAATTCCTTTAATTTTGGGGCAAAAGGCAGAAATTCCCTTTATTTTGGGGTAAAACTGCAGAACTTTCACTTATTTTGCAGCAAAATGGCAGAAATTCCCTTTATTTTCGGCGAAAAAGGCAGAAAATCCCCGTATTTTGGAGCAAAATTGCAGAAATTCACCTAATTTTGGGGTAAAAAATAAAGTAATTTTCTTTATTTTGGGGCAAAATGGCAAAATTCTCTTTATTTTGGAACAAAAGGCAGAAATTCCTCTTATTTTAGGGCAAAATTGCAGAAATTTCCCTTATTTGGGGGCAAAATAAACAGAAATTCTCCTTCTTTTGGGGCAAAATTGCAGAAATTTCACTTATTTTGGGGCAAAATTGCAGAAATTGCACTTATTTCAGTGAAAAAGGGCAGAAATTTTCCTTATTTTGGGGCAAAAAGGCATAAATTCCTAATATTTTGTGGCAACAATGCAGAAATTCCTAATATTTTGTTGCAAAAATGCAGAAATTTCCCTTATTATGAGGTAAAAATGCTGAAATTCCTTTTAAATGGGGGCAAAAAGGCAGAAATTTTTCTTATTTTGGGGCAAAGTTGCAAAAATTTCACTTATTTCAGGGTAATAAGTCAGAAATTTTCCTTATTTTGGGGCAAAAAAGACAGAAATTCCCTTTGTTTTGGGGGAAAAAGACAGAAATTCCACTTATTTAGAGGCAAAAAGGCAAAAGTTCCCCTTATTTTGGAGCAAAAATGAAGAAATTTCCCTTTTTATGGCAAAAAGGTATGCATTCTTCTTATTTTCCGACAAATAGGCAGAAATTCCCCATATTTTGGGGCAAAAGGCAGAAATTCCCTTTATTTTGGGGCAAAATTGCAGAAATTTCCCTAATTGTGGGGCAAATAACAGAAATTCCCCTTATTTTGGGGCAAAATTTCAGAAATTTCCACTATTATGGGGAAAAATTGCAGAAATTTCCCTTATTTTAGGGCAAAATTGCAGAAAGTTCCCTAATTGTGGGGCAAAAAACAGAAATTCCCCTTATTTTCGGGCAAACATGCAGAAATTTCCCTTATTATGGGGAAAATTGCAGAAATTTCCCTTATTTTAGTGCAAAATTGCAGAAATTTCACTTATATCAGAAAAAAGGCAGAAATTTTCTTATTTTGGGGCAAAAAGGCAGAAATTTCTCTTATTTTGGGACAAAAATTAAGAAATTTCCTTTTTTTATAGCAAAAAGGTATGCATTCCCTTTATTTTCGAGCCAAAAGGAAGAAATTCCCCGTATTTTGGAGCAAAATTGCAGAAATTCCCCTAATTGTGGGGCAAAAAGGCAGAAATTCTCCTTATTTTTGGGCAAAACTCAGAAATTTTACTTATTTTGGGGTAAAATTCCAGAAATTTCCCTTATTTTGGGGCAAAATTGCAGAAATTTCACTTATTTTGGGACAAAATTGCAGAAATTGCACTTATTTCAGGGAAAAAAGGCAGAAAATTTCCTTATTTTGGGGCAAAAACGCATAAATTCCTAATATTTTGTGGCAACAATGCAGAAATTCCTAATATTTTGTTGCAAAAATGCAGAAATTTCCCTTATTTTGAGGTAAAAATGCTGAAATTCCTTTTATTTGGGGGCAAAAAGGCAGAAATTTCTCTTATTTTGGGGCAAAGTCGCAGAAATTTCACTTATTTCAGGGTTATAAGTCAGAAATTTTCTTTATTTTGGGGCAAAAAAGACAGAAATTCCCTTTGTTTTGGGGGAAAAAGACAGAAATTCCACTTATTTAGAGGCAAAAAGGCAAAAGTTCCCCTTATTTTGGAGCAAAAATGAAGAAATTTCCCTTTTTATGGCAAAAAGGTATGCATTCTTCTTATTTTCCGACAAATAGGCAGAAATTCCCCATATTTTGGGGCAAAAGGCAGAAATTCCCTTTATTTTGGGGCAAAATTGCAGAAATTTCCCTAATTGTGGGGCAAAAAACAGAAATTCCCCTTATTTTCGGGCAAACATGCAGAAATTTCCCTTATTATGGGGAAAAATTGCAGAAATTTCTCTTATCTTAGGGCAAAATTGCAGAAATTTCACTTATATCAGAAAAAAGGCAGAAATTTTCTTATTTTGGGGCAAAAAGGCAGAAATTTCGTTTATTTTTGTACATAATTGCAGAAATTTTTCTTATTTTGGGGCAAAAAGGCAGAAATTCCCCATATTTTGGGGCAAAAAGGCAGAAATTCCCCTTATTTTGAGGTAAAAAATGCTGAAATTCCCCTAATTTTTGGGCAAAAAGTCAGAAATTCCCCTTTATTTTGGTGCAAAAAGACAGAAATTTCGTTTATTTTTGTTTAAAAGGCAGAAATTGCACTTATTTTGAGTCAAAAGGCAGAAAATCCCCTTATTTTGGGGCAAAAATGAAGAAATTTCCCTTTTTTATGGCAAAAGGTTAACATTCCCTTTATTTTCGGGCAAAAAGGCAGAAATTCCCCATATTTTGGAGCAAAATTGCAGAAATTCCCCTAATTTTGGGGCAAAAAGGCAGAAATTGCCTTTATTTTGGGGTAAAACTGCAGAACTTTCACTTATTTTGCAGCAAAATGGCAGAAATTCCCTTTATTTTTGGCGAAAAAGGCAGAAAATCCCCGTATTTTGGAGCAAAATTGCAGAAATTCACCTAATTTTGGGGTAAAAAATAAAGTAATTTTCTTTATTTTGGGGCAAAATGGCAAAATTCTCTTTATTTTGGAACAAAAGGCAGAAATTCCTCTTATTTTAGGGCAAAATTGCAGAAATTTCCCTTATTTGGGGGCAAAAAAACCCAGAAATTCTCCTTCTTTTGGGGCAAAATTGCAGAAATTTCTCTTATTATGGGGAAAAATTGCAGAAATTTCTCTTCTTTTAGGGCAAAATTGCAGAAATTTTACTTATTTCAGAGAAAAAAGCAAAATTTTTTTTTATTTTGGGGCAAAAAGGCAGAAATTCCCATTATTTTGGGGCAAAAAAGCAGAAATTCACCTTATTTTGGGCTAAAATTGCAGAAATTTTACATATTCCAGGGCAAAAAGGCAGAAATTTCTTTTATTTTGGGGCAAACATGAAGAAACTTCCCCTTTTTATGGCAAAAAGTTATGCATTCCCTTTTTTTTCGGGCAAAAAGGCAGAAATTCCCCGTATTTTGGAGCAAAATTGCAGAAATTCCCCTAATTGTGGGGCAAAAAGGCAGAAATTCTCCTTATTTTCGGGCAAAACTCAGAAATTCTACTTATTTAGGGTAAAATTCCAGAAATTTCCCTTATTTTGGGGCAAAATTGCAGAAATTTCACTTATTTAGGGGCAAAATTGCAGAAATTGCACTTATTTCAGGGAAAAAAGGCAGAAATTTTCCTTATTTTGGGGCAAAAAGGCATAAATTCCTAATATTTTGTGGCAACAATGCAGAAATTCCTAATATTTTGTTGCAAAAATGCAGAAATTTCCCTTATTTTGAGGTAAAAATGCTGAAATTCCTTTTATTTGGGGGCAAAAAGGCAGATATTTCTCTTATTTTGGGGCAAAGTTGCAGAAATTTCACTTATTTCAGGGTAATAAGTCAGAAATTTTCCTTATTTTGGGGCAAAAAAGACAGAAATTCCCTTTGTTTTGGGGGAAAAAGACAGAAATTCCACTTATTTAGAGGCAAAAAGGCAAAAGTTCCCCTTATTTTGGAGCAAAAATGAAGAAATTTCCCTTTTTATGGCAAAAAGGTATGCATTCCTCTTATTTTCCGACAAATAGGCAGAAATTCCCCATATTTTGGGGCAAAAGGCAGAAATTCCCTTTATTTTGGGGCAAAATTGCAGAAATTTCCCTAATTGTGGGGCAAATAACAGAAATTCCCCTTATTTTGGGGCAAAATTTCAGAAATTTCCACTATTATGGGGAAAAATTGCAGAAATTTCCCTTATTTTAGGGCAAAATTGCACAAATTTCACTTATATCAGAAAAAAGGCAGAAATTTTCTTATTTTGGGGCAAAAAGGCAGAAATTTCTCTTATTTTGGGACAAAAATTAAGAAATTTCCTTTTTTTATAGCAAAAAGGTATGCATTCCCTTTATTTTCGAGCCAAAAGGCAGAAATTCCCCGTATTTTGGAGCAAAATTGCAGAAATTCCCCTAATTGTGGGGCAAAAAGGCAGAAATTCTCCTTATTTTTGGGCAAAACTCAGAAATTTTACTTATTTTGGGGTAAAATTCCAGAAATTTCCCTTATTTTGGGGCAAAATTGCAGAAATTTCACTTATTTTGGGACAAAATTGCAGAAATTGCACTTATTTCAGGGAAAAAAGGCAGAAATTTTCCTTATTTTGGGGCAAAAACGCATAAATTCCTAATATTTTGTGGCAACAATGCAGAAATTCCTAATATTTTGTTGCAAAAATGCAGAAATTTCCCTTATTTTGAGGTAAAAATGCTGAAATTCCTTTTATTTGGGGGCAAAAAGGCAGAAATTTCTCTTATTTTGGGGCAAAGTCGCAGAAATTTCACTTATTTCAGGGTTATAAGTCAGAAATTTTCTTTATTTTGGGGCAAAAAAGACAGAAATTCCCTTTGTTTTGGGGGAAAAAGACAGAAATTCCACTTATTTAGAGGCAAAAAGGCAAAATTTCCCCTTATTTTGGAGCAAAAATGAAGAAATTTCCCTTTTTATGGCAAAAAGGTATGCATTCTTCTTATTTTCCGACAAATAGGCAGAAATTCCCCATATTTTGAAGCAAACGGCAGAAATTCCCTTTATTTTGGGGCAAAATTGCAGAAATTTCCCTAATAGTGGGGCAAAAAACAGAAATTCCCCTTATTTTCGGGCAAACATGCAGAAATTTCCCTTATTATGGGGAAAAATTGCAGAAATTTCCCTTATTTTAGGGCAAAATTGCAGAAATTTCACTTATATCAGAAAAAAGGCAGAAATTTTCTTATTTTGGGGCAAAAAGGCAGAAATTTCGTTTATTTTTGTACATAATTGCAGAAATTTTTCTTATTTTGGGGCAAAAAGGCAGAAATTCCCCATATTTTGGGGCAAAAAGGCAGAAATTCCCCTTATTTTGAGGTAAAAATGCTGAAATTCCCCTAATTTTTGGGCAAAAAGTCAGAAATTCCCCTTTATTTTGGTGCAAAAAGACAGAAATTTCGTTTATTTTTGTTTAAAAGGCAGAAATTGTACTTATTTTGAGTCAAAAGGCAGAAAATCCCCTTATTTTGGGGCAAAAATGAAGAAATTTCCCTTTTTTATGGCAAGAGGTAAACATTCCCTTTATTTTCGGGCAAAAAGGCAGAAATTCCCCATATTTTGGAGCAAAATTGCAGAAATTCCCCTAATTTTGGGGCAAAAAGGCAGAAATTCCCTTTATTTTGGGGTAAAACTGCAGAACTTTCACTTATTTTGCAGCAAAATGGCAGAAATTCCCTTTATTTTCGGCGAAAAAGGCAGAAAATCCCCGTATTTTGGAGCAAAATTGCAGAAATTCACCTAATTTTGGGGTAAAAAATAAAGTAATTTTCTTTATTTTGGGGCAAAATGGCAAAATTCTCTTTATTTTGGAACAAAAGGCAGAAATTCCTCTTATTTTAGGGCAAAATTGCAGAAATTTCCCTTATTTGGGGGCAAAAAAAACCCAGAAATTCTCCTTCTTTTGGGGCAAAATTGCAGAAATTTCTCTTATTATGGGGAAAAATTGCAGAAATTTCTCTTATTTTAGGGCAAAATTGCAGAAATTTTACTTATTTCAGAGAAAAAAGCAAAATTTTTTCTTATTTTGGGGCAAAAAGGCAGAAATTCCCATTATTTTGGGGCAAAAAGGCAGAAATTCACCTTATTTTGGGCTAAAATTGTAGAAATTTCACATATTCCAGGGCAAAAAGGCAGAAATTTCTCTTATTTTGGGGCAAAAATGAAGAAACTTCCCTTTTTTATGGCAAAAAGTTATGCATTCCCTTTTTTTTCGGGCAAAAAGGCAGAAATTCCCCGTATTTTGGAGCAAAATTGCAGAAATTCCCCTAATTGTGGGGCAAAAAGGCAGAAATTCTCCTTATTTTCGAGCAAAACTCAGAAATTCTACTTATTTTGGGGTAAAATTCCAGAAATTTCCCTTATTTTGGGGCAAAATTGCAGAAATTTCACTTATTTTGGGGCAAAATTGCAAAATTGCACTTATTTCAGGGAAAAAAGGCAGAAATTTTCCTTATTTTGGGGCAAAAAGGCATAAATTCCTAATATTTTGTGGCAACAATGCAGAAATTCCTAATATTTTGTTGCAAAAATGCAGAAATTTCCCTTATTTTGAGGTAAAAATGCTGAAATTCCTTTTATTTGGGGGCAAAAAGGCAGAAATTTCTTTTATTTTGGGGCAAAGTTGCAGAAATTTCACTTATTTCAGGGTAATAAGTCAGAAATTTTCCTTATTTTGGGGCAAAAAAGACAGAAATTCCCTTTGTTTTGGGGGGAAAAGACAGAAATTCCACTTATTTAGAGGCAAAAAGGCAAAAGTTCCCCCTATTTTGGAGCAAAAATGAAGAAATTTCCCTTTTTATGGCAAAAAGGTATGCATTCTTCTTATTTTCCGACAAATAGGCAGAAATTCCCCATATTTTGGGGCAAAAGGCAGAAATTCCCTTTATTTTGGGGCAAAATTGCAGAAATTTCCCTAATTGTGGGGCATAAAACAGAAATTCCCCTTATTTTGGGGCAAAATTTCAGAAATTTCCCTAATTGTGGGGCAAAAAACAGAAATTCCCCTTATTTTCGGGCAAACATGCAGAAATTTCCCTTATTATGGGGAAAATTGCAGAAATTTCCCTTATTTTAGGGCAAAATTGCAGAAATTTCACTTATATCAGAAAAAAGGCAGAAATTTTCTTATTTTGGGGCAAAAAGGCAGAAATTTCTCTTATTTTGGGACAAAAATTAAGAAATTTCCTTTTCTTATGGCAAAAAGGTATGCATTCCCTTTATTTTCGTGCCAAAAGGCAGAAATTCCCCGTATTTTGGAGCAAAATTGCAAAAATTCCCCTAATTGTGGGGCAAAAAGGCAGAAATTCTCCTTATTTTCGGGCAAAACTCAGATATTTTACTTATTTTGGGGTAAAATTCCAGAAATTTCCCTTATTTTGGGGCAAAATTGCAGAAATTTCACTTATTTTGGGACAAAATTGCAGAAATTGCACTTATTTCAGGGAAAAAAGGCAGAAATTTTCCTTATTTTGGGGCAAAAACGCATAAATTCCTAATATTTTGTGGCAACAATGCAGAAATTCCTAATATTTTGTTGCAAAAATGCAGAAATTTCTCTTATTTTGAGGTAAAAATGCTGAAATTCCTTTTATTTGGGGGCAAAAAGGCAGAAATTTCTCTTATTTTGTGGCAAAGTCGCAGAAATTTCACTTATTTCAGGGTTATAAGTCAGAAATTTTCCTTATTTTGGGGCAAAAAAGACAGAAATTCCCTTTGTTTTGGGGGAAAAAGACAGAAATTCCACTTATTTAGAGGCAAAAAGGCAAAAGTTCCCCTTATTTTGGAGCAAAAATGAAGAAATTTCCCTTTTTATGGCAAAAAGGTATGCATTCCCCTTATTTTCCGACAAATAGGCAGAAATTACCCATATTTTGGGGCAAAAGGCAGAAATTCCCTTTATTTTGGGGCAAAATTGCAGAAATTTCCCTAATTGTGGGGCAAAAAACAGAAATTCCCCTTATTTTGGGGCAAAATTTCAGAAATTTCCACAATTATGGGGAAAAATTGCAGAAATTTCCCTTATTTTAAGGCAAAATTGCAGAAATTTCCCTAATTGTGGGGCAAAAAACAGAAATTCCCCTTATTTTCGGGCAAACATGCAGAAATTTCCCTTATTATGGGGAAAAATTGCAGAAATTTCCCTTATTTTAGGGCAAAATTGCAGAAATTTCACTTATATCAGAAAAAAGGCAGAAATTTTCTTATTTTGGGGCAAAAAGGCAGACATTTCTTTTATTTTGGTACATAATTGCAGAAATCTTTTTTATTTTGGGGCAAAAAGGCAGAAATTCCCCATATTTTGGGGCAAAAAGGCAGAAATTCCCCTTATTTTGAGGTAAAAAGGCTAAAATTCCCCTAATTTTTGGGCAAAAAGTCAGAAATTCCCCTTTATTTTGGTGCAAAAAGACAGAAATTTCGTTTATTTTTGGTTAAAAGGCAGAAATTGCACTTATTTTGAGTCAAAAGGCGGAAAATCCCCTTATTTTGGGGCAAAAATGAAGAAATTTCCCTTTTTTATGGCAAGAGGTAAACATTCCCTTTATTTTCGGGCAAAAAGGCAGAAATTCCCCATAATTTGGAGCAAAATTGCAGAAATTCCCCTAATTTTGGGGCAAAAAGGCAGAAATTCCCTTTATTTTGGGGTAAAACTGCAGAACTTTCACTTATTTTGCAGCAAAATGGCAGAAATTCCGTTTATTTTCGGCGAAAAAGGCAGAAAATCCCCGTATTTTGGAGCAAAATTGCAGAAATTCACCTAATTTTGGGGTAAAAAATAAAGTAATTTTCTTTATTTTGGGGCAAAATGGCAAAATTCTCTTTATTTTGGAACAAAAGGCAGAAATTCCTCTTATTTTAGGGCAAAATTGCAGAAATTTCCCTTATTTGGGGGCAAAAAAAACCCAGAAATTCTCCTTCTTTTGGGGCAAAATTGCAGAAATTTCTCTTATTATGGGAAAAAATTGCAGAAATTTCTCTTATTTTAGGGCAAAATTGCAGAAATTTTACTTATTTCAGAGAAAAAAGCAAAATTTTTTCATATTTTGGGGCAAAAAGGCAGAAATTCCCATTATTTTGGGGCAAAAAGGCAGAAATTCACCTTATTTTGGGCTAAAATTGCAGAAATTTTACATATTCCAGGACAAAATAGCAGAAATTTCTTTTATTTTGGGGCAAAAATGAAGAAACTTCCCTTTTTTATGGCAAAAAGTTATGCATTCCCTTTATTTTTGGGCAAAAAGGCAGAAATTCCCCGTATTTTGGAGCTAAATTGCAGAAATTCCCCTAATTGTGGGGCAAAAAGGCAGAAATTCTCCTTATTTTCGGGCAAAACTCAGAAATTCTACTTATTTTGGGGTAAAATTCCAGAAATTTCCCTTATTTTGGGGCAAAATTGCAGAAATTTCACTTATTTTGGGACAAAATTGCAGAAATTGCACTTATTTCAGGGAAAAAAGGCAGAAATTTTCCTTATTTTGGGGCAAAAAGGCATAAATTCCTAATATTTTGTGGCAACAATGCAGAAATTCCTAATATTTTGTTGCAAAAATGCAGAAATTTCTTTTTTTTATGGTAAAAGGTAAACATTCCCTTTATTTTCGGGCAAAAAGGCAGAAATTCCCTATATTTTGGAGCAAAATTGCAGAAATTCCCCTAATTTTGGGGCAAAAAGGCAGAAATTCTCTTTATTTTGGGGTAAAACTGCAGAACTTTCAGTTATTTTGCAGCAAAATGGCAGAAATTCCCTTTATTTTCGGCGAAAAAGGCAGAAAATCCCCATATTTTGGAGCAAAATTGAAGAAATTCACCTAATTTTGGGGTAAAAAATAAAGTAATTTTCTTTATTTTGGGGCAAAATGGCAAAATTCTCTTTATTTTGGAACAAAAGGCAGAAATTCCTCTTATTTTAGGGCAAAATTGCAGAAATTTCCCTTATTTGGGGGCAAAAAAACCCAGAAATTCTCCTTCTTTTGGGGCAAAATTGCAGAAATTTCACTTCTTTTGGGGCAAAATTGCAGAAATTTCTCTTATTTTAGGGCAAAATTGCAGAAATTTTACTTATTTCAGAGAAAAAAGCAAATTTTTTTCTTATTTTGGGGCAAAAAGGCAGAAATTCCCATTATTTTGGGGCAAAAAGGCAGAAATTCACCTTATTTTGGGCTAAAATTGCAGAAATTTCACATATTCCAAGGCAAAAAGGCAGAAATTTCTCTTATTTTGGGGCAAAAATGAAGAAACTTCCCTTTTTTATGGCAAAAAGTTATGCATTCCCTTTTTTTTCGGGCAAAAAGGCAGAAATTTCCCGTATTGTGGAGCAAAATTGCAGAAATTCCCCTAATTGTGGGGCAAAAAGGCAGAAATTCTCCTTATTTTCGAGCAAAACTCAGAAATTCTACTTATTTTGGGGTAAAATTCCAGAAATTTCCCTTATTTTGGGGCAAAATTGCAGAAATTTCACTTATTTTGGGGCAAAATTGCAAAATTGCACTTATTTCAGGGAAAAAAGGCAGAAATTTTCCTTATTTTGGGGCAAAAAGGCATAAATTCCTAATATTTTGTGGCAACAATGCAGAAATTCCTAATATTTTGTTGCAAAAATGCAGAAATTTCCCTTATTTTGAGGTAAAAATGCTGAAATTCCTTTTATTTGGGGGCAAAAAGGCAGAAATTTCTTTTATTTTGGGGCAAAGTTGCAGAAATTTCACTTATTTCAGGGTAATAAGTCAGAAATTTTCCTTATTTTGGGGCAAAAAAGACAGAAATTCCCTTTGTTTTGGGGGGAAAAGACAGAAATTCCACTTATTTAGAGGCAAAAAGGCAAAAGTTCCCCCTATTTTGGAGCAAAAATGAAGAAATTTCCCTTTTTATGGCAAAAAGGTATGCATTCTTCTTATTTTCCGACAAATAGGCAGAAATTCCCCATATTTTGGGGCAAAAGGCAGAAATTCCCTTTATTTTGGGGCAAAATTGCAGAAATTTCCCTAATTGTGGGGCATAAAACAGAAATTCCCCTTATTTTGGGGCAAAATTTCAGAAATTTCCCTAATTGTGGGGCAAAAAACAGAAATTCCCCTTATTTTCGCGCAAACATGCAGAAATTTCCCTTATTATGGGGAAAATTGCAGAAATTTCCCTTATTTTAGGGCAAAATTGCAGAAATTTCACTTATATCAGAAAAAAGGCAGAAATTTTCTTAATTTGGGGCAAAAAGGCAGAAATTTCTCTTATTTTGGGACAAAAATTAAGAAATTTCCTTTTCTTATGGCAAAAAGGTATGCATTCCCTTTATTTTCGTGCCAAAAGGCAGAAATTCCCCGTATTTTGGAGCAAAATTGCAAAAATTCACCTAATTGTGGGGCAAAAAGGCAGAAATTCTCCTTATTTTCGGGCAAAACTCAGATATTTTACTTATTTTGGGGTAAAATTCCAGAAATTTCCCTTATTTTGGGGCAAAATTGCAGAAATTTCACTTATTTTGGGACAAAATTGCAGAAATTGCACTTATTTCAGGGAAAAAAGGCAGAAATTTTCCTTATTTTGGGGCAAAAACGCATAAATTCCTAATATTTTGTGGCAACAATGCAGAAATTCCTAATATTTTGTTGCAAAAATGCAGAAATTTCCCTTATTTTGAGGTAAAAATGCTGAAATTCCTTTCATTTGGGGGCAAAAAGGCAGAAATTTCTCTTATTTTGTGGCAAAGTCGCAGAAATTTCACTTATTTCAGGGTTATAAGTCAGAAATTTTCCTTATTTTGGGGCAAAAAAGACAGAAATTCCCTTTGTTTTGGGGGAAAAAGACAGAAATTCCACTTATTTAGAGGCAAAAAGGCAAAAGTTCCCCTTATTTTGGAGCAAAAATGAAGAAATTTCCCTTTTTATGGCAAAAAGGTATGCATTCCCCTTATTTTCCGACAAATAGGCAGAAATTACCCATATTTTGGGGCAAAAGGCAGAAATTCCCTTTATTTTGGGGCAAAATTGCAGAAATTTCCCTAATTGTGGGGCAAAAAACAGAAATTCCCCTTATTTTGGGGCAAAATTTCAGAAATTTCCACAATTATGGGGAAAAATTGCAGAAATTTCCCTTATTTTAAGGCAAAATTGCAGAAATTTCCCTAATTGTGGGGCAAAAAACAGAAATTCCCCTTATTTTCGGGCAAACATGCAGAAATTGCCCTTATTATGGGGAAAAATTGCAGAAATTTCCCTTATTTTAGGGCAAAATTGCAGAAATTTCACTTATATCAGAAAAAAGGCAGAAATTTTCTTATTTTGGGGCAAAAAGGCAGACATTTCGTTTATTTTGGTACATAATTGCAGAAATCTTTTTTATTTTGGGGCAAAAAGGCAGAAATTCCCCATATTTTGGGGCAAAAAGGCAGAAATTCCCCTTATTTTGAGGTAAAAAGGCTAAAATTCCCCTAATTTTTGGGCAAAAAGTCAGAAATTCCCCTTTATTTTGGTGCAAAAAGACAGAAATTTCGTTTATTTTTGGTTAAAAGGCAGAAATTGCACTTATTTTGAGTCAAAAGGCGGAAAATCCCCTTATTTTGGGGCAAAAATGAAGAAATTTCCCTTTTTTATGGCAAGAGGTAAACATTCCCTTTATTTTCGGGCAAAAAGGCAGAAATTCCCCATATTTTGGAGCAAAATTGCAGAAATTCCCCTAATTTTGGGGCAAAAAGGCAGAAATTCCCTTTATTTTGGGGTAAAACTGCAGAACTTTCACTTATTTTGCAGCAAAATGGCAGAAATTCCCTTTATTTTCGGCGAAAAAGGCAGAAAATCCCCGTATTTTGGAGCAAAATTGCAGAAATTCACCTAATTTTGGGGTAAAAAATAAAGTAATTTTCTTTATTTTGGGGTAAAATGGCAAAATTCTCTTTATTTTGGAACAAAAGGCAGAAATTCCTCTTATTTTAGGGCAAAATTGCAGAAATTTCCCTTATTTGGGGGCAAAAAAACCCCAGAAATTCTCCTTCTTTTGGGGCAAAATTGCAGAAATTTCTCTTATTATGGGAAAAAATTGCAGAAATTTCTCTTATTTTAGGGCAAAATTGCAGAAATTTTACTTATTTCAGAGAAAAAAGCAAAAATTTTTCATATTTTGGGGCAAAAAGGCAGAAATTCCCATTATTTTGGGGCAAAAAGGCAGAAATTCACCTTATTTTGGGCTAAAATTGCAGAAATTTTACATATTCCAGGACAAAATAGCAGAAATTTCTTTTATTTTGGGGCAAAAATGAAGAAACTTCCCTTTTTTATGGCAAAAAGTTATGCATTCCCTTTATTTTTGGGCAAAAAGGCAGAAATTCCCCGTATTTTGGAGCTAAATTGCAGAAATTCCCCTAATTGTGGGGCAAAAAGGCAGAAATTCTCCTTATTTTCGGGCAAAACTCAGAAATTCTACTTATTTTGGGGTAAAATTCCAGAAATTTCCCTTATTTTTGGGCAAAATTGCAGAAATTTCACTTATTTTGGGGCAAAATTGCAGAAATTGCACTTATTTCAGGGAAAAAAAGCAGAAAGTTTCTTTATTTTGGGGCAAAAAGGCATAAATTCCTAATATTTTGTGGCAACAATGCAGAAATTCCTAATATTTTGTTGCAAAAATGCAGAAATTTCTTTTTTTTTTATGGTAAAAGGTAAACATTCCCTTTATTTTCGGGCAAAAAGGCAGAAATTCCCTATATTTTGGAGCAAAATTGCAGAAATTCCCCTAATTTTGGGGCAAAAAGGCAGAAATTCTCTTTATTTTGGGGTAAAACTGCAGAACTTTCAGTTATTTTGCAGCAAAATGGCAGAAATTCCCTTTATTTTCGGCGAAAAAGGCAGAAAATCCCCGTATTTTGGAGCAAAATTGAAGAAATTCACCTAATTTTGGGGTAAAAAATAAAGTAATTTTCTTTATTTTGGGGCAAAATGGCAAAATTCTCTTTATTTTGGAACAAAAGGCAGAAATTCCTCTTATTTTAGGGCAAAATTGCAGAAATTTCCCTTATTTGGGGGCAAAAAAACCCAGAAATTCTCCTTCTTTTGGGGCAAAATTGCAGAAATTTCACTTATTTTGGGGCAAAATTGCAGAAATTTCTCTTATTTTAGGGCAAAATTGCAGAAATTTTACTTATTTCAGAGAAAAAAGCAAAATTTTTTCTTATTTTGGGGCAAAAAGGCAGAAATTCCCATTATTTTGGGGCAAAAAGGCAGAAATTCACCTTATTTTGGGCTAAAATTGCAGAAATTTCACATATTCCAGGGCAAAAAGGCAGAAATTTCTTTTATTTTGGGGCAAAAATGAAGAAACTTCCCTTTTTTATGGCAAAAAGTTATGCATTCCCTTTTTTTTCGGGCAAAAAGGCAGAAATTCCCCGTATTTTTGAGCAAAATTGCAGAAATTCCCCTAAATGTGGGGCAAAAAGGCAGAAATTCTCCTTAATTTCGAGCAAAACTCAGAAATTCTACTTATTTTGGGGTAAAATTCCAGAAATTTCCCTTATTTTGGGGCAAAATTGCAGAAATTTCACTTATTTTGGGGCAAAATTGCAAAATTGCACTTATTTCAGGGAAAAAAGGCAGAAATTTTCCTTATTTTGGGGCAAAAAGGCATAAATTCCTAATATTTTGTGGCAACAATGCAAAAATTCCTAATATTTTGTTGCAAAAATGCAGAAATTTCCCTTATTTTGAGGTAAAAATGCTGAAATTCCTTTTATTTGGGGGCAAAAAGGCAGAAATTTCTTTTATTTTGGGGCAAAGTTGCAGAAATTTCACTTATTTCAGGGTAATAAGTCAGAAATTTTCCTTATTTTGGGGCAAAAAAGACAGAAATTCCCTTTGTTTTGGGGGAAAAAGACAGAAATTCCACTTATTTAGAGGCAAAAAGGCAAAAGTTCCCCTTATTTTGGAGCAAAAATGAAGAAATTTCCCTTTTTATGGCAAAAAGGTATGCATTCTTCTTATTTTCCGACAAATAGGCAGAAATTCCCCATATTTTGGGGCAAAAGGCAGAAATTCCCTTTATTTTGGGGCAAAATTGCAGAAATTTCCCTAATTGTGGGGCATAAAACAGAAATTCCCCTTATTTTGGGGCAAAATTTCAGAAATTTCCCTAATTGTGGGGCAAAAAACAGAAATTCCCCTTATTTTCACGCAAACATGCAGAAATTTCCCTTATTATGGGGAAAATTGCAGAAATTTCCCTTATTTTAGGGCAAAATTGCAGAAATTTCACTTATATCAGAAAAAAGGCAGAAATTTTCTTAATTTGGGGCAAAAAGGCAGAAATTTCTCTTATTTTGGGACAAAAATTAAGAAATTTCCTTTTCTTATGGCAAAAAGGTATGCATTCCCTTTATTTTCGTGCCAAAAGGCAGAAATTCCCCGTATTTTGGAGCAAAATTGCAAAAATTCACCTAATTGTGGGGCAAAAAGGCAGAAATTCTCCTTATTTTCGGGCAAAACTCAGATATTTTACTTATTTTGGGGTAAAATTCCAGAAATTTCCCTTATTTTGGGGCAAAATTGCAGAAATTTCACTTATTTTGGGACAAAATTGCAGAAATTGCACTTATTTCAGGGAAAAAAGGCAGAAATTTTCCTTATTTTGGGGCAAAAACGCATAAATTCCTAATATTTTGTGGCAACAATGCAGAAATTCCTAATATTTTGTTGCAAAAATGCAGAAATTTCCCTTATTTTGAGGTAAAAATGCTGAAATTCCTTTCATTTGGGGGCAAAAAGGCAGAAATTTCTCTTATTTTGTGGCAAAGTCGCAGAAATTTCACTTATTTCAGGGTTATAAGTCAGAAATTTTCCTTATTTTGGGGCAAAAAAGACAGAAATTCCCTTTGTTTTGGGGGAAAAAGACAGAAATTCCACTTATTTAGAGGCAAAAAGGCAAAAGTTCCCCTTATTTTGGAGCAAAAATGAAGAAATTTCCCTTTTTATGGCAAAAAGGTATGCATTCCCCTTATTTTCCGACAAATAGGCAGAAATTACCCATATTTTGGGGCAAAAGGCAGAAATTCCCTTTATTTTGGGGCAAAATTGCAGAAATTTCCCTAATTGTGGGGCAAAAAACAGAAATTCCCCTTATTTTGGGGCAAAATTTCAGAAATTTCCACAATTATGGGGAAAAATTGCAGAAATTTCCCTTATTTTAAGGCAAAATTGCAGAAATTTCCCTAATTGTGGGGCAAAAAACAGAAATTCCCCTTATTTTCGGGCAAACATGCAGAAATTTCCCTTATTATGGGGAAAAATTGCAGAAATTTCCCTTATTTTAGGGCAAAATTGCAGAAATTTCACTTATATCAGAAAAAAGGCAGAAATTTTCTTATTTTGGGGCAAAAAGGCAGACATTTCGTTTATTTTGGTACATAATTGCAGAAATCTTTTTTATTTTGGGGCAAAAAGGCAGAAATTCCCCATATTTTGGGGCAAAAAGGCAGAAATTCCCCTTATTTTGAGGTAAAAAGGCTAAAATTCCCCTAATTTTTGGGCAAAAAGTCAGAAATTCCCCTTTATTTTGGTGCAAAAAGACAGAAATTTCGTTTATTTTTGGTTAAAAGGCAGAAATTGCACTTATTTTGAGTCAAAAGGCGGAAAATCCCCTTATTTTGGGGCAAAAATGAAGAAATTTCCCTTTTTTATGGCAAGAGGTAAACATTCCCTTTATTTTCGGGCAAAAAGGCAGAAATTCCCCATATTTTGGAGCAAAATTGCAGAAATTCCCCTAATTTTGGGGCAAAAAGGCAGAAATTCCCTTTATTTTGGGGTAAAACTGCAGAACTTTCACTTATTTTGCAGCAAAATGGCAGAAATTCCCTTTATTTTCGGCGAAAAAGGCAGAAAATCCCCGTATTTTGGAGCAAAATTGCAGAAATTCACCTAATTTTGGGGTAAAAAATAAAGTAATTTTCTTTATTTTGGGGCAAAATGGCAAAATTCTCTTTATTTTGGAACAAAAGGCAGAAATTCCTCTTATTTTAGGGCAAAATTGCAGAAATTTCCCTTATTTGGGGGCAAAAAAACCCCAGAAATTCTCCTTCTTTTGGGGCAAAATTGCAG
This sequence comes from Micromys minutus, assembly GCF_963924665.1. Classification (NCBI taxonomy): domain Eukaryota; kingdom Metazoa; phylum Chordata; class Mammalia; order Rodentia; family Muridae; genus Micromys; species Micromys minutus. Next base: position 308,820 of record NW_027667820.1, read on the forward strand.
AAATTTCTCTTATTATGGGAAAAAATTGCAGAAATTTCTCTTATTTTAGGGCAAAATTGCAGAAATTTTACTTATTTCAGAGAAAAAAGCAAAAATTTTTCATATTTTGGGGCAAAAAGGCAGAAATTCCCATTATTTTGGGGCAAAAAGGCAGAAATTCACCTTATTTTGGGCTAAAATTGCAGAAATTTTACATATTCCAGGACAAAATAGCAGAAATTTCTTTTATTTTGGGGCAAAAATGAAGAAACTTCCCTTTTTTATGGCAAAAAGTTATGCATTCCCTTTATTTTTGGGCAAAAAGGCAGAAATTCCCCGTATTTTGGAGCTAAATTGCAGAAATTCCCCTAATTGTGGGGCAAAAAGGCAGAAATTCTCCTTATTTTCGGGCAAAACTCAGAAATTCTACTTATTTTGGGGTAAAATTCCAGAAATTTCCCTTATTTTTGGGCAAAATTGCAGAAATTTCACTTATTTTGGGGCAAAATTGCAGAAATTGCACTTATTTCAGGGAAAAAAAGCAGAAAGTTTCTTTATTTTGGGGCAAAAAGGCATAAATTCCTAATATTTTGTGGCAACAATGCAGAAATTCCTAATATTTTGTTGCAAAAATGCAGAAATTTCTTTTTTTTTATGGTAAAAGGTAAACATTCCCTTTATTTTCGGGCAAAAAGGCAGAAATTCCCTATATTTTGGAGCAAAATTGCAGAAATTCCCCTAATTTTGGGGCAAAAAGGCAGAAATTCTCTTTATTTTGGGGTAAAACTGCAGAACTTTCAGTTATTTTGCAGCAAAATGGCAGAAATTCCCTTTATTTTCGGCGAAAAAGGCAGAAAATCCCCGTATTTTGGAGCAAAATTGAAGAAATTCACCTAATTTTGGGGTAAAAAATAAAGTAATTTTCTTTATTTTGGGGCAAAATGGCAAAATTCTCTTTATTTTGGAACAAAAGGCAGAAATTCCTCTTATTTTAGGGCAAAATTGCAGAAATTTCCCTTATTTGGGGGCAAAAAAACCCAGAAATTCTCCTTCTTTTGGGGCAAAATTGCAGAAATTTCACTTATTTTGGGGCAAAATTGCAGAAATTTCTCTTATTTTAGGGCAAAATTGCAGAAATTTTACTTATTTCAGAGAAAAAAGCAAAATTTTTTCTTATTTTGGGGCAAAAAGGCAGAAATTCCCATTATTTTGGGGCAAAAAGGCAGAAATTCACCTTATTTTGGGCTAAAATTGCAGAAATTTCACATATTCCAGGGCAAAAAGGCAGAAATTTCTTTTATTTTGGGGCAAAAATGAAGAAACTTCCCTTTTTTATGGCAAAAAGTTATGCATTCCCTTTTTTTTCGGGCAAAAAGGCAGAAATTCCCCGTATTTTTGAGCAAAATTGCAGAAATTCCCCTAATTGTGGGGCAAAAAGGCAGAAATTCTCCTTATTTTCGAGCAAAACTCAGAAATTCTACTTATTTTGGGGTAAAATTCCAGAAATTTCCCTTATTTTGGGGCAAAATTGCAGAAATTTCACTTATTTTGGGGCAAAATTGCAAAATTGCACTTATTTCAGGGAAAAAAGGCAGAAATTTTCCTTATTTTGGGGCAAAAACGCATAAATTCCTAATATTTTGTGGCAACAATGCAGAAATTCCTAATATTTTGTTGCAAAAATGCAGAAATTTCTTTTTTTTTTATGGTAAAAGGTAAACATTCCCTTTATTTTCGGGCAAAAAGGCAGAAATTCCCTATATTTTGGAGCAAAATTGCAGAAATTCCCCTAATTTTGGGGCAAAAAGGCAGAAATTCTCTTTATTTTGGGGTAAAACTGCAGAACTTTCAGTTATTTTGCAGCAAAATGGCAGAAATTCCCTTTATTTTCGGCGAAAAAGGCAGAAAATCCCCGTATTTTGGAGCAAAATTGAAGAAATTCACCTAATTTTGGGGTAAAAAATAAAGTAATTTTCTTTATTTTGGGGCAAAATGGCAAAATTCTCTTTATTTTGGAACAAAAGGCAGAAATTCCTCTTATTTTAGGGCAAAATTGCAGAAATTTCCCTTATTTGGGGGCAAAAAAACCCAGAAATTCTCCTTCTTTTGGGGCAAAATTGCAGAAATTTCACTTATTTTGGGGCAAAATTGCAGAAATTTCTCTTATTTTAGGGCAAAATTGCAGAAATTTTACTTATTTCAGAGAAAAAAGCAAAATTTTTTCTTATTTTGGGGCAAAAAGGCAGAAATTCCCATTATTTTGGGGCAAAAAGGCAGAAATTCACCTTATTTTGGGCTAAAATTGCAGAAATTTCACATATTCCAGGGCAAAAAGGCAGAAATTTCTTTTATTTTGGGGCAAAAATGAAGAAACTTCCCTTTTTTATGGCAAAAAGTTATGCATTCCCTTTTTTTTCGGGCAAAAAGGCAGAAATTCCCCGTATTTTTGAGCAAAATTGCAGAAATTCCCCTAATTGTGGGGCAAAAAGGCAGAAATTCTCCTTAATTTCGAGCAAAACTCAGAAATTCTACTTATTTTGGGGTAAAATTCCAGAAATTTCCCTTATTTTGGGGCAAAATTGCAGAAATTTCACTTATTTTGGGGCAAAATTGCAAAATTGCACTTATTTCAGGGAAAAAAGGCAGAAATTTTCCTTATTTTGGGGCAAAAAGGCATAAATTCCTAATATTTTGTGGCAACAATGCAAAAATTCCTAATATTTTGTTGCAAAAATGCAGAAATTTCCCTTATTTTGAGGTAAAAATGCTGAAATTCCTTTTATTTGGGGGCAAAAAGGCAGAAATTTCTTTTATTTTGGGGCAAAGTTGCAGAAATTTCACTTATTTCAGGGTAATAAGTCAGAAATTTTCCTTATTTTGGGGCAAAAAAGACAGAAATTCCCTTTGTTTTGGGGGAAAAAGACAGAAATTCCACTTATTTAGAGGCAAAAAGGCAAAAGTTCCCCTTATTTTGGAGCAAAAATGAAGAAATTTCCCTTTTTATGGCAAAAAGGTATGCATTCTTCTTATTTTCCGACAAATAGGCAGAAATTCCCCATATTTTGGGGCAAAAGGCAGAAATTCCCTTTATTTTGGGGCAAAATTGCAGAAATTTCCCTAATTGTGGGGCATAAAACAGAAATTCCCCTTATTTTGGGGCAAAATTTCAGAAATTTCCCTAATTGTGGGGCAAAAAACAGAAATTCCCCTTATTTTCGCGCAAACATGCAGAAATTTCCCTTATTATGGGGAAAATTGCAGAAATTTCCCTTATTTTAGGGCAAAATTGCAGAAATTTCACTTATATCAGAAAAAAGGCAGAAATTTTCTTAATTTGGGGCAAAAAGGCAGAAATTTCTCTTATTTTGGGACAAAAATTAAGAAATTTCCTTTTCTTATGGCAAAAAGGTATGCATTCCCTTTATTTTCGTGCCAAAAGGAAGAAATTCCCCGTATTTTGGAGCAAAATTGCAAAAATTCACCTAATTGTGGGGCAAAAAGGCAGAAATTCTCCTTATTTTCGGGCAAAACTCAGATATTTTACTTATTTTGGGGTAAAATTCCAGAAATTTCCCTTATTTTGGGGCAAAATTGCAGAAATTTCACTTATTTTGGGACAAAATTGCAGAAATTGCACTTATTTCAGGGAAAAAAGGCAGAAATTTTCCTTATTTTGGGGCAAAAACGCATAAATTCCTAATATTTTGTGGCAACAATGCAGAAATTCCTAATATTTTGTTGCAAAAATGCAGAAATTTCCCTTATTTTGAGGTAAAAATGCTGAAATTCCTTTCATTTGGGGGCAAAAAGGCAGAAATTTCTCTTATTTTGTGGCAAAGTCGCAGAAATTTCACTTATTTCAGGGTTATAAGTCAGAAATTTTCCTTATTTTGGGGCAAAAAAGACAGAAATTCCCTTTGTTTTGGGGGAAAAAGACAGAAATTCCACTTATTTAGAGGCAAAAAGGCAAAAGTTCCCCTTATTTTGGAGCAAAAATGAAGAAATTTCCCTTTTTATGGCAAAAAGGTATGCATTCCCCTTATTTTCCGACAAATAGGCAGAAATTACCCATATTTTGGGGCAAAAGGCAGAAATTCCCTTTATTTTGGGGCAAAATTGCAGAAATTTCCCTAATTGTGGGGCAAAAAACAGAAATTCCCCTTATTTTGGGGCAAAATTTCAGAAATTTCCACAATTATGGGGAAAAATTGCAGAAATTTCCCTTATTTTAAGGCAAAATTGCAGAAATTTCCCTAATTGTGGGGCAAAAAACAGAAATTCCCCTTATTTTCGGGCAAACATGCAGAAATTTCCCTTATTATGGGGAAAAATTGCAGAAATTTCCCTTATTTTAGGGCAAAATTGCAGAAATTTCACTTATATCAGAAAAAAGGCAGAAATTTTCTTATTTTGGGGCAAAAAGGCAGACATTTCGTTTATTTTGGTACATAATTGCAGAAATCTTTTTTATTTTGGGGCAAAAAGGCAGAAATTCCCCATATTTTGGGGCAAAAAGGCAGAAATTCCCCTTATTTTGAGGTAAAAAGGCTAAAATTCCCCTAATTTTTGGGCAAAAAGTCAGAAATTCCCCTTTATTTTGGTGCAAAAAGACAGAAATTTCGTTTATTTTTGGTTAAAAGGCAGAAATTGCACTTATTTTGAGTCAAAAGGCGGAAAATCCCCTTATTTTGGGGCAAAAATGAAGAAATTTCCCTTTTTTATGGCAAGAGGTAAACATTCCCTTTATTTTCGGGCAAAAAGGCAGAAATTCCCCATATTTTGGAGCAAAATTGCAGAAATTCCCCTAATTTTGGGGCAAAAAGGCAGAAATTCCCTTTATTTTGGGGTAAAACTGCAGAACTTTCACTTATTTTGCAGCAAAATGGCAGAAATTCCCTTTATTTTCGGCGAAAAAGGCAGAAAATCCCCGTATTTTGGAGCAAAATTGCAGAAATTCACCTAATTTTGGGGTAAAAAATAAAGTAATTTTCTTTATTTTGGGGCAAAATGGCAAAATTCTCTTTATTTTGGAACAAAAGGCAGAAATTCCTCTTATTTTAGGGCAAAATTGCAGAAATTTCCCTTATTTGGGGGCAAAAAAACCCCAGAAATTCTCCTTCTTTTGGGGCAAAATTGCAGAAATTTCTCTTATTATGGGAAAAAATTGCAGAAATTTCTCTTATTTTAGGGCAAAATTGCAGAAATTTTACTTATTTCAGAGAAAAAAGCAAAAATTTTTCATATTTTGGGGCAAAAGGCAGAAATTCCCATTATTTTGGGGCAAAAAGGCAGAAATTCACCTTATTTTGGGCTAAAATTGCAGAAATTTTACATATTCCAGGACAAAATAGCAGAAATTTCTTTTATTTTGGGGCAAAAATGAAGAAACTTCCCTTTTTTATGGCAAAAAGTTATGCATTCCCTTTATTTTTGGGCAAAAAGGCAGAAATTCCCCGTATTTTGGAGCTAAATTGCAGAAATTCCCCTAATTGTGGGGCAAAAAGGCAGAAATTCTCCTTATTTTCGGGCAAAACTCAGAAATTCTACTTATTTTGGGGTAAAATTCCAGAAATTTCCCTTATTTTTGGGCAAAATTGCAGAAATTTCACTTATTTTGGGGCAAAATTGCAGAAATTGCACTTATTTCAGGGAAAAAAAGCAGAAAGTTTCTTTATTTTGGGGCAAAAAGGCATAAATTCCTAATATTTTGTGGCAACAATGCAGAAATTCCTAATATTTTGTTGCAAAAATGCAGAAATTTCTTTTTTTTTATGGTAAAAGGTAAACATTCCCTTTATTTTCGGGCAAAAAGGCAGAAATTCCCTATATTTTGGAGCAAAATTGCAGAAATTCCCCTAATTTTGGGGCAAAAAGGCAGAAATTCTCTTTATTTTGGGGTAAAACTGCAGAACTTTCAGTTATTTTGCAGCAAAATGGCAGAAATTCCCTTTATTTTCGGCGAAAAAGGCAGAAAATCCCCGTATTTTGGAGCAAAATTGCAGAAATTCACCTAATTTTGGGGTAAAAAATAAAGTAATTTTCTTTATTTTGGGGCAAAATGGCAAAATTCTCTTTATTTTGGAACAAAAGGCAGAAATTCCTCTTATTTTAGGGCAAAATTGCAGAAATTTCCCTTATTTGGGGGCAAAAAAACCCAGAAATTCTCCTTCTTTTGGGGCAAAATTGCAGAAATTTCACTTATTTTGGGGCAAAATTGCAGAAATTTCTCTTATTTTAGGGCAAAATTGCAGAAATTTTACTTATTTCAGAGAAAAAAGCAAAATTTTTTCTTATTTTGGGGCAAAAAGGCAGAAATTCCCATTATTTTGGGGCAAAAAGGCAGAAATTCACCTTATTTTGGGCTAAAATTGCAGAAATTTCACATATTCCAGGGCAAAAAGGCAGAAATTTCTTTTATTTTGGGGCAAAAATGAAGAAACTTCCCTTTTTTATGGCAAAAAGTTATGCATTCCCTTTTTTTTCGGGCAAAAAGGCAGAAATTCCCCGTATTTTTGAGCAAAATTGCAGAAATTCCCCTAATTGTGGGGCAAAAAGGCAGAAATTCTCCTTATTTTCGAGCAAAACTCAGAAATTCTACTTATTTTGGGGTAAAATTCCAGAAATTTCCCTTATTTTGGGGCAAAATTGCAGAAATTTCACTTATTTTGGGGCAAAATTGCAAAATTGCACTTATTTCAGGGAAAAAAGGCAGAAATTTTCCTTATTTTGGGGCAAAAAGGCATAAATTCCTAATATTTTGTGGCAACAATGCAGAAATTCCTAATATTTTGTTGCAAAAATGCAGAAATTTCCCTTATTTTGAGGTAAAAATGCTGAAATTCCTTTTATTTGGGGGCAAAAAGGCAGAAATTTCTTTTATTTTGGGGCAAAGTTGCAGAAATTTCACTTATTTCAGGGTAATAAGTCAGAAATTTTCCTTATTTTGGGGCAAAAAAGACAGAAATTCCCTTTGTTTTGGGGGAAAAAGACAGAAATTCCACTTATTTAGAGGCAAAAAGGCAAAAGTTCCCCTTATTTTGGAGCAAAAATGAAGAAATTTCCCTTTTTATGGCAAAAAGGTATGCATTCTTCTTATTTTCCGACAAATAGGCAGAAATTCCCCATATTTTGGGGCAAAAGGCAGAAATTCCCTTTATTTTGGGGCAAAATTGCAGAAATTTCCCTAATTGTGGGGCATAAAACAGAAATTCCCCTTATTTTGGGGCAAAATTTCAGAAATTTCCCTAATTGTGGGGCAAAAAACAGAAATTCCCCTTATTTTCGCGCAAACATGCAGAAATTTCCCTTATTATGGGGAAAATTGCAGAAATTTCCCTTATTTTAGGGCAAAATTGCAGAAATTTCACTTATATCAGAAAAAAGGCAGAAATTTTCTTAATTTGGGGCAAAAAGGCAGAAATTTCTCTTATTTTGGGACAAAAATTAAGAAATTTCCTTTTCTTATGGCAAAAAGGTATGCATTCCCTTTATTTTCGTGCCAAAAGGAAGAAATTCCCCGTATTTTGGAGCAAAATTGCAAAAATTCACCTAATTGTGGGGCAAAAAGGCAGAAATTCTCCTTATTTTCGGGCAAAACTCAGATATTTTACTTATTTTGGGGTAAAATTCCAGAAATTTCCCTTATTTTGGGGCAAAATTGCAGAAATTTCACTTATTTTGGGACAAAATTGCAGAAATTGCACTTATTTCAGGGAAAAAAGGCAGAAATTTTCCTTATTTTGGGGCAAAAACGCATAAATTCCTAATATTTTGTGGCAACAATGCAGAAATTCCTAATATTTTGTTGCAAAAATGCAGAAATTTCCCTTATTTTGAGGTAAAAATGCTGAAATTCCTTTCATTTGGGGGCAAAAAGGCAGAAATTTCTCTTATTTTGTGGCAAAGTCGCAGAAATTTCACTTATTTCAGGGTTATAAGTCAGAAATTTTCCTTATTTTGGGGCAAAAAAGACAGAAATTCCCTTTGTTTTGGGGGAAAAAGACAGAAATTCCACTTATTTAGAGGCAAAAAGGCAAAAGTTCCCCTTATTTTGGAGCAAAAATGAAGAAATTTCCCTTTTTATGGCAAAAAGGTATGCATTCCCCTTATTTTCCGACAAATAGGCAGAAATTACCCATATTTTGGGGCAAAAGGCAGAAATTCCCTTTATTTTGGGGCAAAATTGCAGAAATTTCCCTAATTGTGGGGCAAAAAACAGAAATTCCCCTTATTTTGGGGCAAAATTTCAGAAATTTCCACAATTATGGGGAAAAATTGCAGAAATTTCCCTTATTTTAAGGCAAAATTGCAGAAATTTCCCTAATTGTGGGGCAAAAAACAGAAATTCCCCTTATTTTCGGGCAAACATGCAGAAATTTCCCTTATTATGGGGAAAAATTGCAGAAATTTCCCTTATTTTAGGGCAAAATTGCAGAAATTTCACTTATATCAGAAAAAAGGCAGAAATTTTCTTATTTTGGGGCAAAAAGGCAGACATTTCGTTTATTTTGGTACATAATTGCAGAAATCTTTTTTATTTTGGGGCAAAAAGGCAGAAATTCCCCATATTTTGGGGCAAAAAGGCAGAAATTCCCCTTATTTTGAGGTAAAAAGGCTAAAATTCCCCTAATTTTTGGGCAAAAAGTCAGAAATTCCCCTTTATTTTGGTGCAAAAAGACAGAAATTTCGTTTATTTTTGGTTAAAAGGCAGAAATTGCACTTATTTTGAGTCAAAAGGCGGAAAATCCCCTTATTTTGGGGCAAAAATGAAGAAATTTCCCTTTTTTATGGCAAGAGGTAAACATTCCCTTTATTTTCGGGCAAAAAGGCAGAAATTCCCCATATTTTGGAGCAAAATTGCAGAAATTCCCCTAATTTTGGGGCAAAAAGGCAGAAATTCCCTTTATTTTGGGGTAAAACTGCAGAACTTTCACTTATTTTGCAGCAAAATGGCAGAAATTCCCTTTATTTTCGGCGAAAAAGGCAGAAAATCCCCGTATTTTGGAGCAAAATTGCAGAAATTCACCTAATTTTGGGGTAAAAAATAAAGTAATTTTCTTTATTTTGGGGCAAAATGGCAAAATTCTCTTTATTTTGGAACAAAAGGCAGAAATTCCTCTTATTTTAGGGCAAAATTGCAGAAATTTCCCTTATTTGGGGGCAAAAAAACCCCAGAAATTCTCCTTCTTTTGGGGCAAAATTGCAGAAATTTCTCTTATTATGGGAAAAAATTGCAGAAATTTCTCTTATTTTAGGGCAAAATTGCAGAAATTTTACTTATTTCAGAGAAAAAAGCAAAAATTTTTCATATTTTGGGGCAAAAGGCAGAAATTCCCATTATTTTGGGGCAAAAAGGCAGAAATTCACCTTATTTTGGGCTAAAATTGCAGAAATTTTACATATTCCAGGACAAAATAGCAGAAATTTCTTTTATTTTGGGGCAAAAATGAAGAAACTTCCCTTTTTTATGGCAAAAAGTTATGCATTCCCTTTATTTTTGGGCAAAAAGGCAGAAATTCCCCGTATTTTGGAGCTAAATTGCAGAAATTCCCCTAATTGTGGGGCAAAAAGGCAGAAATTCTCCTTATTTTCGGGCAAAACTCAGAAATTCTACTTATTTTGGGGTAAAATTCCAGAAATTTCCCTTATTTTTGGGCAAAATTGCAGAAATTTCACTTATTTTGGGGCAAAATTGCAGAAATTGCACTTATTTCAGGGAAAAAAAGCAGAAAGTTTCCTTATTTTGGGGCAAAAAGGCATAAATTCCTAATATTTTGTGGCAACAATGCAGAAATTCCTAATATTTTGTTGCAAAAATGCAGAAATTTCTTTTTTTTTATGGTAAAAGGTAAACATTCCCTTTATTTTCGGGCAAAAAGGCAGAAATTCCCTATATTTTGGAGCAAAATTGCAGAAATTCCCCTAATTTTGGGGCAAAAAGGCAGAAATTCTCTTTATTTTGGGGTAAAACTGCAGAACTTTCAGTTATTTTGCAGCAAAATGGCAGAAATTCCCTTTATTTTCGGCGAAAAAGGCAGAAAATCCCCGTATTTTGGAGCAAAATTGAAGAAATTCACCTAATTTTGGGGTAAAAAATAAAGTAATTTTCTTTATTTTGGGGCAAAATGGCAAAATTCTCTTTATTTTGGAACAAAAGGCAGAAATTCCTCTTATTTTAGGGCAAAATTGCAGAAATTTCCCTTATTTGGGGGCAAAAAAACCCAGAAATTCTCCTTCTTTTGGGGCAAAATTGCAGAAATTTCACTTATTTTGGGGCAAAATTGCAGAAATTTCTCTTATTTTAGGGCAAAATTGCAGAAATTTTACTTATTTCAGAGAAAAAAGCAAAATTTTTTCTTATTTTGGGGCAAAAAGGCAGAAATTCCCATTATTTTGGGGCAAAAAGGCAGAAATTCACCTTATTTTGGGCTAAAATTGCAGAAATTTCACATATTCCAGGGCAAAAAGGCAGAAATTTCTTTTATTTTGGGGCAAAAATGAAGAAACTTCCCTTTTTTATGGCAAAAAGTTATGCATTCCCTTTTTTTTCGGGCAAAAAGGCAGAAATTCCCCGTATTTTTGAGCAAAATTGCAGAAATTCCCCTAATTGTGGGGCAAAAAGGCAGAAATTCTCCTTATTTTCGAGCAAAACTCAGAAATTCTACTTATTTTGGGGTAAAATTCCAGAAATTTCCCTTATTTTGGGGCAAAATTGCAGAAATTTCACTTATTTTGGGGCAAAATTGCAAAATTGCACTTATTTCAGGGAAAAAAGGCAGAAATTTTCCTTATTTTGGGGCAAAAAGGCATAAATTCCTAATATTTTGTGGCAACAATGCAGAAATTCCTAATATTTTGTTGCAAAAATGCAGAAATTTCCCTTATTTTGAGGTAAAAATGCTGAAATTCCTTTTATTTGGGGGCAAAAAGGCAGAAATTTCTTTTATTTTGGGGCAAAGTTGCAGAAATTTCACTTATTTCAGGGTAATAAGTCAGAAATTTTCCTTATTTTGGGGCAAAAAAGACAGAAATTCCCTTTGTTTTGGGGGAAAAAGACAGAAATTCCACTTATTTAGAGGCAAAAAGGCAAAAGTTCCCCTTATTTTGGAGCAAAAATGAAGAAATTTCCCTTTTTATGGCAAAAAGGTATGCATTCTTCTTATTTTCCGACAAATAGGCAGAAATTCCCCATATTTTGGGGCAAAAGGCAGAAATTCCCTTTATTTTGGGGCAAAATTGCAGAAATTTCCCTAATTGTGGGGCATAAAACAGAAATTCCCCTTATTTTGGGGCAAAATTTCAGAAATTTCCCTAATTGTGGGGCAAAAAACAGAAATTCCCCTTATTTTCGCGCAAACATGCAGAAATTTCCCTTATTATGGGGAAAATTGCAGAAATTTCCCTTATTTTAGGGCAAAATTGCAGAAATTTCACTTATATCAGAAAAAAGGCAGAAATTTTCTTAATTTGGGGCAAAAAGGCAGAAATTTCTCTTATTTTGGGACAAAAATTAAGAAATTTCCTTTTCTTATGGCAAAAAGGTATGCATTCCCTTTATTTTCGTGCCAAAAGGCAGAAATTCCCCGTATTTTGGAGCAAAATTGCAAAAATTCACCTAATTGTGGGGCAAAAAGGCAGAAATTCTCCTTATTTTCGGGCAAAACTCAGATATTTTACTTATTTTGGGGTAAAATTCCAGAAATTTCCCTTATTTTGGGGCAAAATTGCAGAAATTTCACTTATTTTGGGACAAAATTGCAGAAATTGCACTTATTTCAGGGAAAAAAGGCAGAAATTTTCCTTATTTTGGGGCAAAAACGCATAAATTCCTAATATTTTGTGGCAACAATGCAGAAATTCCTAATATTTTGTTGCAAAAATGCAGAAATTTCCCTTATTTTGAGGTAAAAATGCTGAAATTCCTTTCATTTGGGGGCAAAAAGGCAGAAATTTCTCTTATTTTGTGGCAAAGTCGCAGAAATTTCACTTATTTCAGGGTTATAAGTCAGAAATTTTCCTTATTTTGGGGCAAAAAAGACAGAAATTCCCTTTGTTTTGGGGGAAAAAGACAGAAATTCCACTTATTTAGAGGCAAAAAGGCAAAAGTTCCCCTTATTTTGGAGCAAAAATGAAGAAATTTCCCTTTTTATGGCAAAAAGGTATGCATTCCCCTTATTTTCCGACAAATAGGCAGAAATTACCCATATTTTGGGGCAAAAGGCAGAAATTCCCTTTATTTTGGGGCAAAATTGCAGAAATTTCCCTAATTGTGGGGCAAAAAACAGAAATTCCCCTTATTTTGGGGCAAAATTTCAGAAATTTCCACAATTATGGGGAAAAATTGCAGAAATTTCCCTTATTTTAAGGCAAAATTGCAGAAATTTCCCTAATTGTGGGGCAAAAAACAGAAATTCCCCTTATTTTCGGGCAAACATGCAGAAATTTCCCTTATTATGGGGAAAAATTGCAGAAATTTCCCTTATTTTAGGGCAAAATTGCAGAAATTTCACTTATATCAGAAAAAAGGCAGAAATTTTCTTATTTTGGGGCAAAAAGGCAGACATTTCGTTTATTTTGGTACATAATTGCAGAAATCTTTTTTATTTTGGGGCAAAAAGGCAGAAATTCCCCATATTTTGGGGCAAAAAGGCAGAAATTCCCCTTATTTTGAGGTAAAAAGGCTAAAATTCCCCTAATTTTTGGGCAAAAAGTCAGAAATTCCCCTTTATTTTGGTGCAAAAAGACAGAAATTTCGTTTATTTTTGGTTAAAAGGCAGAAATTGCACTTATTTTGAGTCAAAAGGCGGAAAATCCCCTTATTTTGGGGCAAAAATGAAGAAATTTCCCTTTTTTATGGCAAGAGGTAAACATTCCCTTTATTTTCGGGCAAAAAGGCAGAAATTCCCCATATTTTGGAGCAAAATTGCAGAAATTCCCCTAATTTTGGGGCAAAAAGGCAGAAATTCCCTTTATTTTGGGGTAAAACTGCAGAACTTTCACTTATTTTGCAGCAAAATGGCAGAAATTCCCTTTATTTTCGGCGAAAAAGGCAGAAAATCCCCGTATTTTGGAGCAAAATTGCAGAAATTCACCTAATTTTGGGGTAAAAAATAAAGTAATTTTCTTTATTTTGGGGCAAAATGGCAAAATTCTCTTTATTTTGGAACAAAAGGCAGAAATTCCTCTTATTTTAAGGCAAAATTGCAGAAATTTCCCTTATTTGGGGGCAAAAAAAACCCAGAAATTCTCCTTCTTTTGGGGCAAAATTGCAGAAATTTCTCTTATTATGGGAAAAAATTGCAGAAATTTCTCTTATTTTAGGGCAAAATTGCAGAAATTTTACTTATTTCAGAGAAAAAAAGCAAAAATTTTTCATATTTTGGGGCAAAAAGGCAGAAATTCCCATTATTTTGGGGCAAAAAGGCAGAAATTCACCTTATTTTGGGCTAAAATTGCAGAAATTTTACATATTCCAGGACAAAATAGCAGAAATTTCTTTTATTTTGGGGCAAAAATGAAGAAACTTCCCTTTTTTATGTCAAAAAGTTATGCATTCCCTTTATTTTTGGGCAAAAAGGCAGAAATTCCCCGTATTTTGGAGCTAAATTGCAGAAATTCCCCTAATTGTGGGGCAAAAAGGCAGAAATTCTCCTTATTTTCGGGCAAAACTCAGAAATTCTACTTATTTTGGGGTAAAATTCCAGAAATTTCCCTTATTTTTGGGCAAAATTGCAGAAATTTCACTTATTTTGGGGCAAAATTGCAGAAATTGCACTTATTTCAGGGAAAAAAAGCAGAAAGTTTCCTTATTTTGGGGCAAAAAGGCATAAATTCCTAATATTTTGTGGCAACAATGCAGAAATTCCTAATATTTTGTTGCAAAAATGCAGAAATTTCTTTTTTTTATGGTAAAAGGTAAACATTCCCTTTATTTTCGGGCAAAAAGGCAGAAATTCCCTATATTTTGGAGCAAAATTGCAGAAATTCCCCTAATTTTGGGGCAAAAAGGCAGAAATTCTCTTTATTTTGGGGTAAAACTGCAGAACTTTCAGTTATTTTGCAGCAAAATGGCAGAAATTCCCTTTATTTTCGGCGAAAAAGGCAGAAAATCCCCGTATTTTGGAGCAAAATTGAAGAAATTCACCTAATTTTGGGATAAAAAATAAAGTAATTTTCTTTATTTTGGGGCAAAATGGCAAAATTCTCTTTATTTTGGAACAAAAGGCAGAAATTCCTCTTATTTTAGGGCAAAATTGCAGAAATTTCCCTTATTTGGGGGCAAAAAAACCCAGAAATTCTCCTTCTTTTGGGGCAAAATTGCAGAAATTTCACTTATTTTGGGGCAAAATTGCAGAAATTGCACTTATTTCAAGGAAAAAAAGCAGAAATTTTCCTTATTTTGGGGCAAAATGGCATAAATTCCTAATATTTTGTGGCAACAATGCAGAAATTCCTAATATTTTGTTGCAAAAATGCAGTAATTTCCCTTATTTTGAGGTAAAAATGCTGAAATTCCTTTTATTTGGGGGCAAAAAGGCAGAAATTTCTCTTATTTTGGGGCCAAGTTGAAGAAATTTCACTTATTTCAGGGTAATAAGTCAGAAATTTTCCTTATTTTGGGGCAAAAAAGACAGAAATTCCCTTTGTTTTGGGGGAAAAAGACAGAAATTCCACTTATTTAGAGGCAAAAAGGCAAAAGTTCCCCTTATTTTGGAGCAAAAATGAAGAAATTTCCCTTTTTATGGCAAAAAGGTATGCATTCTTCTTATTTTCCGACAAATAGGCAGAAATTCCCCATATTTTGGGGCAAAAGGCAGAATTTCCCTTTATTTTGGGGCAAAATTGCAGAAATTTCCCAAATTGTGGGGCAAAAAGCAGAAATTCCCCTTATTTTGGGGCAAAATTTCAGAAATTTCCACTATTATGGGGAAAAATTGCAGAAATTTCCCTTATTTTAGGGCAAAATTGCAGAAAGTTCCCTAATTGTGGGGCAAAAAACAGAAATTCCCCTTATTTTTGGGCAAACATGCAGAAATTTCCCTTATTATGGGGAAAAATTGCAGAAATTTCCCTTATTTTAGGGCAAAATTGCAGAAATTTCACTTATATCAGAAAAAAGGCAGAAATTTTCTTATTTTGGGGCAAAAAGGCAGAAATTTCGTTTATTTTGGTACATAATTGCAGAAATTTTTTTTATTTTGTTTCAAAAAGGCAGAAATTCCCCATATTTTGGGGCAAAAAGGCAGAAATTCCCCTTATTTTGAGGTAAAATGCTAAAATTCCCCTAATTTTTGGGCAAAAAGTCAGAAATTCCCCTTTATTTTGGTGCAAAAAGACAGAAATTTCGTTTATTTTTGGTTAAAAGGCAGAAATTGCAGTTATTTTGAGTCAAAAGGCGGAAAATCCCCTTATTTTGGGGCAAAAATGAAGAAATTTCCCTTTTTTATGGCAAAAGGTAAACATTCCCTTTATTTTCGGGCAAAAAGGCAGAAATTCCCCATATTTTGGAGCAAAATTGCAGAAATTCCCCTAATTTTGGGGCAAAAAGGCAGAAATTCTCTTTATTTTGGGGTAAAACTGCAGAACTTTCAGTTATTTTGCAGCAAAATGGCAGAAATTCCCTTTATTTTCGGCGAAAAAGGCAGAAAATCCCCGTATTTTGGAGCAAAATTGCAGAAATTCACCTAATTTTGGGGTAAAAAATAAAGTAATTTTCTTTATTTTGGGGCAAAATGGCAAAATTCTCTTTATTTTGGAACAAAAGGCAGAAATTCCTCTTATTTTAAGGCAAAATTGCAGAAATTTCCCTTATTTGGGGGCAAAAAAAACCCAGAAATTCTCCTTCTTTTGGGGCAAAATTGCAGAAATTTCTCTTATTATGGGAAAAAATTGCAGAAATTTCTCTTATTTTAGGGCAAAATTGCAGAAATTTTACTTATTTCAGAGAAAAAAAGCAAAAATTTTTCATATTTTGGGGCAAAAAGGCAGAAATTCCCATTATTTTGGGGCAAAAAGGCAGAAATTCACCTTATTTTGGGCTAAAATTGCAGAAATTTTACATATTCCAGGACAAAATAGCAGAAATTTCTTTTATTTTGGGGCAAAAATGAAGAAACTTCCCTTTTTTATGTCAAAAAGTTATGCATTCCCTTTATTTTTGGGCAAAAAGGCAGAAATTCCCCGTATTTTGGAGCTAAATTGCAGAAATTCCCCTAATTGTGGGGCAAAAAGGCAGAAATTCTCCTTATTTTCGGGCAAAACTCAGAAATTCTACTTATTTTGGGGTAAAATTCCAGAAATTTCCCTTATTTTTGGGCAAAATTGCAGAAATTTCACTTATTTTGGGGCAAAATTGCAGAAATTGCACTTATTTCAGGGAAAAAAAGCAGAAAGTTTCCTTATTTTGGGGCAAAAAGGCATAAATTCCTAATATTTTGTGGCAACAATGCAGAAATTCCTAATATTTTGTTGCAAAAATGCAGAAATTTCTTTTTTTTTATGGTAAAAGGTAAACATTCCCTTTATTTTCGGGCAAAAAGGCAGAAATTCCCTATATTTTGGAGCAAAATTGCAGAAATTCCCCTAATTTTGGGGCAAAAAGGCAGAAATTCTCTTTATTTTGGGGTAAAACTGCAGAACTTTCAGTTATTTTGCAGCAAAATGGCAGAAATTCCCTTTATTTTCGGCGAAAAAGGCAGAAAATCCCCGTATTTTGGAGCAAAATTGAAGAAATTCACCTAATTTTGGGATAAAAAATAAAGTAATTTTCTTTATTTTGGGGCAAAATGGCAAAATTCTCTTTATTTTGGAACAAAAGGCAGAAATTCCTCTTATTTTAGGGCAAAATTGCAGAAATTTCCCTTATTTGGGGGCAAAAAAACCCAGAAATTCTCCTTCTTTTGGGGCAAAATTGCAGAAATTTCACTTATTTTGGGGCAAAATTGCAGAAATTGCACTTATTTCAAGGAAAAAAAGCAGAAATTTTCCTTATTTTGGGGCAAAATGGCATAAATTCCTAATATTTTGTGGCAACAATGCAGAAATTCCTAATATTTTGTTGCAAAAATGCAGTAATTTCCCTTATTTTGAGGTAAAAATGCTGAAATTCCTTTTATTTGGGGGCAAAAAGGCAGAAATTTCTCTTATTTTGGGGCCAAGTTGAAGAAATTTCACTTATTTCAGGGTAATAAGTCAGAAATTTTCCTTATTTTGGGGCAAAAAAGACAGAAATTCCCTTTGTTTTGGGGGAAAAAGACAGAAATTCCACTTATTTAGAGGCAAAAAGGCAAAAGTTCCCCTTATTTTGGAGCAAAAATGAAGAAATTTCCCTTTTTATGGCAAAAAGGTATGCATTCTTCTTATTTTCCGACAAATAGGCAGAAATTCCCCATATTTTGGGGCAAAAGGCAGAATTTCCCTTTATTTTGGGGCAAAATTGCAGAAATTTCCCAAATTGTGGGGCAAAAAGCAGAAATTCCCCTTATTTTGGGGCAAAATTTCAGAAATTTCCACTATTATGGGGAAAAATTGCAGAAATTTCCCTTATTTTAGGGCAAAATTGCAGAAAGTTCCCTAATTGTGGGGCAAAAAACAGAAATTCCCCTTATTTTTGGGCAAACATGCAGAAATTTCCCTTATTATGGGGAAAAATTGCAGAAATTTCCCTTATTTTAGGGCAAAATTGCAGAAATTTCACTTATATCAGAAAAAAGGCAGAAATTTTCTTATTTTGGGGCAAAAAGGCAGAAATTTCGTTTATTTTGGTACATAATTGCAGAAATTTTTTTTATTTTGTTTCAAAAAGGCAGAAATTCCCCATATTTTGGGGCAAAAAGGCAGAAATTCCCCTTATTTTGAGGTAAAATGCTAAAATTCCCCTAATTTTTGGGCAAAAAGTCAGAAATTCCCCTTTATTTTGGTGCAAAAAGACAGAAATTTCGTTTATTTTTGGTTAAAAGGCAGAAATTGCAGTTATTTTGAGTCAAAAGGCGGAAAATCCCCTTATTTTGGGGCAAAAATGAAGAAATTTCCCTTTTTTATGGCAAAAGGTAAACATTCCCTTTATTTTCGGGCAAAAAGGCAGAAATTCCCCATATTTTGGAGCAAAATTGCAGAAATTCCCCTAATTTTGGGGCAAAAAGGCAGAAATTCCCTTTATTTTGGGGTAAAACTGCAGAACTTTCACTTATTTTGCAGCAAAATGGCAGAAATTCCCTTTATTTTCGGCGAAAAAGGCAGAAAATCCCCGTATTTTGGAGCAAAATTGCAGAAATTCACCTAATTTTGGGGTAAAAAATAAAGTAATTTTCTTTATTTTGGGGCAAAATGGCAAAATTCTCTTTATTTTGGAACAAAAGGCAGAAATTCCTCTTATTTTAGGGCAAAATTGCAGAAATTTCCCTTATTTGGGGGCAAAAAAAACAGAAATTCTCTTTCTTTTGGGGCAAAATTGCAGAAATTTCTCTTATTATGGGGAAAAATTGCAGAAATTTCTCTTATTTTAGGGCAAAATTGCAGAAATTTTACTTATTTCAGAGAAAAAAGCAAAAATTTTTCTTATTTTGAGGCAAAAAGGCAGAAATTCCCATTATTTTTGGGCAAAAAGGCAGAAATTCACCTTATTTTGGGCTAAAATTGCAGAAATTTCACATATTCCAGGGCAAAAAGGCAGAAATTTCTCTTATTTTGGGGCAAAAATGAAGAAACTTCCCTATTTTATGGCAAAAAGTTATGCATTCCCTTTATTTTCGGGCAAAAAGGCAGAAATTCCCCGTATTTTGGAGCAAAATTGCAGAAATTCCCCTAATTGTGGGGCAAAAAAGCAGAAATTCTCCTTATTTTCGGGCAAAACTCAGAAATTCTACTTATTTTGGGGTAAAATTCCAGAAATTTCCCTTATTTTGGGGCAAAATTGCAGAAATTTCACTTATTTTGGGGCAAAATTGCAGAAATTGCACTTATTTCAGGGAAAAAAGGCAGAAATTTTCCTTATTTTGGGGCAAAAAGGCATAAATTCCTAATATTTTGTGGCAACAATGCAGAAATTCCTAATATTTTGTTGCAAAAATGCAAATTTCCCTTTTTTATGGCAAAAGGTAAACATTCCCTTTATTTTTGGGCAAAAAGGCAGAAATTCCCTATATTTTGGAGCAAAATTGCAGAAATTCCCCTAATTTTGGGGCAAAAAGGCAGAAATTCCCTTTATTTTGGGGTAAAACTGCAGAACTTTCACTTATTTTGCACCAAAATGGCAGAAATTCCCTTTATTTTCGGCGAAAAAGGCAGAAAATCCCCGTATTTTGGAGCAAAATTGCAGAAATTCACCTAATTTTGGGGTAAAAAATAAAGTAATTTTCTTTATTTTGGGGCAAAATGGCAAAATTCTCTTTATTTTTGAACAAAAGGCAGAAATTCCTTTTATTTTAGGGCAAAATTGCAGAAATTTCCCTTATTTGGGGGCAAAATAAACAGAAATTCTCCTTCTTTTGGGGCAAAATTGCAGAAATTTCACTTATTTTGGGGCAAAATTGCAGAAATTGCACTTATTTCAGGGAAAAAGGGCAGAAATTTTCCTTATTTTGGGGCAAAAAGGCATAAATTCCTAATATTTTGTGGCAACAATGCAGAAATTCCTAATATTTTGTTGCAAAAATGCAGAAATTTCTTTTATTTTGAGGTAAAAATGCTGAAATTCCTTTTATTTGAGGGCAAAAAGGCAGAAATTTCTCTTATTTTGGGGCAAAGTTGCAGAAATTTCACTTATTTCAGGGTAATAAGTCAGAAATTTTCCTTATTTTGGGGCAAAAAAGACAGAAATTCCCTTTGTTTTGGGGGAAAAAGACAGAAATTCCACTTATTTAGAGGCAAAAATGCAAACGTTCCCCTTATTTTGGAGCAAAAATGAAGACATTTCCCTTTTTATGGCAAAAAGGTATGCATTCTTCTTATTTTCCGACAAATAGGCAGAAATTCCCCATATTTTGGGGCAAAAGGCAGAAATTCTCTTTATTTTGGGGCAAAATTGCAGAAATTTCCCTAATTGTGGGGCAAAAAACAGAAATTCCCCTTATTTTGGGGCAAAATTTCAGAAATTTCCACTAATATGGGGAAAAATTGCAGAAATTTCCCTTATTTTAGGGCAAAATTGCAGAAATTTCACTTATATCAGAAAAAAGGCAGAAATTTTCTTATTTTGGGGCAAAAGGCAGAAATTTCGTTTATTTTGGTACATAATTGCAGAAATTTTTCTTATTTTGGGGCAAAAAGGCAGAAATTCCCCATATCTTGGGGCAAAAAGGCAGAAATTCCCATTATTTTGAGGTAAAAAGGCTGAAATTCCCCTAATTTTTGGGCAAAAAGTCAGAAATTCCCCTTTATTTTGGTGCAAAAAGACAGAAATTTTGTTTATTTTTGTTTAAAAGGCAGAAATTGCAGTTATTTTGAGTCAAAAGGCGGAAAATCCCCTTATTTTGGGGCAAAAATGAAGAAATTTCCCTTTTTTATGGCAAAAGGTAAACATTCCCTTTATTTTCGGGCAAAAAGGCAGAAATTCCCCATATTTTGGAGCAAAATTGCACAAATTCCCCTAATTTTGGGGCAAAAAGGCAGAAATTCCCTTTATTTTGGGGTAAAACTGCAGAACTTTCACTTATTTTGCAGCAAAATGGCAGAAATTCCCTTTATTTTCGGCGAAAAAGGCAGAAAATCCCCGTATTTTGGAGCAAAATTGCAGAAATTCACCTAATTTTGGGGTAAAAAATAAAGTAATTTTCTTTATTTTGGGGCAAAATGGCATAATTCTCTTTATTTTGGAACAAAAGGCAGAAATTCCTCTTATTTTAGGGCAAAATTGCAGAAATTTCCCTTATTTGGGAGCAAAAAAAAACAGAAATTCTCTTTCTTTTGGGGCAAAATTGCAGAAATTTCTCTTATTATGGGGAAAATTTGCAGAAATTTCTCTTATTTTAGGGCAAAATTGCAGAAATTTTACTTATTTCAGAGAAAAAAGCAAAAATTTTTCATATTTTGGGGCAAAAAGGCAGAAATTCCCATTATTTTGGGGCAAAAAGGCAGAAATTCACCTTATTTTGGGCTAAAATTGCAGAAATTTCACATATTCCAGGGCAAAAAGGCAGAAATTTCTCTTATTTTGGGGCAAAAATGAAGAAACTTCCCTATTTTATGGCAAAAAGTTATGCATTCCCTTTATTTTCGGGCAAAAAGGCAGAAATTCCCCGTATTTTGGAGCAAAATTGCAGAAATTCCCCTAATTGTGGGGCAAAAAAGAAGAAATTCTCCTTATTTTCGGGCAAAACTCAGAAATTCTACTTATTTTGGGGTAAAATTCCAGAAATTTCCCTTATTTTGGGGCAAAATTGCAGAAATTTCACTTATTTTGGGGCAAAATTGCAGAAATTGCACTTATTTCAGGGAAAAAAGGCAGAAATTTTCCTTATTTTGGGGCAAAAAGGCATAAATTCCTAATATTTTGTGGCAACAATGCAGAAATTCCTAATATTTTGTTGCAAAAATGCAAATTTCTTTTTTTTATGGCAAAAGGTAAACATTCCCTTTATTTTCGGGCAAAAAGGCAGAAATTCCCTATATTTTGGAGCAAAATTGCAGAAATTCCTTTAATTTTGGGGCAAAAAGGCAGAAATTCCCTTTATTTTGGGGTAAAACTGCAGAACTTTCACTTATTTTGCAGCAAAATGGCAGAAATTCCCTTTATTTTCTGCGAAAAAGGCAGAAAATCCCCGTTTTTTGGAGCAAAATTGCAGATATTCACCTAATTTTGGGGTAAAAAATAAAGTAATTTTCTTTATTTTGGGGCAAAATGGCATAATTCTCTTTATTTTGGAACAAAAGCAGAAATTCCTCTTATTTTAGGGCAAAATTGCAGAAATTTCCCTTATTTGGGAGCAAAAAAAAACAGAAATTCTTTTTCTTTTGGGGCAAAATTGCAGAAATTTCTCTTATTATGGGGAAAAATTGCAGAAATTTCTCTTATTATAGGGCAAAATTGCAGAAATTTTACTTATTTCAGAGAAAAAAGCAAAAATTTTTCTTATTTTGGGGCAAAAAGGCAGAAATTCCCATTATTGTGGGGCAAAAAGGCAGAAATTCACCTTATTTTGGGCTAAAATTGCAGAAATTTCACATATTCCAGGGCAAAAAGGCAGAAATTTCTCTTATTTTGGGACAAAAATGAAGAAATTTCCTTTTTTTATGGCAAAAAGGTATGCATTCTTTTTATTTTCGAGCAAAAAGGCAGAAATTCCCCGTATTTTAGAGCAAAATTGCAGAAATTCCCCTAATTGTGTGGCAAAAAAGCAGAAATTCTCCTTATTTTCGGGCAAAACTCAGAAATTCTACTTATTTTGGGGTAAAATTCCAGAAATTTTTCTTATTTTGGGGCAAAATTGCAGAAATTTCACTTATTTTGGGGCAAAATTACAGAAATTGCACTTATTTCAGGGAAAAAAGGCAGAAATTTTCCTTATTTTGGGGCAAAAAGGCATAAATTCCTAATATTTTGTGGCAACAATGCAGAAATTCCTAATATTTTGTTGCAAAAATGCAAATATCCCTTTTTTATGGCAAAAGGTAAACATTCCCTTTATTTTCGGGCAAAAAGGCAGAAATTCCCTATATTTTGGAGCAAAATTGCAGAAATTCCCCTAATTTTGGGGCAAAAAGGCAGAAATTCCCTTTATTTTGGGGTAAAACTGCAGAACTTTCACTTATTTTGCAGCAAAATGGCAGAAATTCCCTTTATTTTCGGCGAAAAAGGCAGAAAATCCCCGTATTTTGGAGCAAAATTTCAGAAATTCACCTAATTTTGGGGTAAAAAATAAAGTAATTTTCTTTATTTTGGGGCAAAATGGCAAAATTCTCTTTATTTTGGAACAAAAGGCAGAAATTCCTCTTATTTTAGGGCAAAATTGCAGAAATTTCCCTTATTTGGGGGCAAAATAAACAGAAATTCTCCTTCTTTTGGGGCAAAATTGCAGAAATTTCACTTATTTTGGGGCAAAATTACAGAAATTGCACTTATTTCAGGGAAAAAAGGCAGAAATTTTCCTTATTTTGGGGCAAAAAGGCATAAATTCCTAATATTTTGTGGCAACAATGCAGAAATTCCTAATATTTTGTTGCAAAAATGCAGAAATTTCCCTTATTTTGAGGTAAAAATGCTGAAATTCCTTTTATTTGGGGGCAAAAATGCAGAAATTTCTCTTATTTTGGGGCAAAGTTGCAGAAATTTCACTTATTTCAGGATAATACATCAGAAATTTTCATTATTTTGGGGCAAAAAAGACAGAAATTCCCTTTGTTTCGGGGGAAAAAGACAGAAATTCCACTTATTTAGAGGCAAAAAGGCAAACGTTCCCCTTATTTTGGAGCAAAAATGAAGAAATTTCCCTTTTTATGGCAAAAAGGTATGCATTCTTCTTATTTTCCGACAAATAGGCAGAAATTCCCCATATTTTGGGGCAAAAGGCAGAAATTCCCTTTATTTTGGGGCAAAATTGCAGAAATTTCCCTAATTGTGGGGCAAAAAACAGAAATTCCCCTTATTTTGGGGCAAAATTTCAGAAATTTCCACTATTATGGGGAAAAATGCAGAAATTTCCCTTATTTTAGGGCAAAATTGCAGAAAGTTCCCTAATTGTGGGGGAAAAAAAAAATTCCCCTTATTTTTGGGCAAACATGCAGAAATTTCCCTTATTATGGGGAAAAATTGCAGAAATTTCCCTTATTTTAGGGCAAAATTGCAGAAATTTCACTTATATCAGAAAAAAGGCAGAAATTTTCTTATTTTGGGGCAAAAGGCAGAAATTTCGTTTATTTTGGTACATAATTGCAGAAATTTTTTTTATTTTGTGGCAAAAAGGCAGAAATTCCCCATATTTTGGGGCAAAAAGGCAGAAATTCGCCTTATTTTGAGGTAAAAAGGCTGAAATTCCCCTAATTTTTGGGCAAAAAGTCAGAAATTCCCCTTTATTTTGGTGCAAAAAAAACAGAAATTTCGTTTATTTTTGTTTAAAAGGCAGAAATTGCAGTTATTTTGAGTCAAAAGGCGGAAAATCCCCTTATTTTGGGGCAAAAATGAAGAAATTTCCCTTTTTTATGGCAAAAGGTAAACATTCCCTTTATTTTCGGGCAAAAAGGCAGAAATTCCCCATATTTTGGAGCAAAATTGCAGAAATTCCCCTAATTTTGGGGCAAAAGGCAGAAATTCCCTTTATTTTGGGGTAAAACTGCAGAACTTTCACTTATTTTGCAGCAAAATGGCAGAAATTCCCTTTATTTTCGGCGAAAAAGGCAGAAAATCCCCGTATTTTGGAGCAAAATTGCAGAAATTCACCTAATTTTGGGGTAAAAAATAAAGTAATTTTCTTTATTTTGGGGCAAAATGGCATAATTCTCTTTATTTTGGAACAAAAGGCAGAAATTCCTCTTATTTTAGGGCAAAATTGCAGAAATTTCCCTTATTTGGGAGCAAAAAAAACAGAAATTCTCTTTCTTTTGGGGCAAAATTGCAGAAATTTTCTTATTATGGGGAAAAATTGCAGAAATTTCTTTTATTTTAGGGCAAAATTTCAGAAATTTTACTTATTTCAGAGAAAAAAGCAAAAATTTTTCTTATTTTGGGGCAAAAAGGCAGAAATTTCCATTATTTTTGGGCAAAAAGGCAGAAATTTACCTTATTTTGGGCTAAAATTGCAGAAATTTCACATATTCCAGGGCAAAAAGGCAGAAATTTCTCTTATTTTGGGGCAAAAATGAAGAAACTTCCCTATTTTATGGCAAAAAGTTATGCATTCCCTTTATTTTCGGGCAAAAAGGCAGAAATTTCCCGTATTTTGGAGCAAAATTGCAGAAATTCCCCTAATTGTGGGGCAAAAAAGCAGAAATTCTCCTTATTTTCGGGCAAAACTCAGAAATTCTACTTATTTTGGGGTAAAATTCCAGAAATTTCCCTTATTTTGGGGCAAAATTGCAGAAATTTCACTTATTTTGGGACAAAATTGCAGAAATTGCACTTATTTCAGGGAAAAAAGGCAGAAATTTTCTTTATTTTGGGGCAAAAAGGCATAAATTCCAAATATTTTGTGGCAACAATGCAGAAATTCCTAATATTTTGTTGCAAAAATGCAGAAATTTCCCTTATTTTGAGGTAAAAATGCTGATATTCCTTTTATTTGGGGGCAAAAAGGCAGAAAATTTTCTTACTTTGGGGCAAAGTTGCAGAAATTTCACTTATTTCAGGGTAATAAGTCAGAAATTTTCCTTATTTTGGGGCAAAAAAGACAGAAATTCCCTTTGTTTTGGGGGAAAAAGACAGAAATTCCACTTATTTATAGGCAAAAAGGCAAAAGTTCCCCTTATTTTGGAGCAAAAATGAAGAAATTTCCCTTTTTATGGCAAAAAGGTATGCATTCTTCTTATTTTCTGACAAATAGGCAGAAATTCCCCATATTTTGGGGCAAAAGGCAGAAATTCCCTTTATTTTGGGGCAAAATTGCAGAAATTTCCCTAATTGTGGGGCAAAAAACAGAAATTCCCCTTATTTTGGGGCAAAATTTCAGAAATTTCCACTATTATGGGGAAAAATTGCAGAAATTTCCCTTATTTTAGGGCAAAATTGCAGAAAGTTCCCTAATTGTGGGGCAAAAAACAGAAATTCCCCTTATTTTCGGGCAAACATGCAGAAATTTCCCTTATTATGGAAAAAAATTGCAGAAATTTCCCTTATTTTAGGGCAAAATTGCAGAAATTTCACTTATATCAGAAAAAAGGCAGAAATTTTCTTATTTTGGGGCAAAAAGGCAGAAATTTCGTTTATTTTGGTACATAATTGCAGAAATTTTTCTTATTTTGGGGCAAAAAGGCAGAAATTCCCCATATTTTGGGGCAAAAAGGCAGAAATTCCCCTTATTTTGAGGTAAAAAGGCTGAAATTCCCCTAATTTTTGGGCAAAAAGTCAGAAATTCCCCTTTATTTTGGTGCAAAAAGACAGACATTTTGTTTATTTTTGTTTAAAAGGCAGAAATTGCAGTAATTTTGAGTCAAAAGGCGGAAAATCCCCTTATTTTGGGGCAAAAATGAAGAAATTTCCCTTTTTTATGGCAAAAGGTAAACATTCCCTTTATTTTCGGGCAAAAAGGCAGAAATTCCCCATATTTTGGAGCAAAATTGCAGAAATTCCCCTAATTTTGGGGCAAAAATGCAGAAATTCCCTTTATTTTGGGGTAAAACTGCAGAACTTTCACTTATTTTGCAGCAAAATGGCAGAAATTCCCTTTATTTTCGGCAAAGAGGCAGAAAATCCCCGTATTTTGGAGCAAAATTGCAGAAATTCACCTAATTTTGGGGTAAAAAATAAAGTAATTTTCTTTATTTTGGGGCAAAATGGCAAAATTCTCTTTATTTTGGAACAAAAGGCAGAAATTCCTCTTATTTTAGGGCAAAATTGCAGAAATTTTTCTTATTTGGGGGCAAAATAAACAGAAATTCTCCTTCTTTTGGGGCAAAATTGCAGAAATCTCTCTTATTATGGGGAAAAATTGCAGAAATTTCTCTTATTTTAGGGCAAAATCGCAGAAATTTTACTTATTTCAGAGAAAAAAGCAAAAATTTTTCTTATTTTGGGGCAAAAAGGCAGAAATTCCCATTATTTTGGGGCAAAAAGGCAGAAATTCACCTTATTTTGGGCTAAAATTGCAGAAATTTCACATATTCCAGGGCAAAAAGGCAGAAATTTCTCTTATTTTGGGGCAAAAATGAAGAAACTTCCCTTTTTTATGGCAAAAAGTTATGCATTCCCTTTATTTTCGGGCAAAAAGGCAGAAATTCCCCGTATTTTGGAGCAAAATTGCAGAAATTCCCCTAATTGTGGGGCAAAAAGGCAGAAATTCTCCTTATTTTTGGGCAAAACTCAGAAATTCTACTTATTTTGGTGTAAAATTCCAGAAATTTCCCTTATTTTGGGGCAAAATTGCAGAAATTTCACTTATTTTGGAACAAAATTGCAGAAATTGCACTTATTTCAGGGAAAAAATGCAGAAATTTTCCTTCTTTTGGGGCAAAAAGGCATAAATTCCTAATATTTTGTGGCAACAATGCAGAAATTCCTAATATTTTGTTGCAAAAATGCAGAAATTTCCCTTATTTTGAGGTAAAAATGCTGAAATTCCTTTTATTTGGGGGCAAAAAGGCAGAAATTTCTCTTATTTTGGGGCAAAGTTGCAGATATTTCACTTATTTCAGGATAATAATTCAGAAATTTTCCTTATTTTGGGGCAAAAAGACAGAAATTCCCTTTGTTTTGGGGGAAAAAGACAGAAATTCCACTTATTTATAGGCAAAAAGGCAAAAGTTCCCCTTATTTTGGAGCAAAAATGAAGAAATTTCCCTTTTTATGGCAAAAAGGTATGCATTCTTCTTATTTTCTGACAAATAGGCAGAAATTCCCCATATTTTGGGGCAAAAGGCAGAAATTCCCTTTATTTTGGGGCAAAATTGCAGAAATTTCCCTAATTGTGGGGCAAAAAACAGAAATTCCCCTTATTTTGGGGCAAAATTTCAGAAAATTCCACTATTATGGGGAAAAATTGCAGAAATTTCCCTTATTTTAGGGCAAAATTGCAGAAAGTTCCCTAATTGTGGGGCAAAAAACAGAAATTCCCCTTATTTTCGGGCAAACATGCAGAAATTTCCCTTATTATGGGGAAAAATTGTAGAAATTTCCCTTATTTTAGGGCAAAATTGCAGAAATTTCACTTATATCAGAAAAAAGGCAGAAATTTTCTTATTTTGGGGCAAAAAGGCAGAAATTTCGTTTATTTTGGTACATAATTGCAGAAATTTTTCTTATTTTTGGGCATAAAGGCAGAAATTCCCCATATTTTGGGGCAAAAAGGCAGAAATTTCCCTTATTTTGAGGTAAAAAGGCTGAAATTCCCCTAATTTTTGGGCAAAAAATCAGAAATTCCCCTTTATTTTGGTGCAAAGAGACAGAAATTTTGTTTATTTTTGGTTAAAAGGCAGAAATTGCACTTATTTTGAGACAAAAGGCGGAAAATCCCCTTATTTTGGGGCAAAAATGAAGAAATTTCCCTTTTTTATGGCAAAAAGTTAAACATTCCCTTTATTTTCGGGCAAAAAGGCAGAAATTGCCCATATTTTGGAGCAAAATTGCAGAAATTCCCCTAATTATGGGCAAAAAGGCAGAAATTCCCCATATTTTGGGGTAAAACTGCAGAACTTTCACTTATTTTGCAGCAAAATGGCAGAAATTCCCTTTATTTTCGGCGAAAAAGGCAGAAAATCCCTGTATTTTGGAGCAAAATTGCAGAAATTCACCTAATTTTGGGGTAAAAAATAAAGTAATTTTCTTTATTTAGGGGCAAAATGGCAAAATTCTCTTTATTTTGGAACAAAAGGCAGAAATTCCTCTTATTTTAGGGCAAAATTGAAGAAATTTCCCTTATTTGGGGGCAAAAAAAACAGAAATTCTCCTTCTTTTGGGGCAAAATTGCAGAAATTTCTCTTATTATGGGGAAAAATTGCAGAAATTTCTCTTCTTTTAGGGCAAAATTGCAGAAATTTTACTTATTTCAGAGAAAAAATCAAAAAATTTTCTTATTTTGGGGCAAAAAGGCAGAAATTCCCATTATTTTGGGGCAAAAAGGCAGAAATTCACCTTATTTTGGGCTAAAATTGCAGAAATTTCACATATTCCAGGGCAAAAGGCAGAAATTTCTCTTATTTTGGGGCAAAAATGAAGAAACTTCCCTTTTTTATGGCAAAAAGTTATGCATTCCCTTTATTTTCGGGCAAAAAGGCAGAAATTCCCCGTTTTTTGGAGCAAAATTGCAGAAATTCTCCTAATTGTGGGGCAAAAAGGCAGAAATTCTCCTTATTTTCGGGCAAAACTCAGAAATTCTACTTATTTTGGTGTAAAATTCCTAAAATTTCCCTTATTTTGGGGCAAAATTGCAGAAATTTCACTTATTTTGGAACAAAATTGCAGAAATTGCACTTATTTCAGGGAAAAAATGCAGAAATTTTTTTTTTTGGGGGGCAAAAAGGCATAAATTCCTAATATTTTGTGGCAACAATGCAGAAATTCCTAATATTTTGTTGCAAAAATGCAGAAATTTCCCTTATTTTGAGGTAAAAATGCTGAAATTCCTTTTATTTGGGGGCAAAAAGGCAGAAATTTCTCTTATTTTGGGGCAAAGTTGCAGATATTTCACTTATTTCAGGATAATAATTCAGAAATTTTCCTTATTTTGGGGTAAAAAAGACAGAAATTCCCTTTGTTTTGGGGGAAAAAGACAGAAATTCCACTTATTTAGAGGCAAAAAGGCAAAAGTTCCCCTTATTTTGGAGCAAAAATGAAGAAATTTCCCTTTTTATGGCAAAAAGGTATGCATTCGTCTTATTTTCCGAAAAATAGGCAGAAATTCCCCATATTTTTGGGCAAAAGGCAGAAATTCCCTTTATTTTGGGGCAAAATTGCAGAAATTTCCCTAATTGTGGGGCAAAAAACAGAAATTCCCCTTATTTTGGGGCAAAATTTCAGAAATTTCCACTATTATGGGGAAAAATTGCAGAAATTTCCCTTATTTTAGGGCAAAATTGCAGAAAGTTCCCTAATTGTGGGGCAAAAAACAGAAATTCCCCTTATTTTCGGGCAAACATGCAGAAATTTCCCTTATTATGGGGAAAATTGCAGAAATTTCTCTTCTTTTAGGGCAAAATTGCAGAAATTTTACTTATTTCAGAGAAAAAAGCAAAAATTTTTCTTATTTTGGGGCAAAAAGGCAGAAATTCCCATTATTTTGGGGCAAAAAGGCAGAAATACACCTTATTTTGGGCTAAAATTGCAGAAATTTCACATATTCCAGGGCAAAAAGGCAGAAATTTCTCTTATTTTGGGGCAAAAATGAAGAAACTTTCCTTTTTTATGGCAAAAAGTTATGCATTTCCTTTATTTTCGGGCAAAAAGGCAGAAATTCCCTGTTTTTTGGATCAAAATTGCAGAAATTACCCTAATTTTGGGGCAAAAAGGCAGAAATTCTCCTTATTTTTGGGCAAAACTCAGAAATTCTACTTATTTTGGTGTAAAATTCCAGAAATTTCCCTTATTTTGGGGCAAAATTGCAGAAATTTCACTTATTTTGGAACAAAATTGCAGAAATTGCACTTATTTCAGGGAAAAAATGCAGAAATTTTCCTTTTTTTGGGGCAAAAAGGCATAAATTCCTAATATTTTGTGGCAACAATGCAGAAATTCCTAATATTTTGTTGCAAAAATGAAGAAATTTCCCTTATTTTGAGGTAAAAATGCTGAAATTCCTTTTATTTGGGGGCAAAAAGGCAGAAATTTCTCTTATTTTGGGGCAAAGTTGCAGATATTTCACTTATTTCAGGATAATAATTCAGAAATTTTCCTTATTTTGGGGCAAAAAAGACAGAAATTCCCTTTGTTTTGGGGGAAAAAGACAGAAATTCCACTTATTTAGAGGCAAAAAGGCAAAAGTTCCCCTTATTTTGGAGCAAAAATGAAGAAATTTCCCTTTTTATGGCAAAAAGGTATGCATTCGTCTTATTTTCCGAAAAATAGGCAGAAATTCCCCATATTTTGGGGCAAAAGGCAGAAATTCCCCTTATTTTGGGGCAAAATTGCAGAAATTTCCCTAATTGTGGGGCAAAAAACAGAAATTCCCCTTATTTTGGGGCAAAATTTCAGAAATTTCCACTATTATGGGGAAAAATTGCAGAAATTTCCCTTATTTTAGGGCAAAATTGCAGAAAGTTCCCTAATTGTGGGGCAAAAAACAGAAATTCCCCTTATTTTCGGGCAAACATGCAGAAATTTCCCTTATTATGGGGAAAAATTGCAGAAATTTCCCTTATTTTAGGGCAAAATTGCAGAAATTTCACTTATATCAGAAAAAAGGCAGAAATTTTCTTATTTTGGGGCAAAAAGGCAGAAATTTCGTTTTTTTGGGGCAAAAAGTCAGAAATTCCCCTTATTTTGAGGTAAAAAGGCTGAAATTCCCCTAATTTTTGGGCAAAAAGTCAGAAATTCCCCTTTATTTTGGTGCAAAAGGACAGAAATTTTGTTTATTTTTGGTTAAAAGGCAGAAATTGCACTTATTTTGAGTCAAAAGGCGGAAAATCCCCTTATTTTGGGGCAAAAATGAAGAAATTTCCCTTTTTTATGGCAAAAAGGTAAACATTCCCTTTATTTTCGGGCAAAAAGGCAGAAATTGCCCATATTTTGGAGCAAAATTGCAGAAATTCCCCTAATTATGGGCAAAAAGGCAGAAATTCCCCATATTTTGGGGTAAAACTGCAGAACTTTCACTTATTTTGCAGCAAAATGGCAGAAATTCCCTTTATTTTCGGCGAAAAAGGCAGAAAATCCCTGTATTTTGGAGCAAAATTGCAGAAATTCACCTAATTTTGGGGTAAAAAATAAAGTAATTTTCTTTATTTAGGGGCAAAATGGCAAAATTCTCTTTATTTTGGAACAAAAGGCAGAAATTCCTCTTATTTTAGGGCAAAATTGCAGAAATTTCCCTTATTTGGGGGCAAAAAAAAAGAAATTCTCTTTATTTTGGGGCAAAATTGCAGAAATTTCTCTTATTATGGAGAAAAATTGCAGAAATTTCTCTTCTTTTAGGGCAAAATTGCAGAAATTTTACTTATTTCAGAGAAAAAAGCAAAAATTTTTCTTATTTTGGGGCAAAAAGGCAGAAATTCCCATTATTTTGGGGCAAAAAGGCAGAAATACACCTTATTTTGGGCTAAAATTGCAGAAATTTTACATATTCCAGGGCAAAAAGGCAGAAATTTTTCTTATTTTGGGGCAAAAATGAAGAATTTTCCCTTTTTTATGGCAAAAAGTTATGCATTCCCTTTATTTTCGGGCAAAAGGCAGAAATTCCCCGTATTTTGGAGCAAAATTGCAGAATTTACCCTAATTGTGGGGCAAAAAGGCAGAAATTCTCCGTATTTTCGGGCAAAACTCAGAAATTCAACTTATTTTGGGGCAATATCTAGAAATTTCCCTTATTTTGGGGCAAAATTGCAGAAATTCCCTTTATATTGGGGCAAAATTGCAGAAAATTCCCTAATTGTGGAGCAAAAAACAGAAATTCCTCTTATTTTGGGGCAAAATTGCAGAAATTTCCCTTATTATGGGGAAAAATTGCAGAAATTTCCCTTATTTTAGGGCAAAATTGCAGAAATTTCACTAATTGTGGGGCAAAACGTCAGAAATTCTTATTATTTTGGTGCAAAACTCAGAAATTTCCCTTTTTTGGGGGCAAAATTCCAGAAATTTCCCTTATTTTGGGGCAAATTTCACTTATTTCAGGGAAATAATTCAGAAATTTTCTTTATTTTGGGGCAAAAAAGACAGAAATTCCCTTTGTTTTGGGGGAAAAAACAGAAATTTCACTTATGTAGAGGCAAAAAAGCAGAAATTCCCCTTATTTTGGAGCAAAAATGAAGATATTTCCCTTTTTTATGGCATAAAGGTAAGCATTCTTCTTATTTTCGGACAAAAAGGCAGAAATTCCCCATATTTTGGGGCAAAAAGCAGAAATTCCCCTTATTTTGGGGCAAAATTGCAGAAATTTTTCTTATTATGGGGAAAAATTGCAGAAATTTCCCTTATTTTAGGGCAAAATTGCAGAAATTTCACTAATTGTGGGGCAAAAATCAGAAATTCCCTTTATTTTGGGGCAAAATTGCAGAAATTGCACTTATTTCAGGGAAAAAAGGCGGAAATTTTTCTTATTTTGGGGCAAAAAGGCATAAATTCTTAATATTTTGTAGCAAAAATGCAGAAATACCTAATATTTTGTTGCAAAAATGCAGAAATTTCCCTTATTTTGAGGTAAAAAGGCTGAAATTTCTTTTATTTGGGGGCAAAAAGGCAGAAATTTCCCTTATTTTGGGGCAAAGTTGCAGAAATTTCACTTATTTCAGGGTAATAAGTCAGAAATTTTCCTTATTTTGGGGCAAAAAAGACAGAAATTCCCTTTGTTTTAGGGGAAAAAGACAGAAATTCCACTTATTTAGAGGCAAAAAGGCAAAAGT
Source organism: Micromys minutus (assembly GCF_963924665.1). Taxonomy (NCBI): domain Eukaryota; kingdom Metazoa; phylum Chordata; class Mammalia; order Rodentia; family Muridae; genus Micromys; species Micromys minutus. Next base: position 341,928 of record NW_027667820.1, read on the forward strand.
TCCCCTAATTTTGGAGCAAAAATGAAGAAATTTCCCTTTTTTATGGCAAAAAGGTATGCATTCTTCTTATTTTCGGACAAAAAGGCAGAAATTCCCCATATTTTGGGGCAAAAGGCAGAAATTCCCTTTATTTTGGGGCAAAATTGCAGAAAATTCCCTAATTGTGGAGCAAAAAACAGAAATTCCTCTTATTTTGGGGCAAAATTGCAGAAATTTCCCTTATTATGGGGAAAAATTGCAGAAATTTCCCCTTTTTTAGGGCAAAATTGCAGAAATTTCACTAATTGTGGGGCAAAACGTCAGAAATTCTCCTTATTTTGGTGCAAAACTCAGAAATTCCACTTTTTTTGGGACAAAATTCCAGAAATTTCCCTTATTTTGGGGCAAAATTGCAGAAATTTCCCTTATTTGGGGGCAAAAAAACCCAGAAATTCTCCTTCTTTTGGGGCAAAATTGCAGAAATTTCTCTTATTATGGGGAAAAATTGCAGAAATTTCTCTTCTTTTAGGGCAAAATTGCAGAAATTTTACTTATTTCAGAGAAAAAAGCAAAAATTTTTCTTATTTTGGGGCAAAAAGGCAGAAATTCCCATTATTTTGGGGCAAAAAGGCAGAAATACACCTTATTTTGGGCTAAAATTGCAGAAATTTTACATATTCCAGGGCAAAAAGGCAGAAATTTTTCTTATTTTGGGGCAAAAATGAAGAATTTTCCCTTTTTTATGGCAAAAAGTTATGCATTCCCTTTATTTTCGGGCAAAAGGCAGAAATTCCCCGTATTTTGGAGCAAAATTGCAGAATTTATCTTAATTGTGGGGCAAAAGGCAGAAATTCTCCGTATTTTCGGGCAAAACTCAGAAATTCCACTTATTTTGGGGCAAAATTCTAGAAATTTCCCTTATTTTGGGGCAAAATTGCAGAAATTTCACTTATTTTGGGGCAAAATTGCAGAAATTTTTCTTATTTTGTGGCAAAAAGGCAGAAATTCCCCATATTTTTGGGCAAAAAGGCAGAAATTCCCCTTATTTTGAGGTACAAAGGCTGAAATTCCCCTTATTTTTGGGCAAAAAGTCAGAAATTCCACTTATTTTGGTGCAAAAAGACAGAAATTTCATTTATTTTTGGGGAAAAGGCAGAAACTGCACTTATTTTGAGTCAAAAACGCGGAAAATCCCCTTATCTTGGGGCAAAAATGAAGAAATTTCCCTTTTTTATGGCAAAAAGGTAAACAATCCTTTTAATTTCGGGCAAAAAGGCAGAAATTCCCCATATTTTGGAGCAAAATTGCCGAAATTTCCCTAATTTTGGGGCAAAAAGTCAGAAATTCCCCTTATTTTGGGGTAAAACTGCAGAACTTTCACTTATTTTGCAGCAAAATGGCAGAAATTCCCCTTATTTTCGGCGAAAAAGGCAGAAAATCCCCGTATTATGGAGCAAAATTGCAGAAATTCACCTAATTTTGGGGTAAAAAATAAAGTAATTTTCTTTATTTTGGGGCAAAATGGCAAAATTCTCTTTATTTTGGAACAAAAGGCATAAATTCCCCTTATTTTAGGGCAAAATTGCAGAAATTTCCCTTATTTGGGGGCAAAAAAACAGAAATTCCCCTTGTTTTGGGGCAAAATTGCAGAAATTTCTTTTATTATGGGGAAAAATTGCAGAAATTTCCCTTATTTTAGGGCAAAATTGCAGAAATTTTACTTATTTCAGAGAAAAAAAAGCAAAAATTTTTCTTATTTTGGGGCAAAAAGGCAGAAATTCCCATTATTTTGGGGCAAAGAGGCAGAGATTCACCTTATTTTGGGCTAAAATTGCAGAAATTTCACATATTCCAGGGCAAAAAGGCAGAAATTTCTCTTATTTTGGGACAAAAATGAAGAAATTTCCTTTTTTTATTGCAAAAAGGTATGCATTCCCTTTATTTTCGAGCAAAAAGGTAGAAATTCCTTGTATTTTGACGCAAAATTACAGAAATTGCACTTATTTCAGGGAAAAAAGGCAGAAATTTTCCTTATTTTGGGGCAAAAAGGCATAAATTCCTAATATTTTGTGGCAACAATGCAGAAATTCCTAATATTTTGTTGCAAAAATGCAGAAATTTCCCTTATTTTGAGGTAAAACTGCTGAAATTCCTTTTATTTGGGGGCAAAAAGGCAGAAAATTCTCTTATTTTGGGGCAAAGTTGCAGAAATTTCACTTATTTCAGGGTAATAAGTCAGAAATTTTCCTTATTTTGGGGCAAAAAAGACAGAATTTCCCTTTGTTTTGGGGGAAAAAGACAGAAATTCCACTTATTTAGAGGCAAAAAAGCAAAAGTTCCCCTTATTTTGGAGCAAAAATGAAGAAATTTCCCTTTTTATGGCAAAAAGGTATGCATTCTTCTTATTTTTCGACAAATAGGCAGAAATTCCCCATATTTTGGGGCAAAAGGCAGAAATTCCCTTTATTTTGGGGCAAAATTGCAGAAATTTCCCTAATTGTGGGGCAAAAAGCAGAAATTCCCCTTATTTTGGGGCAAAATTTCAGAAATTTCCACTATTATGGGGAAAAATTGCAGAAATTTCCCTTATTTTAGGGCAAAATTGCAGAAATTTCCCTAATTGTGGGGCAAAAAACAGAAATTCCCCTTATTTTCAGGCAAACATGCAGAATTTTCCCTTATTATGGGGAAAAATTGCAGAAATTTCCCTTATTTTAGGGCAAAATTGCAGAAATTTCACTAATTGTGGGGAAAAAGGCAGAAATTCTCCTTATTTTGGGGCAAAAAGGCACAAATTTCCCTTATTTTGGGCAAAATTGCAGAAATTTCATTTATTTCAGGGAAAAAAATCAGAAATTCCCCTGATTTTGGGGCAAAAAGCAGAAATTTCTTTTATTATGGTACAAAATTGATGAAATTTTCCTTGTTTTGTAACAAAAAGGCAGAAATTCCCCATATTTTGGGGCAAAAGGCAGAAATTCTTCTTATTTTGAGGTAAAATGCCGAAATTCCCCTTATTTAGAGGTAAAATGCAGAAATTCCCCAAATATTGGGGGAAAATGCAGAAATTCCCTTTATTTTGGGGCTAAAAGAAAGAAATTAACCGTATTTTGAAGCAAAATTGCAGAAATTCTCATAATTTTCGGGCTAAAAGGCAGAAATTCTCCTTATTTTAGGGCAAAAAGACAGAAAATCTCCTTTTTTGGGAACATAAATTCAGAAATTCCCCTTATTTTGGGGCAAAATTGCAGAAATTTCCTTTACATTGGGGCAAAATTGCAGAAATTTCCCTTATTTTGGGGCAAAATTGCAGAAATTTCACTTATATCAGAAAAAAGGCAGAAATTTTCTTATTTTGGGGCAAAAAGGCAGAAATTTCGTTTATTTTGGTACAAAATTGCAGAAATATTTCTTATTTTGGGGCAAAAAGGCAGAAATTCCCCATATTTTGGGGCAAAAAAACAGAAATTCCCCTTATTTTGAGGTACAAAGGCTGAAATTCCCCTTATTTTCGGGCAAAAAGTCAGAAATTCCACTTATTTTGGTGCAAAAAGACAGAAATTTCATTTATTTTTGGGAAAAAGGCAGAAACTGCACTTATTTTGAGTCAAAAAGGCGGAAAATCCTCTTATCTTGGGGCAAAAATGAAGAAATTTCCCTTTTTTATGGCAAAAAGGTAAACATTCCCTTTATTTTCGGGCAAAAAGGCAGAAATTCCCCATATTTTGGAGCAAAATTGCGGAAATTCCCCTAATTTTGAGGCAAAAAGTCAGAAATTCCCCTTATATTGGGGTAAAACTGCAGAAATTGCACTTATTTTGCAGCAAAATGGCAGAAATTCCCCTTATTTTCGGCGAAAAAGGCAGAAAATCCCCGTATTTTGGAGCAAAATTGCAGAATTCACCTAATTTTGGGGTAAAAAATAAAGTAATTTTCTTTATTTTGGGGCAAAATGGCAAAATTCTCCTTATTTTGGAACAAAAGGCAGAAATTCCCCTTATTTTAGGGCAAAATTGCAGAAATTTCCCTTATTTGGGGGCAAAAAAACAGAAATTCCCCTTGTTTTGGGGCAAAATTGCAGAAATTTCTCTTATTATGGGGAAAAATTGCAGAAATTTCCCTTATTTTAGGGCAAAATTGCAGAAATTTTACTTATTTCAGAGAAAAAAGCAAAAATTTTTCTTATTTTGGGGCAAAAAGGCAGAAATTCCCATTATTTTGGGGCAAAAAGGCAGAAATTCACCTTATTTTGGGCTAAAATTGCAGAAATTTCACATATTCCAGGGCAAAAAGGCAGAAATTTCTCTTATTTTGGGACAAAAATGAAGAAATTTCCTTTTTTTATGGCAAAAAGGTATGCATTCTTTTTATTTTCGAGCAAAAAGGCAGAAATTCCCCGTATTTTGGAGCAAAATTGCAGAAATTCCCCTAATTGTGTGGCAAAAAAGCAGAAATTCTCCTTATTTTCGGGCAAAACTCAGAAATTCTACTTATTTTGGGGTAAAATTCCAGAAATTTTTCTTATTTTGGGGCAAAATTGCAGAAATTTCACTTATTTTGGGGCAAAATTACAGAAATTGCACTTATTTCAGGGAAAAAAGGCAGAAATTTTCCTTATTTTGGGGCAAAAAGGCATAAATTCCTAATATTTTGTGGCAACAATGCAGAAATTCCTAATATTTTGTTGCAAAAATGCAGAAATTTCCCTTATTTTGAGGTAAAACTGCTGAAATTCCTTTTATTTGGGGGCAAAAAGGCAGAAAATTCTCTTATTTTGGGGCAAAGTTGCAGAAATTTCACTTATTTCAGGGTAATAAGTCAGAAATTTTCCTTATTTTGGGGCAAAAAAGACAGAATTTCCCTTTGTTTTGGGGGAAAAAGACAGAAATTCCACTTATTTAGAGGCAAAAAAGCAAAAGTTCCCCTTATTTTGGAGCAAAAATGAAGAAATTTCCCTTTTTATGGCAAAAAGGTATGCATTCTTCTTATTTTTCGACAAATAGGCAGAAATTCCCCATATTTTGGGGCAAAAGGCAGAAATTCCCTTTATTTTGGGGCAAAATTGCAGAAATTTCCCTAATTGTGGGGCAAAAAGCAGAAATTCCCCTTATTTTGGGGCAAAATTTCAGAAATTTCCACTATTATGGGGAAAAATTGCAGAAATTTCCCTTATTTTAGGGCAAAATTGCAGAAATTTCCCTAATTGTGGGGCAAAAAAACAGAAATTCCCCTTATTTTCGGGCAAACATGCAGAATTTTCCCTTATTATGGGGAAAAATTGCAGAAATTTCCCTTATTTTAGGGCAAAATTGCAGAAATTTCACTAATTGTGGGGAAAAAGGCAGAAATTCTCCTTATTTTGGGGCAAAAAGGCACAAATTTCCCTTATTTTGGGCAAAATTGCAGAAATTTCATTTATTTCAGGGAAAAAAATCAGAAATTCCCCTGATTTTGGGGCAAAAAGCAGAAATTTCTTTTATTATGGTACAAAATTGATGAAATTTTCCTTGTTTTGTAACAAAAAGGCAGAAATTCCCCATATTTTGGGGCAAAAGGCAGAAATTCTTCTTATTTTGAGGTAAAATGCCGAAATTCCCCTTATTTAGAGGTAAAATGCAGAAATTCCCCAAATATTGGGGGAAAATGCAGAAATTCCCTTTATTTTGGGGCTAAAAGAAAGAAATTAACCGTATTTTGAAGCAAAATTGCAGAAATTCTCATAATTTTCGGGCTAAAAGGCAGAAATTCTCCTTATTTTAGGGCAAAAAGACAGAAAATCTTCTTTTTTGGGAACATAAAGTCAGAAATTCCCCTTATTTTGGGGCAAAATTGCAGAAATTTCCTTTACATTGGGGCAAAATTGCAGAAATTTCCCTTATTTTGGGGCAAAATTGCAGAAATTTCACTTATATCAGAAAAAAGGCAGAAATTTTCTTATTTTGGGGCAAAAAGGCAGAAATTTCGTTTATTTTGGTACAAAATTGCAGAAATATTTCTTATTTTGGGGCAAAAAGGCAGAAATTCCCCATATTTTGGGGCAAAAAAACAGAAATTCCCCTTATTTTGAGGTACAAAGGCTGAAATTCCCCTTATTTTCGGGCAAAAAGTCAGAAATTCCACTTATTTTGGTGCAAAAAGACAGAAATTTCATTTATTTTTGGGAAAAAGGCAGAAACTGCACTTATTTTGAGTCAAAAAGGCGGAAAATCCTCTTATCTTGGGGCAAAAATGAAGAAATTTCCCTTTTTTATGGCAAAAAGGTAAACATTCCCTTTATTTTCGGGCAAAAAGGCAGAAATTCCCCATATTTTGGAGCAAAATTGCGGAAATTCCCCTAATTTTGAGGCAAAAAGTCAGAAATTCCCCTTATATTGGGGTAAAACTGCAGAAATTGCACTTATTTTGCAGCAAAATGGCAGAAATTCCCCTTATTTTCGGCGAAAAAGGCAGAAAATCCCCGTATTTTGGAGCAAAATTGCAGAATTCACCTAATTTTGGGGTAAAAAATAAAGTAATTTTCTTTATTTTGGGGCAAAATGGCAAAATTCTCCTTATTTTGGAACAAAAGGCAGAAATTCCCCTTATTTTAGGGCAAAATTGCAGAAATTTCCCTTATTTGGGGGCAAAAAAACAGAAATTCCCCTTGTTTTGGGGCAAAATTGCAGAAATTTCTCTTATTATGGGGAAAAATTGCAGAAATTTCCCTTATTTTAGGGCAAAATTGCAGAAATTTTACTTATTTCAGAGAAAAAAGCAAAAATTTTTCTTATTTTGGGGCAAAAAGGCAGAAATTCCCATTATTTTGGGGCAAAAAGGCAGAAATTCACCTTATTTTGGGCTAAAATTGCAGAAATTTCACATATTCCAGGGCAAAAAGGCAGAAATTTCTCTTATTTTGGGACAAAAATGAAGAAATTTCCTTTTTTTATGGCAAAAAGGTATGCATTCTTTTTATTTTCGAGCAAAAAGGCAGAAATTCCCCGTATTTTGGAGCAAAATTGCAGAAATTCCCCTAATTGTGTGGCAAAAAAGCAGAAATTCTCCTTATTTTCGGGCAAAACTCAGAAATTCTACTTATTTTGGGGTAAAATTCCAGAAATTTTTCTTATTTTGGGGCAAAATTGCAGAAATTTCACTTATTTTGGGGCAAAATTACAGAAATTGCACTTATTTCAGGGAAAAAAGGCAGAAATTTTCCTTATTTTGGGGCAAAAAGGCATAAATTCCTAATATTTTGTGGCAACAATGCAGAAATTCCTAATATTTTGTTGCAAAAATGCAGAAATTTCCCTTATTTTGAGGTAAAACTGCTGAAATTCCTTTTATTTGGGGGCAAAAAGGCAGAAAATTCTCTTATTTTGGGGCAAAGTTGCAGAAATTTCACTTATTTCAGGGTAATAAGTCAGAAATTTTCCTTATTTTGGGGCAAAAAAGACAGAATTTCCCTTTGTTTTGGGGGAAAAAGACAGAAATTCCACTTATTTAGAGGCAAAAAAGCAAAAGTTCCCCTTATTTTGGAGCAAAAATGAAGAAATTTCCCTTTTTATGGCAAAAAGGTATGCATTCTTCTTATTTTTCGACAAATAGGCAGAAATTCCCCATATTTTGGGGCAAAAGGCAGAAATTCCCTTTATTTTGGGGCAAAATTGCAGAAATTTCCCTAATTGTGGGGCAAAAAGCAGAAATTCCCCTTATTTTGGGGCAAAATTTCAGAAATTTCCACTATTATGGGGAAAAATTGCAGAAATTTCCCTTATTTTAGGGCAAAATTGCAGAAATTTCCCTAATTGTGGGGCAAAAAAACAGAAATTCCCCTTATTTTCGGGCAAACATGCAGAATTTTCCCTTATTATGGGGAAAAATTGCAGAAATTTCCCTTATTTTAGGGCAAAATTGCAGAAATTTCACTAATTGTGGGGAAAAAGGCAGAAATTCTCCTTATTTTGGGGCAAAAAGGCACAAATTTCCCTTATTTTGGGCAAAATTGCAGAAATTTCATTTATTTCAGGGAAAAAAATCAGAAATTCCCCTGATTTTGGGGCAAAAAGCAGAAATTTCTTTTATTATGGTACAAAATTGATGAAATTTTCCTTGTTTTGTAACAAAAAGGCAGAAATTCCCCATATTTTGGGGCAAAAGGCAGAAATTCTTCTTATTTTGAGGTAAAATGCCGAAATTCCCCTTATTTAGAGGTAAAATGCAGAAATTCCCCAAATATTGGGGGAAAATGCAGAAATTCCCTTTATTTTGGGGCTAAAAGAAAGAAATTAACCGTATTTTGAAGCAAAATTGCAGAAATTCTCATAATTTTCAGGCTAAAAGGCAGAAATTCTCCTTATTTTAGGGCAAAAAGACAGAAAATCTCCTTTTTTGGGAACATAAAGTCAGAAATTCCCCTTATTTTGGGGCAAAATTGCAGAAATTTCCTTTACATTGGGGCAAAATTGCAGAAATTTCCCTTATTTTGGGGCAAAATTGCAGAAATTTCACTTATATCAGAAAAAAGGCAGAAATTTTCTTATTTTGGGGCAAAAAGGCAGAAATTTCGTTTATTTTGGTACAAAATTGCAGAAATATTTCTTATTTTGGGGCAAAAAGGCAGAAATTCCCCATATTTTGGGGCAAAAAAACAGAAATTCCCCTTATTTTGAGGTACAAAGGCTGAAATTCCCCTTATTTTCGGGCAAAAAGTCAGAAATTCCACTTATTTTGGTGCAAAAAGACAGAAATTTCATTTATTTTTGGGAAAAAGGCAGAAACTGCACTTATTTTGAGTCAAAAAGGCGGAAAATCCTCTTATCTTGGGGCAAAAATGAAGAAATTTCCCTTTTTTATGGCAAAAAGGTAAACATTCCCTTTATTTTCGGGCAAAAAGGCAGAAATTCCCCATATTTTGGAGCAAAATTGCGGAAATTCCCCTAATTTTGAGGCAAAAAGTCAGAAATTCCCCTTATATTGGGGTAAAACTGCAGAAATTGCACTTATTTTGCAGCAAAATGGCAGAAATTCCCCTTATTTTCGGCGAAAAAGGCAGAAAATCCCCGTATTTTGGAGCAAAATTGCAGAATTCACCTAATTTTGGGGTAAAAAATAAAGTAATTTTCTTTATTTTGGGGCAAAATGGCAAAATTCTCCTTATTTTGGAACAAAAGGCAGAAATTCCCCTTATTTTAGGGCAAAATTGCAGAAATTTCCCTTATTTGGGGGCAAAAAAACAGAAATTCCCCTTGTTTTGGGGCAAAATTGCAGAAATTTCTCTTATTATGGGGAAAAATTGCAGAAATTTCCCTTATTTTAGGGCAAAATTGCAGAAATTTTACTTATTTCAGAGAAAAAAGCAAAAATTTTTCTTATTTTGGGGCAAAAAGGCAGAAATTCCCATTATTTTGGGGCAAAAAGGCAGAAATTCACCTTATTTTGGGCTAAAATTGCAGAAATTTCACATATTCCAGGGCAAAAAGGCAGAAATTTCTCTTATTTTGGGACAAAAATGAAGAAATTTCCTTTTTTTATGGCAAAAAGGTATGCATTCTTTTTATTTTCGAGCAAAAAGGCAGAAATTCCCCGTATTTTGGAGCAAAATTGCAGAAATTCCCCTAATTGTGTGGCAAAAAAGCAGAAATTCTCCTTATTTTCGGGCAAAACTCAGAAATTCTACTTATTTTGGGGTAAAATTCCAGAAATTTTTCTTATTTTGGGGCAAAATTGCAGAAATTTCACTTATTTTGGGGCAAAATTACAGAAATTGCACTTATTTCAGGGAAAAAAGGCAGAAATTTTCCTTATTTTGGGGCAAAAAGGCATAAATTCCTAATATTTTGTGGCAACAATGCAGAAATTCCTAATATTTTGTTGCAAAAATGCAGAAATTTCCCTTATTTTGAGGTAAAACTGCTGAAATTCCTTTTATTTGGGGGCAAAAAGGCAGAAAATTCTCTTATTTTGGGGCAAAGTTGCAGAAATTTCACTTATTTCAGGGTAATAAGTCAGAAATTTTCCTTATTTTGGGGCAAAAAAGACAGAATTTCCCTTTGTTTTGGGGGAAAAAGACAGAAATTCCACTTATTTAGAGGCAAAAAAGCAAAAGTTCCCCTTATTTTGGAGCAAAAATGAAGAAATTTCCCTTTTTATGGCAAAAAGGTATGCATTCTTCTTATTTTTCGACAAATAGGCAGAAATTCCCCATATTTTGGGGCAAAAGGCAGAAATTCCCTTTATTTTGGGGCAAAATTGCAGAAATTTCCCTAATTGTGGGGCAAAAAGCAGAAAATCCCCTTATTTTGGGGCAAAATTTCAGAAATTTCCACTATTATGGGGAAAAATTGCAGAAATTTCCCTTATTTTAGGGCAAAATTGCAGAAATTTCCCTAATTGTGGGGCAAAAAAACAGAAATTCCCCTTATTTTCGGGCAAACATGCAGAATTTTCCCTTATTATGGGGAAAAATTGCAGAAATTTCCCTTATTTTAGGGCAAAATTGCAGAAATTTCACTAATTGTGGGGAAAAAGGCAGAAATTCTCCTTATTTTGGGGCAAAAAGGCACAAATTTCCCTTATTTTGGGCAAAATTGCAGAAATTTCATTTATTTCAGGGAAAAAAATCAGAAATTCCCCTGATTTTGGGGCAAAAAGCAGAAATTTCTTTTATTATGGTACAAAATTGATGAAATTTTCCTTGTTTTGTAACAAAAAGGCAGAAATTCCCCATATTTTGGGGCAAAAGGCAGAAATTCTTCTTATTTTGAGGTAAAATGCCGAAATTCCCCTTATTTAGAGGTAAAATGCAGAAATTCCCCAAATATTGGGGGAAAATGCAGAAATTCCCTTTATTTTGGGGCTAAAAGAAAGAAATTAACCGTATTTTGAAGCAAAATTGCAGAAATTCTCATAATTTTCAGGCTAAAAGGCAGAAATTCTCCTTATTTTAGGGCAAAAAGACAGAAAATCTCCTTTTTTGGGAACATAAAGTCAGAAATTCCCCTTATTTTGGGGCAAAATTGCAGAAATTTCCTTTACATTGGGGCAAAATTGCAGAAATTTCCCTTATTTTGGGGCAAAATTGCAGAAATTTCACTTATATCAGAAAAAAGGCAGAAATTTTCTTATTTTGGGGCAAAAAGGCAGAAATTTCGTTTATTTTGGTACAAAATTGCAGAAATATTTCTTATTTTGGGGCAAAAAGGCAGAAATTCCCCATATTTTGGGGCAAAAAAACAGAAATTCCCCTTATTTTGAGGTACAAAGGCTGAAATTCCCCTTATTTTCGGGCAAAAAGTCAGAAATTCCACTTATTTTGGTGCAAAAAGACAGAAATTTCATTTATTTTTGGGAAAAAGGCAGAAACTGCACTTATTTTGAGTCAAAAAGGCGGAAAATCCTCTTATCTTGGGGCAAAAATGAAGAAATTTCCCTTTTTTATGGCAAAAAGGTAAACATTCCCTTTATTTTCGGGCAAAAAGGCAGAAATTCCCCATATTTTGGAGCAAAATTGCGGAAATTCCCCTAATTTTGAGGCAAAAAGTCAGAAATTCCCCTTATATTGGGGTAAAACTGCAGAAATTGCACTTATTTTGCAGCAAAATGGCAGAAATTCCCCTTATTTTCGGCGAAAAAGGCAGAAAATCCCCGTATTTTGGAGCAAAATTGCAGAATTCACCTAATTTTGGGGTAAAAAATAAAGTAATTTTCTTTATTTTGGGGCAAAATGGCAAAATTCTCCTTATTTTGGAACAAAAGGCAGAAATTCCCCTTATTTTAGGGCAAAATTGCAGAAATTTCCCTTATTTGGGGGCAAAAAAACAGAAATTCCCCTTGTTTTGGGGCAAAATTGCAGAAATTTCTCTTATTATGGGGAAAAATTGCAGAAATTTCCCTTATTTTAGGGCAAAATTGCAGAAATTTTACTTATTTCAGAGAAAAAAGCAAAAATTTTTCTTATTTTGGGGCAAAAAGGCAGAAATTCCCATTATTTTGGGGCAAAAAGGCAGAAATTCACCTTATTTTGGGCTAAAATTGCAGAAATTTCACATATTCCAGGGCAAAAAGGCAGAAATTTCTCTTATTTTGGGACAAAAATGAAGAAATTTCCTTTTTTTATGGCAAAAAGGTATGCATTCTTTTTATTTTCGAGCAAAAAGGCAGAAATTCCCCGTATTTTGGAGCAAAATTGCAGAAATTCCCCTAATTGTGTGGCAAAAAAGCAGAAATTCTCCTTATTTTCGGGCAAAACTCAGAAATTCTACTTATTTTGGGGTAAAATTCCAGAAATTTTTCTTATTTTGGGGCAAAATTGCAGAAATTTCACTTATTTTGGGGCAAAATTACAGAAATTGCACTTATTTCAGGGAAAAAAGGCAGAAATTTTCCTTATTTTGGGGCAAAAAGGCATAAATTCCTAATATTTTGTGGCAACAATGCAGAAATTCCTAATATTTTGTTGCAAAAATGCAGAAATTTCCCTTATTTTGAGGTAAAACTGCTGAAATTCCTTTTATTTGGGGGCAAAAAGGCAGAAAATTCTCTTATTTTGGGGCAAAGTTGCAGAAATTTCACTTATTTCAGGGTAATAAGTCAGAAATTTTCCTTATTTTGGGGCAAAAAAGACAGAATTTCCCTTTGTTTTGGGGGAAAAAGACAGAAATTCCACTTATTTAGAGGCAAAAAAGCAAAAGTTCCCCTTATTTTGGAGCAAAAATGAAGAAATTTCCCTTTTTATGGCAAAAAGGTATGCATTCTTCTTATTTTTCGACAAATAGGCAGAAATTCCCCATATTTTGGGGCAAAAGGCAGAAATTCCCTTTATTTTGGGGCAAAATTGCAGAAATTTCCCTAATTGTGGGGCAAAAAGCAGAAAATCCCCTTATTTTGGGGCAAAATTTCAGAAATTTCCACTATTATGGGGAAAAATTGCAGAAATTTCCCTTATTTTAGGGCAAAATTGCAGAAATTTCCCTAATTGTGGGGCAAAAAAACAGAAATTCCCCTTATTTTCGGGCAAACATGCAGAATTTTCCCTTATTATGGGGAAAAATTGCAGAAATTTCCCTTATTTTAGGGCAAAATTGCAGAAATTTCACTAATTGTGGGGAAAAAGGCAGAAATTCTCCTTATTTTGGGGCAAAAAGGCACAAATTTCCCTTATTTTGGGCAAAATTGCAGAAATTTCATTTATTTCAGGGAAAAAAATCAGAAATTCCCCTGATTTTGGGGCAAAAAGCAGAAATTTCTTTTATTATGGTACAAAATTGATGAAATTTTCCTTGTTTTGTAACAAAAAGGCAGAAATTCCCCATATTTTGGGGCAAAAGGTAGAAATTCTTCTTATTTTGAGGTAAAATGCCGAAATTCCCCTTATTTAGAGGTAAAATGCAGAAATTCCCCAAATATTGGGGGAAAATGCAGAAATTCCCTTTATTTTGGGGCTAAAAGAAAGAAATTAACCGTATTTTGAAGCAAAATTGCAGAAATTCTCATAATTTTCAGGCTAAAAGGCAGAAATTCTCCTTATTTTAAGGCAAAAAGACAGAAAATCTTCTTTTTTGGGAACATAAAGTCAGAAATTCCCCTTATTTTGGGGCAAAATTGCAGAAATTTCCTTTACATTGGGGCAAAATTGCAGAAATTTCCCTTATTTTGGGGCAAAATTGCAGAAATTTCACTTATATCAGAAAAAAGGCAGAAATTTTCTTATTTTGGGGCAAAAAGGCAGAAATTTCGTTTATTTTGGTACAAAATTGCAGAAATATTTCTTATTTTGGGGCAAAAAGGCAGAAATTCCCCATATTTTGGGGCAAAAAAACAGAAATTCCCCTTATTTTGAGGTACAAAGGCTGAAATTCCCCTTATTTTCGGGCAAAAAGTCAGAAATTCCACTTATTTTGGTGCAAAAAGACAGAAATTTCATTTATTTTTGGGAAAAAGGCAGAAACTGCACTTATTTTGAGTCAAAAAGGCGGAAAATCCTCTTATCTTGGGGCAAAAATGAAGAAATTTCCCTTTTTTATGGCAAAAAGGTAAACATTCCCTTTATTTTCGGGCAAAAAGGCAGAAATTCCCCATATTTTGGAGCAAAATTGCGGAAATTCCCCTAATTTTGAGGCAAAAAGTCAGAAATTCCCCTTATATTGGGGTAAAACTGCAGAAATTGCACTTATTTTGCAGCAAAATGGCAGAAATTCCCCTTATTTTCGGCGAAAAAGGCAGAAAATCCCCGTATTTTGGAGCAAAATTGCAGAATTCACCTAATTTTGGGGTAAAAAATAAAGTAATTTTCTTTATTTTGGGGCAAAATGGCAAAATTCTCCTTATTTTGGAACAAAAGGCAGAAATTCCCCTTATTTTAGGGCAAAATTGCAGAAATTTCCCTTATTTGGGGGCAAAAAAACAGAAATTCCCCTTGTTTTGGGGCAAAATTGCAGAAATTTCTCTTATTATGGGGAAAAATTGCAGAAATTTCCCTTATTTTAGGGCAAAATTGCAGAAATTTTACTTATTTCAGAGAAAAAAGCAAAAATTTTTCTTATTTTGGGGCAAAAAGGCAGAAATTCCCATTATTTTGGGGCAAAAAGGCAGAAATTCACCCTATTTTGGGCTAAAATTGCAGAAATTTCACATATTCCAGGGCAAAAAGGCAGAAATTTCTCTTATTTTGCGACAAAAATGAAGAAATTTCCTTTTTTTATGGCAAAAAGGTATGCATTCTTTTTATTTTCGAGCAAAAAGGCAGAAATTCCCCGTATTTTGGAGCAAAATTGCAGAAATTCCCCTAATTGTGTGGCAAAAAAGCAGAAATTCTCCTTATTTTCGGGCAAAACTCAGAAATTCTACTTATTTTGGGGTAAAATTCCAGAAATTTTTCTTATTTTGGGGCAAAATTGCAGAAATTTCACTTATTTTGGGGCAAAATTACAGAAATTGCACTTATTTCAGGGAAAAAAGGCAGAAATTTTCCTTATTTTGGGGCAAAAAGGCATAAATTCCTAATATTTTGTGGCAACAATGCAGAAATTCCTAATATTTTGTTGCAAAAATGCAGAAATTTCCCTTATTTTGAGGTAAAACTGCTGAAATTCCTTTTATTTGGGGGCAAAAAGGCAGAAAATTCTCTTATTTTGGGGCAAAGTTGCAGAAATTTCACTTATTTCAGGGTAATAAGTCAGAAATTTTTCTTATTTTGGGGCAAAAAAGACAGAATTTCCCTTTGTTTTGGGGGAAAAAGACAGAAATTCCACTTATTTAGAGGCAAAAAAGCAAAAGTTCCCCTTATTTTGGAGCAAAAATGAAGAAATTTCCCTTTTTATGGCAAAAAGGTATGCATTCTTCTTATTTTTCGACAAATAGGCAGAAATTCCCCATATTTTGGGGCAAAAGGCAGAAATTCCCTTTATTTTGGGGCAAAATTGCAGAAATTTCCCTAATTGTGGGGCAAAAAGCAGAAATTCCCCTTATTTTGGGGCAAAATTTCAGAAATTTCCACTATTATGGGGAAAAATTGCAGAAATTTCCCTTATTTTAGGGCAAAATTGCAGAAATTTCCCTAATTGTGGGGCAAAAAAACAGAAATTCCCCTTATTTTCGGGCAAACATGCAGAATTTTCCCTTATTATGGGGAAAAATTGCAGAAATTTCCCTTATTTTAGGGCAAAATTGCAGAAATTTCACTAATTGTGGGGAAAAAGGCAGAAATTCTCCTTATTTTGGGGCAAAAAGGCACAAATTTCCCTTATTTTGGGCAAAATTGCAGAAATTTCATTTATTTCAGGGAAAAAAATCAGAAATTCCCCTGATTTTGGGGCAAAAAGCAGAAATTTCTTTTATTATGGTACAAAATTGATGAAATTTTCCTTGTTTTGTAACAAAAAGGCAGAAATTCCCCATATTTTGGGGCAAAAGGCAGAAATTCTTCTTATTTTGAGGTAAAATGCCGAAATTCCCCTTATTTAGAGGTAAAATGCAGAAATTCCCCAAATATTGGGGGAAAATGCAGAAATTCCCTTTATTTTGGGGCTAAAAGAAAGAAATTAACCGTATTTTGAAGCAAAATTGCAGAAATTCTCATAATTTTCAGGCTAAAAGGCAGAAATTCTCCTTATTTTAGGGCAAAAAGACAGAAAATCTTCTTTTTTGGGAACATAAAGTCAGAAATTCCCCTTATTTTGGGGCAAAATTGCAGAAATTTCCTTTACATTGGGGCAAAATTGCAGAAATTTCCCTTATTTTGGGGCAAAATTGCAGAAATTTCACTTATATCAGAAAAAAGGCAGAAATTTTCTTATTTTGGGGCAAAAAGGCAGAAATTTCGTTTATTTTGGTACAAAATTGCAGAAATATTTCTTATTTTGGGGCAAAAAGGCAGAAATTCCCCATATTTTGGGGCAAAAAAACAGAAATTCCCCTTATTTTGAGGTACAAAGGCTGAAATTCCCCTTATTTTCGGGCAAAAAGTCAGAAATTCCACTTATTTTGGTGCAAAAAGACAGAAATTTCATTTATTTTTGGGAAAAAGGCAGAAACTGCACTTATTTTGAGTCAAAAAGGCGGAAAATCCTCTTATCTTGGGGCAAAAATGAAGAAATTTCCCTTTTTTATGGCAAAAAGGTAAACATTCCCTTTATTTTCGGGCAAAAAGGCAGAAATTCCCCATATTTTGGAGCAAAATTGCGGAAATTCCCCTAATTTTGAGGCAAAAAGTCAGAAATTCCCCTTATATTGGGGTAAAACTGCAGAAATTGCACTTATTTTGCAGCAAAATGGCAGAAATTCCCCTTATTTTCGGCGAAAAAGGCAGAAAATCCCCGTATTTTGGAGCAAAATTGCAGAATTCACCTAATTTTGGGGTAAAAAATAAAGTAATTTTCTTTATTTTGGGGCAAAATGGCAAAATTCTCCTTATTTTGGAACAAAAGGCAGAAATTCCCCTTATTTTAGGGCAAAATTGCAGAAATTTCCCTTATTTGGGGGCAAAAAAACAGAAATTCCCCTTGTTTTGGGGCAAAATTGCAGAAATTTCTCTTATTATGGGGAAAAATTGCAGAAATTTCCCTTATTTTAGGGCAAAATTGCAGAAATTTTACTTATTTCAGAGAAAAAAGCAAAAATTTTTCTTATTTTGGGGCAAAAAGGCAGAAATTCCCATTATTTTGGGGCAAAAAGGCAGAAATTCACCTTATTTTGGGCTAAAATTGCAGAAATTTCACATATTCCAGGGCAAAAAGGCAGAAATTTCTCTTATTTTGGGACAAAAATGAAGAAATTTCCTTTTTTTATGGCAAAAAGGTATGCATTCTTTTTATTTTCGAGCAAAAAGGCAGAAATTCCCCGTATTTTGGAGCAAAATTGCAGAAATTCCCCTAATTGTGTGGCAAAAAAGCAGAAATTCTCCTTATTTTCGGGCAAAACTCAGAAATTCTACTTATTTTGGGGTAAAATTCCAGAAATTTTTCTTATTTTGGGGCAAAATTGCAGAAATTTCACTTATTTTGGGGCAAAATTACAGAAATTGCACTTATTTCAGGGAAAAAAGGCAGAAATTTTCCTTATTTTGGGGCAAAAAGGCATAAATTCCTAATATTTTGTGGCAACAATGCAGAAATTCCTAATATTTTGTTGCAAAAATGCAGAAATTTCCCTTATTTTGAGGTAAAACTGCTGAAATTCCTTTTATTTGGGGGCAAAAAGGCAGAAAATTCTCTTATTTTGGGGCAAAGTTGCAGAAATTTCACTTATTTCAGGGTAATAAGTCAGAAATTTTCCTTATTTTGGGGCAAAAAAGACAGAATTTCCCTTTGTTTTGGGGGAAAAAGACAGAAATTCCACTTATTTAGAGGCAAAAAAGCAAAAGTTCCCCTTATTTTGGAGCAAAAATGAAGAAATTTCCCTTTTTATGGCAAAAAGGTATGCATTCTTCTTATTTTTCGACAAATAGGCAGAAATTCCCCATATTTTGGGGCAAAAGGCAGAAATTTCCCTAACTGTGGGGCAAAAAGCAGAAATTCCCCTTATTTTGGGGCAAAATTTCAGAAATTTCCACTATTATGGGGAAAAATTGCAGAAATTTCCCTTATTTTAGGGCAAAATTGCAGAAATTTCCCTAATTGTGGGGCAAAAAACAGAAATTCCCCTTATTTTCGGGCAAACATGCAGAATTTTCCCTTATTATGGGGAAAAATTGCAGAAATTTCCCTTATTTTAGGGCAAAATTGCAGAAATTTCACTAATTGTGGGGAAAAAGGCAGAAATTCTCCTTATTTTGGGGCAAAAAGGCACAAATTTCCCTTATTTTGGGCAAAATTGCAGAAATTTCATTTATTTCAGGGAAAAAAATCAGAAATTCCCCTGATTTTGGGGCAAAAAGCAGAAATTTCTTTTATTATGGTACAAAATTGATGAAATTTTCCTTGTTTTGTAACAAAAAGGCAGAAATTCCCCATATTTTGGGGCAAAAGGCAGAAATTCTTCTTATTTTGAGGTAAAATGCCGAAATTCCCCTTATTTAGAGGTAAAATGCAGAAATTCCCCAAATATTGGGGGAAAATGCAGAAATTCCCTTTATTTTGGGGCTAAAAGAAAGAAATTAACCGTATTTTGAAGCAAAATTGCAGAAATTCTCATAATTTTCAGGCTAAAAGGCAGAAATTCTCCTTATTTTAGGGCAAAAAGACAGAAAATCTTCTTTTTTGGGAACATAAAGTCAGAAATTCCCCTTATTTTGGGGCAAAATTGCAGAAATTTCCTTTACATTGGGGCAAAATTGCAGAAATTTCCCTTATTTTGGGGCAAAATTGCAGAAATTTCACTTATATCAGAAAAAAGGCAGAAATTTTCTTATTTTGGGGCAAAAAGGCAGAAATTTCGTTTATTTTGGTACAAAATTGCAGAAATATTTCTTATTTTGGGGCAAAAAGGCAGAAATTCCCCATATTTTGGGGCAAAAAAACAGAAATTCCCCTTATTTTGAGGTACAAAGGCTGAAATTCCCCTTATTTTCGGGCAAAAAGTCAGAAATTCCACTTATTTTGGTGCAAAAAGACAGAAATTTCATTTATTTTTGGGAAAAAGGCAGAAACTGCACTTATTTTGAGTCAAAAAGGCGGAAAATCCTCTTATCTTGGGGCAAAAATGAAGAAATTTCCCTTTTTTATGGCAAAAAGGTAAACATTCCCTTTATTTTCGGGCAAAAAGGCAGAAATTCCCCATATTTTGGAGCAAAATTGCGGAAATTCCCCTAATTTTGAGGCAAAAAGTCAGAAATTCCCCTTATATTGGGGTAAAACTGCAGAAATTGCACTTATTTTGCAGCAAAATGGCAGAAATTCCCCTTATTTTCGGCGAAAAAGGCAGAAAATCCCCGTATTTTGGAGCAAAATTGCAGAATTCACCTAATTTTGGGGTAAAAAATAAAGTAATTTTCTTTATTTTGGGGCAAAATGGCAAAATTCTCCTTATTTTGGAACAAAAGGCAGAAATTCCCCTTATTTTAGGGCAAAATTGCAGAAATTTCCCTTATTTGGGGGCAAAAAAACAGAAATTCCCCTTGTTTTGGGGCAAAATTGCAGAAATTTCTCTTATTATGGGGAAAAATTGCAGAAATTTCCATTATTTTAGGGCAAAATTGCAGAAATTTTACTTATTTCAGAGAAAAAAGCAAAAATTTTTCTTATTTTGGGGCAAAAAGGCAGAAATTCCCATTATTTTGGGGCAAAAAGGCAGAAATTCACCTTATTTTGGGCTAAAATTGCAGAAATTTCACATATTCCAGGGCAAAAAGGCAGAAATTTCTCTTATTTTGGGACAAAAATGAAGAAATTTCCTTTTTTTATGGCAAAAAGGTATGCATTCTTTTTATTTTCGAGCAAAAAGGCAGAAATTCCCCGTATTTTGGAGCAAAATTGCAGAAATTCCCCTAATTGTGTGGCAAAAAAGCAGAAATTCTCCTTATTTTCGGGCAAAACTCAGAAATTCTACTTATTTTGGGGTAAAATTCCAGAAATTTTTCTTATTTTGGGGCAAAATTGCAGAAATTTCACTTATTTTGGGGCAAAATTACAGAAATTGCACTTATTTCAGGGAAAAAAGGCAGAAATTTTCCTTATTTTGGGGCAAAAAGGCATAAATTCCTAATATTTTGTGGCAACAATGCAGAAATTCCTAATATTTTGTTGCAAAAATGCAGAAATTTCCCTTATTTTGAGGTAAAACTGCTGAAATTCCTTTTATTTGGGGGCAAAAAGGCAGAAAATTCTCTTATTTTGGGGCAAAGTTGCAGAAATTTCACTTATTTCAGGGTAATAAGTCAGAAATTTTTCTTATTTTGGGGCAAAAAAGACAGAATTTCCCTTTGTTTTGGGGGAAAAAGACAGAAATTCCACTTATTTAGAGGCAAAAAAGCAAAAGTTCCCCTTATTTTGGAGCAAAAATGAAGAAATTTCACTTTTTATGGCAAAAAGGTATGCATTCTTCTTATTTTTCGACAAATAGGCAGAAATTCCCCATATTTTGGGGCAAAAGGCAGAAATTCCCTTTATTTTGGGGCAAAATTGCAGAAATTTCCCTAATTGTGGGGCAAAAAGCAGAAATTCCCCTTATTTTGGGGCAAAATTTCAGAAATTTCCACTATTATGGGGAAAAATTGCAGAAATTTCCCTTATTTTAGGGCAAAATTGCAGAAATTTCCCTAATTGTGGGGCAAAAAAAACAGAAATTCCCCTTATTTTCGGGCAAACATGCAGAATTTTCCCTTATTATGGGGAAAAATTGCAGAAATTTCCCTTATTTTAGGGCAAAATTGCAGAAATTTCACTAATTGTGGGGAAAAAGGCAGAAATTCTCCTTATTTTGGGGCAAAAAGGCACAAATTTCCCTTATTTTGGGCAAAATTGCAGAAATTTCATTTATTTCAGGGAAAAAAATCAGAAATTCCCCTGATTTTGGGGCAAAAAGCAGAAATTTCTTTTATTATGGTACAAAATTGATGAAATTTTCCTTGTTTTGTAACAAAAAGGCAGAAATTCCCCATATTTTGGGGCAAAAGGCAGAAATTCTTCTTATTTTGAGGTAAAATGCAGAAATTCCCCTTATTTAGAGGTAAAATGCAGAAATTCCCCAAATATTGGGGGAAAATGCAGAAATTCCCTTTATTTTGGGGCTAAAAGAAAGAAATTAACCGTATTTTGAAGCAAAATTGCAGAAATTCTCATAATTTTCAGGCTAAAAGGCAGAAATTCTCCTTATTTTAGGGCAAAAAGACAGAAAATCTTCTTTTTTGGGAACATAAAGTCAGAAATTCCCCTTATTTTGGGGCAAAATTGCAGAAATTTCCTTTACATTGGGGCAAAATTGCAGAAATTTCCCTTATTTTGGGGCAAAATTGCAGAAATTTCACTTATATCAGAAAAAAGGCAGAAATTTTCTTATTTTGGGGCAAAAAGGCAGAAATTTCGTTTATTTTGGTACAAAATTGCAGAAATATTTCTTATTTTGGGGCAAAAAGGCAGAAATTCCCCATATTTTGGGGCAAAAAAACAGAAATTCCCCTTATTTTGAGGTACAAAGGCTGAAATTCCCCTTATTTTCGGGCAAAAAGTCAGAAATTCCACTTATTTTGGTGCAAAAAGACAGAAATTTCATTTATTTTTGGGAAAAAGGCAGAAACTGCACTTATTTTGAGTCAAAAAGGCGGAAAATCCTCTTATCTTGAGGCAAAAATGAAGAAATTTCCCTTTTTTATGGCAAAAAGGTAAACATTCCCTTTATTTTCGGGCAAAAAGGCAGAAATTCCCCATATTTTGGAGCAAAATTGCGGAAATTCCCCTAATTTTGAGGCAAAAAGTCAGAAATTCCCCTTATATTGGGGTAAAACTGCAGAAATTGCACTTATTTTGCAGCAAAATGGCAGAAATTCCCCTTATTTTCGGCGAAAAAGGCAGAAAATCCCCGTATTTTGGAGCAAAATTGCAGAATTCACCTAATTTTGGGGTAAAAAATAAAGTAATTTTCTTTATTTTGGGGCAAAATGGCAAAATTCTCCTTATTTTGGAACAAAAGGCAGAAATTCCCCTTATTTTAGGGCAAAATTGCAGAAATTTCCCTTATTTGGGGGCAAAAAAACAGAAATTCCCCTTGTTTTGGGGCAAAATTGCAGAAATTTCTCTTATTATGGGGAAAAATTGCAGAAATTTCCCTTATTTTAGGGCAAAATTGCAGAAATTTTACTTATTTCAGAGAAAAAAGCAAAAATTTTTCTTATTTTGGGGCAAAAAGGCAGAAATTCCCATTATTTTGGGGCAAAAAGGCAGAAATTCACCTTATTTTGGGCTAAAATTGCAGAAATTTCACATATTCCAGGGCAAAAAGGCAGAAATTTCTCTTATTTTGGGACAAAAATGAAGAAATTTCCTTTTTTTATGGCAAAAAGGTATGCATTCTTTTTATTTTCGAGCAAAAAGGCAGAAATTCCCCGTATTTTGGAGCAAAATTGCAGAAATTCCCCTAATTGTGTGGCAAAAAAGCAGAAATTCTCCTTATTTTCGGGCAAAACTCAGAAATTCTACTTATTTTGGGGTAAAATTCCAGAAATTTTTCTTATTTTGGGGCAAAATTGCAGAAATTTCACTTATTTTGGGGCAAAATTACAGAAATTGCACTTATTTCAGGGAAAAAAGGCAGAAATTTTCCTTATTTTGGGGCAAAAAGGCATAAATTCCTAATATTTTGTGGCAACAATGCAGAAATTCCTAATATTTTGTTGCAAAAATGCAGAAATTTCCCTTATTTTGAGGTAAAACTGCTGAAATTCCTTTTATTTGGGGGCAAAAAGGCAGAAAATTCTCTTATTTTGGGGCAAAGTTGCAGAAATTTCACTTATTTCAGGGTAATAAGTCAGAAATTTTCCTTATTTTGGGGCAAAAAAGACAGAATTTCCCTTTGTTTTGGGGGAAAAAGACAGAAATTCCACTTATTTAGAGGCAAAAAAGCAAAAGTTCCCCTTATTTTGGAGCAAAAATGAAGAAATTTCACTTTTTATGGCAAAAAGGTATGCATTCTTCTTATTTTTCGACAAATAGGCAGAAATTCCCCATATTTTGGGGCAAAAGGCAGAAATTCCCTTTATTTTGGGGCAAAATTGCAGAAATTTCCCTAATTTTGGGGCAAAAAGCAGAAATTCCCCTTATTTTGGGGCAAAATTTCAGAAATTTCCACTATTATGGGGAAAAATGGCAGAAATTTCCCTTATTTTAGGGCAAAATTGCAGAAATTTCCCTAATTGTGGGGCAAAAAACAGAAATTCCCCTTATTTTGGGGCAAAATTTCAGAAATTTCCACTATTATGGGGAAAAATTGGAGAAATTTCCCTTATTTTAGGGCAAAATTGCAGAAATTTCCCTAATTGTGGGGCAAAAAACAGAAATTCCCCTTATTTTCGGGCAAACATGCAGAAATTTCCCTTATTAGGGGGAAAAATTGCTGAAATTTCCCTTATTTTAGGGCAAAATTGCAGAAATTTCACTAATTGTGGGGAAAAAGGCAGAAATTCTCCTTATTTTGGGGCAAAATGGCACAATTTCCCTTATTTTGGGCAAAATTGCAGAAATTTCATTTATTTCATGGAAAAAAATCAGAAATTCCCCTGATTTTGGGGCAAAAAGCAGAAATTTCTTTTATTATGGTACAAAATTGATGAAATTTTCCTTGTTTTGTAACAAAAAGGCAGAAATTCCCCATATTTTGGGGCAAAAGGCAGAAATTCTTCTTATTTTGAGGTAAAATGCAGAAATTCCCCTTATTTAGAGGTAAAATGCAGAAATTCCCCAAATATTGGGGGAAAATGCAGAAATTCTCTTTATTTTGGGGCTAAAAGAAAGAAATTAACCGTATTTTGAAACAAAATTGCAGAAATTCTCATAATTTTCAGGCTAAAAGGCAGAAATTCTCCTTATTTTAGGGCAAAAAGACAGAAAATCTCCTTTTTTCGGGAGCATAAAGTCAGAAATTCCCCTTATTTTGGGGCAAAATTGCAGAAATTTCCTTTACATTAAGGCAAAATTGCAGAAATTTCCCTTATTTTGGGGCAAAATTGCAGAAATTTCACTTATATCAGAAAAAAGGCAGAAATTTTCTTATTTTGGGGCAAAAAGGCAGAAATTTCGTTTATTTTGGTACAAAATTGCAGAAATATTTCTTATTTTGGGGCAAAAAGGCAAAAATTCCCCATATTTTGGGGCAAAAAAACAGAAATTCCCCTTATTTTGAGGTACAAAGGCTGAAATTCCCCTTATTTTCGGGCAAAAAGTCAGAAATTCCACTTATTTTGGTGCAAAAAGACAGAAATTTCATTTATTTTTGGGAAAAAGGCAGAAACTGCACTTATTTTGAGTCAAAAAGGCGGAAAATCCCCTTATCTTGGGGCAAAAATGAAGAAATTTCCCTTTTTTATGGCAAAAAGGTAAACATTCCCTTTATTTTCGGGCAAAAAGGCAGAAATTCCCCATATTTTGGAGCAAAATTGCGGAAATTCCCCTAATTTTGAGGCAAAAAGTCAGAAATTCCCCTTATATTTGGGTAAAACTGCAGAAATTGCACTTATTTTGCAGCAAAATGGCAGAAATTCCCCTTATTTTCGGCGAAAAAGGCAGAAAATCCCCGTATTTTGGAGCAAAATTGCAGAATTCACCTAATTTTGGGGTAAAAAATAAAGTAATTTTCTTTATTTTGGGGCAAAATGGCAAAATTCTCCTTATTTTGGAACAAAAGGCAGAAATTCCCCTTATTTTAGGGCAAAATTGCAGAAATTTCCCTTATTTGGGGGCAAAAAACCAGAAATTCCCCTTGTTTTGGGGCAAAAATGCAGAAATTTCTCTTATTATGGGGAAAAATTGCAGAAATTTCCCTTATTTTAGGGCAAAATTGCAGAAATTTTACTTATTTAAGAGAAAAAAAGCAAAAATTTTTCTTATTTTGGGGCAAAAAGGCAGAAATTCACCTTATTTTGGGCTAAAATTGCAGAAATTTCACATATTCCAGGGCAAAAAGGCAGAAATTTCTCTTATTTTGGGACAAAAATGAAGAAATTTCCTTTTTTTATGGCAAAAAGGTATGCATTCTTTTTATTTTCGAGCAAAAAGGCAGAAATTCCCCGTATTTTGGAGCAAAATTGCAGAAATTCCCCTAATTGTGTGGCAAAAAAGCAGAAATTCTCCTTATTTTCGGGCAAAACTCAGAAATTCTACTTATTTTGGGGTAAAATTCCAGAAATTTTTCTTATTTTGGGGCAAAATTGCAGAAATTTCACTTATTTTGGGGCAAAATTACAGAAATTGCACTTATTTCAGGGAAAAAAGGCAGAAATTTTCCTTATTTTGGGGCAAAAAGGCATAAATTCCTAATATTTTGTGGCAACAATGCAGAAATTCCTAATATTTTGTTGCAAAAATGCAGAAATTTCCCTTATTTTGAGGTAAAACTGCTGAAATTCCTTTTATTTGGGGGCAAAAAGGCAGAAAATTCTCTTATTTTGGGGCAAAGTTGCAGAAATTTCACTTATTTCAGGGTAATAAGTCAGAAATTTTCCTTATTTTGGGGCAAAAAAGACAGAATTTCCCTTTGTTTTGGGGGAAAAAGACAGAAATTCCACTTATTTAGAGGCAAAAAAGCAAAAGTTCCCCTTATTTTGGAGCAAAAATGAAGAAATTTCCCTTTTTATGGCAAAAAGGTATGCATTCTTCTTATTTTTCGACAAATAGGCAGAAATTCCCCATATTTTGGGGCAAAAGGCAGAAATTTCCCTAACTGTGGGGCAAAAAGCAGAAATTCCCCTTATTTTGGGGCAAAATTTCAGAAATTTCCACTATTATGGGGAAAAATTGCAGAAATTTCCCTTATTTTAGGGCAAAATTGCAGAAATTTCCCTAATTGTGGGGCAAAAAACAGAAATTCCCCTTATTTTCGGGCAAACATGCAGAATTTTCCCTTATTATGGGGAAAAATTGCAGAAATTTCCCTTATTTTAGGGCAAAATTGCAGAAATTTCACTAATTGTGGGGAAAAAGGCAGAAATTCTCCTTATTTTGGGGCAAAAAGGCACAAATTTCCCTTATTTTGGGCAAAATTGCAGAAATTTCATTTATTTCAGGGAAAAAAATCAGAAATTCCCCTGATTTTGGGGCAAAAAGCAGAAATTTCTTTTATTATGGTACAAAATTGATGAAATTTTCCTTGTTTTGTAACAAAAAGGCAGAAATTCCCCATATTTTGGGGCAAAAGGCAGAAATTCTTCTTATTTTGAGGTAAAATGCCGAAATTCCCCTTATTTAGAGGTAAAATGCAGAAATTCCCCAAATATTGGGGGAAAATGCAGAAATTCCCTTTATTTTGGGGCTAAAAGAAAGAAATTAACCGTATTTTGAAGCAAAATTGCAGAAATTCTCATAATTTTCGGGCTAAAAGGCAGAAATTCTCCTTATTTTAGGGCAAAAAGACAGAAAATCTCCTTTTTTGGGAACATAAAGTCAGAAATTCCCCTTATTTTGGGGCAAAATTGCAGAAATTTCCTTTACATTGGGGCAAAATTGCAGAAATTTCCCTTATTTTGGGGCAAAATTGCAGAAATTTCACTTATATCAGAAAAAAGGCAGAAATTTTCTTATTTTGGGGCAAAAAGGCAGAAATTTCGTTTATTTTGGTACAAAATTGCAGAAATATTTCTTATTTTGGGGCAAAAAGGCAGAAATTCCCCATATTTTGGGGCAAAAAAACAGAAATTCCCCTTATTTTGAGGTACAAAGGCTGAAATTCCCCTTATTTTCGGGCAAAAAGTCAGAAATTCCACTTATTTTGGTGCAAAAAGACAGAAATTTCATTTATTTTTGGGAAAAAGGCAGAAACTGCACTTATTTTGAGTCAAAAAGGCGGAAAATCCTCTTATCTTGGGGCAAAAATGAAGAAATTTCCCTTTTTTATGGCAAAAAGGTAAACATTCCCTTTATTTTCGGGCAAAAAGGCAGAAATTCCCCATATTTTGGAGCAAAATTGCGGAAATTCCCCTAATTTTGAGGCAAAAAGTCAGAAATTCCCCTTATATTGGGGTAAAACTGCAGAAATTGCACTTATTTTGCAGCAAAATGGCAGAAATTCCCCTTATTTTCGGCGAAAAAGGCAGAAAATCCCCGTATTTTGGAGCAAAATTGCAGAATTCACCTAATTTTGGGGTAAAAAATAAAGTAATTTTCTTTATTTTGGGGCAAAATGGCAAAATTCTCCTTATTTTGGAACAAAAGGCAGAAATTCCCCTTATTTTAGGGCAAAATTGCAGAAATTTCCCTTATTTGGGGGCAAAAAAACAGAAATTCCCCTTGTTTTGGGGCAAAATTGCAGAAATTTCTCTTATTATGGGGAAAAATTGCAGAAATTTCCCTTATTTTAGGGCAAAATTGCAGAAATTTTACTTATTTCAGAGAAAAAAGCAAAAATTTTTCTTATTTTGGGGCAAAAAGGCAGAAATTCCCATTATTTTGGGGCAAAAAGGCAGAAATTCACTTTATTTTGGGCTAAAATTGCAGAAATTTCACATATTCCAGGGCAAAAAGGCAGAAATTTCTCTTATTTTGGGACAAAAATGAAGAAATTTCCTTTTTTTATGGCAAAAAGGTATGCATTCTTTTTATTTTCGAGCAAAAAGGCAGAAATTCCCCGTATTTTGGAGCAAAATTGCAGAAATTCCCCTAATTGTGTGGCAAAAAAGCAGAAATTCTCCTTATTTTCGGGCAAAACTCAGAAATTCTACTTATTTTGGGGTAAAATTCCAGAAATTTTTCTTATTTTGGGGCAAAATTGCAGAAATTTCACTTATTTTGGGGCAAAATTACAGAAATTGCACTTATTTCAGGGAAAAAAGGCAGAAATTTTCCTTATTTTGGGGCAAAAAGGCATAAATTCCTAATATTTTGTGGCAACAATGCAGAAATTCCTAATATTTTGTTGCAAAAATGCAGAAATTTCCCTTATTTTGAGGTAAAACTGCTGAAATTCCTTTTATTTGGGGGCAAAAAGGCAGAAAATTCTCTTATTTTGGGGCAAAGTTGCAGAAATTTCACTTATTTCAGGGTAATAAGTCAGAAATTTTCCTTATTTTGGGGCAAAAAAGACAGAATTTCCCTTTGTTTTGGGGGAAAAAGACAGAAATTCCACTTATTTAGAGGCAAAAAAGCAAAAGTTCCCCTTATTTTGGAGCAAAAATGAAGAAATTTCCCTTTTTATGGCAAAAAGGTATGCATTCTTCTTATTTTTCGACAAATAGGCAGAAATTCCCCATATTTTGGGGCAAAAGGCAGAAATTCCCTTTATTTTGGGGCAAAATTGCAGAAATTTCCCTAATTGTGGGGCAAAAAGCAGAAATTCCCCTTATTTTGGGGCAAAATTTCAGAAATTTCCACTATTATGGGGAAAAATTGCAGAAATTTCCCTTATTTTAGGGCAAAATTGCAGAAATTTCCCTAATTGTGGGGCAAAAAACAGAAATTCCCCTTATTTTCGGGCAAACATGCAGAATTTTCCCTTATTATGGGGAAAAATTGCAGAAATTTCCCTTATTTTAGGGCAAAATTGCAGAAATTTCACTAATTGTGGGGAAAAAGGCAGAAATTCTCCTTATTTTGGGGCAAAAAGGCACAAATTTCCCTTATTTTGGGCAAAATTGCAGAAATTTCATTTATTTCAGGGAAAAAAATCAGAAATTCCCCTGATTTTGGGGCAAAAAGCAGAAATTTCTTTTATTATGGTACAAAATTGATGAAATTTTCCTTGTTTTGTAACAAAAAGGCAGAAATTCCCCATATTTTGGGGCAAAAGGCAGAAATTCTTCTTATTTTGAGGTAAAATGCCGAAATTCCCCTTATTTAGAGGTAAAATGCAGAAATTCCCCAAATATTGGGGGAAAATGCAGAAATTCCCTTTATTTTGGGGCTAAAAGAAAGAAATTAACCGTATTTTGAAGCAAAATTGCAGAAATTCTCATAATTTTCGGGCTAAAAGGCAGAAATTCTCCTTATTTTAGGGCAAAAAGACAGAAAATCTCCTTTTTTGGGAACATAAAGTCAGAAATTCCCCTTATTTTGGGGCATAATTGCAGAAATTTCCTTTACATTGGGGCAAAATTGCAGAAATTTCCCTTATTTTGGGGCAAAATTGCAGAAATTTCACTTATATCAGAAAAAAGGCAGAAATTTTCTTATTTTGGGGCAAAAAGGCAGAAATTTCGTTTATTTTGGTACAAAATTGCAGAAATATTTCTTATTTTGGGGCAAAAAGGCAGAAATTCCCCATATTTTGGGGCAAAAAAACAGAAATTCCCCTTATTTTGAGGTACAAAGGCTGAAATTCCCCTTATTTTCGGGCAAAAAGTCAGAAATTCCACTTATTTTGGTGCAAAAAGACAGAAATTTCATTTATTTTTGGGAAAAAGGCAGAAACTGCACTTATTTTGAGTCAAAAAGGCGGAAAATCCTCTTATCTTGGGGCAAAAATGAAGAAATTTCCCTTTTTTATGGCAAAAAGGTAAACATTCCCTTTATTTTCGGGCAAAAAGGCAGAAATTCCCCATATTTTGGAGCAAAATTGCGGAAATTCCCCTAATTTTGAGGCAAAAAGTCAGAAATTCCCCTTATATTGGGGTAAAACTGCAGAAATTGCACTTATTTTGCAGCAAAATGGCAGAAATTCCCCTTATTTTCGGCGAAAAAGGCAGAAAATCCCCGTATTTTGGAGCAAAATTGCAGAATTCACCTAATTTTGGGGTAAAAAATAAAGTAATTTTCTTTATTTTGGGGCAAAATGGCAAAATTCTCCTTATTTTGGAACAAAAGGCAGAAATTCCCCTTATTTTAGGGCAAAATTGCAGAAATTTCCCTTATTTGGGGGCAAAAAACCAGAAATTCCCCTTGTTTTGGGGCAAAATTGCAGAAATTTCTCTTATTATGGGGAAAAATTGCAGAAATTTCCCTTATTTTAGGGCAAAATTGCAGAAATTTTACTTATTTCAGAGAAAAAAGCAAAAATTTTTCTTATTTTGGGGCAAAAAGGCAGAAATTCCCATTATTTTGGGGCAAAAAGGCAGAAATTCACTTTATTTTGGGCTAAAATTGCAGAAATTTCACATATTCCAGGGCAAAAAGGCAGAAATTTCTCTTATTTTGGGACAAAAATGAAGAAATTTCCTTTTTTTATGGCAAAAAGGTATGCATTCTTTTTATTTTCGAGCAAAAAGGCAGAAATTCCCCGTATTTTGGAGCAAAATTGCAGAAATTCCCCTAATTGTGTGGCAAAAAAGCAGAAATTCTCCTTATTTTCGGGCAAAACTCAGAAATTCTACTTATTTTGGGGTAAAATTCCAGAAATTTTTCTTATTTTGGGGCAAAATTGCAGAAATTTCACTTATTTTGGGGCAAAATTACAGAAATTGCACTTATTTCAGGGAAAAAAGGCAGAAATTTTCCTTATTTTGGGGCAAAAAGGCATAAATTCCTAATATTTTGTGGCAACAATGCAGAAATTCCTAATATTTTGTTGCAAAAATGCAGAAATTTCCCTTATTTTGAGGTAAAACTGCTGAAATTCCTTTTATTTGGGGGCAAAAAGGCAGAAAATTCTCTTATTTTGGGGCAAAGTTGCAGAAATTTCACTTATTTCAGGGTAATAAGTCAGAAATTTTCCTTATTTTGGGGCAAAAAAGACAGAATTTCCCTTTGTTTTGGGGGAAAAAGACAGAAATTCCACTTATTTAGAGGCAAAAAAGCAAAAGTTCCCCTTATTTTGGAGCAAAAATGAAGAAATTTCCCTTTTTATGGCAAAAAGGTATGCATTCTTCTTATTTTTCGACAAATAGGCAGAAATTCCCCATATTTTGGGGCAAAAGGCAGAAATTCCCTTTATTTTGGGGCAAAATTGCAGAAATTTCCCTAATTGTGGGGCAAAAAGCAGAAATTCCCCTTATTTTGGGGCAAAATTTCAGAAATTTCCACTATTATGGGGAAAAATTGGAGAAATTTCCCTTATTTTAGGGCAAAATTGCAGAAATTTCCCTAATTGTGGGGCAAAAAACAGAAATTCCCCTTATTTTCGGGCAAACATGCAGAAATTTCCCTTATTAGGGGGAAAAATTGCTGAAATTTCCCTTATTTTAGGGCAAAATTGCAGAAATTTCACTAATTGTGGGGAAAAAGGCAGAAATTCTCCTTATTTTGGGGTAAAATGGCACAAATTTCCCTTATTTTGGGCAAAATTGCAGAAATTTCATTTATTTCAGGGAAAAAAATCAGAAATTCCCCTGATTTTGGGGCAAAAAGCAGAAATTTCTTTTATTATGGTACAAAATTGATGAAATTTTCCTTGTTTTGTAACAAAAAGGCAGAAATTCCCCATATTTTGGGGCAAAAGGCAGAAATTCTTCTTATTTTGAGGTAAAATGCCGAAATTCCCCTTATTTAGAGGTAAAATGCAGAAATTCCCCAAATATTGGGGGAAAATGCAGAAATTCCCTTTATTTTGGGGCTAAAAGAAAGAAATTAACCGTATTTTGAAGCAAAATTGCAGAAATTCTCATAATTTTCGGGCTAAAAGGCAGAAATTCTCCTTATTTTAGGGCAAAAAGACAGAAAATCTTCTTTTTTGGGAACATAAAGTCAGAAATTCCCCTTATTTTGGGGCAAAATTGCAGAAATTTCCTTTACATTGGGGCAAAATTGCAGAAATTTCCCTTATTTTGGGGCAAAAATGCAGAAATTTCACTTATATCAGAAAAAAAGCAGAAATTTTCTTATTTTGGGGCAAAAAGGCAGAAATTTCGTTTATTTTGGTACAAAATTGCAGAAATATTTCTCATTTTGGGGCAAAAAGGCAGAAATTCCCCATATTTTGGGGCAAAAAAACAGAAATTCCCCTTATTTTGAGGTACAAAGGCTGAAATTCCCCTTATTTTCGGGCAAAAAGTCAGAAATTCCACTTATTTTGGTGCAAAAAGACAGAAATTTCATTTATTTTTGGGAAAAAGGCAGAAACTGCACTTATTTTGAGTCAAAAAGGCGGAAAATCCTCTTATCTTGGGGCAAAAATGAAGAAATTTCCCTTTTTTATGGCAAAAAGGTAAACATTCCCTTTATTTTCGGGCAAAAAGGCAGAAATTCCCCATATTTTGGAGCAAAATTGCGGAAATTCCCCTAATTTTGAGGCAAAAAGTCAGAAATTCCCCTTATATTGGGGTAAAACTGCAGAAATTGCACTTATTTTGCAGCAAAATGGCAGAAATTCCCCTTATTTTCGGCGAAAAAGGCAGAAAATCCCCGTATTTTGGAGCAAAATTGCAGAATTCACCTAATTTTGGGGTAAAAAATAAAGTAATTTTCTTTATTTTGGGGCAAAATGGCAAAATTCTCCTTATTTTGGAACAAAAGGCAGAAATTCCCCTTATTTTAGGGCAAAATTGCAGAAATTTCCCTTATTTGGGGGCAAAAAAACAGAAATTCCCCTTGTTTTGGGGCAAAATTGCAGAAATTTCTCTTATTATGGGGAAAAATTGCAGAAATTTCCCTTATTTTAGGGCAAAATTGCAGAAATTTTACTTATTTCAGAGAAAAAAGCAAAAATTTTTCTTATTTTGGGGCAAAAAGGCAGAAATTCCCATTATTTTGGGGCAAAAAGGCAGAAATTCACCTTATTTTGGGCTAAAATTGCAGAAATTTCACATATTCCAGGGCAAAAAGGCAGAAATTTCTCTTATTTTGGGACAAAAATGAAGAAATTTCCTTTTTTTATGGCAAAAAGGTATGCATTCTTTTTATTTTCGAGCAAAAAGGCAGAAATTCCCCGTATTTTGGAGCAAAATTGCAGAAATTCCCCTAATTGTGTGGCAAAAAAGCAGAAATTCTCCTTATTTTCGGGCAAAACTCAGAAATTCTACTTATTTTGGGGTAAAATTCCAGAAATTTTTCTTATTTTGGGGCAAAATTGCAGAAATTTCACTTATTTTGGGGCAAAATTACAGAAATTGCACTTATTTCAGGGAAAAAAGGCAGAAATTTTCCTTATTTTGGGGCAAAAAGGCATAAATTCCTAATATTTTGTGGCAACAATGCAGAAATTCCTAATATTTTGTTGCAAAAATGCAGAAATTTCCCTTATTTTGAGGTAAAACTGCTGAAATTCCTTTTATTTGGGGGCAAAAAGGCAGAAAATTCTCTCATTTTGGGGCAAAGTTGCAGAAATTTCACTAATTTCAGGGTAATAAGTCAGAAATTTTTCTTATTTTGGGGCAAAAAAGACAGAATTTCCCTTTGTTTTGGGGGAAAAAGACAGAAATTCCACTTATTTAGAGGCAAAAAAGCAAAAGTTCCCCTTATTTTGGAGCAAAAATGAAGAAATTTCCCTTTTTATGGCAAAAAGGTATGCATTCTTCTTATTTTTCGACAAATAGGCAGAAATTCCCCATATTTTGGGGCAAAAGGAAGAAATTCCCTTTATTTTGGGGCAAAATTGCAGAAATTTCCCTAATTATGGGGCAAAAAGCAGAAATTCCCCTTATTTTGGGGCAAAATTTCAGAAATTTCCACTATTATGGGGAAAAATTGCAGAAATTTCCCTTATTTTAGGGCAAAATTGCAGAAATTTCCCTAATTGTGGGGCAAAAAACAGAAATTCCCCTTATTTTCGGGCAAACATGCAGAATTTTCCCTTATTATGGGGAAAAATTGCAGAAATTTCCCTTATTTTAGGGCAAAATTGCAGAAATTTCACTAATTGTGGGGAAAAAGGCAGAAATTCTCCTTATTTTGGGGCAAAAAGGCACAAATTTCCCTTATTTTGGGCAAAATTGCAGAAATTTCATTTATTTCAGGGAAAAAAATCAGAAATTCCCCTGATTTTGGGGCAAAAAGCAGAAATTTCTTTTATTATGGTACAAAATTGATGAAATTTTCCTTGTTTTGTAACAAAAAGGCAGAAATTCCCCATATTTTGAGGCAAAAGGCAGAAATTCTTCTTATTTTGAGGTAAAATGCCGAAATTCCCCTTATTTAGAGGTAAAATGCAGAAATTCCCCAAATATTGGGGGAAAATGCAGAAATTCCCTTTATTTTGGGGCTAAAAAAAAGAAATTAACCGTATTTTGAAGCAAAATTGCAGAAATTCTCATAATTTTCGGGCTAAAAGGCAGAAATTCTCCTTATTTTAGGGCAAAAAGACAGAAAATCTCCTTTTTTGGGAACATAAAGTCAGAAATTCCCCTTATTTTGGGGCAAAATTGCAGAAATTTCCTTTACATTGGGGCAAAATTGCAGAAATTTCCCTTATTTTGGGGCAAAATTGCAGAAATTTCCTTTACATTGGGGCAAAATTGCAAAAATTTCCCTTATTTTGGGGCAAAATTGCAGAAATTTCACTTATATCAGAAAAAAAGCAGAAATTTTCTTATTTTGGGGCAAAAAGGCAGAAATTTCGTTTATTTTGGTACAAAATTGCAGAAATATTTCTTATTTTGGGGCAAAAAGGCAGAAATTCCCCATATTTTGGGGCAAAAAAACAGAAATTCCCCTTATTTTGAGGTACAAAGGCTGAAATTCCCCTTATTTTCGGGCAAAAAGTCAGAAATTCCACTTATTTTGGTGCAAAAAGACAGAAATTTCATTTATTTTTGGGAAAAAGGCAGAAACTGCACTTATTTTGAGTCAAAAAGGCGGAAAATCCTCTTATCTTGGGGCAAAAATGAAGAAATTTCCCTTTTTTATGGCAAAAAGGTAAACATTCCCTTTATTTTCGGGCAAAAAGGCAGAAATTCCCCATATTTTGGAGCAAAATTGCGGAAATTCCCCTAATTTTGAGGCAAAAAGTCAGAAATTCCCCTTATATTGGGGTAAAACTGCAGAAATTGCACTTATTTTGCAGCAAAATGGCAGAAATTCCCCTTATTTTCGGCGAAAAAGGCAGAAAATCCCCGTATTTTGGAGCAAAATTGCAGAATTCACCTAATTTTGGGGTAAAAAATAAAGTAATTTTCTTTATTTTGGGGCAAAATGGCAAAATTCTCCTTATTTTGGAACAAAAGGCAGAAATTCCCCTTATTTTAGGGCAAAATTGCAGAAATTTCCCTTATTTGGGGGCAAAAAACCAGAAATTCCCCTTGTTTTGGGGCAAAATTGCAGAAATTTCTCTTATTATGGGGAAAAATTGCAGAAATTTCCCTTATTTTAGGGCAAAATTGCAGAAATTTTACTTATTTCAGAGAAAAAAGCAAAAATTTTTCTTATTTTGGGGCAAAAAGGCAGAAATTCCCATTATTTTGGGGCAAAAAGGCAGAAATTCACCTTATTTTGGGCTAAAATTGCAGAAATTTCACATATTCCAGGGCAAAAAGGCAGAAATTTCTCTTATTTTGCGACAAAAATGAAGAAATTTCCTTTTTTTATGGCAAAAAGGTATGCATTCTTTTTATTTTCGAGCAAAAAGGCAGAAATTCCCCGTATTTTGGAGCAAAATTGCAGAAATTCCCCTAATTGTGTGGCAAAAAAGCAGAAATTCTCCTTATTTTCGGGCAAAACTCAGAAATTCTACTTATTTTGGGGTAAAATTCCAGAAATTTTTCTTATTTTGGGGCAAAATTGCAGAAATTTCACTTATTTTGGGGCAAAATTACAGAAATTGCACTTATTTCAGGGAAAAAAGGCAGAAATTTTCCTTATTTTGGGGCAAAAAGGCATAAATTCCTAATATTTTGTGGCAACAATGCAGAAATTCCTAATATTTTGTTGCAAAAATGCAGAAATTTCCCTTATTTTGAGGTAAAACTGCTGAAATTCCTTTTATTTGGGGGCAAAAAGGCAGAAAATTCTCTCATTTTGGGGCAAAGTTGCAGAAATTTCACTAATTTCAGGGTAATAAGTCAGAAATTTTTCTTATTTTGGGGCAAAAAAGACAGAATTTCCCTTTGTTTTGGGGGAAAAAGACAGAAATTCCACTTATTTAGAGGCAAAAAAGCAAAAGTTCCCCTTATTTTGGAGCAAAAATGAAGAAATTTCCCTTTTTATGGCAAAAAGGTATGCATTCTTCTTATTTTTCGACAAATAGGCAGAAATTCCCCATATTTTGGGGCAAAAGGAAGAAATTCCCTTTATTTTGGGGCAAAATTGCAGAAATTTCCCTAATTATGGGGCAAAAAGCAGAAATTCCCCTTATTTTGGGGCAAAATTTCAGAAATTTCCACTATTATGGGGAAAAATTGCAGAAATTTCCCTTATTTTAGGGCAAAATTGCAGAAATTTCCCTAATTGTGGGGCAAAAAACAGAAATTCCCCTTATTTTCGGGCAAACATGCAGAATTTTCCCTTATTATGGGGAAAAATTGCAGAAATTTCCCTTATTTTAGGGCAAAATTGCAGAAATTTCACTAATTGTGGGGAAAAAGGCAGAAATTCTCCTTATTTTGGGGCAAAAAGGCACAAATTTCCCTTATTTTGGGCAAAATTGCAGAAATTTCATTTATTTCAGGGAAAAAAATCAGAAATTCCCCTGATTTTGGGGCAAAAAGCAGAAATTTCTTTTATTATGGTACAAAATTGATGAAATTTTCCTTGTTTTGTAACAAAAAGGCAGAAATTCCCCATATTTTGGGGCAAAAGGCAGAAATTCTTCTTATTTTGAGGTAAAATGCCGAAATTCCCCTTATTTAGAGGTAAAATGCAGAAATTCCCCAAATATTGGGGGAAAATGCAGAAATTCCCTTTATTTTGGGGCTAAAAAAAAGAAATTAACCGTATTTTGAAGCAAAATTGCAGAAATTCTCATAATTTTCGGGCTAAAAGGCAGAAATTCTCCTTATTTTAGGGCAAAAAGACAGAAAATCTCCTTTTTTGGGAACATAAAGTCAGAAATTCCCCTTATTTTGGGGCAAAATTGCAGAAATTTCCTTTACATTGGGGCAAAATTGCAGAAATTTCCCTTATTTTGGGGCAAAATTGCAGAAATTTCCTTTACATTGGGGCAAAATTGCAAAAATTTCCCTTATTTTGGGGCAAAATTGCAGAAATTTCACTTATATCAGAAAAAAAGCAGAAATTTTCTTATTTTGGGGCAAAAAGGCAGAAATTTCGTTTATTTTGGTACAAAATTGCAGAAATATTTCTTATTTTGGGGCAAAAAGGCAGAAATTCCCCATATTTTGGGGCAAAAAAACAGAAATTCCCCTTATTTTGAGGTACAAAGGCTGAAATTCCCCTTATTTTCGGGCAAAAAGTCAGAAATTCCACTTATTTTGGTGCAAAAAGACAGAAATTTCATTTATTTTTGGGAAAAAGGCAGAAACTGCACTTATTTTGAGTCAAAAAGGCGGAAAATCCTCTTATCTTGGGGCAAAAATGAAGAAATTTCCCTTTTTTATGGCAAAAAGGTAAACATTCCCTTTATTTTCGGGCAAAAAGGCAGAAATTCCCCATATTTTGGAGCAAAATTGCGGAAATTCCCCTAATTTTGAGGCAAAAAGTCAGAAATTCCCCTTATATTGGGGTAAAACTGCAGAAATTGCACTTATTTTGCAGCAAAATGGCAGAAATTCCCCTTATTTTCGGCGAAAAAGGCAGAAAATCCCCGTATTTTGGAGCAAAATTGCAGAATTCACCTAATTTTGGGGTAAAAAATAAAGTAATTTTCTTTATTTTGGGGCAAAATGGCAAAATTCTCCTTATTTTGGAACAAAAGGCAGAAATTCCCCTTATTTTAGGGCAAAATTGCAGAAATTTCCCTTATTTGGGGGCAAAAAACCAGAAATTCCCCTTGTTTTGGGGCAAAATTGCAGAAATTTCTCTTATTATGGGGAAAAATTGCAGAAATTTCCCTTATTTTAGGGCAAAATTGCAGAAATTTTACTTATTTCAGAGAAAAAAGCAAAAATTTTTCTTATTTTGGGGCAAAAAGGCAGAAATTCCCATTATTTTGGGGCAAAAAGGCAGAAATTCACCTTATTTTGGGCTAAAATTGCAGAAATTTCACATATTCCAGGGCAAAAAGGCAGAAATTTCTCTTATTTTGCGACAAAAATGAAGAAATTTCCTTTTTTTATGGCAAAAAGGTATGCATTCTTTTTATTTTCGAGCAAAAAGGCAGAAATTCCCCGTATTTTGGAGCAAAATTGCAGAAATTCCCCTAATTGTGTGGCAAAAAAGCAGAAATTCTCCTTATTTTCGGGCAAAACTCAGAAATTCTACTTATTTTGGGGTAAAATTCCAGAAATTTTTCTTATTTTGGGGCAAAATTGCAGAAATTTCACTTATTTTGGGGCAAAATTACAGAAATTGCACTTATTTCAGGGAAAAAAGGCAGAAATTTTCCTTATTTTGGGGCAAAAAGGCATAAATTCCTAATATTTTGTGGCAACAATGCAGAAATTCCTAATATTTTGTTGCAAAAATGCAGAAATTTCCCTTATTTTGAGGTAAAACTGCTGAAATTCCTTTTATTTGGGGGCAAAAAGGCAGAAAATTCTCTTATTTTGGGGCAAAGTTGCAGAAATTTCACTTATTTCAGGGTAATAAGTCAGAAATTTTCCTTATTTTGGGGCAAAAAAGACAGAATTTCCCTTTGTTTTGGGGGAAAAAGACAGAAATTCCACTTATTTAGAGGCAAAAAAGCAAAAGTTCCCCTTATTTTGGAGCAAAAATGAAGAAATTTCACTTTTTATGGCAAAAAGGTATGCATTCTTCTTATTTTTCGACAAATAGGCAGAAATTCCCCATATTTTGGGGCAAAAGGCAGAAATTCCCTTTATTTTGGGGCAAAATTGCAGAAATTTCCCTAATTGTGGGGCAAAAAGCAGAAATTCCCCTTATTTTGGGGCAAAATTTCAGAAATTTCCACTATTATGGGGAAAAATGGCAGAAATTTCCCTTATTTTAGGGCAAAATTGCAGAAATTTCCCTAATTGTGGGGCAAAAAACAGAAATTCCCCTTATTTTGGGGCAAAATTTCCGAAATTTCCACTATTATGGGGAAAAATTGGAGAAATTTCCCTTATTTTAGGGCAAAATTGCAGAAATTTCCCTAATTGTGGGGCAAAAAACAGAAATTCCCCTTATTTTCGGGCAAACATGCAGAAATTTCCCTTATTATGGGGAAAATTGCTGAAATTTCCCTTATTTTAGGGCAAAATTGCAGAAATTTCACTAATTGTGGGGAAAAAGGCAGAAATTCTCCTTATTTTGGGGCAAAATGGCACAATTTCCCTTATTTTGGGCAAAATTGCAGAAATTTCATTTATTTCATGGAAAAAAATCAGAAATTCCCCTGATTTTGGGGCAAAAAGCAGAAATTTCTTTTATTATGGTACAAAATTGATGAAATTTTCCTTGTTTTGTAACAAAAAGGCAGAAATTCCCCATATTTTGGGGCAAAAGGCAGAAATTCTTCTTATTTTGAGGTAAAATGCAGAAATTCCCCTTATTTAGAGGTAAAATGCAGAAATTCCCCAAATATTGGGGGAAAATGCAGAAATTCTCTTTATTTTGGGGCTAAAAGAAAGAAATTAACCGTATTTTGAAGCAAAATTGCAGAAATTCTCATAATTTTCGGGCTAAAAGGCAGAAATTCTCCTTATTTTAGGGCAAAAAGACAGAAAATCTCCTTTTTTGGGAACATAAAGTCAGAAATTCCCCTTATTTTGGGGCAAAATTGCAGAAATTTCCTTTACATTGGGGCAAAATTGCAGAAATTTCCCTTATTTTGGGGCAAAATTGCAGAAATTTCACTTATATCAGAAAAAAGGCAGAAATTTTCTTATTTTGGGGCAAAAAGGCAGAAATTTCGTTTATTTTGGTACAAAATTGCAGAAATATTTCTTATTTTGGGGCAAAAAGGCAGAAATTCCCCATATTTTGGGGCAAAAAAACAGAAATTCCCCTTATTTTGAGGTACAAAGGCTGAAATTCCCCTTATTTTCGGGCAAAAAGTCAGAAATTCCACTTATTTTGGTGCAAAAAGACAGAAATTTCATTTATTTTTGGGAAAAAGGCAGAAACTGCACTTATTTTGAGTCAAAAAGGCGGAAAATCCTCTTATCTTGGGGCAAAAATGAAGAAATTTCCCTTTTTTATGGCAAAAAGGTAAACATTCCCTTTATTTTCGGGCAAAAAGGCAGAAATTCCCCATATTTTGGAGCAAAATTGCGGAAATTCCCCTAATTTTGAGGCAAAAAGTCAGAAATTCCCCTTATATTGGGGTAAAACTGCAGAAATTGCACTTATTTTGCAGCAAAATGGCAGAAATTCCCCTTATTTTCGGCGAAAAAGGCAGAAAATCCCCGTATTTTGGAGCAAAATTGCAGAATTCACCTAATTTTGGGGTAAAAAATAAAGTAATTTTCTTTATTTTGGGGCAAAATGGCAAAATTCTCCTTATTTTGGAACAAAAGGCAGAAATTCCCCTTATTTTAGGGCAAAATTGCAGAAATTTCCCTTATTTGGGGGCAAAAAACCAGAAATTCCCCTTGTTTTGGGGCAAAATTGCAGAAATTTCTCTTATTATGGGGAAAAATTGCAGAAATTTCCCTTATTTTAGGGCAAAATTGCAGAAATTTTACTTATTTCAGAGAAAAAAGCAAAAATTTTTCTTATTTTGGGGCAAAAAGGCAGAAATTCCCATTATTTTGGGGCAAAAAGGCAGAAATTCACCTTATTTTGGGCTAAAATTGCAGAAATTTCACATATTCCAGGGCAAAAAGGCAGAAATTTCTCTTATTTTGCGACAAAAATGAAGAAATTTCCTTTTTTTATGGCAAAAAGGTATGCATTCTTTTTATTTTCGAGCAAAAAGGCAGAAATTCCCCGTATTTTGGAGCAAAATTGCAGAAATTCCCCTAATTGTGTGGCAAAAAAGCAGAAATTCTCCTTATTTTCGGGCAAAACTCAGAAATTCTACTTATTTTGGGGTAAAATTCCAGAAATTTTTCTTATTTTGGGGCAAAATTGCAGAAATTTCACTTATTTTGGGGCAAAATTACAGAAATTGCACTTATTTCAGGGAAAAAAGGCAGAAATTTTCCTTATTTTGGGGCAAAAAGGCATAAATTCCTAATATTTTGTGGCAACAATGCAGAAATTCCTAATATTTTGTTGCAAAAATGCAGAAATTTCCCTTATTTTGAGGTAAAACTGCTGAAATTCCTTTTATTTGGGGGCAAAAAGGCAGAAAATTCTCTTATTTTGGGGCAAAGTTGCAGAAATTTCACTTATTTCAGGGTAATAAGTCAGAAATTTTCCTTATTTTGGGGCAAAAAAGACAGAATTTCCCTTTGTTTTGGGGGAAAAAGACAGAAATTCCACTTATTTAGAGGCAAAAAAGCAAAAGTTCCCCTTATTTTGGAGCAAAAATGAAGAAATTTCACTTTTTATGGCAAAAAGGTATGCATTCTTCTTATTTTTCGACAAATAGGCAGAAATTCCCCATATTTTGGGGCAAAAGGCAGAAATTCCCTTTATTTTGGGGCAAAATTGCAGAAATTTCCCTAATTGTGGGGCAAAAAGCAGAAATTCCCCTTATTTTGGGGCAAAATTTCAGAAATTTCCACTATTATGGGGAAAAATGGCAGAAATTTCCCTTATTTTAGGGCAAAATTGCAGAAATTTCCCTAATTGTGGGGCAAAAAACAGAAATTCCCCTTATTTTGGGGCAAAATTTCCGAAATTTCCACTATTATGGGGAAAAATTGGAGAAATTTCCCTTATTTTAGGGCAAAATTGCAGAAATTTCCCTAATTGTGGGGCAAAAAACAGAAATTCCCCTTATTTTCGGGCAAACATGCAGAAATTTCCCTTATTATGGGGAAAAATTGCTGAAATTTCCCTTATTTTAGGGCAAAATTGCAGAAATTTCACTAATTGTGGGGAAAAAGGCAGAAATTCTCCTTATTTTGGGGCAAAATGGCACAATTTCCCTTATTTTGGGCAAAATTGCAGAAATTTCATTTATTTCATGGAAAAAAATCAGAAATTCCCCTGATTTTGGGGCAAAAAGCAGAAATTTCTTTTATTATGGTACAAAATTGATGAAATTTTCCTTGTTTTGTAACAAAAAGGCAGAAATTCCCCATATTTTGGGGCAAAAGGCAGAAATTCTTCTTATTTTGAGGTAAAATGCAGAAATTCCCCTTATTTAGAGGTAAAATGCAGAAATTCCCCAAATATTGGGGGAAAATGCAGAAATTCTCTTTATTTTGGGGCTAAAAGAAAGAAATTAACCGTATTTTGAAGCAAAATTGCAGAAATTCTCATAATTTTCGGGCTAAAAGGCAGAAATTCTCCTTATTTTAGGGCAAAAAGACAGAAAATCTCCTTTTTTGGGAACATAAAGTCAGAAATTCCCCTTATTTTGGGGCAAAATTGCAGAAATTTCCTTTACATTGGGGCAAAATTGCAGAAATTTCCCTTATTTTGGGGCAAAATTGCAGAAATTTCACTTATATCAGAAAAAAGGCAGAAATTTTCTTATTTTGGGGCAAAAAGGCAGAAATTTCGTTTATTTTGGTACAAAATTGCAGAAATATTTCTTATTTTGGGGCAAAAAGGCAGAAATTCCCCATATTTTGGGGCAAAAAAACAGAAATTCCCCTTATTTTGAGGTAGAAAGGCTGAAATTCCCCTTATTTTCGGGCAAAAAGTCAGAAATTCCACTTATTTTGGTGCAAAAAGACAGAAATTTCATTTATTTTTGGGAAAAAGGCAGAAACTGCACTTATTTTGAGTCAAAAAGGCGGAAAATCCTCTTATCTTGGGGCAAAAATGAAGAAATTTCCCTTTTTTATGGCAAAAAGGTAAACATTCCCTTTATTTTCGGGCAAAAAGGCAGAAATTCCCCATATTTTGGAGCAAAATTGCGGAAATTCCCCTAATTTTGAGGCAAAAAGTCAGAAATTCCCCTTATATTGGGGTAAAACTGCAGAAATTGCACTTATTTTGCAGCAAAATGGCAGAAATTCCCCTTATTTTCGGCGAAAAAGGCAGAAAATCCCCGTATTTTGGAGCAAAATTGCAGAATTCACCTAATTTTGGGGTAAAAAATAAAGTAATTTTCTTTATTTTGGGGCAAAATGGCAAAATTCTCCTTATTTTGGAACAAAAGGCAGAAATTCCCCTTATTTTAGGGCAAAATTGCAGAAATTTCCCTTATTTGGGGGCAAAAAACCAGAAATTCCCCTTGTTTTGGGGCAAAATTGCAGAAATTTCTCTTATTATGGGGAAAAATTGCAGAAATTTCCCTTATTTTAGGGCAAAATTGCAGAAATTTTACTTATTTCAGAGAAAAAAGCAAAAATTTTTCTTATTTTGGGGCAAAAAGG
Source organism: Micromys minutus (assembly GCF_963924665.1). Taxonomy (NCBI): domain Eukaryota; kingdom Metazoa; phylum Chordata; class Mammalia; order Rodentia; family Muridae; genus Micromys; species Micromys minutus. The sequence goes on from NW_027667820.1 coordinate 385,258, forward strand.
CAGAAATTCCCATTATTTTGGGGCAAAAAGGCAGAAATTCACCCTATTTTGGGCTAAAATTGCAGAAATTTCACATATTCCAGGGCAAAAAGGCAGAAATTTCTCTTATTTTGCGACAAAAATGAAGAAATTTCCTTTTTTTATGGCAAAAAGGTATGCATTCTTTTTATTTTCGAGCAAAAAGGCAGAAATTCCCCGTATTTTGGAGCAAAATTGCAGAAATTCCCCTAATTGTGTGGCAAAAAAGCAGAAATTCTCCTTATTTTCGGGCAAAACTCAGAAATTCTACTTATTTTGGGGTAAAATTCCAGAAATTTTTCTTATTTTGGGGCAAAATTGCAGAAATTTCACTTATTTTGGGGCAAAATTACAGAAATTGCACTTATTTCAGGGAAAAAAGGCAGAAATTTTCCTTATTTTGGGGCAAAAAGGCATAAATTCCTAATATTTTGTGGCAACAATGCAGAAATTCCTAATATTTTGTTGCAAAAATGCAGAAATTTCCCTTATTTTGAGGTAAAACTGCTGAAATTCCTTTTATTTGGGGGCAAAAAGGCAGAAAATTCTCTCATTTTGGGGCAAAGTTGCAGAAATTTCACTAATTTCAGGGTAATAAGTCAGAAATTTTTCTTATTTTGGGGCAAAAAAGACAGAATTTCCCTTTGTTTTGGGGGAAAAAGACAGAAATTCCACTTATTTAGAGGCAAAAAAGCAAAAGTTCCCCTTATTTTGGAGCAAAAATGAAGAAATTTCCCTTTTTATGGCAAAAAGGTATGCATTCTTCTTATTTTTCGACAAATAGGCAGAAATTCCCCATATTTTGGGGCAAAAGGAAGAAATTCCCTTTATTTTGGGGCAAAATTGCAGAAATTTCCCTAATTATGGGGCAAAAAGCAGAAATTCCCCTTATTTTGGGGCAAAATTTCAGAAATTTCCACTATTATGGGGAAAAATTGCAGAAATTTCCCTTATTTTAGGGCAAAATTGCAGAAATTTCCCTAATTGTGGGGCAAAAAACAGAAATTCCCCTTATTTTCGGGCAAACATGCAGAATTTTCCCTTATTATGGGGAAAAATTGCAGAAATTTCCCTTATTTTAGGGCAAAATTGCAGAAATTTCACTAATTGTGGGGAAAAAGGCAGAAATTCTCCTTATTTTGGGGCAAAAAGGCACAAATTTCCCTTATTTTGGGCAAAATTGCAGAAATTTCATTTATTTCAGGGAAAAAAATCAGAAATTCCCCTGATTTTGGGGCAAAAAGCAGAAATTTCTTTTATTATGGTACAAAATTGATGAAATTTTCCTTGTTTTGTAACAAAAAGGCAGAAATTCCCCATATTTTGGGGCAAAAGGCAGAAATTCTTCTTATTTTGAGGTAAAATGCCGAAATTCCCCTTATTTAGAGGTAAAATGCAGAAATTCCCCAAATATTGGGGGAAAATGCAGAAATTCCCTTTATTTTGGGGCTAAAAAAAAGAAATTAACCGTATTTTGAAGCAAAATTGCAGAAATTCTCATAATTTTCGGGCTAAAAGGCAGAAATTCTCCTTATTTTAGGGCAAAAAGACAGAAAATCTCCTTTTTTGGGAACATAAAGTCAGAAATTCCCCTTATTTTGGGGCAAAATTGCAGAAATTTCCTTTACATTGGGGCAAAATTGCAGAAATTTCCCTTATTTTGGGGCAAAATTGCAGAAATTTCCTTTACATTGGGGCAAAATTGCAAAAATTTCCCTTATTTTGGGGCAAAATTGCAGAAATTTCACTTATATCAGAAAAAAAGCAGAAATTTTCTTATTTTGGGGCAAAAAGGCAGAAATTTCGTTTATTTTGGTACAAAATTGCAGAAATATTTCTTATTTTGGGGCAAAAAGGCAGAAATTCCCCATATTTTGGGGCAAAAAAACAGAAATTCCCCTTATTTTGAGGTACAAAGGCTGAAATTCCCCTTATTTTCGGGCAAAAAGTCAGAAATTCCACTTATTTTGGTGCAAAAAGACAGAAATTTCATTTATTTTTGGGAAAAAGGCAGAAACTGCACTTATTTTGAGTCAAAAAGGCGGAAAATCCTCTTATCTTGGGGCAAAAATGAAGAAATTTCCCTTTTTTATGGCAAAAAGGTAAACATTCCCTTTATTTTCGGGCAAAAAGGCAGAAATTCCCCATATTTTGGAGCAAAATTGCGGAAATTCCCCTAATTTTGAGGCAAAAAGTCAGAAATTCCCCTTATATTGGGGTAAAACTGCAGAAATTGCACTTATTTTGCAGCAAAATGGCAGAAATTCCCCTTATTTTCGGCGAAAAAGGCAGAAAATCCCCGTATTTTGGAGCAAAATTGCAGAATTCACCTAATTTTGGGGTAAAAAATAAAGTAATTTTCTTTATTTTGGGGCAAAATGGCAAAATTCTCCTTATTTTGGAACAAAAGGCAGAAATTCCCCTTATTTTAGGGCAAAATTGCAGAAATTTCCCTTATTTGGGGGCAAAAAACCAGAAATTCCCCTTGTTTTGGGGCAAAATTGCAGAAATTTCTCTTATTATGGGGAAAAATTGCAGAAATTTCCCTTATTTTAGGGCAAAATTGCAGAAATTTTACTTATTTCAGAGAAAAAAGCAAAAATTTTTCTTATTTTGGGGCAAAAAGGCAGAAATTCCCATTATTTTGGGGCAAAAAGGCAGAAATTCACCTTATTTTGGGCTAAAATTGCAGAAATTTCACATATTCCAGGGCAAAAAGGCAGAAATTTCTCTTATTTTGCGACAAAAATGAAGAAATTTCCTTTTTTTATGGCAAAAAGGTATGCATTCTTTTTATTTTCGAGCAAAAAGGCAGAAATTCCCCGTATTTTGGAGCAAAATTGCAGAAATTCCCCTAATTGTGTGGCAAAAAAGCAGAAATTCTCCTTATTTTCGGGCAAAACTCAGAAATTCTACTTATTTTGGGGTAAAATTCCAGAAATTTTTCTTATTTTGGGGCAAAATTGCAGAAATTTCACTTATTTTGGGGCAAAATTACAGAAATTGCACTTATTTCAGGGAAAAAAGGCAGAAATTTTCCTTATTTTGGGGCAAAAAGGCATAAATTCCTAATATTTTGTGGCAACAATGCAGAAATTCCTAATATTTTGTTGCAAAAATGCAGAAATTTCCCTTATTTTGAGGTAAAACTGCTGAAATTCCTTTTATTTGGGGGCAAAAAGGCAGAAAATTCTCTTATTTTGGGGCAAAGTTGCAGAAATTTCACTTATTTCAGGGTAATAAGTCAGAAATTTTCCTTATTTTGGGGCAAAAAAGACAGAATTTCCCTTTGTTTTGGGGGAAAAAGACAGAAATTCCACTTATTTAGAGGCAAAAAAGCAAAAGTTCCCCTTATTTTGGAGCAAAAATGAAGAAATTTCACTTTTTATGGCAAAAAGGTATGCATTCTTCTTATTTTTCGACAAATAGGCAGAAATTCCCCATATTTTGGGGCAAAAGGCAGAAATTCCCTTTATTTTGGGGCAAAATTGCAGAAATTTCCCTAATTGTGGGGCAAAAAGCAGAAATTCCCCTTATTTTGGGGCAAAATTTCAGAAATTTCCACTATTATGGGGAAAAATGGCAGAAATTTCCCTTATTTTAGGGCAAAATTGCAGAAATTTCCCTAATTGTGGGGCAAAAAACAGAAATTCCCCTTATTTTGGGGCAAAATTTCCGAAATTTCCACTATTATGGGGAAAAATTGGAGAAATTTCCCTTATTTTAGGGCAAAATTGCAGAAATTTCCCTAATTGTGGGGCAAAAAACAGAAATTCCCCTTATTTTCGGGCAAACATGCAGAAATTTCCCTTATTATGGGGAAAAATTGCTGAAATTTCCCTTATTTTAGGGCAAAATTGCAGAAATTTCACTAATTGTGGGGAAAAAGGCAGAAATTCTCCTTATTTTGGGGCAAAATGGCACAATTTCCCTTATTTTGGGCAAAATTGCAGAAATTTCATTTATTTCATGGAAAAAAATCAGAAATTCCCCTGATTTTGGGGCAAAAAGCAGAAATTTCTTTTATTATGGTACAAAATTGATGAAATTTTCCTTGTTTTGTAACAAAAAGGCAGAAATTCCCCATATTTTGGGGCAAAAGGCAGAAATTCTTCTTATTTTGAGGTAAAATGCAGAAATTCCCCTTATTTAGAGGTAAAATGCAGAAATTCCCCAAATATTGGGGGAAAATGCAGAAATTCTCTTTATTTTGGGGCTAAAAGAAAGAAATTAACCGTATTTTGAAGCAAAATTGCAGAAATTCTCATAATTTTCGGGCTAAAAGGCAGAAATTCTCCTTATTTTAGGGCAAAAAGACAGAAAATCTCCTTTTTTGGGAACATAAAGTCAGAAATTCCCCTTATTTTGGGGCAAAATTGCAGAAATTTCCTTTACATTGGGGCAAAATTGCAGAAATTTCCCTTATTTTGGGGCAAAATTGCAGAAATTTCACTTATATCAGAAAAAAGGCAGAAATTTTCTTATTTTGGGGCAAAAAGGCAGAAATTTCGTTTATTTTGGTACAAAATTGCAGAAATATTTCTTATTTTGGGGCAAAAAGGCAGAAATTCCCCATATTTTGGGGCAAAAAAACAGAAATTCCCCTTATTTTGAGGTACAAAGGCTGAAATTCCCCTTATTTTCGGGCAAAAAGTCAGAAATTCCACTTATTTTGGTGCAAAAAGACAGAAATTTCATTTATTTTTGGGAAAAAGGCAGAAACTGCACTTATTTTGAGTCAAAAAGGCGGAAAATCCTCTTATCTTGGGGCAAAAATGAAGAAATTTCCCTTTTTTATGGCAAAAAGGTAAACATTCCCTTTATTTTCGGGCAAAAAGGCAGAAATTCCCCATATTTTGGAGCAAAATTGCGGAAATTCCCCTAATTTTGAGGCAAAAAGTCAGAAATTCCCCTTATATTGGGGTAAAACTGCAGAAATTGCACTTATTTTGCAGCAAAATGGCAGAAATTCCCCTTATTTTCGGCGAAAAAGGCAGAAAATCCCCGTATTTTGGAGCAAAATTGCAGAATTCACCTAATTTTGGGGTAAAAAATAAAGTAATTTTCTTTATTTTGGGGCAAAATGGCAAAATTCTCCTTATTTTGGAACAAAAGGCAGAAATTCCCCTTATTTTAGGGCAAAATTGCAGAAATTTCCCTTATTTGGGGGCAAAAAACCAGAAATTCCCCTTGTTTTGGGGCAAAATTGCAGAAATTTCTCTTATTATGGGGAAAAATTGCAGAAATTTCCCTTATTTTAGGGCAAAATTGCAGAAATTTTACTTATTTCAGAGAAAAAAGCAAAAATTTTTCTTATTTTGGGGCAAAAAGGCAGAAATTCCCATTATTTTGGGGCAAAAAGGCAGAAATTCACCTTATTTTGGGCTAAAATTGCAGAAATTTCACATATTCCAGGGCAAAAAGGCAGAAATTTCTCTTATTTTGCGACAAAAATGAAGAAATTTCCTTTTTTTATGGCAAAAAGGTATGCATTCTTTTTATTTTCGAGCAAAAAGGCAGAAATTCCCCGTATTTTGGAGCAAAATTGCAGAAATTCCCCTAATTGTGTGGCAAAAAAGCAGAAATTCTCCTTATTTTCGGGCAAAACTCAGAAATTCTACTTATTTTGGGGTAAAATTCCAGAAATTTTTCTTATTTTGGGGCAAAATTGCAGAAATTTCACTTATTTTGGGGCAAAATTACAGAAATTGCACTTATTTCAGGGAAAAAAGGCAGAAATTTTCCTTATTTTGGGGCAAAAAGGCATAAATTCCTAATATTTTGTGGCAACAATGCAGAAATTCCTAATATTTTGTTGCAAAAATGCAGAAATTTCCCTTATTTTGAGGTAAAACTGCTGAAATTCCTTTTATTTGGGGGCAAAAAGGCAGAAAATTCTCTTATTTTGGGGCAAAGTTGCAGAAATTTCACTTATTTCAGGGTAATAAGTCAGAAATTTTCCTTATTTTGGGGCAAAAAAGACAGAATTTCCCTTTGTTTTGGGGGAAAAAGACAGAAATTCCACTTATTTAGAGGCAAAAAAGCAAAAGTTCCCCTTATTTTGGAGCAAAAATGAAGAAATTTCACTTTTTATGGCAAAAAGGTATGCATTCTTCTTATTTTTCGACAAATAGGCAGAAATTCCCCATATTTTGGGGCAAAAGGCAGAAATTCCCTTTATTTTGGGGCAAAATTGCAGAAATTTCCCTAATTGTGGGGCAAAAAGCAGAAATTCCCCTTATTTTGGGGCAAAATTTCAGAAATTTCCACTATTATGGGGAAAAATGGCAGAAATTTCCCTTATTTTAGGGCAAAATTGCAGAAATTTCCCTAATTGTGGGGCAAAAAACAGAAATTCCCCTTATTTTGGGGCAAAATTTCCGAAATTTCCACTATTATGGGGAAAAATTGGAGAAATTTCCCTTATTTTAGGGCAAAATTGCAGAAATTTCCCTAATTGTGGGGCAAAAAACAGAAATTCCCCTTATTTTCGGGCAAACATGCAGAAATTTCCCTTATTATGGGGAAAAATTGCTGAAATTTCCCTTATTTTAGGGCAAAATTGCAGAAATTTCACTAATTGTGGGGAAAAAGGCAGAAATTCTCCTTATTTTGGGGCAAAATGGCACAATTTCCCTTATTTTGGGCAAAATTGCAGAAATTTCATTTATTTCATGGAAAAAAATCAGAAATTCCCCTGATTTTGGGGCAAAAAGCAGAAATTTCTTTTATTATGGTACAAAATTGATGAAATTTTCCTTGTTTTGTAACAAAAAGGCAGAAATTCCCCATATTTTGGGGCAAAAGGCAGAAATTCTTCTTATTTTGAGGTAAAATGCAGAAATTCCCCTTATTTAGAGGTAAAATGCAGAAATTCCCCAAATATTGGGGGAAAATGCAGAAATTCTCTTTATTTTGGGGCTAAAAGAAAGAAATTAACCGTATTTTGAAGCAAAATTGCAGAAATTCTCATAATTTTCGGGCTAAAAGGCAGAAATTCTCCTTATTTTAGGGCAAAAAGACAGAAAATCTCCTTTTTTGGGAACATAAAGTCAGAAATTCCCCTTATTTTGGGGCAAAATTGCAGAAATTTCCTTTACATTGGGGCAAAATTGCAGAAATTTCCCTTATTTTGGGGCAAAATTGCAGAAATTTCACTTATATCAGAAAAAAGGCAGAAATTTTCTTATTTTGGGGCAAAAAGGCAGAAATTTCGTTTATTTTGGTACAAAATTGCAGAAATATTTCTTATTTTGGGGCAAAAAGGCAGAAATTCCCCATATTTTGGGGCAAAAAAACAGAAATTCCCCTTATTTTGAGGTAGAAAGGCTGAAATTCCCCTTATTTTCGGGCAAAAAGTCAGAAATTCCACTTATTTTGGTGCAAAAAGACAGAAATTTCATTTATTTTTGGGAAAAAGGCAGAAACTGCACTTATTTTGAGTCAAAAAGGCGGAAAATCCTCTTATCTTGGGGCAAAAATGAAGAAATTTCCCTTTTTTATGGCAAAAAGGTAAACATTCCCTTTATTTTCGGGCAAAAAGGCAGAAATTCCCCATATTTTGGAGCAAAATTGCGGAAATTCCCCTAATTTTGAGGCAAAAAGTCAGAAATTCCCCTTATATTGGGGTAAAACTGCAGAAATTGCACTTATTTTGCAGCAAAATGGCAGAAATTCCCCTTATTTTCGGCGAAAAAGGCAGAAAATCCCCGTATTTTGGAGCAAAATTGCAGAATTCACCTAATTTTGGGGTAAAAAATAAAGTAATTTTCTTTATTTTGGGGCAAAATGGCAAAATTCTCCTTATTTTGGAACAAAAGGCAGAAATTCCCCTTATTTTAGGGCAAAATTGCAGAAATTTCCCTTATTTGGGGGCAAAAAACCAGAAATTCCCCTTGTTTTGGGGCAAAATTGCAGAAATTTCTCTTATTATGGGGAAAAATTGCAGAAATTTCCCTTATTTTAGGGCAAAATTGCAGAAATTTTACTTATTTCAGAGAAAAAAGCAAAAATTTTTCTTATTTTGGGGCAAAAAGGCAGAAATTCCCATTATTTTGGGGCAAAAAGGCAGAAATTCACCCTATTTTGGGCTAAAATTGCAGAAATTTCACATATTCCAGGGCAAAAAGGCAGAAATTTCTCTTATTTTGGGACAAAAATGAAGAAATTTCCTTTTTTTATGGCAAAAAGGTATGCATTCTTTTTATTTTCGAGCAAAAAGGCAGAAATTCCCCGTATTTTGGAGCAAAATTGCAGAAATTCCCCTAATTGTGTGGCAAAAAAGCAGAAATTCTCCTTATTTTCGGGCAAAACTCAGAAATTCTACTTATTTTGGGGTAAAATTCCAGAAATTTTTCTTATTTTGGGGCAAAATTGCAGAAATTTCACTTATTTTGGGGCAAAATTACAGAAATTGCACTTATTTCAGGGAAAAAAGGCAGAAATTTTCCTTATTTTGGGGCAAAAAGGCATAAATTCCTAATATTTTGTGGCAACAATGCAGAAATTCCTAATATTTTGTTGCAAAAATGCAGAAATTTCCCTTATTTTGAGGTAAAACTGCTGAAATTCCTTTTATTTGGGGGCAAAAAGGCAGAAAATTCTCTTATTTTGTGGCAAAGTTTCAGAAATTTCACTTATTTCAGGGTAATAAGTCAGAAATTTTCCTTATTTTGGGGCAAAAAAGACAGAATTTCCCTTTGTTTTGGGGGAAAAAGACAGAAATTCCACTTATTTAGAGGCAAAAAAGCAAAAGTTCCCCTTATTTTGGAGCAAAAATGAAGAAATTTCACTTTTTATGGCAAAAAGGTATGCATTCTTCTTATTTTTCGACAAATAGGCAGAAATTCCCCATATTTTGGGGCAAAAGGCAGAAATTCCCTTTATTTTGGGGCAAAATTGCAGAAATTTCCCTAATTGTGGGGCAAAAAGCAGAAATTCCCCTTATTTTGGGGCAAAATTTCAGAAATTTCCACTATTATGGGGAAAAATGGCAGAAATTTCCCTTATTTTAGGGCAAAATTGCAGAAATTTCCCTAATTGTGGGGCAAAAAACAGAAATTCCCCTTATTTTGGGGCAAAATTTCCGAAATTTCCACTATTATGGGGAAAAATTGGAGAAATTTCCCTTATTTTAGGGCAAAATTGCAGAAATTTCCCTAATTGTGGGGCAAAAAACAGAAATTCCCCTTATTTTCGGGCAAACATGCAGAAATTTCCCTTATTATGGGGAAAAATTGCTGAAATTTCCCTTATTTTAGGGCAAAATTGCAGAAATTTCACTAATTGTGGGGAAAAAGGCAGAAATTCTCCTTATTTTGGGGCAAAATGGCACAATTTCCCTTATTTTGGGCAAAATTGCAGAAATTTCATTTATTTCATGGAAAAAAATCAGAAATTCCCCTGATTTTGGGGCAAAAAGCAGAAATTTCTTTTATTATGGTACAAAATTGATGAAATTTTCCTTGTTTTGTAACAAAAAGGCAGAAATTCCCCATATTTTGGGGCAAAAGGCAGAAATTCTTCTTATTTTGAGGTAAAATGCAGAAATTCCCCTTATTTAGAGGTAAAATGCAGAAATTCCCCAAATATTGGGGGAAAATGCAGAAATTCTCTTTATTTTGGGGCTAAAAGAAAGAAATTAACCGTATTTTGAAGCAAAATTGCAGAAATTCTCATAATTTTCGGGCTAAAAGGCAGAAATTCTCCTTATTTTAGGGCAAAAAGACAGAAAATCTCCTTTTTTGGGAACATAAAGTCAGAAATTCCCCTTATTTTGGGGCAAAATTGCAGAAATTTCCTTTACATTGGGGCAAAATTGCAGAAATTTCCCTTATTTTGGGGCAAAATTGCAGAAATTTCACTTATATCAGAAAAAAGGCAGAAATTTTCTTATTTTGGGGCAAAAAGGCAGAAATTTCGTTTATTTTGGTACAAAATTGCAGAAATATTTCTTATTTTGGGGCAAAAAGGCAGAAATTCCCCATATTTTGGGGCAAAAAAACAGAAATTCCCCTTATTTTGAGGTACAAAGGCTGAAATTCCCCTTATTTTCGGGCAAAAAGTCAGAAATTCCACTTATTTTGGTGCAAAAAGACAGAAATTTCATTTATTTTTGGGAAAAAGGCAGAAACTGCACTTATTTTGAGTCAAAAAGGCGGAAAATCCTCTTATCTTGGGGCAAAAATGAAGAAATTTCCCTTTTTTATGGCAAAAAGGTAAACATTCCCTTTATTTTCGGGCAAAAAGGCAGAAATTCCCCATATTTTGGAGCAAAATTGCGGAAATTCCCCTAATTTTGAGGCAAAAAGTCAGAAATTCCCCTTATATTGGGGTAAAACTGCAGAAATTGCACTTATTTTGCAGCAAAATGGCAGAAATTCCCCTTATTTTCGGCGAAAAAGGCAGAAAATCCCCGTATTTTGGAGCAAAATTGCAGAATTCACCTAATTTTGGGGTAAAAAATAAAGTAATTTTCTTTATTTTGGGGCAAAATGGCAAAATTCTCCTTATTTTGGAACAAAAGGCAGAAATTCCCCTTATTTTAGGGCAAAATTGCAGAAATTTCCCTTATTTGGGGGCAAAAAAACAGAAATTCCCCTTGTTTTGGGGCAAAATTGCAGAAATTTCTCTTATTATGGGGAAAAATTGCAGAAATTTCCCTTATTTTAGGGCAAAATTGCAGAAATTTTACTTATTTCAGAGAAAAAAGCAAAAATTTTTCTTATTTTGGGGCAAAAAGGCAGAAATTCCCATTATTTTGGGGCAAAAAGGCAGAAATTCACCTTATTTTGGGCTAAAATTGCAGAAATTTCACATATTCCAGGGCAAAAAGGCAGAAATTTCTCTTATTTTGGGACAAAAATGAAGAAATTTCCTTTTTTTATGGCAAAAAGGTATGCATTCTTTTTATTTTCGAGCAAAAAGGCAGAAATTCCCCGTATTTTGGAGCAAAATTGCAGAAATTCCCCTAATTGTGTGGCAAAAAAGCAGAAATTCTCCTTATTTTCGGGCAAAACTCAGAAATTCTACTTATTTTGGGGTAAAATTCCAGAAATTTTTCTTATTTTGGGGCAAAATTGCAGAAATTTCACTTATTTTGGGGCAAAATTACAGAAATTGCACTTATTTCAGGGAAAAAAGGCAGAAATTTTCCTTATTTTGGGGCAAAAAGGCATAAATTCCTAATATTTTGTGGCAACAATGCAGAAATTCCTAATATTTTGTTGCAAAAATGCAGAAATTTCCCTTATTTTGAGGTAAAACTGCTGAAATTCCTTTTATTTGGGGGCAAAAAGGCAGAAAATTCTCTTATTTTGGGGCAAAGTTGCAGAAATTTCACTTATTTCAGGGTAATAAGTCAGAAATTTTCCTTATTTTGGGGCAAAAAAGACAGAATTTCCCTTTGTTTTGGGGGAAAAAGACAGAAATTCCACTTATTTAGAGGCAAAAAAGCAAAAGTTCCCCTTATTTTGGAGCAAAAATGAAGAAATTTCACTTTTTATGGCAAAAAGGTATGCATTCTTCTTATTTTTCGACAAATAGGCAGAAATTCCCCATATTTTGGGGCAAAAGGCAGAAATTCCCTTTATTTTGGGGCAAAATTGCAGAAATTTCCCTAATTGTGGGGCAAAAAGCAGAAATTCCCCTTATTTTGGGGCAAAATTTCAGAAATTTCCACTATTATGGGGAAAAATGGCAGAAATTTCCCTTATTTTAGGGCAAAATTGCAGAAATTTCCCTAATTGTGGGGCAAAAAACAGAAATTCCCCTTATTTTGGGGCAAAATTTCAGAAATTTCCACTATTATGGGGAAAAATTGGAGAAATTTCCCTTATTTTAGGGCAAAATTGCAGAAATTTCCCTAATTGTGGGGCAAAAAACAGAAATTCCCCTTATTTTCGGGCAAACATGCAGAAATTTCCCTTATTATGGGGAAAAATTGCTGAAATTTCCCTTATTTTAGGGCAAAATTGCAGAAATTTCACTAATTGTGGGGAAAAAGGCAGAAATTCTCCTTATTTTGGGGCAAAATGGCACAATTTCCCTTATTTTGGGCAAAATTGCAGAAATTTCATTTATTTCATGGAAAAAAATCAGAAATTCCCCTGATTTTGGGGAAAAAAGCAGAAATTTCTTTTATTATGGTACAAAATTGATGAAATTTTCCTTGTTTTGTAACAAAAAGGCAGAAATTCCCCATATTTTGGGGCAAAAGGCAGAAATTCTTCTTATTTTGAGGTAAAATGCAGAAATTCCCCTTATTTAGAGGCAAAATGCAGAAATTCCCCAAATATTGGGGGAAAATGCAGAAATTCTCTTTATTTTGGGGCTAAAAGAAAGAAATTAACCGTATTTTGAAACAAAATTGCAGAAATTCTCATAATTTTCAGGCTAAAAGGCAGAAATTCTCCTTATTTTAGGGCAAAAAGACAGAAAATCTCCTTTTTTCAGGAGCATAAAGTCAGAAATTCCCCTTATTTTGGGGCAAAATTGCAGAAATTTCCTTTACATTGGGGCAAAATTGCAGAAATTTCCCTTATTTTGGGGCAAAATTGCAGAAATTTCACTTATATCAGAAAAAAGGCAGAAATTTTCCTATTTTGGGGCAAAAAGGCAGAAATTTCGTTTATTTTGGTACAAAATTGCAGAAATATTTCTTATTTTGGGGCAAAAAGGCAGAAATTCCCCATATTTTGGGGCAAAAAAACAGAAATTCCCCTTATTTTGAGGTACAAAGGCTGAAATTCCCCTTATTTTCGGGCAAAAAGTCAGAAATTCCACTTATTTTGGTGCAAAAAGACAGAAATTTCATTTATTTTTGGGAAAAAGGCAGAAACTGCACTTATTTTGAGTCAAAAAGGCGGAAAATCCCCTTATCTTGGGGCAAAAATGAAGAAATTTCCCTTTTTTATGGCAAAAAGGTAAACATTCCCTTTATTTTTGGGCAAAAAGGCAGAAATTCCCCATATTTTGGAGCAAAATTGCGGAAATTCCCCTAATTTTGAGGCAAAAAGTCAGAAATTCCCCTTATATTTGGGTAAAACTGCAGAAATTGCACTTATTTTGCAGCAAAATGGCAGAAATTCCCCTTATTTTCGGCGAAAAAGGCAGAAAATCCCCGTATTTTGGAGCAAAATTGCAGAATTCACCTAATTTTGGGGTAAAAAATAAAGTAATTTTCTTTATTTTGGGGCAAAATGGCAAAATTCTCCTTATTTTGGAACAAAAGGCAGAAATTCCCCTTATTTTAGGGCAAAATTGCAGAAATTTCCCTTATTTGGGGGCAAAAAAACAGAAATTCCCCTTGTTTTGGGGCAAAAATGCAGAAATTTCTCTTATTATGGGGAAAAATTGCAGAAATTTCCCTTATTTTAGGGCAAAATTGCAGAAATTTTACTTATTTAAGAGAAAAAAAGCAAAAATTTTTCTTATTTTGGGGCAAAAAGGCAGAAATTCCCATTATTTTGGGGCAAAAAGGCAGAAATTCACCTTATTTTGGGCTAAAATTGCAGAAATTTCACATATTCCAGGGCAAAAAGGCAGAAATTTCTCTTATTTTGGGACAAAAATAAAGAAATTTTCTTTTTTTATGGCAAAAAAGTATGCATTCCTTTTATTTTCGAGCAAAAAGGCATAAATTTCCCGTATTTTGGAGCAAAATTGCAGAAATTCCCCTAATTGTGGGGCAAAAGCAGAAATTCTCTATATGTTGGGGCAAAAAGACAGAAATTCTCCTTATTTTGGGGAAAACTCAGAAATTCCACTTATTTTGGGGCAAAATTCCAGTAATTTCCCTTATTTTGGGGCAAAATTGCAGAAATTTCACTTTTTTTGGGGCAAAATTGCAGAAATTGCACTTATTTCAGGGAAAAAAGGCAGAAATTTTCCTTATTTTAGGGCAAAAAGGCAAAAATTCCTAATATTTTGTGGCAAAAATGCAGAAATTCCTAATATTTTGTTTCAAAAATGCAGAAATTTCCCTTATTTTGAGGTAAAAATGCTGAAATTCCTTTTATTTGGGGGCAAAAAGGCAGAAATTTCCCTTATTTTGGGGCAAAGTTGCAGAAATTTCACTTATTTCAGGGTAATAAGTCAGAAATTTTCCTTATTTTGGGGCAAAAAAGACAGAAATTCCCTTTGTTTTGGGGGAAAAAGACAGAAATTCCACATATTTAGAGGCAAAAAATGCAAATGTTCCCCTTATTTTGGTGCAAAAATGAAGAAATTTCCCTTTTTTATGGCAAAAAGGTATGCATTCTTCTTATTTTCGGACAAATAGGCAGAAATTTCCCATATTTTGGGGCAAAAGGCAGAAATTCCCTTTATTTTGGGGCAAAATTGCAGAAATTTCCCTAATTGTGGGGCAAAAAACAGAAATTCCTCTTATTTTGGGGCAAAATTTCAGAAATTTCCACTATTATGGGGAAAAATTGCAGAAATTTCCCTTATTTTAGGGCAAAATTGCAGAAATTTCCCTAATTGTGGAGCAAAAAACAGAAATTCCCCTTATTTTCGGGCAAACATGCAGAAATTTCCCTTATTATGGGGAAAAATTGCAGAAATTTCCCTTATTTTAGGGCAAAATTGCAGAAATTTCACTAATTGTGGGGAAAAAGGCAGAAATTCTCCTTATTTTGGGGCAAAAAGGCACAAATTTCCTTTATTTTTGGGCAAAATTGCAGAAATTTCATTTATTTCATGGAAAAAAATCAGAAATTCCCCTGATTTTGGGGCAAAAAGCAGAAATTTCTTTTATTATGGTACAAAATTGATGAAATTTTCCTTGTTTTGTAACAAAAAGGCAGAAATTCTTCATATTTTGTGGTAAAAAGCAGAAATTCTTCTTATTTTTAGGTAAAATGCAGAAATTCCCCTTATTTAGAGGTAAAATGCAGAAATTCCCCAAATATTGGGAGAAAATGCAGAAATTCCCTTTATTTTGGTGCTAAAAGGCAGAAATTAACTGTATTTTGAAGCAAAATTGCACAAATTCTCATAATTATCGGGCTAAAAGGCAGAAATTCTCCTTATTTTAGGGCAAAAAGACAGAAAATCTCCTTTTTTCGGGAGCATAAAGTCAGAAATTCCCCTTATTTTGGGGCAAAATTGCAGAAATTTCTTTTACATTGGGGCAAAATTGCAGAAATTTCCCTTATTTTGGGGCAAAATTGCAGAAATTTCACTTATATCAGAAAAAAGGCAGAAATTTTCTTATTTTGGGGCAAAAAGGCAGAAATTTCGTTTATTTTGGTACAAAATTGCAGAAATATTTGTTATTTTGAGGCAAAAAGGCAGAAATTCCCAATATTTTGGGGCAAAAAAACAGAAATTCCCCTTATTATGAGGAACAAAGGCTGAAATTCCCCTTATTTTCGGGCAAAAAGTCAGAAATTCCACTTATTTTGGTGCAAAAAGACAGAAATTTCATTTATTTTTGGGAAAAAGGCAGAAACTGCACTTATTTTGAGTCAAAAAGGCGGAAAATCCTCTTATCTTGGGGCAAAAATGAAGAAATTTCCCTTTTTTATGGCAAAAAGGTAAACATTCCCTTTATTTTCGGGCAAAAAGGCAGAAATTCCCCATATTTTGGAGCAAAATTGCGGAAATTCCCCTAATTTTGAGGCAAAAAGTCAGAAATTCCCCTTATATTGGGGTAAAACTGCAGAAATTGCACTTATTTTGCAGCAAAATGGCAGAAATTCCCCTTATTTTCGGCGAAAAAGGCAGAAAATCCCCGTATTTTGGAGCAAAATTGCAGAATTCACCTAATTTTGGGGTAAAAAATAAAGTAATTTTCTTTATTTTGGGGCAAAATGGCAAAATTCTCCTTATTTTGGAACAAAAGGCAGAAATTCCCCTTATTTTAGGGCAAAATTGCAGAAATTTCCCTTATTTGGGGGCAAAAAAACAGAAATTCCCATTGTTTTGGGGCAAAATTGCAGAAATTTCTCTTATTATGGGGAAAAATTGCAGAAATTTCCCTTATTTTAGGGCAAAATTGCAGAAATTTTACTTATTTCAGAGAAAAAAGCAAAAATTTTTCTTATTTTGGGGCAAAAAGGCAGAAATTCCCATTATTTTGGGGCAAAAAGGCAGAAATTCACCTTATTTTAGGCTAAAATTGCAGAAATTTCACATATTCCAGGGCAAAAAGGCAGAAATTTCTCTTATTTTGGGACAAAAATGAAGAAATTTCCTTTTTTTATGGCAAGAAGGTATGCATTCTTTTTATTTTCGAGCAAAAAGGCAGAAATTCCCCGTATTTTGGAGCAAAATTGCAGAAATTCCCCTAATTGTGTGGCAAAAAAGCAGAAATTCTCCTTATTTTCGGGCAAAACTCAGAAACTCTACTTATTTTGGGGTAAAATTCCAGAAATTTTTCTTATTTTGGGGCAAAATTGCAGAAATTTCACTTATTTTGGGGCAAAATTACAGAAATTGCACTTATTTCAGGGAAAAAAAGGCAGAAATTTTCCTTATTTTGGGGCAAAAAGGCATAAATTCCTAATATTTTGTGGCAACAATGCAGAAATTCCTAATATTTTGTTGCAAAAATGCAGAAATTTCCCTTATTTTGAGGTAAAACTGCTGAAATTCCTTTTATTTGGGGGCAAAAAGGCAGAAAATTCTCTTATTTTGGGGCAAAGTTGCAGAAATTTCACTTATTTCAGGGTAATAAGTCAGAAATTTTCCTTATTTTGGGGCAAAAAAGACAGAATTTCCCTTTGTTTTGGGGGAAAAAGACAGAAATTTCACTTATTTAGAGGCAAAAAAGCAAAAGTTCCCCTTATTTTGGAGCAAAAATGAAGAAATTTCCCTTTTTATGGCAAAAAGGTATGCATTCTTCTTATTTTTCGACAAATAGGCAGAAATTCCCCATATTTTGGGGCAAAAGGCAGAAATTCCCTTTATTTTGGGGCAAAATTGCAGAAATTTCCCTAATTGTGGGGCAAAAAGCAGAAATTCCCCTTATTTTGGGGCAAAATTTCAGATATTTCCACTATTATGGGGAAAAATTGCAGACATTTCCCTTATTTTAGGGCAAAATTGCAGAAATTTCACTAATTGTGGGGCAAAAAACAGAAATTCCCCTTATTTTGGGGCAAAATTTCAGAAATTTCCACTATTATGGGGAAAAATTGCAGAAATTTCCCTTATTTTAGGGCAAAATTGCAGAAATTTCCCTAATTGTGGGGCAAAAAACAGAAATTCCCCTTATTTTCGGGCAAACATGCAGAAATTTCCCTTATTATGGGGAAAAATTGCTGAAATTTCCCTTATTTTAGGGCAAAATTGCACAAATTTCACTAATTATGGGGAAAAAGGCAGAAATTCTCCTTATTTTGGGGCAAAATGGCACAAATTTCCCTTATTTTGGGCAAAATTGCAGAAATTTCATTTATTTCAGGGAAAAAAATCAGAAATTCCCCTGATTTTGGGGCAAAAAGCAGAAATTTCTTTTATTATGGTACAAAATTGATGAAATTTTCCTTGTTTTGTAACAAAAAGGCAGAAATTCCCCATATTTTGGGGCAAAAGGCAGAAATTCTTCTTATTTTGAGGTAAAATGCAGAAATTCCCCTTATTTAGAGGTAAAATGCAGAAATTCCCCAAATATTGGGGGAAAATGCAGAAATTCCCTTTATTTTGAGGCTAAAAGAAAGAAATTAACCGTATTTTGAAACAAAATTGCAGAAATTCTCATAATTTTCAGGCTAAAAGGCAGAAATTCTCCTTATTTTAGGGCAAAAAGACAGAAAATCTCCTTTTTTCGGGAGCATAAAGTCAGAAATTCCCCTTATTTTGGGGCAAAATTGCAGAAATTTCCTTTACATTGGGGCAAAATTGCAGAAATTTCCCTTATTTTGGGGCAAAATTGCAGAAATTTCACTTATATCAGAAAAAAGGCAGAAATTTTCTTATTTTGGGGCAAAAAGGCAGAAATTTCGTTTATTTTGGTACAAAATTGCAGAAATATTTCTTATTTTGGGGCAAAAAGGCAAAAATTCCCCATATTTTGGGGCAAAAAAACAGAAATTCCCCTTATTTTGAGGTACAAAGGCTGAAATTCCCCTTATTTTCGGGCAAAAAGTCAGAAATTCCACTTATTTTGGTGCAAAAAGACAGAAATTTCATTTATTTTTGGGAAAAAGGCAGAAACTGCACTTATTTTGAGTCAAAAAGGCGGAAAATCCCCTTATCTTGGGGCAAAAATGAAGAAATTTCCCTTTTTTATGGCAAAAAGGTAAACATTCCCTTTATTTTCGGGCAAAAAGGCAGAAATTCCCCATATTTTGGAGCAAAATTGCGGAAATTCCCCTAATTTTGAGGCAAAAAGTCAGAAATTCCCCTTATATTGGGGTAAAACTGCAGAAATTGCACTTATTTTGCAGCAAAATTGCAGAAATTCCCCTTATTTTCGGCGAAAAAGGCAGAAAATCCCCGTATTTTGGAGCAAAATTGCAGAATTCACCTAATTTTGGGGTAAAAAATAAAGTAATTTTCTTTATTTTGGGGCAAAATGGCAAAATTCTCCTTATTTTGGAACAAAAGGCAGAAATTCCCCTTATTTTAGGGCAAAATTGCAGAAATTTCCCTTATTTGGGGGCAAAAAAACAGAAATTCCCCTTGTTTTGGGGCAAAATTGCAGAAATTTCTCTTATTATGGGGAAAAATTGCAGAAATTTCCCTTATTTTAGGGCAAAATTGCAGAAATTTTACTTATTTAAGAGAAAAAAAGCAAAAATTTTTCTTATTTTGGGGCAAAAAGGCAGAAATTCCCATTATTTTGGGGCAAAAAGGCATAAATTCACCTTATTTTGGGCTAAAATTGCAGAAATTTCACATATTCCAGGGCAAAAAGGCAGAAATTTCTCTTATTTTGGGACAAAAATGAAGAAATTTTCTTTTTTTATGGCAAAAACGTATGCATTCCTTTTATTTTCGAGCAAAAAGGCAGAAATTTCTTGTATTTTGGAGCAAAATTGCAGAAATTCCCGTAATTGTGGGGCAAAAGCAGAAATTCTCTATATGTTGGGGCAAAAAGACAGAAATTCTCCTTATTTTGGGGAAAACTCAGAAATTCCACTTATTTTGGGGCAAAATTCCAGTAATTTCCCTTATTTTGGGGCAAAATTGCAGAAATTTCACTTTTTTGGGGCAAAATTGCAGAAATTGCACTTATTTCAGGGAAAAAAGGCAGAAATTTTCCTTATTTTAGGGCAAAAAGGCAGAAATTCCTAATATTTTGTGGCAAAAATGCAGAAATTCCTAATATTTTGTTTCAAAAATGCAGAAATTTCCCTTATTTTGAGGTAAAAATGCTGAAATTCCTTTTATTTGGGGGCAAAAAGGCAGAAATTTCCCTTATTTTGGGGCAAAGTTGCAGAAATTTCACTTATTTCAGGGTAATAAGTCAGAAATTTTCCTTATTTTGGGGCAAAAAAGACAGAAATTCCCTTTGTTTTGGGGGAAAAAGACAGAAATTCCACATATTTAGAGGCAAAAAATGCAAATGTTCCCCTTATTTTGGTGCAAAAATGAAGAAATTTCCCTTTTTTATGGCAAAAAGGTATGCATTCTTCTTATTTTCGGACAAATAGGCAGAAATTTCCCATATTTTGGGGCAAAAGGCAGAAATTCCCTTTATTTTGGGGCAAAATTGCAGAAATTTCCCTAATTGTGGGGCAAAAAACAGAAATTCCTCTTATTTTGGGGCAAAATTTCAGAAATTTCCACTATTATGGGGAAAAATTGCAGAAATTTCCCTTATTTTAGGGCAAAATTGCAGAAATTTCCCTAATTGTGTGGCAAAAAACAGAAATTCCCCTTATTTTCGGGCAAACATGCAGAAATTTCCCTTATTATGGGGAAAAATTGCAGAAATTTCCCTTATTTTAGGGCAAAATTGCAGAAATTTCACTAATTGTGGGGAAAAAGGCAGAAATTCTCCTTATTTTGGGGCAAAAAGGCACAAATTTCCTTTATTTTTGGGCAAAATTGCAGAAATTTCATTTATTTCATGGAAAAAAATCAGAAATTCCCCTGATTTTGGGGCAAAAAGCAGAAATTTCTTTTATTATGGTACAAAATTGATGAAATTTTCCTTGTTTTGTAACAAAAAGGCAGAAATTCTTCATATTTTGGGGTAAAAAGCAGAAATTCTTCTTATTTTTAGGTAAAATGCAGAAATTCCCCTTATTTAGAGGTAAAATGCAGAAATTCCCCAAATATTGGGAGAAAATGCAGAAATTCCCTTTATTTTGGTGCTAAAAGGCAGAAATTAACTGTATTTTGAAGCAAAATTGCACAAATTCTCATAATTTTCGGGCTAAAAGGCAGAAATTCTTCTTATTTTAGGGCAAAAAGACAGAAAATCTCCTTTTTTCGGGAGCATAAAGTCAGAAATTCCCCTTATTTTGGGGCAAAATTGCAGAAATTTCTTTTACATTGGGGCAAAATTGCAGAAATTTCCCTTATTTTGGGGCAAAATTGCAGAAATTTCACTTATATCAGAAAAAAGGCAGAAATTTTCTTATTTTGGGGCAAAAAGGCAGAAATTTCGTTTATTTTGGTACAAAATTGCAGAAATATTTGTTATTTTGGGGCAAAAAGGCAGAAATTCCCAATATTTTGGGGCAAAAAAACAGAAATTCCCCTTATTATGAGGAACAAAGGCTGAAATTCCCCTTATTTTCGGGCAAAAAGTCAGAAATTCCACTTATTTTGGTGCAAAAAGACAGAAATTTCATTTATTTTTGGGGAAAAGGCAGAAACTGCACTTATTTTGAGTCAAAAAGGCGGAAAATCCTCTTATCTTGGGGCAAAAATGAAGAAATTTCCCTTTTTTATGGCAAAAAGGTAAACATTCCCTTTATTTTCGGGCAAAAAGGCAGAAATTCCCCATATTTTGGAGCAAAATTGCGGAAATTCCCCTAATTTTGAGGCAAAAAGTCAGAAATTCCCCTTATACTGGGGTAAAACTGCAGAAATTGCACTTATTTTGCAGCAAAATGGCAGAAATTCCCCTTATTTTCGGCGAAAAAGGCAGAAAATCCCCGTGTTTTGGAGCAAAATTGAAGAACTTCCTATAATTGTGGGGCAAAAAGGCAGAAATTCTCCTTATTTTCGGGCAAAACTCAGAAATTCTACTTATTTTGGGGTAAAATTCCAGAAATTTCCTTTATTTTGGGGCAAAATTGCAGAAATTTCACTTATTATGGGGCATAATTGCAGAAATTGCACTTATTTCAGGGAAAAAAGGCAGAAATTTTCCTTATTTTGGGGCAAAAAGGCATAAATTCCTAATATTTTGTGGCAACAATGCAGAAATTCCTAATATTTTGTTGCAAAAATGCAGAAATTTCCCTTATTTTGAGGTAAAAATGCTGAAATTCTTTTTATTTGGGGGCAAAAAGTTCGAAATTTCCCTTATTTTGGGGCAAAGTTGCAGAAATTTCACTTATTTCAGGGTAATAAGTCAGAAATTCCTTTTATTTTGGGGTAAAAAAGTCAGAAATTCCTTTTGTTTTGGGGGAAAAAGACAGAAATTCCACTTATTTAGAGGCAAAAAGGCAAATGTTCCCCTTATTTTGGTGCAAAAATGAAGAAATTTCCCTTTTATATGGCAAAAAGGTATGCATTCTTCTTATTTTCAGACAAATAGGCAGAAATTTCCCATATTTTGGGGCAAAAGGCATAAATTTTCTTTATTTTGGGGCAAAATTGCAGAAATTTCCCTTATTGTGGGGCAAAAAACAGAAATTCCCCTTATTTTGGGGCAAAATTGCAGAAATTTCCCTAATTGTGGGGCAAAAAACAGAAATTCCCCTTATATTCGGGCAAACATGCAGAAATTTCCCTTATTATGGGGAAAAATTGCAGAAATTTCCCTTATTTTAGGGCAAAATTGCAGAAATTTAACTAATTGTGGGGAAAAAGGCAGAAATTCTCCTTATTTTGGGGCAAAACTCAGAAATTCCAATTATTTTGGGGCAAAATTCTAGACATTTCCCTTATTTTGGGGCAAAATTGCAGAAATTTCACTTATTTGGTTCAAAATTGCAGAAATTTCACTTATTTCAGGGAAAAAAGTCAGAAATTTTCCTTATTTTGGGGCAAAAGGCAGAAATTCCTAATATTTTGTGCCAAAATTCAGAAATTCCCTTTATTTTGAGGTAAAAAGGCTGAAATTCCCCTTATTTGGTGGCAAAAAAGCAAAAATTTCCCTTATTTTGGAGCAAAATTGAAGAAATTTCACTTATTTCAGGGTAATAAGTCAGAAATTTTTCTTATTTTGGGGCAAAAAAGACAGAAATTCCCTTTGTTTTGGGGGAGAAAGACAGAAATTCCAGTTATTTAGAGGCAAAAAAGCAGAAATTCCCCTTATTTTGGAGCAAAAATGAAGAGATTTCCCTTTTTTATGACAAAAGGTATGCATTCTTCTTATTTTAGGGTAAAAAGGCAGAAATTCCCCATATTTTAGGTCAAAAGTCAGAAATTCCCCTTATTTTGGGGCAAAAAGGCACAAATTTCCAATATTTTTGGGCAAAATTGCAGAAATTTCATTTATTTCAGGGAAAAAAGTCAGAAATTCCCCTTATTTTGGGGCAAAAAACAGTAATTTCTTTTATTATGGTACCAAATTGAAGAAATTTTTCTTATTTTGGAACAAAAATGCAGAAATTCCCCATATTTTGGGGCAAAAGGCAGAAATTCTCTTTATTTAGGGGCAAAAAGACAGAAAATCTCCTTTTTTCGGGCACATAAAGTCATAAATTTCTTTTATTTTGGGGCAAAATTGCAGAAATTTCCTTTACATTGGGGTAAAATTGCAGAAATTTCTTTTATTTTGGGGCAAAATTGCCGAAATTTCACTTATTTCAGAAAAAATTCAGAAATTTTTTTATTTTGGGGCAAAAAGTCAGAAATTTCTTTTATTTTGGTACAAAATTGCAGAAATTTTTCTTATTTTGGGGCAAAAAGGCATAAATTCCCCATATTTTGGGGCAAAAAGTAAGAAATTCCCCTTATTTTGAGGTAAAAAGGCTGAAATTCCCCTTATTTTCGGGCAAAAAGTCAGAAATTCCACTTATTTTGGTGCAAAAAGACAGAAATTTCATTTATTTTTGAGGAAAAGGCAGAAACTGCACTTATTTTGAGTCAAAAAGGCGGAAAATCCCCTTATCTTGTGGCAAAAATGAAGAAATTTCCCTTTTTTATGTCAAAAATGTAAACATTCCCTTTATTTCGGGCAAAAAGGCAGAAATTCCCTATATTTTGGATAAAAATTGCAGAAATTCTTTTAATTTTGGGGCAAAAAGGCAGAAATTCTTCTTATTTTAGTGAAAAATTGCAGAAATTTCCCTTATTTGGGGGCAAAAAAACAGAAATTCCCCTTGTTTTGGGGCAAAATTGCAGAAATTTCTCTTATTATGGGGAAAAATTGTAGAAATTTCCCTTATTTTAGGGCAAAATTGCAGAAATTTTACTAATTTCAGAGAAAAAAAGCAAAATTTTTTCTTATTTTGGGGCAAAAATGCAGAAATTCCCATTATTTTGAGGCAAAAAGGCAGAAATTCACATTATTTTGGGCTAAAATTGCAGAAATTTCACATATTCCAGGGCAAAAAGGCAGAAATTTCTCTTATTTTGGGGCAAAAATGAAGAAATTTCCCTTTTTTATGGCAAAAAGGTATGCATTCCCTTTATTTTCGAGCAAAAAGGCAGAAATTCCCTGTATTTTGGAGCAAAATTGCAAAAATTCCCCTAATTGTGGGGCAAAAAGGCAGAAATTCTTTGTATTTTCGGGCAAAACTCAGAAATTCCACTTATTATGGGGCAAAATTCCAGAAGTTTCCCTTATTTTGGGGCAAAATTGCAGAAATTTCACTTATTTTGGGGCAAAATTGCAGAAATTGCACTTATTTCAGGGAAAAAAGGCAGAAATTTTTTTTATTTTGGGGCAAAAAGGCATAAATTCCTAATATTTTGTGGCAACAATGCAGAAATTCCTAATATTTTGTTGCAAAAATGCAGAAATTTCCCTTATTTTGAGGTAAAAATGCTGAAATTCCTTTTATTTGGGGGCAAAAAGGCAGAAATTTCCCTTATTTTGTGGCAAAGTTTCAGAAATTTCACTTATTTCAGGGTAATAAGTCAGAAATTTTCCTTATTTTGGGGTAAAAATGACAGAAATTCCCTTTGTTTTGGGGGAAAAAGACAGAAATTCCACTTATTTAGAAGCAAAAAGGCAAAAGTTCCCCTTATTTTGGAGCAAAAATGAAGAAATTTCCCTTTTTTATGGCAAAAAGGTATGCATTCTTCTTATTTTCAGACAAAAATGCAGAAATTCCCCATATTTTGGGGCAAAAGGCAGAAATTCCCTTTATTTTGGGGCAAAATTGCAGAAATTTCCCTAATGGTGGGGCAAAAAAAAGAAATTCCCCTTATTTTGGGGCAAAATTTCAGAAATTTCCACTATTATGGGGAAAAATTGCAGAAATTTCCCTTATTTTAGGGCAAAATTGCAGAAATTTCCCTAATTGTGGGGCAAAAAACAGAAATTCCCCTTATTTTCGGGCAAACATGCAGAAATTTCCCTTATTATGAAGAAAAATTGCAAAAATTTCCCTTATTTTAAGGTAAAATTGGCAAAATTTAACTAATTGTGGGGAAAAAGGCAGAAATTCTTCTTATTTTGAGGCAAAACTCAGAAATTCCACTTATTTTGGGGCAAAATTCTAGAAATTTCCCTTACTTTTGGGCAAAATTGAAGAAATTTCACTTATTTGGTTCAAAATTGCAGAAATTTCACTTATTTCAGGGAAAAAAGTCAGAAATTTTCCTTATTTTGGGGCAAAAAGGCAGAAATTCCTAATATTTTGTGCCAAAATTCAGAAATTCCCTTTATTTTGAGGTAAAAAGGCTGAAATTCCCCTTATTTGGGGGCAAAAAAGCAAAAATTTCCCTTATTTTGGAGCAAAATTGAAGAAATTTCACTTATTTCAGGGTAATAAGTCAGAAATTTTCCTTATTTTGGGGCAAAAAAGACAGAAATGCCCTTTGTTTTTGGGTGAAAGACAGAAATTCCACTTATTTAGAGGCAAAAAAGCAGAAATTCCCCTTATTTTGGAGCAAAAATGAAGAGATTTCCCTTTTTTATGGCAAAAAGGTATGCATTCTTCTTATTTTAGGGCAAAAAGGCAGAAATTCCCCATATTTTGGGTCAAAAGTCAGAAATTCCTCTTATTTTGGGGCAAAAAGGCACAAATTTCCCTTATTTTTGGGCAAAATTGCAGAAATTTCATTTATTTCAGGGCAAAAAGTCAGAAATTCCCCTTATTTTGGGGCAAAAAGCAGAAATTTCTTTTATTATGGTACAAAATTGAAGAAATTTTTCTTATTTTGGAACAAAAATGCAGAAATTCCCCATATTTTGGGGCAAAAGGCAGAAATTCTCCTTATTTAGGGGCAAAAAGACAGAAAATCTCCTTTTTTCGGGCACATAAAGTCAGAAATTCCCCATTATTTTGGGGCAAAATTGCAGAGATTTCCTTTACATTGGGGTAAAATTGCAGAAATTTCCCTTATTTTGGGGCAAAATTGCCGAAATTTCACTTATTTCAGAAAAAATTCAGAAATTTTCTTATTTTGGGGCAAAAAGGCAGAAATTTCGTTTATTTTGGTACAAAATTGCAGAAATTTTTCTTATTTTGGGGCAAAAAGGCAGAAATTCCCTATATTTTGGGGCAAAAAGTAAGAAATTCCCCTTATTTTGAGGTAAAAAGGCTGAAATTCCCCTTATTTTCGGGCAAAAAGTCAGAAATTCCACTTATTTTGGTGCAAAAAGAGAGATATTTCATTTATTTTTGAGGAAAAGGCAGAAACTGCACTTATTTTGAGTCAAAAAGGCGGAAAATCCCCTTATCTTGTGGCAAAAATGAAGAAATTTCCATTTTTTAAGTCAAAAATGTAAACATTCCCTTTATTTTCGGGCAAAAAGGCAGAAATTCTTCTTATTTTAGTGAAAATTTGCAGAAATTTCCCTTATTTGGGGGCAAAAAAACAGAAATTCCCCTTGTTTTGGGGCAAAATTGCAGAAATTTCTCTTATTATGGGGAAAAATTGTAGAAATTTCCCTTATTTTAGGGCAAAATTGCAGAAATTTTACTAATTTCAGAGAAAAAAAGCAAAATTTTTTCTTATTTTGGGGCAAAAATGCAGAAATTCCCATTATTTTGAGGCAAAAAGGCAGAAATTCACATTATTTTGGGCTAAAATTGCAGAAATTTCACATATTCCAGGGCAAAAAGGCAGAAATTTCTCTTATTTTGGGGCAAAAATGAAGAAATTTCCCTTTTTTATGGCAAAAAGGTATGCATTCCCTTTATTTTCGAGCAAAAAGGCAGAAATTCCCTGTATTTTGGAGCAAAATTGCAAAAATTCCCCTAATTGTGGGGCAAAAAGGCAGAAATTCTTTGTATTTTCGGGCAAAACTCAGAAATTCCACTTATTATGGGGCAAAATTCCAGAAGTTTCCCTTATTTTGGGGCAAAATTGCAGAAATTTCACTTATTTTGGGGCAAAATTGCAGAAATTGCACTTATTTCAGGGAAAAAAGGCAGAAATTTTTTTTATTTTGGGGCAAAAAGGCATAAATTCCTAATATTTTGTGGCAACAATGCAGAAATTCCTAATATTTTGTTGCAAAAATGCAGAAATTTCCCTTATTTTGAGGTAAAAATGCTGAAATTCCTTTTATTTGGGGGCAAAAAGGCAGAAATTTCCCTTATTTTGTGGCAAAGTTTCAGAAATTTCACTTATTTCAGGGTAATAAGTCAGAAATTTTCCTTATTTTGGGGTAAAAAAGACAGAAATTCCCTTTGTTTTGGGGGAAAAAGACAGAAATTCCACTTATTTAGAAGCAAAAAGGCAAAAGTTCCCCTTATTTTGGAGCAAAAATGAAGAAATTTCCCTTTTTTATGGCAAAAAGGTATGCATTCTTCTTATTTTCAGACAAAAATGCAGAAATTCCCCATATTTTGGGGCAAAAGGCAGAAATTCCCTTTATTTTGGGGCAAAATTGCAGAAATTTCCCTAATGGTGGGGCAAAAAAAAGAAATTCCCCTTATTTTGGGGCAAAATTTCAGAAATTTCCACTATTATGGGGAAAAATTGCAGAAATTTCCCATATTTTAGGGCAAAATTGCAGAAATTTCCCTAATTGTGGGGCAAAAAACAGAAATTCCCCTTATTTTCGGGCAAACATGCAGAAATTTCCCTTATTATGAAGAAAAATTGCAAAAATTTCCCTTATTTTAAGGTAAAATTGGCGAAATTTAACTAATTGTGGGGAAAAAGGCAGAAATTCTTCTTATTTTGAGGCAAAACTCAGAAATTCCACTTATTTTGGGGCAAAATTCTAGAAATTTCCCTTACTTTTGGACAAATTGAAGAAATTTCACTTATTTGGTTCAAAATTGCAGAAATTTCACTTATTTCAGGGAAAAAAGTCAGAAATTTTCCTTATTTTGGGGCAAAAAGGCAGAAATTCCTAATATTTTGTGCCAAAATTCAGAAATTCCCTTTATTTTGAGGTAAAAAGGCTGAAATTCCCCTTATTTGGGGGCAAAAAAGCAAAAATTTCCCTTATTTTGGAGCAAAATTGAAGAAATTTCACTTATTTCAGGGTAATAAGTCAGAAATTTTCCTTATTTTGGGGCAAAAAAGACAGAAATGCCCTTTGTTTTTGGGTGAAAGACAGAAATTCCACTTATTTAGAGGCAAAAAAGCAGAAATTCCCCTTATTTTGGAGCAAAAATGAAGAGATTTCCCTTTTTTATGGCAAAAAGGTATGCATTCTTCTTATTTTAGGGCAAAAAGGCAGAAATTCCCCATATTTTGGGTCAAAAGTCAGAAATTCCTCTTATTTTGGGGCAAAAAGGCACAAATTTCCCTTATTTTTGGGCAAAATTGCAGAAATTTCATTTATTTCAGGGCAAAAAGTCAGAAATTCCCCTTATTTTGGGGCAAAAAGCAGAAATTTCTTTTATTATGGTACAAAATTGAAGAAATTTTTCTTATTTTGGAACAAAAATGCAGAAATTCCCCATATTTTGGGGCAAAAGGCAGAAATTCTCCTTATTTAGGGGCAAAAAGACAGAAAATCTCCTTTTTTCGGGCACATAAAGTCAGAAATTCCCCATTATTTTGGGGCAAAATTGCAGAGATTTCCTTTACATTGGGGTAAAATTGCAGAAATTTCCCTTATTTTGGGGCAAAATTGCCGAAATTTCACTTATTTCAGAAAAAATTCAGAAATTTTCTTATTTTGGGGCAAAAAGGCAGAAATTTCGTTTATTTTGGTACAAAATTGCAGAAATTTTTCTTATTTTGGGGCAAAAAGGCAGAAATTCCCTATATTTTGGGGCAAAAAGTAAGAAATTCCCCTTATTTTGAGGTAAAAAGGCTGAAATTCCCCTTATTTTCGGGCAAAAAGTCAGAAATTCCACTTATTTTGGTGCAAAAAGACAGATATTTCATTTATTTTTGAGGAAAAGGCAGAAACTGCACTTATTTTGAGTCAAAAAGGCGGAAAATCCCCTTATCTTGTGGCAAAAATGAAGAAATTTCCATTTTTTAAGTCAAAAATGTAAACATTCCCTTTATTTTCGGGCAAAAAGGCAGAAATTCCCTATATTTTAAATAAAAATTGCAGAAATTCTTCTAATTTTGGGGCAAAAAGGCAGAAATTCCCCTTATTTTAGTGAAAAATTGCAGAAATATCCCTTTTTGGGGGCAAAAAAAAACAGAAATTCCCCTTGTTTTGGGGCAAAATTGCAGAAATTTCTCTTTTATGGGGAAAAATTGCAGAAATTTCCCTTATTTTAGGGCAAAATTGCAGAAATTTTACTTATTTCAGAGAAAAAAAGCAAAAATTTTTCTTATTTTGGGGCAAAAAGGCAGAAATTTCCATTATTTTGGGGCAAAAAGGCAGAAATTCACCTTATTTTGGGCTAAAATTGCAGAAATTTCACATATTCCAGGGCAAAAAGGCGGAAATTTCTCTTATTTTGGGGCAAAAATGAAGAAATTTCCCTTTTTTATGTCAAAAATGTATGCATTCCCTTTATTTTCGAGCAAAAAGGCAGAAATTCCCCGTATTTTGGAGCAAAATTGCAGAAATTCCCCTAATTGTGGGGCAAAAAGGCAGAAATTCTTTGTATTTTCGGGCAAAACTCAGAAATTCCACTTATTTTGGGGCAAAATTCCAGAAATTTCCCTTATTTTGGGGCAAAATTGCAGAAATTTCACTTATTTTGGGGCAAAATTGCAGAAATTGCACATATTTCAGGAAAAAAAGGCAGAAATTTTCCTTATTTTAGGGCAAAAAGGCAGAAATTCCTAATATTTTGTGGCAAAAATGCAGAAATTCCTAATATTTTGTTGCAAAAATGCAGAAATTTCCCTTATTTTGAGGTAAAAATGCTGAAATTCCCTTTATTTGGGGGCAAAAAGGCAGAAATTTCCCTTATTTTGGGGCAAAGCTGCAGAAATTTCACTTATTTCAGAATAATAAGTCAAAAATTTTCCTTATTTTGGGGCAAAAAAGACAGAAATTCCCTTTGTTTTTGGGGGAAAAAAACAGAAATTCCACTTATTTAGAGGCAAAAAGGCAAAAGTTCCCCTTATTTTGGAGCAAAAATGAAGAAATATCCCTTTTTTATGGCAAAAAGTTATGCATTCTTCTTATTTTCGGACAAAAAAGCAGAAATTCCCCATATTTTGGGGCAAAAGGCAGAAATTCCCTATTTTTGGGGCAAAATTGGAAAAATTTCCCTAATTGTGGGGCAAAAAACAGAAATTCCCCTTATTTTGGGGCAAAATTTCAGAAATTTCCACTATTATGGGGAAAAATTGCAGAAATTTCCCTTATTTTAGGGCAAAATTGCAGAAATTTCCCTAATTGTGGGGCAAAAAACAGAAATTCCCCTTATTTTCGGGCAAACATGCAGAAATTTCCCTTATTATGAGGAAAAATTGCAAAAATTTCCCTTATTTTAAGGTAAAATTGGCGAAATTTAACTAATTGTGGGGAAAAAGGCAGAAATTCTTCTTATTTTGAGGCAAAACTCAGAAATTCCACTTATTTTGGGGCAAAATTCTAGAAATTTCCCTTACTTTTGGGCAAAATTGCAGAAATTTCACTTATTTGGTTCAAAATTGCAGAAATTTCACTTATTTCAGGGAAAAAAGTCAGAAATTTTCCTTATTTTGGGGCAAAAAGGCAGAAATTCCTAATATTTTGTGCCAAAATTCAGAAATTCCCTTTATTTTGAGGTAAAAAGGCTGAAATTCCCCTTATTTGGGGGCAAAAAAGCAAAAATTTCCCTTATTTTGGAGCAAAATTGAAGAAATTTCACTTATTTCAGGGTAATAAGTCAGAAATTTTCCTTATTTTGGGGCAAAAAAGACAGAAATGCCCTTTGTTTTGGGGTGAAAGACAGAAATTCCACTTATTTAGAGGCAAAAATGCAGAAATTCCCCTTATTTTGGAGCAAAAATGAAGAGATTTCCCTTTTTTATGGCAAAAATGTATGCATTCTTCTTATTTTAGGGCAAAAAGGCAGAAATTCCCCATATTTTGGGTCAAAAGTCAGAAATTCCTCTTATTTTGGGGCAAAAAGGCACAAATTTCCCTTATTTTTGGGCAAAATTGCAGAAATTTCATTTATTTCAGGGCAAAAAGTCAGAAATTCCCCTTATTTTGGGGCAAAAAGCAGAAATTTCTTTTATTATGGTACAAAATTGAAGAAATTTTTCTTATTTTGGAACAAAAATGCAGAAATTCCCCGTATTTTGGGGCAAAAGGCAGAAATTCTCCTTATTTAGGGGCAAAAAGACAGAAAATCTCCTTTTTTCGGGCACATAAAGTCAGAAATTCCCCATTATTTTGGGGCAAAATTGCAGAGATTTCCTTTACATTGGGGTAAAATTGCAGAAATTTCCCTTATTTTGGGGCAAAATTGCCGAAATTTCACTTATTTCAGAAAAAATTCAGAAATTTTCTTATTTTGGGGCAAAAAGGCAGAAATTTCGTTTATTTTGGTACAAAATTGCAGAAATTTTTCTTATTTTGGGGCAAAAAGGCAGAAATTCCCTATATTTTGGGGCAAAAAGTAAGAAATTCCCCTTATTTTGAGGTAAAAAGGCTGAAATTCCCCTTATTTTCGGGCAAAAAGTCAGAAATTCCACTTATTTTGGTGCAAAAAGACAGATATTTCATTTATTTTTGAGGAAAAGGCAGAAACTGCACTTATTTTGAGTCAAAAAGGCGGAAAATCCCCTTATCTTGTGGCAAAAATGAAGAAATTTCCATTTTTTAAGTCAAAAATGTAAACATTCCCTTTATTTTCGGGCAAAAAGGCAGAAATTCCCTATATTTTAAATAAAAATTGCAGAAATTCTTCTAATTTTGGGGCAAAAAGGCAGAAATTCCCCTTATTTTAGTGAAAAATTGCAGAAATATCCCTTTTTGGGGGCAAAAAAAACAGAAATTCCCCTTGTTTTGGGGCAAAATTGCAGAAATTTCTCTTTTATGGGGAAAAATTGCAGAAATTTCCCTTATTTTAGGGCAAAATTGCAGAAATTTTACTTATTTCAGAGAAAAAAAGCAAAAATTTTTCTTATTTTGGGGCAAAAAGGCAGAAATTTCCATTATTTTGGGGCAAAAAGGCAGAAATTCACCTTATTTTGGGCTAAAATTGCAGAAATTTCACATATTCCAGGGCAAAAAGGCGGAAATTTCTCTTATTTTGGGGCAAAAATGAAGAAATTTCCCTTTTTTATGTCAAAAATGTATGCATTCCCTTTATTTTCGAGCAAAAAGGCAGAAATTCCCCGTATTTTGGAGCAAAATTGCAGAAATTCCCCTAATTGTGGGGCAAAAAGGCAGAAATTCTTTGTATTTTCGGGCAAAACTCAGAAATTCCACTTATTTTGGGGCAAAATTCCAGAAATTTCCCTTATTTTGGGGCAAAATTGCAGAAATTTCACTTATTTTGGGGCAAAATTGCAGAAATTGCACATATTTCAGGAAAAAAAGGCAGAAATTTTCCTTATTTTAGGGCAAAAAGGCAGAAATTCCTAATATTTTGTGGCAAAAATGCAGAAATTCCTAATATTTTGTTGCAAAAATGCAGAAATTTCCCTTATTTTGAGGTAAAAATGCTGAAATTCCTTTTATTTGGGGGCAAAAAGGCAGAAATTTCCCTTATTTTGGGGCAAAGCTGCAGAAATTTCACTTATTTCAGAATAATAAGTCAAAAATTTTCCTTATTTTGGGGCAAAAAAGACAGAAATTCCCTTTGTTTTGGGGGAAAAAAACAGAAATTCCACTTATTTAGAGGCAAAAAGGCAAAAGTTCCCCTTATTTTGGAGCAAAAATGAAGAAATATCCCTTTTTTATGGCAAAAAGTTATGCATTCTTCTTATTTTCGGACAAAAAAGCAGAAATTCCCCATATTTTGGGGCAAAAGGCAGAAATTCCCTATTTTTGGGGCAAAATTGGAAAAATTTCCCTAATTGTGGGGCAAAAAACAGAAATTCCCCTTATTTTGGGGCAAAATTTCAGAAATTTCCATTATTATGGGGAAAAATTGCAGAAATTTCCCTTATTTTAGGGCAAAATTGCAGAAATTTCACTAATTGTGGGGCAAAAAGGCAGAAATTCTCCTTATTTTGGGGCAAAACTCAGAAATTCCACTTTTTTGTGGCAAAATTCCAGAAATTTCCCTTATTTTGGGGCAAAATTGCAGAAATTTCACTAATTGTGGTTCAAAAAGGCAGAAATTTTCCTATTTTGGGGCAAAAATGACAGAAATTCTCTTTGTTTTGGGGGAAAAATACAGAAATTCCACTTATTTAGAGGCAAAAAGGCAATAGTTCCCCTTATTTTGGAGCAAAAATGAAGAAATTTCCCTTTTTTATGGCAAAAGTTATGCATTCTTCTTATTTTCGGACAAAAAGGCGGAAATTCCCCATATTCTGGGGGCAAAAAGCAGAAATTCCCCTTATTTTGGGGCAAAATTGCAGAAATTTCCTTAATTGTGGGGCAAAAAACAGAAATTCCCCTTATTTTGGGGCAAAATTGCAGAAATTTCCCTTATTATGGGGAAAAATTGCAGAAATTTCCCTTATTTTAGGGCAAAATTGCAGAAATTTCACTAATTGTGGGGCAAAAAGGCAGAAATTCTCCTTATTTTGGGGAAAAACTCAGAAATTCCACTTAATTTGGGGCAAAATTCTAGAAATTTCCCTTATTTTGGGGCAAAATTGCAGAAATTTCACTTATTTTGTGGCAAAATTGCAGAAATTTCACTTATTTCAGGGAAAAAAGGCAGAAATTTTCCTTATTTTGTGGCAAAAAGGCAGAAAATCCTAATATTTGTGCCAAAATTCAGAAATTTCCCTTATTTTGAGGTAAAAAGGCTGAAATTCCCTTTATTTCAGGGCAAAAAGGCAGAAATTTCCCTTATTTTGGGGCAAAATTGCAGAAATTTCACTTATTTCAGGGTTATAAGTCAGAAATTTTCCTTATTTTGGGGCAAAAAAGACAGAAATTCCTTTTGTTTTGGGGTAAAAAGACAGAAATTCCACTTATGTAGAGGCAAAAAAGCAGAAATTCTCCTTATTTTGAAGCAAAAATGAAGAGATTACCTTTTTTTATGGCAAAAAGTTATGCATTTTTCTTATTTTTGGGCAAAAATGCAGAAATTTCCAGTATTTTGGGGAAAAAGGCAGAAATTCCCCTTATTTTGGGGCAAAAAGGCACAAATTTCCCTTATTTTTGGGCAAAATTGCAGAAATTTCATTTATTTCAGGGCAAAAAGTCAGAAATTCTTCTTATTTTGGGGCAAAAAGCAGAATTTTCTTTTATTATGGTACAAAATTGATGAAATTTTTCTTGCTTTGTACCAAAAAGGCAGAAATTCCCCATATTTTGGGGCAAAAGGCAGAAATTCTTCTTATTTTGAGGTAAAATGCAGAAATTCCCCTTATTTAGAGGTAAAATGCAGAAATTCCAAAATATTGGGGGAAAATGCAGAAATTTTTTTTATTTTGGGGCTAAAAGGCAGAAATTAACCGTATTTTGAAGCAAAATTGCAGAAATTCTCATAATTTTCGGGCTAAGAGGCAGAAATTCTCCTTATTTTAGGGCAAAAAGACAGAAAATCTCCTTTTTTCGGGAGCATAAAGTCAGAAATTTCCCTTATTTTGGGGCAAAATTGCAGAAATTTCACTTATATCAGAAAAAAGGCAGAAATTTTCTTATTTTGGGGCAAAAAGGCAGAAATTTCGTTTATTTTGGTACAAAATTGCAGAAATTTTTCTTATTTTGGGGCAAAAAGGCAGAAATTCCCCATATTTTGCGGCAAAAAGGCATAAATTCCCTATATTTTGAGGTACAAAGGCTTAAATTCCCCTTATTTCCAGGCAAAAAGTCAGAAATTCCACTTATTTTGGTGCAAAAAGACAGAAATTTCATTTATTTTTGGGGAAAAGGCAGAAACTGCACTTATTTTGAGTCAAAAAGGCGGAAAATCCCCTTATCTTGGGGCAAAAATGAAGAAATTTCCCTGTTTTATGGCAAAAAGGTAAACATTCCCTTTATTTTCGGGCAAAAAGGCAGAAATTCCCAATATTTTGGAGCAAAATTGCAGAAATTCCCCTAATTTTGGGGCAAAAACGCAGAAATTCCTTTTATTTTGAGGTAAAACTGCAGAAATTTCACTTATTTTGCAGCAAAATGGCAGAAATTCCCCTTATTTTCGGCGAAAAAGGCAGAAAATCCCCATATTTTGGAGCAAAATTGCAGAAATTCACCTAATTTTGGGGTAAAAAATAAAGTAATTTTCTTTATTTTGGGGCAAAATGGCAAAATTCTCCGTATTTTGGAACAAAAGGCAGAAAATCCCCTTATTTTAGGGCAAAATTGCAGAAATTTCCCTTATTTGGGGGCAAAAAAACAGAAATTCCCCTTGTTTTGGAGCAAAATTGCAGAAATTTCTCTTATTATGGGGGAAAATTGCAGAAATTTCCCTTATTTTAGGGCAAAATTGCAGAAATTTTACTTATTTCAGAGAAAAAAAACAAAAATTTTTCTTATTTTGGGGCAAAAAGGCAGAAATTCCCATTATTTTGGGGCAAAAAGGCAGAAATTCACCTTATTTTGGGCTAAAATGGCAGAAATTTCACATATTCCATGGCAAAAAGGCAGAAATTTCTCTTATTTTGGAACAAAAATGAAGAAATTTCCCTTTTTTATGGTAAAATGGTATGCATTCCCTTTATTTTCGGGCAAAAAGGCAGAAATTTCTCGTATTTTGGAGCAAAATTGCAGAAATTCCCCTAATTGTGGGGCAAAAAGTCAGAAATTCTCCTTATTTTCGGGCAAAACTCAGAAATTCTACTTATTTTGGGGTAAAATTCCAGAAATTTCCTTTATTTTGGGGCAAAATTGCAGAAATTTCACTTATTTTGGGGCAAAATTGCAGAAATTGCACTTATTTCAGGGAAAAAATGCAGAAATTTTCCTTATTTTGGGGCAAAAAGGCATAAATTCCTAATATTTTGTGGCAACAATGCAGAAATTCCTAATATTTTGTTGCAAAAATGCAGAAATTTCCCTTATTTTGAAGTAAAAAAGCTGAAATTCCTTTTATTTGGGGGCAAAAAGGCAGAAATTTTCCTTATTTTAGGGCAAAGGTACAGAAATTTCACTTATTTCAGGGTAATAAGTCAGAAATTTTCCTTATTTTGGGGCAAAAAAGACAGAAATTCCCTTTGTTTTGGGGGAAAAAGACAGAAATTCCACATATTTAGAGGCCAAAAGGCAAAAGTTCCCCTTATTTTGGAGCAAAAAAGAAGAAATTTCCCTTTTTTATGGCAAAAAGTTATGCATTCTTCTTATTTTCGGACAAAAAAGCAGAAATTTCCCATATTTTGGGGCAAAAGGCAGAAATTCCCTATTTTTGGGGCAAAATTGGAAAAATTTCCCTAATTGTGGGGCAAAAAACAGAAATTCCCCTTATTTTGGGGCAAAATTTCAGAAATTTCCATTATTATGGGGAAAAATTGCAGAAATTTCCCTTATTTTAGGGCAAAATTGCAGAAATTTCACTAATTGTGGGGCAAAAAGGCAGAAATTCTCCTTATTTTGGGGCAAAACTCAGAAATTCCACTTTTTTGTGGCAAAATTCCAGAAATTTCCCTTATTTTGGGGCAAAATTGCAGAAATTTCACTAATTGTGGTTCAAAAAGGCAGAAATTTTCCTATTTTGGGGCAAAAATGACAGAAATTCTCTTTGTTTTGGGGGAAAAATACAGAAATTCCACTTATTTAGAGGCAAAAAGGCAAAAGTTCCCCTTATTTTGGAGCAAAAATGAAGAAATTTCCCTTTTTTATGGCAAAAAGTTATGCATTCTTCTTATTTTCGGACAAAAAGGCGGAAATTCCCCATATTTTGGGGGCAAAAAGCAGAAATTCCCCTTATTTTGGGGCAAAATTGCAGAAATTTCCTTAATTGTGGGGCAAAAAACAGAAATTCCCCTTATTTTGGGGCAAAATTGCAGAAATTTCCCTTATTATGGGGAAAAATTGCAGAAATTTCTCTTATTTTAGGGCAAAATTGCAGAAATTTCACTAATTGTGGGGCAAAAAGGCAGAAATTCTCCTTATTTTGGGGAAAAACTCAGAAATTCCACTTAATTTGGGGCAAAATTCTAGAAATTTCCCTTATTTTGGGGCAAAATTGCAGAAATTTCACTTATTTTGGGGCAAAATTGCAGAAATTTCACTTATTTCAGGGAAAAAAGGCAGAAATTTTCCTTATTTTGTGGCAAAAAGGCAGAAAATCCTAATATTTTGTGCCAAAATTCAGAAATTTCCCTTATTTTGAGGTAAAAAGGCTGAAATTCCCTTTATTTTAGGGCAAAAAGCAGAAATTTCCCTTATTTTGGAGCAAAATTGCAGAAATTTCACTTATTTCATGGTTATAAGTCAGAAATTTTCCTTATTTTGGGGCAAAAAAGACAGAAATTCCCTTTGTTTTGGGGTAAAAAGACAGAAATTCCACTTATGTAGAGGCAAAAAAGCAGAAATTCTCCTTATTTTGAAGCAAAAATGAAGAGATTACCTTTTTTTATGGCAAAAAGGTATGCATTTTTCTTATTTTCGGGCAAAAATGCAGAAATTCCCAGTATTTTGGGGAAAAAGGCAAAAATTCCCCTTATTTTGGGGCAAAAAGGCACAAATTTCCCTTATTTTGGGGCAAAAAGCAGAATTTTCTTTTATTATGGTACAAAATTGATGAAATTTTTCTTGCTTTGTACCAAAAAGGCAGAAATTCCCCATATTTTGGGGCAAAAGGCAGAAATTCTTCTTATTTTGAGGTAAAATGCAGAAATTCCCCTTATTTAGAGGTAAAATGCAGAAATTCCCCAAATATTGGGGGAAAATGCAGAAATTCCCTTTATTTTGGGGCTAAAAGGCAGAAATTAACCGTATTTTGAAGCAAAATTGCAGAAATTCTCATAATTTTCGGGCTAAGAGGCAGAAATTCTCCTTATTTTAGGGCAAAAAGACAGAAAATCTCCTTTTTTCGGGAGCATAAAGTCAGAAATTTTCCTTATTTTGGGGAAAAATTGCAGAAATTTCCTTTACATTGGGGAAAATTGCAGAAATTTCCCTTATTTTGGGGCAAAATTGCAGAAATTTCACTTATATCAGAAAAAAGGCAGAAATTTTCTTATTTTGGGGCAAAAAGGAAGAAATTTCGTTTATTTTGGTACAAAATTGCAGAAATTTTTCTTATTTTGGGGCAAAAAGGCAGAAATTCCCCATATTTTGCGGCAAAAAGGCATAAATTCCCTATATTTTGAGGTACAAAGGCTTAAATTCCCCTTATTTCCGGGCAAAAAGTCAGAAATTCCACTTATTTTGGTGCAAAAAGACAGAAATTTCATTTATTTTTGGGGAAAAGGCAGAAACTGCACTTATTTTGAGTCAAAAAGGCGGAAAATCCCCTTATCTTGGGGCAAAAATGAAGAAATTTCCCTGTTTTATGGCAAAAAGGTAAACATTCCCTTTATTTTCGGGCAAAAAGGCAGAAATTCCCAATATTTTGGAGCAAAATTGCAGAAATTCCCCTAATTTGGGGGCAAAAACGCAGAAATTCCTTTTATTTTGAGGTAAAACTGCAGAAATTTCACTTATTTTGCAGCAAAATGGCAGAAATTCCCCTTATTTTCGGCGAAAAAGGCAGAAAATCCCCATATTTTGGAGCAAAATTGCAGAAATTCACCTAATTTTGGGGTAAAAAATAAAGTAATTTTCTTTATTTTGGGGCAAAATGGCAAAATTCTCCGTATTTTGGAACAAAAGGAAGAAAATCCCCTTATTTTAGGGCAAAATTGCAGAAATTTCCCTTATTTGGGGGCAAAAAAACAGAAATTCCCCTTGTTTTGGAGCAAAATTGCAGAAATTTCTCTTATTATGGGGAAAAATTGCAGAAATTTCCCTTATTTTAGGGCAAAATTGCAGAAATTTTACTTATTTCAGAGAAAAAAAAACAAAAATTTTTCTTATTTTGGGGCAAAAAGGCAGAAATTCCCCTTATTTTGGGGCAAAATTTCAGAAATTTCCATTATTATGGGGAAAAATTGCAGAAATTTCCCTTATTTTAGGGCAAAATTGCAGAAATTTCACTAATTGTGGGGCAAAAAGGCAGAAATTCTCCTTATTTTGGGGCAAAACTCAGAAATTCCACTTTTTTGGGGCAAAATTCCAGAAATTTCCCTTATTTTGGGGCAAAATTGCAGAAATTTCACTAATTGTGGTTCAAAAAGGCAGAAATTTTCCTATTTTGGGGCAAAAATGACAGAAATTCTCTTTGTTTTGGGGGAAAAATACAGAAATTCCACTTATTTAGAGGCAAAAAGGCAAAAGTTCCCCTTATTTTGGAGCAAAAATGAAGAAATTTCCCTTTTTTATGGCAAAAAGTTATGCATTCTTCTTATTTTCGGACAAAAAGGCGGAAATTCCCCATATTTTGTGGGCAAAAAGCAGAAATTCCCCTTATTTTGGGGCAAAATTGCAGAAATTTCCTTAATTGTGGGGCAAAAAACAGAAATTCCCCTTATTTTGGGGCAAAATTGCAGAAATTTCCCTTATGGGGAAAAATTGCAGAAATTTCTCTTATTTTAGGGCAAAATTGCAGAAATTTCACTAATTGTGGGGCAAAAAGGCAGAAATTCTCCTTATTTTGGGGAAAAACTCAGAAATTCCACTTAATTTGGGGCAAAATTCTAGAAATTTCCCTTATTTTGGGGCAAAATTGCAGAAATTTCACTTATTTTGGGGCAAAATTGCAGAAATTTCACTTATTTCAGGGAAAAAAGGCAGAAATTTTCCTTATTTTGTGGCAAAAAGGCAGAAAATCCTAATATTTTGTGCCAAAATTCAGAAATTTCCCTTATTTTGAGGTAAAAAGGCTGAAATTCCCTTTATTTTAGGGCAAAAAGCAGAAATTTCCCTTATTTTGGAGCAAAATTGCAGAAATTTCACTTATTTCAGGGTTATAAGTCAGAAATTTTCCTTATTTTGGGGCAAAAAAGACAGAAATTCCCTTTGTTTTGGGGTAAAAAGACAGAAATTCCACTTATGTAGAGGCAAAAAAGCAGAAATTCTCCTTATTTTGAAGCAAAAATGAAGAGATTACCTTTTTTTATGGCAAAAAGGTATGCATTTTTCTTATTTTCGGGCAAAAATGCAGAAATTCCCAGTATTTTGGGGAAAAAGGCAAAAATTCCCCTTATTTTGGGGCAAAAAGGCACAAATTTCCCTTATTTTGGGGCAAAAAGCAGAATTTTCTTTTATTATGGTACAAAATTGATGAAATTTTTCTTGCTTTGTACCAAAAAGGCAGAAATTCCCCATATTTTGGGGCAAAAGGCAGAAATTCTTCTTATTTTGAGGTAAAATGCAGAAATTCCCCTTATTTAGAGGTAAAATGCAGAAATTCCCCAAATATTGGGGGAAAATGCAGAAATTCCCTTTATTTTGGGGCTAAAAGGCAGAAATTAACCGTATTTTGAAGCAAAATTGCAGAAATTCTCATAATTTTCGGGCTAAGAGGCAGAAATTCTCCTTATTTTAGGGCAAAAAGACAGAAAATCTCCTTTTTTCGGGAGCATAAAGTCAGAAATTTTCCTTATTTTGGGGAAAAATTGCAGAAATTTCCTTTACATTGGGGAAAATTGCAGAAATTTCCCTTATTTTGGGGCAAAATTGCAGAAATTTCACTTATATCAGAAAAAAGGCAGAAATTTTCTTATTTTGGGGCAAAAAGGAAGAAATTTCGTTTATTTTGGTACAAAATTGCAGAAATTTTTCTTATTTTGGGGCAAAAAGGCAGAAATTCCCCATATTTTGCGGCAAAAAGGCATAAATTCCCTATATTTTGAGGTACAAAGGCTTAAATTCCCCTTATTTCCGGGCAAAAAGTCAGAAATTCCACTTATTTTGGTGCAAAAAGACAGAAATTTCATTTATTTTTGGGGAAAAGGCAGAAACTGCACTTATTTTGAGTCAAAAAGGCGGAAAATCCCCTTATCTTGGGGCAAAAATGAAGAAATTTCCCTGTTTTATGGCAAAAAGGTAAACATTCCCTTTATTTTCGGGCAAAAAGGCAGAAATTCCCAATATTTTGGAGCAAAATTGCAGAAATTCCCCTAATTTTGGGGCAAAAACGCAGAAATTCCTTTTATTTTGAGGTAAAACTGCAGAAATTTCACTTATTTTGCAGCAAAATGGCAGAAATTCCCCTTATTTTCGGCGAAAAAGGCAGAAAATCCCCATATTTTGGAGCAAAATTGCAGAAATTCACCTAATTTTGGGGTAAAAAATAAAGTAATTTTCTTTATTTTGGGGCAAAATGGCAAAATTCTCCGTATTTTGGAACAAAAGGAAGAAAATCCCCTTATTTTAGGGCAAAATTGCAGAAATTTCCCTTATTTGG
Source organism: Micromys minutus (assembly GCF_963924665.1). Lineage (NCBI taxonomy): Eukaryota > Metazoa > Chordata > Mammalia > Rodentia > Muridae > Micromys > Micromys minutus. The sequence continues at coordinate 426,357 of NW_027667820.1, forward strand.
GGGCAAAAAAACAGAAATTCCCCTTGTTTTGGAGCAAAATTGCAGAAATTTCTCTTATTATGGGGAAAAATTGCAGAAATTTCCCTTATTTTAGGGCAAAATTGCAGAAATTTTACTTATTTCAGAGAAAAAAAACAAAAATTTTTCTTATTTTGGGGCAAAAAGGCAGAAATTCCCATTATTTTGGGGCAAAAAGGCAGAAATTCACCTTATTTTGGGCTAAAATGGCAGAAATTTCACATATTCCATGGCAAAAAGGCAGAAATTTCTCTTATTTTGGAACAAAAATGAAGAAATTTCCCTTTTTTATGGTAAAATGGTATGCATTCCCTTTATTTTCGGGCAAAAAGGCAGAAATTTCTCGTATTTTGGAGCAAAATTGCAGAAATTCCCCTAATTGTGGGGCAAAAAGTCAGAAATTCTCCTTATTTTCGGGCAAAACTCAGAAATTCTACTTATTTTGGGGTAAAATTCCAGAAATTTCCCTTATTTTGGGGCAAAATTGCAGAAATTTCACTTATTTTGGGGCAAAATTGCAGAAATTGCACTTATTTCAGGGAAAAAATGCAGAAATTTTCCTTATTTTGGGGCAAAAAGGCATAAATTCCTAATATTTTGTGGCAACAATGCAGAAATTCCTAATATTTTGTTGCAAAAATGCAGAAATTTCCCTTATTTTGAGGTAAAAAAGCTGAAATTCCTTTTATTTGGGGGCAAAAAGGCAGAAATTTTCCTTATTTTAGGGCAAAGGTACAGAAATTTCACTTATTTCAGGGTAATAAGTCAGAAATTTTGCTTATTTTGGGGCAAAAAAGACAGAAATTCCCTTTGTTTTGGGGGAAAAAGACAGAAATTCCACATATTTAGAGGCCAAAAGGCAAAAGTTCCCCTTATTTTGGAGCAAAAAAGAAGAAATTTCCCTTTTTTATGGCAAAAAGTTATGCATTCTTCTTATTTTCGGACAAAAAAGCAGAAATTCCCCCTATTTTGGGGCAAAAGGCAGAAATTCCCTTTTTTTTTGGGGCAAAATTGGAAAAATTTCCCTAATTGTGGGGCAAAAAACAGAAATTCCCCTTATTTTGGGGCAAAATTTCAGAAATTTCCATTATTATGGGGAAAAATTGCAGAAATTTCCCTTATTTTAGGGCAAAATTGCAGAAATTTCACTAATTGTGGGGCAAAAAGGCAGAAATTCTCCTTATTTTGGGGCAAAACTCAGAAATTCCACTTTTTTGGGGCAAAATTCCAGAAATTTCCCTTATTTTGGGGCAAAATTGCAGAAATTTCACTAATTGTGGTTCAAAAAGGCAGAAATTTTCCTATTTTGGGGCAAAAATGACAGAAATTCTCTTTGTTTTGGGGAAAAAATACAGAAATTCCACTTATTTAGAGGCAAAAAGGCAAAAGTTCCCCTTATTTTGGAGCAAAAATGAAGAAATTTCCCTTTTTTATGGCAAAAAGGTATGCATTCTTCTTATTTTCGGACAAAAAGGCGGAAATTCCCCATATTTTGGGGGCAAAAAGCAGAAATTCCCCTTATTTTGGGGCAAAATTGCAGAAATTTCCTTAATTGTGGGGCAAAAAACAGAAATTCCCCTTATTTTGGGGCAAAATTGCAGAAATTTCCCTTATGGGGAAAAATTGCAGAAATTTCTCTTATTTTAGGGCAAAATTGCAGAAATTTCACTAATTGTGGGGCAAAAAGGCAGAAATTCTCCTTATTTTGGGGAAAAACTCAGAAATTCCACTTAATTTGGGGCAAAATTCTAGAAATTTCCCTTATTTTGGGGCAAAATTGCAGAAATTTCACTTATTTTGGGGCAAAATTGCAGAAATTTCACTTATTTCAGGGAAAAAAGGCAGAAATTTTCCTTATTTTGTGGCAAAAAGGCAGAAAATCCTAATATTTTGTGCCAAAATTCAGAAATTTCCCTTATTTTGAGGTAAAAAGGCTGAAATTCCCTTTATTTTAGGGCAAAAAGCAGAAATTTCCCTTATTTTGGAGCAAAATTGCAGAAATTTCACTTATTTCAGGGTTATAAGTCAGAAATTTTCCTTATTTTGGGGCAAAAAAGACAGAAATTCCCTTTGTTTTGGGGTAAAAAGACAGAAATTCCACTTATGTAGAGGCAAAAAAGCAGAAATTCTCCTTATTTTGAAGCAAAAATGAAGAGATTACCTTTTTTTATGGCAAAAAGGTATGCATTTTTCTTATTTTCGGGCAAAAATGCAGAAATTCCCAGTATTTTGGGGAAAAAGGCAAAAATTCCCCTTATTTTGGGGCAAAAAGGCACAAATTTCCCTTATTTTGGGGCAAAAAGCAGAATTTTCTTTTATTATGGTACAAAATTGATGAAATTTTTCTTGCTTTGTACCAAAAAGGCAGAAATTCCCCATATTTTGGGGCAAAAGGCAGAAATTCTTCTTATTTTGAGGTAAAATGCAGAAATTCCCCTTATTTAGAGGTAAAATGCAGAAATTCCCCAAATATTGGGGGAAAATGCAGAAATTCCCTTTATTTTGGGGCTAAAAGGCAGAAATTAACCGTATTTTGAAGCAAAATTGCAGAAATTCTCATAATTTTCGGGCTAAGAGGCAGAAATTCTCCTTATTTTAGGGCAAAAAGACAGAAAATCTCCTTTTTTCGGGAGCATAAAGTCAGAAATTTTCCTTATTTTGGGGAAAAATTGCAGAAATTTCCTTTACATTGGGGAAAATTGCAGAAATTTCCCTTATTTTGGGGCAAAATTGCAGAAATTTCACTTATATCAGAAAAAAGGCAGAAATTTTCTTATTTTGGGGCAAAAAGGAAGAAATTTCGTTTATTTTGGTACAAAATTGCAGAAATTTTTCTTATTTTGGGGCAAAAAGGCAGAAATTCCCCATATTTTGCGGCAAAAAGGCATAAATTCCCTATATTTTGAGGTACAAAGGCTTAAATTCCCCTTATTTCCGGGCAAAAAGTCAGAAATTCCACTTATTTTGGTGCAAAAAGACAGAAATTTCATTTATTTTTGGGGAAAAGGCAGAAACTGCACTTATTTTGAGTCAAAAAGGCGGAAAATCCCCTTATCTTGGGGCAAAAATGAAGAAATTTCCCTGTTTTATGGCAAAAAGGTAAACATTCCCTTTATTTTCGGGCAAAAAGGCAGAAATTCCCAATATTTTGGAGCAAAATTGCAGAAATTCCCCTAATTTTGGGGCAAAAACACAGAAATTCCTTTTATTTTGAGGTAAAACTGCAGAAATTTCACTTATTTTGCAGCAAAATGGCAGAAATTCCCCTTATTTTCGGCGAAAAAGGCAGAAAATCCCCATATTTTGGAGCAAAATTGCAGAAATTCACCTAATTTTGGGGTAAAAAATAAAGTAATTTTCTTTATTTTGGAACAAAATGGCAAAATTCTCCGTATTTTGGAACAAAAGGAAGAAAATCCCCTTATTTTAGGGCAAAATTGCAGAAATTTCCCTTATTTGGGGGCAAAAAAACAGAAATTCCCCTTGTTTTGGAGCAAAATTGCAGAAATTTCTCTTATTATGGGGAAAAATTGCAGAAATTTCCCTTATTTTAGGGAAAAATTGCAGAAATTTTACTTATTTCAGAGAAAAAAAAACAAAAATTTTTCTTATTTTGGGGCAAAAAGGCAGAAATTCCCATTATTTTGGGGCAAAAAGGCAGAAATTCACCTTATTTTGGGCTAAAATGGCAGAAATTTCACATATTTCAGGGCAAAAAGGCAGAAATTTCTCTTATTTTGGAACAAAAATGAAGAAATTTCCTTTTTTTATGGTAAAATGGTATGCATTCCCTTTGTTTTCGGGCAAAAAGGCAGAAATTTCTCGTATTTTGGAGCAAAATTGCAGAAATTCCCCTAATTGTGGGGCAAAAAGTCAGAAATTCCCCTTATTTTCGGGCAAAACTCAGAAATTCTACTTATTTTGGGGTAAAATTCCAGAAATTTCCTTTATTTTGGGGCAAAATTGCAGAAATTTCACTTATTTTGGGGCAAAATTGCAGAAATTGCACTTATTTCAGGGAAAAAATGCAGAAATTTTCCTTATTTTGGGGCAAAAAGGCATAAATTCCTAATATTTTGTGGCAACAATGCAGAAATTCCTAATATTTTGTTGCAAAAATGCAGAAATTTCCCTTATTTTGAGGTAAAAAAGCTGAAATTCCTTTTATTTGGGGGCAAAAAGGCAGAAATTTCCCTTATTTTAGGGCAAAGTTGCAGAAATTTCACTTATTTCAGGGTAATAAGTCAGAAATTTTCCTTATTTTGGGGCAAAAAAGGCAGAAATTCCCTTTGTTTTGGGGGAAAAAGACAGAAATTCCACTTATTTAGAGGCCAAAAGGCAAAAGTTCCCCTTATTTTGGAGCAAAAATGAAAAATCCCTTTTTTATGGCAAAAAGTTATGCATTCTTATTTTCGGACAAAAAAGCAGAAATTCCCCATATTTTGGGGCAAAAGGCAGAAATTCCTTATTTTTGGGGCAAAATTGGAAAAATTTCCCTAATTGTGGGGCAAAGAACAGAAATTCCCCTTATTTTGGGGCAAAATTTCAGAAATTTCCATTATTATGGGGAAAAATTGCAGAAATTTCCCTTACTTTAGGGCAAAATTGCAGAAATTTCACTAATTGTGGGGCAAAAAGGCAGAAATTCTCCTTATTTTGGGGCAAAACTCAGAAATTCCACTATTTTGGGGCAAAATTCCAGAAATTTCCCTTATTTTGGGGCAAAATTGCAGAAATTTCACTAATTGTGGTTCAAAAAGGCAGAAATTTTCCTATTTTGGGGCAAAAATGACAGAAATTCTCTTTGTTTTGGGGAAAAAATACAGAAATTCCACTTATTTAGAGGCAAAAAGGCAAAAGTTCCCCTTATTTTGGAGCAAAAATGAAGAAATTTCCCTTTTTTATGGCAAAAAGTTATGCATTCTTCTTATTTTCGGAAAAAAAGGCGGAAATTCCCCATATTTTGGGGGCAAAAAGCAGAAATTCCCCTTATTTTGGGGCAAAATTGCAGAAATTTCCTTAATTGTGGGGCAAAAAACAGAAATTACCCTTATTTGGGGCAAAATTGCAGAAATTTCCCTTATTATGGGGAAAAATTGCAGAAATTTCCCTTATTTTAGGGCAAAATTGCAGAAATTTCACTAATTGTGGGGCAAAAAGGCAGAAATTCTCCTTATTTTGGGGAAAACTCAGAAATTCCACTTAATTTGGGGCAAAATTCTAGAAATTTCCCTTATTTTGGGGCAAAATTGCAGAAATTTCACTTATTTTGGGGCAAAATTGCAGAAATTTCACTTATTTCAGGGAAAAAAGGCAGAAATTTTCCTTATTTTGTGGCAAAAAGGCAGAAAATCCTAATATTTTGTGCCAAAATTCAGAAATTTCCCTTATTTTGAGGTAAAAAGGCTGAAATTCCCTTTATTTCAGGGCAAAAAGGCAGAAATTTCTCTTATTTTGGGGCAAAATTGCAGAAATTTCACTTATTTCAGGGCTATAAGTCAGAAATTTTCCTTATTTTGGGGCAAAAAAGACAGAAATTCCCTTTGTTTTGGGGTAAAATGACAGAAATTCCACTTATGTAGAGGCAAAAAAGCAGAAATTCTCCTTATTTTGAAGCAAAAATGAAGAGATTACCTTTTTAATGGCAAAAAGGTATGCATTTTTCTTATTTTCGGGCAAAAATGCAGAAATTCCCAGTATTTTGGGGAAAAAGGCAAAAATTCCCCTTATTTTGGGGCAAAAAGGCACAAATTTCCCTTATTTTTGGGCAAAATTGCAGAAATTTCATTTATTTCAGAGCAAAAAGTCAGAAATTCCCCTTATTTTGGGGCAAAAAGCAGAATTTTCTTTTATTATGGTACAAAATTGATGAAATTTTTCTTGCTTTGTACCAAAAAGGCAGAAATTCCCCATATTTTGGGGCAAAAGGCAGAAATTCTTCTTATTTTGAGGTAAAATGCAGAAATTCCCCTTATTTAGAGGTAAAATGCAGAAATTCCCCAAATATTGGGGGAAAATGCAGAAATTCCCTTTATTTTGGGGCTAAAAGGCAGAAATTAACCGTATTTTGAAGCAAAATTGCAGAAATTCTCATAATTTTCGGGCTAAGAGGCAGAAATTCTCCTTATTTTAGGGCAAAAAGACAGAAAATCTCCTTTTTTCGGGAGCATAAAGTCAGAAATTTTCCTTATTTTGGGGAAAAATTGCAGAAATTTCTTTTACATTGGGGAAAATTGCAGAAATTTCCCTTATTTTGGGGCAAAATTGCAGAAGTTTCACTTATATCAGAAAAAAGGCAGAAATTTTCTTATTTTGGGGCAAAAAGGCAGAAATTTCATTTATTTTGGTACAAAATTGCAGAAATTTTTCTTATTTTGGGGCAAAAAGGCAGAAATTCCCCATATTTTGCGGCAAAAAGGCATAAATTCCCTATATTTTGAGGTACAAAGGCTTAAATTCCCCTTATTTTCGGGCAAAAAGTCAGAAATTCCACTTATTTTGGTGCAAAAAGACAGAAATTTCATTTATTTTTGGGGAAAAGGCAGAAACTGCACTTATTTTGAGTCAAAAAGGCGGAAAATCCCCTTATCTTGGGGCAAAAATGAAGAAATTTCCCTGTTTTATGGCAAAAAGGTAAACATTCCCTTTATTTTCGGGCAAAAAGGCAGAAATTCCCAATATTTTGGAGCAAAATTGCAGAAATTCCCCTAATTTTGGGGCAAAAACGCAGAAATTCCTTTTATTTTGAGGTAAAACTGCAGAAATTTCACTTATTTTGCAGCAAAATGGCAGAAATTCCCCTTATTTTCGGCGAAAAAGGCAGAAAATCCCCATATTTTGGAGCAAAATTGCAGAAATTCACCTAATTTTGGGGTAAAAAATAAAGTAATTTTCTTTATTTTGGGGCAAAATGGCAAAATTCTCCGTATTTTGGAACAAAAGGCAGAAAATCCCCTTATTTTAGGGCAAAATTGCAGAAATTTCCCTTATTTGGGGGCAAAAAAACAGAAATTCCCCTTGTTTTGGAGCAAAATTGCAGAAATTTCTCTTATTATGGGGGAAAATTGCAGAAATTTCCCTTATTTTAGGGCAAAATTGCAGAAATTTTACTTATTTCAGAGAAAAAAAACAAAAATTTTTCTTATTTTGGGGCAAAAAGGCAGAAATTCCCATTATTTTGGGGCAAAAAGGCAGAAATTCACCTTATTTTGGGCTAAAATGGCAGAAATTTCACATATTCCAGGGCAAAAAGGCAGAAATTTCTCTTATTTTGGAACAAAAATGAAGAAATTTCCCTTTTTTATGGTAAAATGGTATGCATTCCCTTTATTTTCGGGCAAAAAGGCAGAAATTTCTCTTATTTTGTAGCAAAATTGCAGAAATTCCCCTAATTGTGGGGCAAAAAGTCAGAAATTCTCCTTATTTTCGGGCAAAACTCAGAAATTCTACTTATTTTGGGGTAAAATTCCAGAAATTTCCCTTATTTTGGGGCAAAATTGCAGAAATTTCACTTATTTTGGGGCAAAATTGCAGAAATTGCACTTATTTCAGGGAAAAAATGCAGAAATTTTCCTTATTTTGGGGCAAAAAGGCATAAATTCCTAATATTTTGTGGCAACAATGCAGAAATTCCTAATATTTTGTTGCAAAAATGCAGAAATTTCCCTTATTTTGAGGTAAAAAAGCTGAAATTCCTTTTATTTGGGGGCAAAAATGCAGAAATTTGCCTTATTTTAGGGCAAAGTTGCAGAAATTTCACTTATTTCAGGGTAATAAGTCAGAAATTTTCCTTATTTTGGGGCAAAAAAGACAGAAATTCCCTTTGTTTTGGGGGAAAAAGACAGAAATTCCACTTATTTAGAGGCCAAAAGGCAAAAGTTCCCTTTATTTTGGAGCAAAAATGAAGAAATTTCCCTTTTTTATGGCAAAATGTTATGCATTCTTCCTATTTTCGGACAAATAGGCAGAAATTCCCCATATTTTGGGGCAAAAGGCAGAAATTCCCTTTATTTTGGGGCAAAATTGCAGAAATTTCCCTAATTGTGGGGCAAAAAACAGAAATTCCCCTTATTTTGGGGCAAAATTGCAGAAATTTTCATTATTATTGGGAAAAATTGCAGAAATTTCCTTTATTTTAGGGCAAAATTGCAGAAATTTCCCTAATTGTGGGGTAAAAAACAAAAATTCCCCTTATTTTCGGGCAAACATGCAGAAATTTCCCTTATTATGGGGAAAAATTGCAGAAATTTCCCTTATTTTAGAACAAAATTGCAGAAATTTCACTAATTGTGGGGAAAAAGGCAGAAATTCTCCTTATTTTGGGGCAAAACTCAGAAATTCCACTTATTTTGGGGCAAAATTCTAGAAATTTCCCTTATTTTGGAGCAAAATTGCAGAAATTTCACTTATTTGGGTCAAAATTACAGAAATTTCACTTATTTCAGGGAAAAAAGGCAGAAATTTTCCTTATTTTGGGGCAAAAAGGCAGAAATTCCTGATATTTTGTGCCAAAATTCAAAATTTTTCCTTTATTTTGAGGTAAAAAGACTGAAATTCCCCTTATTTGGGGGCAAAAAGGCAAAAATTTCCCTTATTTTGGGGCATAATTGAAGAAATTTCACTTATTTCAGAATAATAAGTCAGAAATTTTTTTTATTTTGGGGCAAAATAGACAGAAATTCCCTTTGTTTTGGGGGAAAAAGACAGAAATTCCACTTATTTAGAGGCAAAAAAGCAGAAATTCCCCTTATATTGGAGCCAAAATGAAGAGATTTCCCTTTTTTATGGCAAAAAAGTATGCATTCTTCTTATTTTAGGGCAAAAAGGCAGAAATTCTTCATATTTGGGGCAAAAGGCAGAAATTCCCCTTATTTTGAAGCAAAAAGTCACAAATTTCTCTTATTTTTGGGCAAAATTGCAGAAATTTCATTTATTTCAGGGCAAAAAGGCAGAAATTCCCCTTATTTTGGGGCAAAAAGCAGAAATTTCTTTTATTATGGTACAAAATTGAAGAAATTTTTCTCATTTTGGAAGAAAAATGCAGAAATTCCCCATATTTTGGGGCAAAAGGCAGAAATTCTTCTTATTTTGAGGTAAAATGCAGAAATTCCCCTTATTTAGAGGTAAAATGCAGAAATTCCCCAAATATTGGGGGAAAATGCAGAAATTCCCTTTATTTTGGGGCTAAAAGGCAGAAATTCCCCGTATTTTGAAGCAAAATTGCAGAAATTTTCATAATTTTCGGGGAAAAAGGCAGAAATTCTCCTTATTTTGGGGCAAAAAGACAGAAAATCTCCTTTTTTCGGGAGCATAAAGTCAGAAATTCCCCTTATTTTGGGGCAAAATTGCAGAAATTTCCTTTACATTGGGGCAAAATTGCAGAAATTTCCCTTATTTTGGGGCAAAATTGCAGAAATTTCACTTATTTCAGAAAAAAAGGCAGAAATTTTCTTATTTTGGGGCAAAAAGGCAGAAATTTCTTTTATTTTGGTACAAAATTGCAGAAATTTTTCTTATTTTGGGCCAAAAAGGCAGAAATTCCCCATATTTTGGGGCAAAAAGGAAGAAATTCCCCTTATTTTGAGGTAAAAAGGCTGAAATTCCCCTTATTTTCGGGCAAAAAGTCAGAAATTCCACTTATTTTGGTGAAAAAAGACAGAAATTTCATTTATTTTTGAGGAAAAGGCAGAAACTGCACTTATTTTGAGTCAAAAAGGCGGAAAATCACCTTATCTTGTGGCAAAAATGAAGAAATTTCCCTTTTTTATGTCAAAAATGTAAACATTCCCTTTATTTTCGGGCAAAAAGGCAGAAACTCCCCATATTTTGGAGAAAAATTGCAGAAATTCCCCTAATTTTGGGGCAAAAGGCAGAAATTTCCCTTATTATGAGGTAAAACTGCAGAAATTTCACTTATTTCGCAGCAAAATGGCAGAAATTCCCCTTATTTTCGGCGAAAAAGGCAGAAAATCCCCGTATTTTGGAGCAAAATTGCAGAAATTCACCTAATTTTGGGGTAAAAAATAAAGTAATTTTCTTTATTTTGGGGCAAAATGGCAAAATTCTCCTTATTTTGGAACAAAAGCAGAAATTCCCCTTATTTTAGAGCAATATTGCAGAAATTTCCCTTATTTGGGGGCAAAAAAACAGAAATTCCCCTTGTTTTGGGGCAAAATTGCAGAAATTTCCCTTATTTTGGGGCAAAATTGCAGAAATTTCACTTATTTCAGAAAAAAGGCAGAAATTTTCTTATTTTGCGGCAAAAAGGCAGAAATTTCTTTTATTTTGGTACAAAATTGCAGAAATTTTTCTTATTTTGGGCCAAAAAGGCAGAAATTCCCCATATTTTGGGGCAAAAAGGAAGAAATTCCCCTTATTTTGAGGTAAAAAGGCTGAAATTCCCCTTATTTTCGGGCAAAAAGTCAGAAATTCCACTTATTTTGGTGCAAAAAGACAGAAATTTCATTTATTTTTGAGGAAAAGGCAGAAACTGCACTTATTTTGAGTCAAAAATGCGGAAAATCACCTTATCTTGGGGCAAAAATGAAGAAATTTCCCTTTTTTATGTCAAAAATGTAAACATTCCCTTTATTTTTGGGCAAAAATGCAGAAACTCCCCATATTTTGGAGAAAAATTGCAGAAATTCCCCTAATTTTGGGGCAAAAGGCAGAAATTTCCCTTAATATGGGGTAAAACTGCAGAAATTTCACTTATTTCACAGCAAAATGGCAGAAATTCCCCTTATTTTCGGCGAAAAAGGCAGAAAATCCCCATATTTTGGAGCAAAATTGCAGAAATTCACCTAATTTTGGGGTAAAAAATAAAGTACTTTTCTTTATTTTGGGGCAAAATGGCAAAATTCTCCTTATTTTGGAACAAAAGGCAGAAATTCCCCTTATTTTAGGGCAAAATTGCAGAAATTTCCCTTATTTGGGGGCAAAATAACAGAAATTCCTCTTGTTTTGGGGCAAAATTGCAGAAATTTCTCTTATTATGGGGAAAAATTGCAGAAATTTCCCTTATTTTATAGCAAAATTGCAGAAATTTTACTTATTTCAGAGAAAAAAGCAAAAATTTTTCTTATTTTGGGGCAAAAAGGCAGAAATTCCCATTATTTTGGGGCAAAAACGAAGAAATTCACCTTATTTTGGGCTAAAATTGCAGAAATTTCACATATTCCAGGGCAAAAAGGCAGAAATTTCTCTTATTTTGGGGAAAAAATGAAGAAATTTCCCTTTTTTATGGCAAAAAGGTATGCATTCCTTTTATTTTCTGGCAAAAAGGCAGAAATTCCCCGTATTTTGGAGCAAAATTGCAGAAATTCCCCTAATTGTGGGGCAAAAAGTCAGAAATTCTCCTTATTTTCAGGCAAAACTCAGAAATTCTACTTATTTTGGGGTAAAATTCCAGAAACTTCCCTTATTTTGGGGCAAAATTGCAGAAATTTCACTTATTTTGGGACAAAATTGCATAAATTGCACTTATTTCAGGAAAAAAATGCAGAAATCTTTTTTATTTTGGGGCAAAAAGGCATAAATTCCTAATATTTTGTGGCAACAATGCAGAAATTCCTAATATTTTGTTGCAAAAATGCAGAAATTTCCCTTATTTTGAGGTAAAAAAGCTGAAATTCCTTTTATTTGGGGGCAAAAAGGCAGAAATTTCCCTTATTTTAGGGCAAAGTTGCAGAAATTTCACTTATTTCAGGGTAATAAGTCAGAAATTTTCCTTATTTTGGGGCAAAAAAGACAGAAATTCCCTTTGTTTTGGGGGAAAAAGACAGAAATTCCACTTATTTAGAGGCCAAAAGGCAAAAGTTCCCTTTATTTTGGAGCAAAAATGAAGAAATTTCCCTTTTTTATGGCAAAATGTTATGTATTCTTCCTATTTTCGGACAAATAGGCAGAAATTCCCCATATTTTGGGGCAAAAGGCAGAAATTCCCTTTATTTTGGGGCAAAATTGCAGAAATTTCCCTAATTGTGGGGCAAAAAACAGAAATTCCCCTTATTTTGGGGCAAAATTGCAGAAATTTTCATTATTATTGGGAAAAATTGCAGAAATTTCCTTTATTTTAGGGCAAAATTGCAGAAATTTCCCTAATTGTGGGGTAAAAAACAAAAATTCCCCTTATTTTCGGGCAAACATGCAGAAATTTCCCTTATTATGGGGAAAAATTGCAGAAATTTCCCTTATTTTAGAACAAAATTGCAGAAATTTCACTAATTGTGGGGAAAAAGGCAGAAATTCTCCTTATTTTGGGGCAAAACTCAGAAATTCCACTTATTTTGGGGCAAAATTCTAGAAATTTCCCTTATTTTGGAGCAAAATTGCAGAAATTTCACTTATTTGGGTCAAAATTACAGAAATTTCACTTATTTCAGGGAAAAAAGGCAGAAATTTTCCTTATTTTGGGGCAAAAAGGCAGAAATTCCTGATATTTTGTGCCAAAATTCAAAATTTTTCCTTTATTTTGAGGTAAAAAGACTGAAATTCCCCTTATTTGGGGGCAAAAAGGCAAAAATTTCCCTTATTTTGGGGCATAATTGAAGAAATTTCACTTATTTCAGAATAATAAGTCAGAAATTTTTTTTATTTTGGGGCAAAATAGACAGAAATTCCCTTTGTTTTGGGGGAAAAAGACAGAAATTCCACTTATTTAGAGGCAAAAAAGCAGAAATTCCCCTTATATTGGAGCCAAAATGAAGAGATTTCCCTTTTTTATGGCAAAAAAGTATGCATTCTTCTTATTTTAGGGCAAAAAGGCAGAAATTCTTCATATTTGGGGCAAAAGGCAGAAATTCCCCTTATTTTGAAGCAAAAAGTCACAAATTTCTCTTATTTTTGGGCAAAATTGCAGAAATTTCATTTATTTCAGGGCAAAAAGGCAGAAATTCCCCTTATTTTGGGGCAAAAAGCAGAAATTTCTTTTATTATGGTACAAAATTGAAGAAATTTTTCTCATTTTGGAAGAAAAATGCAGAAATTCCCCATATTTTGGGGCAAAAGGCAGAAATTCTTCTTATTTTGAGGTAAAATGCAGAAATTCCCCTTATTTAGAGGTAAAATGCAGAAATTCCCCAAATATTGGGGGAAAATGCAGAAATTCCCTTTATTTTGGGGCTAAAAGGCAGAAATTCCCCGTATTTTGAAGCAAAATTGCAGAAATTTTCATAATTTTCGGGGAAAAAGGCAGAAATTCTCCTTATTTTGGGGCAAAAAGACAGAAAATCTCCTTTTTTCGGGAGCATAAAGTCAGAAATTCCCCTTATTTTGGGGCAAAATTGCAGAAATTTCCTTTACATTGGGGCAAAATTGCAGAAATTTCCCTTATTTTGGGGCAAAATTGCAGAAATTTCACTTATTTCAGAAAAAAGGCAGAAATTTTTCTTATTTTGGGGCAAAAAGGCAGAAATTTCTTTTATTTTGGTACAAAATTGCAGAAATTTTTCTTATTTTGGGCCAAAAAGGCAGAAATTCCCCATATTTTGGGGCAAAAAGGAAGAAATTCCCCTTATTTTGAGGTAAAAAGGCTGAAATTCCCCTTATTTTCGGGCAAAAAGTCAGAAATTCCACTTATTTTGGTGAAAAAAGACAGAAATTTCATTTATTTTTGAGGAAAAGGCAGAAACTGCACTTATTTTGAGTCAAAAAGGCGGAAAATCACCTTATCTTGTGGCAAAAATGAAGAAATTTCCCTTTTTTATGTCAAAAATGTAAACATTCCCTTTATTTTCGGGCAAAAAGGCAGAAACTCCCCATATTTTGGAGAAAAATTGCAGAAATTCCCCTAATTTTGGGGCAAAAGGCAGAAATTTCCCTTATTATGAGGTAAAACTGCAGAAATTTCACTTATTTCGCAGCAAAATGGCAGAAATTCCCCTTATTTTCGGCGAAAAAGGCAGAAAATCCCCGTATTTTGGAGCAAAATTGCAGAAATTCACCTAATTTTGGGGTAAAAAATAAAGTAATTTTCTTTATTTTGGGGCAAAATGGCAAAATTCTCCTTATTTTGGAACAAAAGCAGAAATTCCCCTTATTTTAGAGCAATATTGCAGAAATTTCCCTTATTTGGGGGCAAAAAAACAGAAATTCCCCTTGTTTTGGGGCAAAATTGCAGAAATTTCCCTTATTTTGGGGCAAAATTGCAGAAATTTCACTTATTTCAGAAAAAAGGCAGAAATTTTCTTATTTTGCGGCAAAAAGGCAGAAATTTCTTTTATTTTGGTACAAAATTGCAGAAATTTTTCTTATTTTGGGCCAAAAAGGCAGAAATTCCCCATATTTTGGGGCAAAAAGGAAGAAATTCCCCTTATTTTGAGGTAAAAAGGCTGAAATTCCCCTTATTTTCGGGCAAAAAGTCAGAAATTCCACTTATTTTGGTGCAAAAAGACAGAAATTTCATTTATTTTTGAGGAAAAGGCAGAAACTGCACTTATTTTGAGTCAAAAATGCGGAAAATCACCTTATCTTGGGGCAAAAATGAAGAAATTTCCCTTTTTTATGTCAAAAATGTAAACATTCCCTTTATTTTTGGGCAAAAATGCAGAAACTCCCCATATTTTGGAGAAAAATTGCAGAAATTCCCCTAATTTTGGGGCAAAAGGCAGAAATTTCCCTTAATATGGGGTAAAACTGCAGAAATTTCACTTATTTCACAGCAAAATGGCAGAAATTCCCCTTATTTTCGGCGAAAAAGGCAGAAAATCCCCATATTTTGGAGCAAAATTGCAGAAATTCACCTAATTTTGGGGTAAAAAATAAAGTACTTTTCTTTATTTTGGGGCAAAATGGCAAAATTCTCCTTATTTTGGAACAAAAGGCAGAAATTCCCCTTATTTTAGGGCAAAATTGCAGAAATTTCCCTTATTTGGGGGCAAAAAAACAGAAATTCCTCTTGTTTTGGGGCAAAATTGCAGAAATTTCTCTTATTATGGGGAAAAATTGCAGAAATTTCCCTTATTTTAGAGCAAAATTGCAGAAATTTTACTTATTTCAGAGAAAAAAGCAAAAATTTTTCTTATTTTGGGGCAAAAAGGCAGAAATTCCCATTATTTTGGGGCAAAAAGGAAGAAATTCACCTTATTTTGGGCTAAAATTGCAGAAATTTCACATATTCCAGGGCAAAAAGGCAGAAATTTCTCTTATTTTGGGGAAAAAATGAAGAAATTTCCCTTTTTTATGGCAAAAAGGTATGCATTCCTTTTATTTTCGGGCAAAAAGGCAGAAATTCCCCGTATTTTGGAGCAAAATTGCAGAAATTCCCCTAATTGTGGGGCAAAAAGTCAGAAATTCTCCTTATTTTCGGGCAAAACTCAGAAATTCTACTTATTTTGGGGTAAAATTCCAGAAATTTCCTTTATTTTGGGGCAAAATTGCAGAAATTTCACTTATTTTGGGGCAAAATTGCAGAAATTGCACTTATTTCAGGGAAAAAATGCAGAAATTTTCCTTATTTTGGGGCAAAAAGGCATAAATTCCTAATATTTTGTGGCAACAATGCAGAAATTCCTAATATTTTGTTGCAAAAATGCAGAAATTTCCCTTATTTTGAGGTAAAAAAGCTGAAATTCCTTTTATTTGGGGGCAAAAAGGCAGAAATTTCCCTTATTTTAGGGCAAAGTTGCAGAAATTTCACTTATTTCAGGGTAATAAGTCAGAAATTTTCCTTATTTTGGGGCAAAAAAGGCAGAAATTCCCTTTGTTTTGGGGGAAAAAGACAGAAATTCCACTTATTTAGAGGCCAAAAGGCAAAAGTTCCCCTTATTTTGGAGCAAAAATGAAAAATCCCTTTTTTATGGCAAAAAGTTATGCATTCTTATTTTCGGACAAAAAAGCAGAAATTCCCCATATTTTGGGGCAAAAGGCAGAAATTCCTTATTTTTGGGGCAAAATTGGAAAAATTTCCCTAATTGTGGGGCAAAGAACAGAAATTCCCCTTATTTTGGGGCAAAATTTCAGAAATTTCCATTATTATGGGGAAAAATTGCAGAAATTTCCCTTACTTTAGGGCAAAATTGCAGAAATTTCACTAATTGTGGGGCAAAAAGGCAGAAATTCTCCTTATTTTGGGGCAAAACTCAGAAATTCTACTATTTTGGGGCAAAATTCCAGAAATTTCCCTTATTTTGGGGCAAAATTGCAGAAATTTCACTAATTGTGGTTCAAAAAGGCAGAAATTTTCCTATTTTGGGGCAAAAATGACAGAAATTCTCTTTGTTTTGGGGAAAAAATACAGAAATTCCACTTATTTAGAGGCAAAAAGGCAAAAGTTCCCCTTATTTTGGAGCAAAAATGAAGAAATTTCCCTTTTTTATGGCAAAAAGTTATGCATTCTTCTTATTTTCGGAAAAAAAGGCGGAAATTCCCCATATTTTGGGGGCAAAAAGCAGAAATTCCCCTTATTTTGGGGCAAAATTGCAGAAATTTCCTTAATTGTGGGGCAAAAAACAGAAATTACCCTTATTTGGGGCAAAATTGCAGAAATTTCCCTTATTATGGGGAAAAATTGCAGAAATTTCCCTTATTTTAGGGCAAAATTGCAGAAATTTCACTAATTGTGGGGCAAAAAGGCAGAAATTCTCCTTATTTTGGGGAAAACTCAGAAATTCCACTTAATTTGGGGCAAAATTCTAGAAATTTCCCTTATTTTGGGGCAAAATTGCAGAAATTTCACTTATTTTGGGGCAAAATTGCAGAAATTTCACTTATTTCAGGGAAAAAAGGCAGAAATTTTCCTTATTTTGTGGCAAAAAGGCAGAAAATCCTAATATTTTGTGCCAAAATTCAGAAATTTCCCTTATTTTGAGGTAAAAAGGCTGAAATTCCCTTTATTTCAGGGCAAAAAGGCAGAAATTTCTCTTATTTTGGGGCAAAATTGCAGAAATTTCACTTATTTCAGGGCTATAAGTCAGAAATTTTCCTTATTTTGGGGCAAAAAAGACAGAAATTCCCTTTGTTTTGGGGTAAAATGACAGAAATTCCACTTATGTAGAGGCAAAAAAGCAGAAATTCTCCTTATTTTGAAGCAAAAATGAAGAGATTACCTTTTTAATGGCAAAAAGGTATGCATTTTTCTTATTTTCGGGCAAAAATGCAGAAATTCCCAGTATTTTGGGGAAAAAGGCAAAAATTCCCCTTATTTTGGGGCAAAAAGGCACAAATTTCCCTTATTTTTGGGCAAAATTGCAGAAATTTCATTTATTTCAGAGCAAAAAGTCAGAAATTCCCCTTATTTTGGGGCAAAAAGCAGAATTTTCTTTTATTATGGTACAAAATTGATGAAATTTTTCTTGCTTTGTACCAAAAAGGCAGAAATTCCCCATATTTTGGGGCAAAAGGCAGAAATTCTTCTTATTTTGAGGTAAAAT
The DNA here is from genome assembly GCF_963924665.1 of Micromys minutus. Classification (NCBI taxonomy): domain Eukaryota; kingdom Metazoa; phylum Chordata; class Mammalia; order Rodentia; family Muridae; genus Micromys; species Micromys minutus. The sequence goes on from NW_027667820.1 coordinate 443,744, forward strand.
GCAGAAATTCCCCTTATTTAGAGGTAAAATGCAGAAATTCCCCAAATATTGGGGGAAAATGCAGAAATTCCCTTTATTTTGGGGCTAAAAGGCAGAAATTAACCGTATTTTGAAGCAAAATTGCAGAAATTCTCATAATTTTCGGGCTAAGAGGCAGAAATTCTCCTTATTTTAGGGCAAAAAGACAGAAAATCTCCTTTTTTCGGGAGCATAAAGTCAGAAATTTTCCTTATTTTGGGGAAAAATTGCAGAAATTTCTTTTACATTGGGGAAAATTGCAGAAATTTCCCTTATTTTGGGGCAAAATTGCAGAAGTTTCACTTATATCAGAAAAAAGGCAGAAATTTTCTTATTTTGGGGCAAAAAGGCAGAAATTTCGTTTATTTTGGTACAAAATTGCAGAAATTTTTCTTATTTTGGGGCAAAAAGGCAGAAATTCCCCATATTTTGCGGCAAAAAGGCATAAATTCCCTATATTTTGAGGTACAAAGGCTTAAATTCCCCTTATTTTCGGGCAAAAAGTCAGAAATTCCACTTATTTTGGTGCAAAAAGACAGAAATTTCATTTATTTTTGGGGAAAAGGCAGAAACTGCACTTATTTTGAGTCAAAAAGGCGGAAAATCCCCTTATCTTGGGGCAAAAATGAAGAAATTTCCCTGTTTTATGGCAAAAAGGTAAACATTCCCTTTATTTTCGGGCAAAAAGGCAGAAATTCCCAATATTTTGGAGCAAAATTGCAGAAATTCCCCTAATTTTGGGGCAAAAACGCAGAAATTCCTTTTATTTTGAGGTAAAACTGCAGAAATTTCACTTATTTTGCAGCAAAATGGCAGAAATTCCCCTTATTTTCGGCGAAAAAGGCAGAAAATCCCCATATTTTGGAGCAAAATTGCAGAAATTCACCTAATTTTGGGGTAAAAAATAAAGTAATTTTCTTTATTTTGGGGCAAAATGGCAAAATTCTCCGTATTTTGGAACAAAAGGCAGAAAATCCCCTTATTTTAGGGCAAAATTGCAGAAATTTCCCTTATTTGGGGGCAAAAAAACAGAAATTCCCCTTGTTTTGGAGCAAAATTGCAGAAATTTCTCTTATTATGGGGGAAAATTGCAGAAATTTCCCTTATTTTAGGGCAAAATTGCAGAAATTTTACTTATTTCAGAGAAAAAAAACAAAAATTTTTCTTATTTTGGGGCAAAAAGGCAGAAATTCCCATTATTTTGGGGCAAAAAGGCAGAAATTCACCTTATTTTGGGCTAAAATGGCAGAAATTTCACATATTCCAGGGCAAAAAGGCAGAAATTTCTCTTATTTTGGAACAAAAATGAAGAAATTTCCCTTTTTTATGGTAAAATGGTATGCATTCCCTTTATTTTCGGGCAAAAAGGCAGAAATTTCTCTTATTTTGTAGCAAAATTGCAGAAATTCCCCTAATTGTGGGGCAAAAAGTCAGAAATTCTCCTTATTTTCGGGCAAAACTCAGAAATTCTACTTATTTTGGGGTAAAATTCCAGAAATTTCCCTTATTTTGGGGCAAAATTGCAGAAATTTCACTTATTTTGGGGCAAAATTGCAGAAATTGCACTTATTTCAGGGAAAAAATGCAGAAATTTTCCTTATTTTGGGGCAAAAAGGCATAAATTCCTAATATTTTGTGGCAACAATGCAGAAATTCCTAATATTTTGTTGCAAAAATGCAGAAATTTCCCTTATTTTGAGGTAAAAAAGCTGAAATTCCTTTTATTTGGGGGCAAAAAGGCAGAAATTTGCCTTATTTTAGGGCAAAGTTGCAGAAATTTCACTTATTTCAGGGTAATAAGTCAGAAATTTTCCTTATTTTGGGGCAAAAAAGACAGAAATTCCCTTTGTTTTGGGGGAAAAAGACAGAAATTCCACTTATTTAGAGGCCAAAAGGCAAAAGTTCCCTTTATTTTGGAGCAAAAATGAAGAAATTTCCCTTTTTTATGGCAAAATGTTATGCATTCTTCCTATTTTCGGACAAATAGGCAGAAATTCCCCATATTTTGGGGCAAAAGGCAGAAATTCCCTTTATTTTGGGGCAAAATTGCAGAAATTTCCCTAATTGTGGGGCAAAAAACAGAAATTCCCCTTATTTTGGGGCAAAATTGCAGAAATTTTCATTATTATTGGGAAAAATTGCAGAAATTTCCTTTATTTTAGGGCAAAATTGCAGAAATTTCCCTAATTGTGGGGTAAAAAACAAAAATTCCCCTTATTTTCGGGCAAACATGCAGAAATTTCCCTTATTATGGGGAAAAATTGCAGAAATTTCCCTTATTTTAGAACAAAATTGCAGAAATTTCACTAATTGTGGGGAAAAAGGCAGAAATTCTCCTTATTTTGGGGCAAAACTCAGAAATTCCACTTATTTTGGGGCAAAATTCTAGAAATTTCCCTTATTTTGGAGCAAAATTGCAGAAATTTCACTTATTTGGGTCAAAATTACAGAAATTTCACTTATTTCAGGGAAAAAAGGCAGAAATTTTCCTTATTTTGGGGCAAAAAGGCAGAAATTCCTGATATTTTGTGCCAAAATTCAAAATTTTTCCTTTATTTTGAGGTAAAAAGACTGAAATTCCCCTTATTTGGGGGCAAAAAGGCAAAAATTTCCCTTATTTTGGGGCATAATTGAAGAAATTTCACTTATTTCAGAATAATAAGTCAGAAATTTTTTTTATTTTGGGGCAAAATAGACAGAAATTCCCTTTGTTTTGGGGGAAAAAGACAGAAATTCCACTTATTTAGAGGCAAAAAAGCAGAAATTCCCCTTATATTGGAGCCAAAATGAAGAGATTTCCCTTTTTTATGGCAAAAAAGTATGCATTCTTCTTATTTTAGGGCAAAAAGGCAGAAATTCTTCATATTTGGGGCAAAAGGCAGAAATTCCCCTTATTTTGAAGCAAAAAGTCACAAATTTCTCTTATTTTTGGGCAAAATTGCAGAAATTTCATTTATTTCAGGGCAAAAAGGCAGAAATTCCCCTTATTTTGGGGCAAAAAGCAGAAATTTCTTTTATTATGGTACAAAATTGAAGAAATTTTTCTCATTTTGGAAGAAAAATGCAGAAATTCCCCATATTTTGGGGCAAAAGGCAGAAATTCTTCTTATTTTGAGGTAAAATGCAGAAATTCCCCTTATTTAGAGGTAAAATGCAGAAATTCCCCAAATATTGGGGGAAAATGCAGAAATTCCCTTTATTTTGGGGCTAAAAGGCAGAAATTCCCCGTATTTTGAAGCAAAATTGCAGAAATTTTCATAATTTTCGGGGAAAAAGGCAGAAATTCTCCTTATTTTGGGGCAAAAAGACAGAAAATCTCCTTTTTTCGGGAGCATAAAGTCAGAAATTCCCCTTATTTTGGGGCAAAATTGCAGAAATTTCCTTTACATTGGGGCAAAATTGCAGAAATTTCCCTTATTTTGGGGCAAAATTGCAGAAATTTCACTTATTTCAGAAAAAAGGCAGAAATTTTCTTATTTTGGGGCAAAAAGGCAGAAATTTCTTTTATTTTGGTACAAAATTGCAGAAATTTTTCTTATTTTGGGCCAAAAAGGCAGAAATTCCCCATATTTTGGGGCAAAAAGGAAGAAATTCCCCTTATTTTGAGGTAAAAAGGCTGAAATTCCCCTTATTTTCGGGCAAAAAGTCAGAAATTCCACTTATTTTGGTGAAAAAAGACAGAAATTTCATTTATTTTTGAGGAAAAGGCAGAAACTGCACTTATTTTGAGTCAAAAAGGCGGAAAATCACCTTATCTTGTGGCAAAAATGAAGAAATTTCCCTTTTTTATGTCAAAAATGTAAACATTCCCTTTATTTTCGGGCAAAAAGGCAGAAACTCCCCATATTTTGGAGAAAAATTGCAGAAATTCCCCTAATTTTGGGGCAAAAGGCAGAAATTTCCCTTATTATGAGGTAAAACTGCAGAAATTTCACTTATTTCGCAGCAAAATGGCAGAAATTCCCCTTATTTTCGGCGAAAAAGGCAGAAAATCCCCGTATTTTGGAGCAAAATTGCAGAAATTCACCTAATTTTGGGGTAAAAAATAAAGTAATTTTCTTTATTTTGGGGCAAAATGGCAAAATTCTCCTTATTTTGGAACAAAAGCAGAAATTCCCCTTATTTTAGAGCAATATTGCAGAAATTTCCCTTATTTGGGGGCAAAAAAACAGAAATTCCCCTTGTTTTGGGGCAAAATTGCAGAAATTTCCCTTATTTTGGGGCAAAATTGCAGAAATTTCACTTATTTCAGAAAAAAGGCAGAAATTTTCTTATTTTGCGGCAAAAAGGCAGAAATTTCTTTTATTTTGGTACAAAATTGCAGAAATTTTTCTTATTTTGGGCCAAAAAGGCAGAAATTCCCCATATTTTGGGGCAAAAAGGAAGAAATTCCCCTTATTTTGAGGTAAAAAGGCTGAAATTCCCCTTATTTTCGGGCAAAAAGTCAGAAATTCCACTTATTTTGGTGCAAAAAGACAGAAATTTCATTTATTTTTGAGGAAAAGGCAGAAACTGCACTTATTTTGAGTCAAAAATGCGGAAAATCACCTTATCTTGGGGCAAAAATGAAGAAATTTCCCTTTTTTATGTCAAAAATGTAAACATTCCCTTTATTTTTGGGCAAAAATGCAGAAACTCCCCATATTTTGGAGAAAAATTGCAGAAATTCCCCTAATTTTGGGGCAAAAGGCAGAAATTTCCCTTAATATGGGGTAAAACTGCAGAAATTTCACTTATTTCACAGCAAAATGGCAGAAATTCCCCTTATTTTCGGCGAAAAAGGCAGAAAATCCCCATATTTTGGAGCAAAATTGCAGAAATTCACCTAATTTTGGGGTAAAAAATAAAGTACTTTTCTTTATTTTGGGGCAAAATGGCAAAATTCTCCTTATTTTGGAACAAAAGGCAGAAATTCCCCTTATTTTAGGGCAAAATTGCAGAAATTTCCCTTATTTGGGGGCAAAAAAACAGAAATTCCTCTTGTTTTGGGGCAAAATTGCAGAAATTTCTCTTATTATGGGGAAAAATTGCAGAAATTTCCCTTATTTTAGAGCAAAATTGCAGAAATTTTACTTATTTCAGAGAAAAAAGCAAAAATTTTTCTTATTTTGGGGCAAAAAGGCAGAAATTCCCATTATTTTGGGGCAAAAAGGAAGAAATTCACCTTATTTTGGGCTAAAATTGCAGAAATTTCACATATTCCAGGGCAAAAAGGCAGAAATTTCTCTTATTTTGGGGAAAAAATGAAGAAATTTCCCTTTTTTATGGCAAAAAGGTATGCATTCCTTTTATTTTCGGGCAAAAAGGCAGAAATTCCCCGTATTTTGGAGCAAAATTGCAGAAATTCCCCTAATTGTGGGGCAAAAAGTCAGAAATTCTCCTTATTTTCGGGCAAAACTCAGAAATTCTACTTATTTTGGGGTAAAATTCCAGAAATTTCCCTTATTTTGGGGCAAAATTGCAGAAATTTCACTTATTTTGGGACAAAATTGCAGAAATTGCACTTATTTCAGGAAAAAAATGCAGAAATCTTTTTTATTTTGGGGCAAAAAGGCATAAATTCCTAATATTTTGTGGCAACAATGCAGAAATTCCTAATATTTTGTTGCAAAAATGCAGAAATTTCCCTTATTTTGAGGTAAAAAAGCTGAAATTCCTTTTATTTGGGGGCAAAAAGGCAGAAATTTCCCTTATTTTAGGGCAAAGTTGCAGAAATTTCACTTATTTCAGGGTAATAAGTCAGAAATTTTCCTTATTTTGGGGCAAAAAAGACAGAAATTCCCTTTGTTTTGGGGGAAAAAGACAGAAATTCCACTTATTTAGAGGCCAAAAGGCAAAAGTTCCCTTTATTTTGGAGCAAAAATGAAGAAATTTCCCTTTTTTATGGCAAAATGTTATGCATTCTTCCTATTTTCGGACAAATAGGCAGAAATTCCCCATATTTTGGGGCAAAAGGCAGAAATTCCCTTTATTTTGGGGCAAAATTGCAGAAATTTCCCTAATTGTGGGGCAAAAAACAGAAATTCCCCTTATTTTGGGGCAAAATTGCAGAAATTTTCATTATTATTGGGAAAAATTGCAGAAATTTCCTTTATTTTAGGGCAAAATTGCAGAAATTTCCCTAATTGTGGGGTAAAAAACAAAAATTCCCCTTATTTTCGGGCAAACATGCAGAAATTTCCCTTATTATGGGGAAAAATTGCAGAAATTTCCCTTATTTTAGAACAAAATTGCAGAAATTTCACTAATTGTGGGGAAAAAGGCAGAAATTCTCCTTATTTTGGGGCAAAACTCAGAAATTCCACTTATTTTGGGGCAAAATTCTAGAAATTTCCCTTATTTTGGAGCAAAATTGCAGAAATTTCACTTATTTGGGTCAAAATTACAGAAATTTCACTTATTTCAGGGAAAAAAGGCAGAAATTTTCCTTATTTTGGGGCAAAAAGGCAGAAATTCCTGATATTTTGTGCCAAAATTCAAAATTTTTCCTTTATTTTGAGGTAAAAAGACTGAAATTCCCCTTATTTGGGGGCAAAAAGGCAAAAATTTCCCTTATTTTGGGGCATAATTGAAGAAATTTCACTTATTTCAGAATAATAAGTCAGAAATTTTTTTTATTTTGGGGCAAAATAGACAGAAATTCCCTTTGTTTTGGGGGAAAAAGACAGAAATTCCACTTATTTAGAGGCAAAAAAGCAGAAATTCCCCTTATATTGGAGCCAAAATGAAGAGATTTCCCTTTTTTATGGCAAAAAAGTATGCATTCTTCTTATTTTAGGGCAAAAAGGCAGAAATTCTTCATATTTGGGGCAAAAGGCAGAAATTCCCCTTATTTTGAAGCAAAAAGTCACAAATTTCTCTTATTTTTGGGCAAAATTGCAGAAATTTCATTTATTTCAGGGCAAAAAGGCAGAAATTCCCCTTATTTTGGGGCAAAAAGCAGAAATTTCTTTTATTATGGTACAAAATTGAAGAAATTTTTCTCATTTTGGAAGAAAAATGCAGAAATTCCCCATATTTTGGGGCAAAAGGCAGAAATTCTTCTTATTTTGAGGTAAAATGCAGAAATTCCCCTTATTTAGAGGTAAAATGCAGAAATTCCCCAAATATTGGGGGAAAATGCAGAAATTCCCTTTATTTTGGGGCTAAAAGGCAGAAATTCCCCGTATTTTGAAGCAAAATTGCAGAAATTTTCATAATTTTCGGGGAAAAAGGCAGAAATTCTCCTTATTTTGGGGCAAAAAGACAGAAAATCTCCTTTTTTCGGGAGCATAAAGTCAGAAATTCCCCTTATTTTGGGGCAAAATTGCAGAAATTTCCTTTACATTGGGGCAAAATTGCAGAAATTTCCCTTATTTTGGGGCAAAATTGCAGAAATTTCACTTATTTCAGAAAAAAGGCAGAAATTTTCTTATTTTGGGGCAAAAAGGCAGAAATTTCTTTTATTTTGGTACAAAATTGCAGAAATTTTTCTTATTTTGGGCCAAAAAGGCAGAAATTCCCCATATTTTGGGGCAAAAAGGAAGAAATTCCCCTTATTTTGAGGTAAAAAGGCTGAAATTCCCCTTATTTTCGGGCAAAAAGTCAGAAATTCCACTTATTTTGGTGCAAAAAGACAGAAATTTCATTTATTTTTGAGGAAAAGGCAAAAACTGCACTTATTTTGAGTCAAAAAGGCGGAAAATCACCTTATCTTGGGGCAAAAATGAAGAAATTTCCCTTTTTTATGTCAAAAATGTAAACATTCCCTTTATTTTTGGGCAAAAATGCAGAAACTCCCCATATTTTGGAGAAAAATTGCAGAAATTCCCCTAATTTTGGGGCAAAAGGCAGAAATTTCCCTTAATATGGGGTAAAACTGCAGAAATTTCACTTATTTCACAGCAAAATGGCAGAAATTCCCCTTATTTTCGGCGAAAAAGGCAGAAAATCCCCATATTTTGGAGCAAAATTGCAGAAATTCACCTAATTTTGGGGTAAAAAATAAAGTACTTTTCTTTATTTTGGGGCAAAATGGCAAAATTCTCCTTATTTTGGAACAAAAGGCAGAAATTCCCCTTATTTTAGGGCAAAATTGCAGAAATTTCCCTTATTTGGGGGCAAAAAAACAGAAATTCCTCTTGTTTTGGGGCAAAATTGCAGAAATTTCTCTTATTATGGGGAAAAATTGCAGAAATTTCCCTTATTTTAGAGCAAAATTGCAGAAATTTTACTTATTTCAGAGAAAAAAGCAAAAATTTTTCTTATTTTGGGGCAAAAAGGCAGAAATTCCCATTATTTTGGGGCAAAAAGGAAGAAATTCACCTTATTTTGGGCTAAAATTGCAGAAATTTCACATATTCCAGGGCAAAAAGGCAGAAATTTCTCTTATTTTGGGGAAAAAATGAAGAAATTTCCCTTTTTTATGGCAAAAAGGTATGCATTCCTTTTATTTTCGGGCAAAAAGGCAGAAATTCCCCGTATTTTGGAGCAAAATTGCAGAAATTCCCCTAATTGTGGGGCAAAAAGTCAGAAATTCTCCTTATTTTCGGGCAAAACTCAGAAATTCTACTTATTTTGGGGTAAAATTCCAGAAATTTCCCTTATTTTGGGGCAAAATTGCAGAAATTTCACTTATTTTGGGACAAAATTGCAGAAATTGCACTTATTTCAGGAAAAAAATGCAGAAATCTTTTTTATTTTGGGGCAAAAAGGCATAAATTCCTAATATTTTGTGGCAACAATGCAGAAATTCCTAATATTTTGTTGCAAAAATGCAGAAATTTCCCTTATTTTGAGGTAAAAAAGCTGAAATTCCTTTTATTTGGGGGCAAAAAGGCAGAAATTTCCCTTATTTTAGGGCAAAGTTGCAGAAATTTCACTTATTTCAGGGTAATAAGTCAGAAATTTTCCTTATTTTGGGGCAAAAAAGACAGAAATTCCCTTTGTTTTGGGGGAAAAAGACAGAAATTCCACTTATTTAGAGGCCAAAAGGCAAAAGTTCCCTTTATTTTGGAGCAAAAATGAAGAAATTTCCCTTTTTTATGGCAAAATGTTATGCATTCTTCCTATTTTCGGACAAATAGGCAGAAATTCCCCATATTTTGGGGCAAAAGGCAGAAATTCCCTTTATTTTGGGGCAAAATTGCAGAAATTTCCCTAATTGTGGGGCAAAAAACAGAAATTCCCCTTATTTTGGGGCAAAATTGCAGAAATTTTCATTATTATTGGGAAAAATTGCAGAAATTTCCTTTATTTTAGGGCAAAATTGCAGAAATTTCCCTAATTGTGGGGTAAAAAACAAAAATTCCCCTTATTTTCGGGCAAACATGCAGAAATTTCCCTTATTATGGGGAAAAATTGCAGAAATTTCCCTTATTTTAGAACAAAATTGCAGAAATTTCACTAATTGTGGGGAAAAAGGCAGAAATTCTCCTTATTTTGGGGCAAAACTCAGAAATTCCACTTATTTTGGGGCAAAATTCTAGAAATTTCCCTTATTTTGGAGCAAAATTGCAGAAATTTCACTTATTTGGGTCAAAATTACAGAAATTTCACTTATTTCAGGGAAAAAAGGCCGAAATTTTCCTTATTTTGGGGCAAAAAGGCAGAAATTCCTGATATTTTGTGCCAAAATTCAAAATTTTTCCTTTATTTTGAGGTAAAAAGACTGAAATTCCCCTTATTTGGGGGCAAAAAGGCAAAAATTTCCCTTATTTTGGGGCATAATTGAAGAAATTTCACTTATTTCAGAATAATAAGTCAGAAATTTTTTTTATTTTGGGGCAAAATAGACAGAAATTCCCTTTGTTTTGGGGGAAAAAGACAGAAATTCCACTTATTTAGACGCAAAAAAGCAGAAATTCCCCTTATATTGGAGCCAAAATGAAGAGATTTCCCTTTTTTATGGCAAAAAAGTATGCATTCTTCTTATTTTAGGGCAAAAAGGCAGAAATTCTTCATATTTGGGGCAAAAGGCAGAAATTCCCCTTATTTTGAAGCAAAAAGTCACAAATTTCTCTTATTTTTGGGCAAAATTGCAGAAATTTCATTTATTTCAGGGCAAAAAGGCAGAAATTCCCCTTATTTTGGGGCAAAAAGCAGAAATTTCTTTTATTATGGTACAAAATTGAAGAAATTTTTCTCATTTTGGAAGAAAAATGCAGAAATTCCCCATATTTTGGGGCAAAAGGCAGAAATTCTTCTTATTTTGAGGTAAAATGCAGAAATTCCCCTTATTTAGAGGTAAAATGCAGAAATTCCCCAAATATTGGGGGAAAATGCAGAAATTCCCTTTATTTTGGGGCTAAAAGGCAGAAATTCCCCGTATTTTGAAGCAAAATTGCAGAAATTTTCATAATTTTCGGGGAAAAAGGCAGAAATTCTCCTTATTTTGGGGCAAAAAGACAGAAAATCTCCTTTTTTCGGGAGCATAAAGTCAGAAATTCCCCTTATTTTGGGGCAAAATTGCAGAAATTTCCTTTACATTGGGGCAAAATTGCAGAAATTTCCCTTATTTTGGGGCAAAATTGCAGAAATTTCACTTATTTCAGAAAAAAGGCAGAAATTTTCTTATTTTGGGGCAAAAAGGCAGAAATTTCTTTTATTTTGGTACAAAATTGCAGAAATTTTTCTTATTTTGGGCCAAAAAGGCAGAAATTCCCCATATTTTGGGGCAAAAAGGAAGAAATTCCCCTTATTTTGAGGTAAAAAGGCTGAAATTCCCCTTATTTTCGGGCAAAAAGTCAGAAATTCCACTTATTTTGGTGAAAAAAGACAGAAATTTCATTTATTTTTGAGGAAAAGGCAGAAACTGCACTTATTTTGAGTCAAAAAGGCGGAAAATCACCTTATCTTGTGGCAAAAATGAAGAAATTTCCCTTTTTTATGTCAAAAATGTAAACATTCCCTTTATTTTCGGGCAAAAAGGCAGAAACTCCCCATATTTTGGAGAAAAATTGCAGAAATTCCCCTAATTTTGGGGCAAAAGGCAGAAATTTCCCTTATTATGAGGTAAAACTGCAGAAATTTCACTTATTTCGCAGCAAAATGGCAGAAATTCCCCTTATTTTCGGCGAAAAAGGCAGAAAATCCCCGTATTTTGGAGCAAAATTGCAGAAATTCACCTAATTTTGGGGTAAAAAATAAAGTAATTTTCTTTATTTTGGGGCAAAATGGCAAAATTCTCCTTATTTTGGAACAAAAGCAGAAATTCCCCTTATTTTAGAGCAATATTGCAGAAATTTCCCTTATTTGGGGGCAAAAAAACAGAAATTCCCCTTGTTTTGGGGCAAAATTGCAGAAATTTCTCTTATTATGGGAAAAAATTGCAGTAATTTCCCTTATTTTAGAGCAAAATTGCAGAAATTTTACTTATTTCAGAGAAAAAAGCAAAAATTTTTCTTATTTTGGGGCAAAAAGGCAGAAATTCCCATTATTTTGGGTCAAAAAGGAAGAAATTCACCTTATTTTGGGCTAAAATTGCAGAAATTTCACATATTCGAGGGCAAAAAGGCAGAAATTTCTCTTATTTTGGAAAAAAAATGAAGAAATTTCCCTTTTTTATGGCAAAAAGGTATGCATTCCTTTTATTTTCGGGCAAAAAGGCAGAAATTCCCCGTATTTTGGAGCAAAATTGCAGAAATTCCCCTAATTGTGGGGCAAAAAAGCAGAAATTCTCATTATTTTCTGGTAAAACTCAGAAATTCCACTTATTTTGTGGCAAAATTCCAGAAATTTCCCTTATTTTGGAGCAAAATTGCAGAAATTTCACTTATTTGGGGGCAAAATTGCAGAAATTGCACTTATTTCATGGAAAAAAGGCAGAAATTTTCCTTATTTTGGGTCAAAAAGCATAATTTCCTAATATTTTGTGGCAAAAATGCAGAAATTCGTAATATTTTGTTGCAAAAATGCAGAAATTTCCCTTATTTTGAGGTAAAAATACTGAAAATCCTTTTATTTGGGGGCAAAAAAACCGAAATTTCCCTTATTTTGGGGCAAAGTTGCAGAAATTTCACTTATTTCAGGGTAATAAGTCAGAAATTTTTCTTATTTTGGGGCAAAAAAGAGAGAAATTCACTTTGTTTTGGGGGAAAAAGACAGAAATTCTACTTATTTAGAGGCAAAAATGCAAAAGTTCCCCTTATTTTGGAGCAAAAATAAAGAAATTTTCCTCTTTTATGGCAAAAAGGTATGCATTCTTCTTATTTTCAGACAAAAAGGCAGAAATTCCTCATATTTTGGGGCAAAAGGAAGAAATTCTATTCATTTTGGGGCAAAATTGCAGAAATTTCCCTAATTGTGGGGCAAAAAACAGAAATTCCCCTTATTTTGGGGCAAAATTGCAAAAATTTCCCTTATTATGGGGAAAAATTGCAGAAATTTCCCTTATTTTCGGGCAAAATTCCAGAAATTTCACTAATTGTTTGGAAAAAGGCAGAAATTCTCCTTATTTTGGGGCAAAACTCAGAAATTCCACTTTTTTTGGGGCAAAATTTCAGAAATTTCTATTATTTTGGGGCAAAATTGCAGAAATTTCACTAATTGTGGGGCAAAAAGGCAGAAATTCCCATTCTTTTGGGGCAAAATTGCAGAAATTTCTCTTATTATGGGGAAAAATTGCAGAAATTTCCCTTATTTTAGGGCAAAATTGCAGAAATTTTACTTATTTCAGAGAAAAAAAGCAAAAATTTTTCTTATTTTGGGGCAAAAAGGCAGAAATTCCTATTATTTTGGGGCAAAAAGGTAGAAATTCACCTTATTTTGGGCTAAAATTGCAGAAATTTCAAATATTCCAGGGCAAAAAGGCAGAAATTTCTCTTATTTTGGGGCAAAAATGAAGAAATTTCCCTTTTTTATGGCAAAAAGGTATGCATTCCCTTTATTTTCGGGCAAAAAGGCAGAAATTCCCCGTATTTTGGAGCAAAATTGCAGAAATCCCCCTAATTGTGGGGCAAAAAGGCAGAAATTCTTATTATTTTCGGGCAAAACTCAGAAATTCCACTTATTTTGGGGGAAAATTTCAAAAATTTCCCTTATTTTGGGGCAAAATTGCAGAAATTTCACTTATTTTGGGGCAAAATTGCAGAAATTGCACTTATTTCATGGAAAAAAAGGCAGAAATTTTCTTTATTTTGGGGCAAAAAGGCATAAATTCCTAATATTTTGTGGCAAAAATGCAGAAATTCCTAATATTTTGTTTCAAAAATGCAGAAATTTCCCTTATTTTGAGGTAAAAAGGCTGAAATTCCTTTTATTTGGGGGCAAAAAGGAAGAAATTTCTCTTATTTTGGGGCAAATTTGCAGAAATTTCACTTATTTCAGTGTAATAAGTCAGAAATTTTCCTTATTTTGGGGCAAAAAAGACAGAAATTCCCTTTGTTTTGGGGGAAAATAACAGAAATTTCACTTATTTAGAGGCAAAAAGGCAAAAGTTCCTTTTATTTTGTAGCAAAAATGAAGAAATTTCCCTTTTTTATGGCAAAAAGGTATGCATTCTTCTTATTTTCGAACAAAACGGCAGAAATTCCCCATATTTTGGGGCAAAAGGCAGAAATTTCACTTATTTTGGGGCAAAATTGCAGAAATTTCCCTTATTATAAGGAAAATTGCAGAAATTTCCCTTATTTTCTGGCAAAATTGCAGAAATTTCACTAATTGTGGGGCAAAAATGCAGAAATTTTCCTTATTTTGGGGCAAAACTCAGAAATTCCACTTTTTTTGGGGCAAAATTCCAGAAATTTCCGTTATTTTGGGGCAAAATTGCAGAAATTTCACTAATTGTGGTTCAAAAAGGCAGAAATTTTCCTTATTTTGGGGCCAAAAAGACAGAAATTCCCTTTGTTTTTGGGGAAAAAGACAGAAATTCCACACTTTTAGAGGCAAAAAGGCAGAAATTCCCCTTATTTTGGAGCAAAAATGAAGAAATTTCCTTTTTTTATGGCAAAAAGGTATGCATTCTTCTTATTTTCGGGCAAAAATGCAGAAATTCCCCATATTTTGGGGCAAAAGGCAGAATTTCCCCTTAATTTGGGGCAAAAAGGCACAAATTTTCCTTATTTTTGGGCAAAATTTCATAAATTTCATTTATTTCAGGGCAAAAAGTCAGAAATTCCCTTTATTTTGGGGCAAAAAGCAGAAATTTCTTTTATTATGGTACAAAATTGAAGAAATTTTTCTTATTTTGGAACAAAAATGCAGAAATTCCCCATATTTTGGGGCAAAAGGCAGAAATTCTTCTTATTTTGAGGTAAAATGCAGAAATTCCCCTCATTTAGAGGTAAAATGCAGAAATTCCCCAAATATTGGGGGAAAATGCAGAAATTCCCTTTATTTTGGGGCTAAAAGGCAGAAATTAACCGTATTTTAAAGCAAAATTGCAGAAATTCTCATAATTTTCGGGAAAAAGGCAGAAATTCTCCTTATTTTGGGGCAAAAAGACAGAAAATCTCTTTTTTTCGGGAGCATAAAGTCAGAAATTCCCCTTATTTTGGGGCAAAATTGCAGAAATTTCCTTTACATTGGGGCAAAATTGCAGAAATTTCCCTTATTTTGTGGCAAAATTGCAGAAATTTCACTTATTTCAGAAAAAAGGCAGAAATTTTCTTATTTTGGGGCAAAAAGGCAGAAATTTCTTTTATTTTGGTACAAAATTGCAGAAATTTTTCCTATTTTGGGGCAAAAAGGCAGAAATTCCCCATATTTTGGGGCAAAAAGGAAGAAATTCCCCTTATTTTGTGGTAAAAAGGCTGAAATTCCCCTTATTTTCTGGCAAAAAGTCAGAAATTCCACTTATTTTGGTGCATAAAGACAGGAATTTCATTTATTTTTGGGGAAAAGGCAGAAACTGCACTTATTTTGAGTCAAAAAGGTGGAAAATCCCCTTATCTTGGGGCAAAAATGAAGAAATTTCTCTTTTTTTTTCTACACATATACAGAATTATATTTAAATTCATATGGAATAATATTTACATGTTAATTAAGTTATGGGTAGGAAATCAGGAAAAGTCCAGATGATAGTTTACAAACAAACAAAAGAAAACTATACAAGACAGGAAGAGAGCAACCGGTAACTGCCACGATCTTCCCCTGCCACAGCCGACAGGGACTTCCAGAGAGCTACATCTTCTTAATCTGATTGTCCAAGTCATCAAAGTATGGGTGCTTGAGGGCCATTTTGCTAGAGATTCGTTTGGCAGGATCATAGACTAGCATTTTTGAGAGCAAATCCAAGCCGGTTTCGTCCAGGTTCTTGACATGGGTTGCGAGGCTTTCTGGCTTCCACTTGGGAAAAGTGTTCTTGTAGTCCTGCAGCGACTCTACCTCTGGCCACACTTCGTTGTTAGGGGTGCCCAGAGCTCTGAAGATTCTGAAGAGCTGGTCAATCTCTGAATCACCATGGAACAGCGGCTTCTTGGTTGCCAGTTCTGCGAATATGGTCCCTATACTCCAGATGTCAACCGGGGTGGAGTAACGAGCTGAGCCCAGCAGCACTTCTGGAGATCGGTACCACAGCGTCACTACCTCGTGTGTGTACACTCTTATCGGTATTCCAAACGCTCGGGCGAGGCCAAAATCAGCCAGTTTGATTGTTCCTTTGTCGTCAATCAATAGATTTTGAGGTTTCAGGTCTCTGTGAAGAACACGTCGGGAGTGACAAAATACAATCCCCTGGAGGATTTGGTACAAGTAACTCTTAACGAGTGAAGCATCCATGAACTGACCTAGAGGGATGGAGTCCAGGTACTTCTTAAGGTCCATGGACAGGAACTCAAAGATGAGGTACAGCCTGGCATCCTGCATGAGCACATCCTGCAGGCTGACTATATTTGGATGTCGAAGTTCTTTTAATAGAGAGATTTCCCGAATTGCAGTACTGGGCACTCCTTCTTCCTCGCTTTCAAGTCTGATTTTCTTCATAGCCACTATCTGGCCAGTAGTTCTGTGTCTACCCTTATACACCACACCATAGGTACCTTCTCCAATTTTCTCTATTTTGATATAGTCTTCCATAGTTACTCAACAGGTTACGATGGACCCTCTCTGTTCCCCGGCAGCCACACCGCAATTCCGGACTGCGCGGACACAGCGACTCCCGGAGCTTAGAGGCCGAGTGCCCGAAATTTCTCTTTTTTATGGCAAAAAGATAAACATCCCCTTTATTTTCGGTCAAAAAGGCAGAATTTCCCATATTTTGGAGCAAAATTGCAGAAATTCCCCTAATTTTGGGGCAAAAACGCAGAAATGCCCCTTATTTTGGGGCAAAACTGCAGAAATTTCACTTATTTCGCAGCAAAATGGCAGAAATTCCCCTTATTTTCGGCAAAAAAGGCATTAAATCCCCATATTTTGGAGCAAAATTGCAGAAATTCACCGAATTTGGGGGTAAAAAATACAGCAATTTTCTTTATTTTGGAACAAAAAGGCAGAAATTCTCCTTATTTTGGGGCAAAAGGCAGAAATTCCTCTTATTTTAGGGCAAATTGCAGAAATTTCCCTTATTTGAGGGCAAAAAAACAGAAATTCCCCTTATTTTGGGGCAAAATTGCAGAAATTTCTCTTATTATGGGGAAAATTGCAGAAATTTCCCTTATTTTAGGGCAAAATTGCAGAAATTTCAGTTATTTCAGAGAAAAAAAGCAAAAATTCTTCTTATTTTAGGGCAAAAAAGCCGAAATTCCCATTATTTTGGGGCAAAAAGGCAGAAATTCACCTTATTTTGGGATAAAATTGCAGAAATTTCACATATTTCAGGGCAAAAAGGCAGAAATTTACCTTATTTTGGGGCAAAAATGAAACAATTTCCCTTTTTTATGCCAAAAAGTTATGCATTCCCCATATTTTCGGGCAAAAAAGCAGAAATTCTCCGTATTTTGGAGCAAAGTTGCAGAAATTCACCTAATTTGGGGGTAAAAAATACAGCAATATTCTTTATTTTGGAACAAAAGGCAGAAATTCTCTTTATTTTGGGGAAAAAGGCAGAAATTCCCCTTATTTTAGGGCAAAATTGCAAAAATTTCCCTTATTTGAGGGCAAAAAACAGAAATTCCCCTTATTTTGGGGCAAAATTGCAGAAATTTCACTTATTTCAGGGTAGTAAGTCAGAAATTTTCTTTATTTTGGGGCAAAAAAGACAGAAATTCCCTTTGTTTTGGGGGAAATAGACAGAAATTCCACTTATTTAGAGGCAAATAGGCAGAAGTTCCCCTTATTTTGGAGCAAAAATGAAGAAATTTCCCTTTTTTATGGCAAAAAGTTATGCATTCTTCTTATTTTCGGACAAAAAGGTAGAAATTCCCCATATTTTGGGGCAAAAGGCAGAAATTCCCCTTATTTTGGTGCAAAATTGCAGAAATTTCCCTTATTATGGAAAAAATTGCAGAAATTTCCCTTATTTTAGGGCAAAATTGCAGAAATTTCAAATTGTGGGGCAAAAGTGCAGAAATTCTCCTTTTTTGGGGGCAAAACACAGAAATTCCACTTATTTTGGGGCAAAATTCCAGAAATTTCCCTTATTTTGGGGCAAAATTGCAGAAATTTCACTTATTTTGGGGCCAAATTGCAGAAATTTCACTTATTTCAGAAAAAAAGGCAAAAATTTTTCTTATTTTGTTGCAAAAAGGCAGAAATTCCTAATATTTTGTGCCAAAATTCAGAAATTCCCCTTATTTTGAAATAAAAAGTCTGAAATTCCCCTTATTTGGGGGCAAAAAGGCAGAAATTTCTCTTATTTTGGGGCAAAATTGCAGACATTTCACTTATTTTAGGGTAATAAGTCAGAAATTTTTCTTATTTTCGGACAAAAAGGCAGAAATTCCCCATAATTTGGGGCAAAAGGAAGAAATTCCCCTTATTTTGGGGCAAAATTGCAGAAATTTCCCTAATTGTGGGGCAAAAAACAGACATTTCCCTTATTTTGGGGCAGAATTGCAGAAATTTCCCTTATTATGGGGAAAAATTGCAGAAATTACCCTTATTTTAGGGCAAAATTGCAGAAATTCCCCTAATTGTGGGGCAAAAAGGCAGAAATTCTCCTTATTTTGGGGCAAAACTCAGAAATTCCACTTATTTTGGAGCAAAATTCCAGAACTTTCCTTTATTTTGGGGCAAAATTGCAGAAATTTCAATTATTTTGGGGCAAAATTGCAGAAATTTCACTTATTTCAGGGAAAAAGGCAGAAATTTTCCTTATTTTGGGGCAAAAAGGCAGTAATTCCTAATATTTTGTGCCAAAATTCAGAAATTCCCCTTATTTTGAGGTAAAAAGGCTGAAATTCCCCTTATTTGGGGGAAAAAAGGTCGAAATTTTCCTTATTTTGGGGCAAAATTGCAGAAATTTCACTTATTTCAGAGTAATAATCAAAAATTTTCCTTATTTGGGGCAAAAAAGACAGGAATTCCCTTTGTTTTGGGTGAAAAAGACAAAAATTCCACTTATTTAGAGGCAAAAAAGCAGA
Organism: Micromys minutus; assembly: GCF_963924665.1. NCBI lineage: Eukaryota > Metazoa > Chordata > Mammalia > Rodentia > Muridae > Micromys > Micromys minutus. Next base: position 462,199 of record NW_027667820.1, read on the forward strand.
AATTCCTTTTATTTTGAAACAAAAATGAAGAAATTTCCCTTTTTTATGGCAAAAAGATATGCATTCTTCTTATTTTCGGGCAAAAAAGCAGAAATTCCCTATATTTTGGGGCAAAAGGCAGAAATTCCCGTTTTTTTGGGGCAAAAAGGCACAAATTTCCCTTATTTTTGGGGAAAATTGCATAAATTTAGCTTATTTTAGAAAAAAGGCAGAAATTTTCTTATTTTGTGGCAAAAAGGCAGAAATTTCTTTTATTTTGATACAAAATTGCAGAAATTTTTTTATTTGGGGGCAAAAAGGCAGAAATTTATTATATTTTGGGGCAAAAAGGCAGAAATTCCCCTTATTTTGAGGTAAAAAGGCTGAAATTCCCCTTATTTTCGGGCAAAAAGTCAGAAATTCCCTTTATTTTGGTGCTAAAAGACAGAAATTTCGTTTATTTTTGAGGAAAAGGCAGAAATTGCACTTATTTTGAGTGAAAAAGGCGGAAAATCCACTTATTTTGGGGCAAATATGAAGAAATTTCCCTTTTTTATGGCAAAAAGATAAACATTCCCTTTATTTTCGGGCAAAAAGGCAGAAATTCCCCATATTTTGGAGCAAAATTGCAGAAATTCCCCTAATTTTGAGGCAAAAAGGCAGAAATTCCCCTTGTTTTAGGGTAAAACTGCAGAAATTTCACTTATTTTGCAGCAAAATGTTAGAAATTCCCATTATATTTGGAGAAAAAGGCAGAAAATCCCCATATTTTGGAGCAAAATTGCAGAAATTAACCTAATTTGGGGGTAAAAATACAGTAATTTTTTTTTATTTTGAGGCAAAAAGGAAGAAATTCTCCTTATTTTTGGGCAAAAGGCAAAAATTCCCCTTATTTTGAGGTAAAAAGGCTGAAATTCCCCTTATTTTCGGGCAAAGTCAGAAATTCCTTTTATTTTGGGGCAAAATTGCAGAAATTTCCCTTATTATGAGGAAAAATTGCAGAAATATCCCTTATTTTAGGGCAAAATTGCAGAAATTTCACTTATTTCAGAAAAAAAAGCAAAAATTTTTCTTATTTTGGGGCAAAAAGGCAGAAATTTCCCTTATTTTGGGGCAAAAAGGCAGAAATTCACCTTATTTTGGACTAAAATTGCAGAAATTTTACATATTTCAGGGCAAAAAGGCCGAAATTTCCCTTATTTTGGGGCAAAAATGAAGAAATTTTCCTTTTTTATGGCAAAAAGGTATGCATTCCCCTTATTTTCGGGCAAAATGGCAGAAATTCCCTGTATTTTGGAGCAAAATTGCAGAAATTCCCCTAATTGTGGGGCAAAAAGGCAGAAATTCTCCTTATTTTGAGCCAAACCTCAGAAATTCTACTTATTTTGGGGCAAAATTTCAGAAATTTTCCTTATTTGGGGGCAAAATTGCAGAAATTTCACTTATTTTGGGGCAAAATTGCAGAAATTTCACTTATTTCAGGGAAAAAGGCAGAAATTTTCCTTATTTTGGGGCAAAAAGGCAGAAATTCCTAATATTTTGTGCCAAAGTCAGAAAATCCCCTTATTTTGAGGTAAAAAGACTGAAATTCCCCTTATTTGGGGGCAAAAAGGCAGAAATTTCTTTTATTTTGGGGAAAAATTGCAGAAATTTCACTTATTTCAGGGTAATAAGTCAGAAATTTTCTTTATTTTGGGGCAAAAATAACAGAAATTCCCTTTGTTTTGGGGTAAATAGACAGAAATTCCACTTATTTAGAGGCATAAAGGCAAAAGTTCCCCTTATTTTGGAGCAAAAATGAAGAAATTTTTCTTTTTTATGGCAAAAAGGTATGCATTCTTCTTATTTTCGGACAAAAAGGCAGAAATTCCCCATATTTTGGGGCAAAAGGCAGAAATTTCCCTAATTGTGGGGCAAAAAACAGAAATTCCCCTTTTTTTGGGGCAAAATTGCAGAAATTTCCCTTATTATGGGGAAAAATTGCAGAAATTACCCTTATTTTAGGGCAAAATTGCAGAAATTTCACTAATTGTGGGGCAAAAAGGCAGAAATTCTCCTTATTTTGGTGCAAAACTCAGAACTTCCACTTCTTTTGAAGCAAAATTTCAGAAATTTCCCTTATTTTGGGGCAAAATTGCAGAAATTTCACTTATTTTGGGGCAAAATTGCAGAAATTTCACTTATTTCAGGGAAAAGGCAGAAATTTTCCTTATTTTGTGGCAAAAAGGCAGAAATTCCTAATATTTTGTGCCAAAATTCAGAAATTCCCCTTATTTTGAGGTAAAAAGGCTGAAATTCCCCTTATTTGGGGGCAAAAAGGCAGAAATTTCCCTTATTTTGGGGCAAAATTGCCGAAATTTCACTTATTTCTGGGAAATAAGTCAGAAATTTTCCTTATTTTGGGGCAAAAAAGACAGAAATTCCCTTTGTTTTGGGGGAAAAAGACAGAAATTCCACTTATTTAGAGGCAAAAAAGCAGAAATTCCCCTTATTTTGGAGCAAAAATGAAGAAATTTCCCTTTTTTATGGCAAAAAGGTATGCATTCTTCTTATTTTCGGGCAAAAAGGCAGAAATTCCCTATATTTTGGGGCAAAAGGCAGAAATTTCCCTTATTTTGGGGCAAAAAGGCACAAATTTCCTTTATTTTTGGGCAAAATTGCAGAAATTTAACTTTTTTCAGAAAAAAGCAGAAATTTTCTTATTATGGGGCAAAAGAGCAGAAATTTCTTTTATTTTGGTACAAAATTGCAGAATTTTTTTTATTTGGGGGCAAAAAGGCATAAAATTTCCCATATTTTGGGGCAAAAAGGCAGAAATTCCCCTTATTTTGAGGTAAAAAGGCTGATATTCCCCTTATTTTCGGGCAAAAATTTATAAATTCCCCTTATTTTGGTGCTAAAAGACAGAAATTTCGTTTATTTTTGAGGAAAAGGCAGAAATTGCACTTATTTGGAGTCAAAAAGGCAGAAAATCCCCTTATTTGGGGGCAAAAATGAAGAAATTTCCTTTTTTTATGGCAAAAAGGTAAACATTCCCTTTATTTTCGGGCAAAAAGGCAGAAATTCCCCTTATTTTGGGGTAAAACTGCCGAAATGTCACTTATTTCGCAGCAAAATGTCAGAAATTCCCATTATTTTTGGAGAAAAAGGCAGAAAATCACCGTATTTTGGAGCAAAATTGCAGAAATTAACCTAATTTTGTGGTAAAAAATACAGTAATTTTCTTTATTTTGGGGCAAAAAGGCAGAAATTCTCCTAATTTTAGGGTAAAAGGCAGAAATTTCCCTTATTTTGAGGTAAAAAGGCTGAAATTCCCCTTATTTTTGGGCAAAAAGTCAGAAATTTTCCTTATTTTGGGGCAAATTGAAGAAATTTCCATTATTATCGGGAAAAATTGCAGAAATATCCCTTATTTTAGGGCAAAATTGCAGAAATTTCACTTATTTCAGAGAAAAAAATCAAAAATTTTTCTTATTTTGGGGCAAAAAGGCAGAAATTCCCATTATTTTGGGGCAAAAAGGCAGAAATTCACCTTATTTTGGGCTAAAGTTGCAGAAATTTTACATATTTCATGGCAAAAAGGCAGAAATTTTCCTTATTTTGGGGCAAAAATGAAGAAATTTCCCTTTTTTATGGCAAAAAGGTATGCATTCCCCTTATTTTCGGGCAAAATGGCAGAAATTTTCTGTATTTTGGAGCAAAATTGCAGAAATTCCCCTAATTGTGGGGCAAAAAGGCAGAAATTCTCCTTATTTTGAGGCAAACCTCAGAAATTCCACTTATTTTGGGGCAAAATTTCAGAAATTTCCCTTATTTTGGGGCAAAATTGCAGAAATTTCACTTATTTTGGGGCAAAATTGCAGAAATTTCACTTATTTCAGCGGAAAAGGCAGAAATTTTCCTTATTTTGGGGCAAAAATGCAGAAATTTCTAATATTTTGTGCCAAAATTCAGAAAATCCCCTTATTTTGAGGTAAAAAGGCTGAAATTCCCCTTATTTGGGGGCAAAAAGGCAGAAATTTCTTTTATTTTGTGGCAAAATTGCAGAAATTTCACTTATTTCAGGGTAGTAAGTCAGAAATTTTCTTTATTTTGGGGCAAAAAAGACAGAAATTCCCTCTGTTTTGGGGGAAATAGACAGAAATTCCACTTATTTAGAGGCATAAAGGCAAAAGTTCCCCTTATTCTTGAACAAAAATGAAGAAATTTTTTTTATGGCAAAAAGGTATGCATTCTTCTTATTTTCGGACAAAAAGGCAGAAATTCCTCATATTTTGGGGCAAAAGGCAGAAATTTCCCTAATTGGGCAAAAAACAGAAATTCCCCCTTTTTTGGGGCAAAATTGCAGAAATTTCCCTTATTATGAAGAAAAATTGCAGAAATTACCTTTATTTTAGGGCAAAATTGCAGAAATTTCACTAATTGTGGGGCAAAAAGGCAGAAATTCTTTTTATTTTGGCTAAAATTGCAGAAATTTCACATATTTCAGGGCAAAAAGGCAGAAATTTCCCTTATTTTGGGGCAAAAATGATGAAATTTCCCTTTTTTATGGCATAAAGCTATGCATTCCCCTTATTTTCGGGCGAAAAGGAAGAAATTCCCCGTATTTTGGAGCAAAATTGCAGAAATTCCCCTAATTGTGGGGCAAAAAGGCAGAAATTCTCCTTACTTTGGGGCAAAACTCAGAAATTCCACTTTTTTGGGGGCAAAATTTCAGAAATTTCTCTTATTTTGGGGCAAATTTGCAGAAATTTCACTTATTTTGGGGCAAAATTGGAGAAATTTCACTTATTTCTGGGAAATAAGGCGGAAATTTTCCTTATTTTGTGGCAAAAAGGCAGAAATTCCTAATATTTTGTGGCAAAAATGCAGAAATTCCTAATATTTTGTTGCAAAAATGCAGAAATTTCCCTTATTTTGAGGTAAAAAGGCTGAAATTCCCCCTATTTGGGGGCAAAAAGGCAGAAATTTCCCTTATTTTGGGGCAAATTTGCAGAAATTTCACTTATTTCAGGGTAATTAGTTAGAAATTTTTCTTATTTTGGGGCAAAAAAGACAAAAATTTCTATTGTTTTGAGGGAAAAAGACAGAAATTCCACTTATTTAGAGGCAAAAGAGCAGAAATTTCCCTTATTTTGGAACAAAATGAAGAAATTTCCCTTTTTTATGGCAAAAAGGTATGCATTCTTCTTATTTTCGGACAAAAAGGTAGAAATTCCCCATATTTTGGGGCAAAAGGCAAAAATTCCCCTTATTTTGGTGCAAAATTGCAGAAATTTCCCTTATTATGGGGAAAAATTGCAGAAATTTCTTTTATTTTAGGGCAAAATTGCAGAAATTTCAAATTGTGGGGCAAAAGGGCAGAAATTCTCCGTATTTTGGGGCAAAACACAGAAATTCCACTTATTTTAGGGCAAAATTCCAGAAATTTCCTTTATTTTGGTGCAAAATTGCAGAAATTTCACTTATTTTGGGGCAAAATTGCAGAAATTTCACTTATTTCAGAGAAAAAGTCAGAAATTTTCCTTATTTTGTGGCAAAAAGGCAGAAATTACTAATATTTTGTGCCAAAAATCAGAAATTCCCCTTATTTTGATATAAAAAGTCTGAAATTCCCCTTATTTGGGGGCAAAAAGGCAGAAATTTCTCTTATTTTGGGGCAAAATTGCAGAAATTTCACTTTTTTCAGGGTTATAAGTCAGAAATTTTTCTTATTTTGGGGCAAAAAAGAATGAAATTCCCTTTGTTTTGGGGGGAAAAGACAGAAATTACACTTATTTAGAGGCATAAAGGCAAAAGTTCCCCTTATTTTGGAGCAAAAATGAAGATATTTCTCTTTTTTATGGCAAAAAGGTATGCATTCTTCTTATTTTCGGACAAAAAGGCAGAAATTCCCCATATTTTGGGGCAAAAGGAAGAAATTCCCCTTATTTTGGGGCAAAATTGCAGAAATTTCCCTAATTGTGGGGCAAAAAACAGACATTCTTCTTATTTTGGGGCAAAATTGCAGAAATATCCCTTATTATGGGGAAAAATTGCAGAAATTACCCTTATTTTAGGGCAAAATTGCAGAAATTCCCCTAATTGTGGGGCAAAAAGGCAGAAATTCTCCTTATTTTGGGGCAAAACTCAGAAATTCCACTTATTTTGGGGCAAAATTCCGGAAATTTCCTGTATTTTGGGGCAAAATTGCATAAATTTCAATTATTTTGTGGCAAAATTGCAGAAATTTCACTTATTTCAGGGAAAAAGGCAGAAATTTTCTTTATTTTTGGGCAAAAAGGCAGAAATTCCTAATATTTTGTGCCAAATTTCAGAAATTCCCCTTATTTTGAAGTAAAAAGGCTGAAATTCCCCTTATTTGGGGGCAAAAAGGTAGAAATTTTTCTTATTTTGGGGCAAAATTGCAGAAATTTCACTTATTTCAGGGTAATAAGTGAGAAATTTTCCTTATATTCGGGCAAAAAAGACAGAATATCTCTTTGTTTTGGGGAAAAAATACAGAAATTCCACTTATTTAGAGGCAAAAAAGCAGAAATTCCGCTTATTTTGAAACAAAAATGAAGAAATTTCTTTTTTTTATGGCAAAAAGGTATGCATTCTTCTTATTTTCAGGCAAAAGGGCAGAAATTCCCTATATTTTGGGGCAAAAGGCAGAGATTCCCCTTATTTTGGGGCAAAAAGCACAAATTTTCCTTATTTTTGGGCAAAATTGTAGAAATTTAACTTATTTCAGAAAAAAGGCAGAAATTTCCCATATTTTGGGGCAAAAAGGCAGAAATTTTCCTTATTTTGAGGTAAAAAGGCTGAAATTCCCCTTATTTTCGGGCAAAAAGTCAGAAATTCCCTTTATTTTGGTGCTAAAAGACAGAAATTTCGTTTATTTTTGAGGAAAAGGAGAAATTGCACTTATTTTGAGTCAAAAAGGCGGAAAATCCACTTATTTTGGGGCAAATATGAAGAAATTTCCCTTTTTTATGGCAAAAAGATAAACATTCCCTTTATTTTCGGGCAAAAAGGCAGAAATTCCCCATATTTTGGAGCAAAATTGCAGAAATTCCCCTAATTTTGAGGCAAAAAGGCAGAAATTCCCCTTATTTTAGGGTAAAACTGCAGAAATTTCACTTATTTCGCAGCAAAATGCTAGAAATTCCTCTTATTTTTGGAGAAAAAGGCAGAAAATCCCCATATTTTGGAGCAAAATTGCAGAAATTAACCTAATTTGGGGGTAAAAATACAGTAATTTCCTTAATTTTGAGGCAAAAAGGAAGAAATTCTCCTTATTTTCGGGCAAAAGGCAGAAATTCCCCTTATTTTGAGGTAAAAATGCTGAAATTCCCCTTATTTTTGGGCAAAGTCAGAAATTCCCCTTATTTTGGGGCAAAATTGCAGAAATTTCCCTTATTATGAGGAAAAATTGCAGAAATATCCCTTATTTTAGGGCAAAATTGCAGAAATTTCACTTATTTCAGAGAAAAAAAGCAAAAATTTTTCTTATTTTGGGGCAAAAAGGCAGAAATTCCCATTATTTTTGGGCAAAAAGGCAGAAATTCACCTTATTTTGGGCTAAAATTGCAGAAATTTTACATATTTCAGGGCAAAAAGCAGAAATTTCCCTTATTTTGGGGCAAAAATGAAGAAATTTCCTTTTTTTATGGCAAAAAGGTATGCATTCCCCTTATTTTCGGGCAAAATGGCAGAAATTCCCTGTATTTTGGAGCAAAATTGCAGAAATCCCCCTAATTGTGGGGCAAAAAGGCAGAAATTCTTTTTATTTTGAGGCAAACCTCAGAAATTCTACTTATTTTGGGGCAAAATTCCAGAAATTTTCCTTATTTTGGGGCAAAATTGCAGAAATTTCACTTATTTTGGGACAAAATTGCAGAAATTTCACTTATTTCAGGGAAAAGGCAGAAATTTTCCTTATTTTGGGGCAAAAAGGCAGAAATTCCTAATATTTTTTGCCAAAGTCAGAAAATCCCCTTATTTTGAGGTAAAAAGGATGGAATTCCCCTAATTTTTGGGCAAAAAGTCAGAAATTCCCCTTTATTTTGGTGCAAAAAACAGAAATTTCGTTTATTTTTGGTTAAAAGGCAGAAATTGCACTTATTTTGAGTCAAAAGGCGGAAAATCCCCTTATTTTGGGGCAAAAATGAAGAAATTTCCCTTTTTTATGGCAAAAAGGTATGCATTCTTTTTACTTTTGGACAAAAAGGCAGAAATTCCCCATATTTTGGGGCAAAAGGCAGAAAATTCCCTAATTGTGGGTTAAAAAACAGAAATTCCCCCTTTTTTGGGGCAAAATTGCAGAAATTCCCCTAATTGTGGGGCAAAAAGGCAGAAATTCTCCTTATTTTGAGGAAAAACTCAGAAATTCCACATATTTTGGGGCAAAATTCCAGAAATTTCCCTTATTTTGGGGCAAAATTGCAGAAATTTCCCTTATTTTGGGGCAAATTTGCAGAAATTTCACTTATTTCAGGGTAATTAGTCAGAAATTTTTCTTATTTTGGGGCAAAAAACAAAAATTTCTATTGTTTTGAGGGAAAAAGACAGAAATTCCACTTATTTAGAGGCAAAAGAGCAGAAATTTCCCTTATTTTGGAACAAAATGAAGAAATTTCCCTTTTTTATGGCAAAAAGGTATGCATTCTTCTTATTTTCGGACAAAAAGGTAGAAATTCCCCATATTTTGGGGCAAAAGGCAAAAATTCCCCTTATTTTGGTGCAAAATTGCAGAAATTTCCCTTATTATGGGGAAAAATTGCAGAAATTTCTTTTATTTTAGGGCAAAATTGCAGAAATTTCAAATTGTGGGGCAAAAGGGCAGAAATTCTCCGTATTTTGGGGCAAAACACAGAAATTCCACTTATTTTAGGGCAAAATTCCAGAAATTTCCTTTATTTTGGTGCAAAATTGCAGAAATTTCACTTATTTTGCGGCAAAATTGCAGAAATTTCACTTATTTCAGAGAAAAAGTCAGAAATTTTCCTTATTTTGTGGCATAAAGGCAGAAATTACTAATATTTTGTGCCAAAAATCAGAAATTCCCCTTATTTTGATATAAAAAGTCTGAAATTCCCCTTATTTGGGGGCAAAAAGGCAGAAATTTCTCTTATTTTGGGGCAAAATTGCAGAAATTTCACTTTTTTCAGGGTTATAAGTCAGAAATTTTTCTTATTTTGGGGCAAAAAAGAATGAAATTCCCTTTGTTTTGGGGGGAAAAGACAGAAATTACACTTATTTAGAGGCATAAAGGCAAAAGTTCCCCTTATTTTGGAGCAAAAATGAAGATATTTCTCTTTTTTATGGCAAAAAGGTATGCATTCTTCTTATTTTCGGACAAAAAGGCAGAAATTCCCCATATTTTGGGGCAAAAGGAAGAAATTCCCCTTATTTTGGGGCAAAATTGCAGAAATTTCCCTAATTGTGGGGCAAAAAACAGACATTCCCCTTATTTTGGGGCAAAATTGCAGAAATATCCCTTATTATGGGGAAAAATTGCAGAAATTACCCTTATTTTAGGGCAAAATTGCAGAAATTCCCCTAATTGTGGGGCAAAAAGGCAGAAATTCTCCTTATTTTGGGGCAAAACTCAGAAATTCCACTTATTTTGGGGCAAAATTCCGGAAATTTCCTGTATTTTGGGGCAAAATTGCATAAATTTCAATTATTTTGTGGCAAAATTGCAGAAATTTCACTTATTTCAGGGAAAAAGGCAGAAATTTTCTTTATTTTTGGGCAAAAAGGCAGAAATTCCTAATATTTTGTGCCAAATTTCAGAAATTCCCCTTATTTTGAAGTAAAAAGGCTGAAATTCCCCTTATTTGGGGGCAAAAAGGTAGAAATTTTTCTTATTTTGGGGAAAAATTGCAGAAATTTCACTTATTTCAGGGTAATAAGTGAGAAATTTTCCTTATATTCGGGCAAAAAAGACAGAATATCTCTTTGTTTTGGGGAAAAAATACAGAAATTCCACTTATTTAGAGGCAAAAAAGCAGAAATTCCGCTTATTTTGAAACAAAAATGAAGAAATTTCTTTTTTTTATGGCAAAAAGGTATGCATTCTTCTTATTTTCAGGCAAAAGGGCAGAAATTCCCTATATTTTGGGGCAAAAGGCAGAGATTCCCCTTATTTTGGGGCAAAAAGCACAAATTTTCCTTATTTTTGGGCAAAATTGTAGAAATTTAACTTATTTCAGAAAAAAGGCAGAAATTTCCCATATTTTGGGGCAAAAAGGCAGAAATTTTCCTTATTTTGAGGTAAAAAGGCTGAAATTCCCCTTATTTTCGGGCAAAAAGTCAGAAATTCCCTTTATTTTGGTGCTAAAAGACAGAAATTTCGTTTATTTTTGAGGAAAAGGAGAAATTGCACTTATTTTGAGTCAAAAAGGCGGAAAATCCACTTATTTTGGGGCAAATATGAAGAAATTTCCCTTTTTTATGGCAAAAAGATAAACATTCCCTTTATTTTCGGGCAAAAAGGCAGAAATTCCCCATATTTTGGAGCAAAATTGCAGAAATTCCCCTAATTTTGAGGCAAAAAGGCAGAAATTCCCCTTATTTTAGGGTAAAACTGCAGAAATTTCACTTATTTCGCAGCAAAATGCTAGAAATTCCTCTTATTTTTGGAGAAAAAGGCAGAAAATCCCCGTATTTTGGAGCAAAATTGCAGAAATTAACCTAATTTGGGGGTAAAAATACAGTAATTTCCTTAATTTTGAGGCAAAAAGGAAGAAATTCTCCTTATTTTCGGGCAAAAGGCAGAAATTCCCCTTATTTTGAGGTAAAAATGCTGAAATTCCCCTTATTTTTGGGCAAAGTCAGAAATTCCCCTTATTTTGGGGCAAAATTGCAGAAATTTCCCTTATTATGAGGAAAAATTGCAGAAATATCCCTTATTTTAGGGCAAAATTGCAGAAATTTCACTTATTTCAGAGAAAAAAAGCAAAAATTTTTCTTATTTTGGGGCAAAAAGGCAGAAATTCCCATTATTTTTGGGCAAAAAGGCAGAAATTCACCTTATTTTGGGCTAAAATTGCAGAAATTTTACATATTTCAGGGCAAAAAGCAGAAATTTCCCTTATTTTGGGGCAAAAATAAAGAAATTTCCTTTTTTATGGCAAAAAGGTATGCATTCCCCTTATTTTCGGGCAAAATGGCAGAAATTCCCTGTATTTTGGAGCAAAATTGCAGAAATCCCCCTAATTGTGGGGCAAAAAGGCAGAAATTCTTTTTATTTTGAGGCAAACCTCAGAAATTCTACTTATTTTGGGGCAAAATTCCAGAAATTTTCCTTATTTTGGGGCAAAATTGCAGAAATTTCACTTATTTTGGGACAAAATTGCAGAAATTTCACTTATTTCAGGGAAAAGGCAGAAATTTTCCTTATTTTGGGGCAAAAAGGCAGAAATTCCTAATATTTTTTGCCAAAGTCAGAAAATCCCCTTATTTTGAGGTAAAAAGGATGGAATTCCCCTAATTTTTGGGCAAAAAGTCAGAAATTCCCCTTTATTTTGGTGCAAAAAACAGAAATTTCGTTTATTTTTGGTTAAAAGGCAGAAATTGCACTTATTTTGAGTCAAAAGGCGGAAAATCCCCTTATTTTGGGGCAAAAATGAAGAAATTTCCCTTTTTTATGGCAAAAAGGTATGCATTCTTTTTACTTTTGGACAAAAAGGCAGAAATTCCCCATATTTTGGGGCAAAAGGCAGAAAATTCCCTAATTGTGGGTTAAAAAACAGAAATTCCCCCTTTTTTGGGGCAAAATTGCAGAAATTCCCCTAATTGTGGGGCAAAAAGGCAGAAATTCTCCTTATTTTGAGGAAAAACTCAGAAATTCCACATATTTTGGGGCAAAATTCCAGAAATTTCCCTTATTTTGGGGCAAAATTGCAGAAATTTCACTTATTTTGGGGCAAAATTGCAGAAATTTCACTTATTTCACAGAATAAAGGCAGAAATTTTCCTTATTTTGGGGCAAAAAGGCAGAAATTTCTAATATTTTGTGGCAAAAATGCAGAAATTTCCCTTATTTTGAGGTAAAAAGCCTGAAATTCCTATTATTTGGGGGCAAAAGGCAGAAATTTCCCTTATTTTGGGGCAAATTTGCAGAAATTTCACTTATTTCAGGGTAATAAGTCAGAAATTTTCCTTATTTTGGGGCAAAAAAGACAGAAATTCCCTTTGTTTTGGGAGAAAAAGACAGAAATTCCACTTATTTAGAGGCAAAAAGGAAAAAGTTCCCCTTATTTTGGAGCAAAAATGAAGAAATTTCCCTTTTTTATGGCAAAAAGGTATGCATTCTTCTTATTTTCAGACAAAAAGGCAGAAATTCCCCATATTTTGGGGCAAAAGGAAGAAATTCCTTTTATTTTGGGGCAAAATTGCAGAAATTTTTCTAATTGTGGGGTAAAAAACAGAAAGTCCCCTTATTTTGGTGAAAACTTGCAGAAATTTCCGTTATTATGGGGAAAAATTGCAGATATTTCCCTTATTTTAGGGCAAAATTACCGAAATTTCACTAGTTGTGGGGCAAAAGGGCAGAAATTCTCCTTATTTTGGGGCAAAACTCAGGAATTCTACTTATTTTGGGGCAAAATTCCAGAAATTTCCCTTATTTTGGAACAAAATTGCAGAAATTTCACTTATTTTGAGGAAAAATTGCAGAAATTTCACTTATTTCAGGGAAAAAGGCAGAAATTTTCCTTATTTTGGGGCAAAAAGGCAGAAATACCTAATATTTTGTGCAAAAATTCAGAAATTCCCCTTATTTTGAGGTAAAAAGGCTGAAATTCTCCTTATTTGGGGGCAAAATGTAGAAATTTTCCTTATTTTCGGACAAAATTGCAGAAATTTCACTTATTTCAGGGTAATAAGTCAAAAATTTTCCTTATTTTAGGGCAAAAAAGACAGAAATTCCCTTTGTTTTGGGGGAAAAAGACAGAAATTCCACTTATTTAGAGGCAAAAGAGCAGAAATTCCCCTTATTTTGAAGCAAAAATGAAGAAATTTCCCTTTTTTATGGCATAAAGGTATGCATTCTTCTTATTTTTGGGCAAAAAGGCAGAAATTCCCTATATTTTGAGGCAAAAGGCAGAAAATCCCCTTATTTTGGGGAAAAAAGGCACAAATTTTTCTTATTTTTGGGCAAAATTGTAGAAATTTAACTTATTTCAAAAAAAAGTCAGAAATTTTCTTCTTTTGGGGCAAAAAGGCAGAAATTTCTTTTAATTTGGTACAAAATTGCAGAAATTTTTTTTATTTGGGGGCAAAAAGGCAGAAATTCCCCTTATTTTGAGGTAAAAAGGCTGAAATTCACCTTATTTTCGGGCAAAAAGTCAGAAATTCCCCTTATTTTGGTTCTAAAAGATAGAAATTTCGTTTATTTTTGAGGAAAAGGCAGAAATTGCACTTATTTTGAGTCAAAAATGTGGAAAATCCCCTTATTTTGGGGCAAAAATGAAGAAATTTCCCTTTTTTATGGCAAAAAGGTAAACATTCCCTTTATTTTCAGTTAAAAAGGCAGAAATTCCCCATATTTTGGAGCAAAATTGCAGAAATTCCCCTAATTTTGAGGCAAAAAGGCAGAAATTCCCCTTATTTTGGGGTAAAATTGCAGAAATTTCACTTATTTCGCAGCAAAATGGCAGAAATTCCCCTTATTTTTGGAGAAAAAGGCAGAAAATCCCCGTATTTTGGAGCAAAATTGCAGAAATTAACCTAATTTTGGGGTAAAAAATACAGTAATTTTCTTTATTTTGGGGCAAAAAGGCAGAAATTCTCCTTATTTTGAGGCAAAAGGCAGAAATTTTCCTTATTTTGAGGTAAAAAGGCTAAAATTCCCCTTATTTTCGGACAAAAAGTCAGAAATTCCCCTTATTTTGGGGCAAAAGGCAGAAATTCCCCTTATTTTAGGGCAAAATTGCAGAAATTTCTTTTATTTGGGGGCAAAAAAACAGAAATTCCCCTTATTTTGGTGCAAAATTGCAGAAATTTGTCTTATTATGGGGAAAAATTGCAGAAATTTCCTTTATTTTAGGGGAAAATTGCAGAAATTTCACTTATTTAAGAGAAGAAAAGCAAAATTTTTTCTTATTTTGGGGCAAAAAGGCAGAAATTCCCATTATTTTGGGGCAAAAAGGCAGAAATTCACCTTATTTTGGGCTAAAATTGCAGAAATTTCACATATTTCAGGGCAAAAAGGCAGAAATTTCCCTTATTTTGGGGCAAAAATGAAGAAATTTTTCTTTTTTATGGCAAAAAGGTATGCATTCCCCTTATTCTTGGGCAAAAAGGCAGAAATTTCCCGTATTTTGGAGCAAAATTGCACAAATTCCAATAATTGTGGGGCAAAAAGGCAGAAATTCTCCTTACTTTGGGGCAAAACTCAGAAATTCCACTTTTTTTGGGGCAAAATTCCAGAAATTTCTCTTATTTTGGGGCAAAATTGCAGAAATTTCACTTATTTTGGGGAAAATTGCAGAAATTTCACTTATTTCAGGGAAAAAATGCAGAAATTTTACTTATTTTAGGGCAAAAAGGCAGAAATTCTTAATATTTTGTGGCAAAAATGCAGAAATTCCTAATATTTTGTTGCAAAAATGCAGAAATTTCCTTTATTTTGAGGTAAAAAGGCTGAAATTCCCCTTATTTGGGGGCAAAAAGGCAGAAATTTCCCTTATTCTGGGGCAAATTTGCAGAAATTTCACTTATTTCAGAATAATAAGTCAGAAATTTTCCTTATTTTGGGGCAAAAAAGACAGAAATTCCCTTTGTTTTGAGGGTAAATAACCGAAATTTCACTTATTTAGAGGCAAAAAGGCAAAAGTTCGCCTTATTTTGGAGCAAAAATGAAGAAATTTCCCTTTTTTATGGCAAAAAGTTATGCATTTTTCTTATTTTCGGACAAAAAGGTAGAAATTCCCCATATTTTGGGGCAAAAGGCAGAAATTCCCCTTATTTTGGTGCAAAATTGCAGAAATTTCCCTTATTATGGGGAAAAATTCCAGAAATTTTTCTTTTTTTAGGGCAAAATTGCAGAAATTTCAAATTGTTGGGCAAAAGGCCAGAAATTCTCCTTATTTTGGGGCAAAACACAGAAATTCCACATATTTTGGGGCAAAATTCCAGAAATTTCCCTTATGTTGGGGCAAAATTGCAGAAATTTCACTTATTTCAGAGAAAAAGTCAGAAATTTTTTTTATTTTGTGGCAAAAAGGCAGAAATTTATAATATTTTGTGCCAAAAATCAGAAATTCCCCTTATTTTGATATAAAAAGTCTGAAATTCCCCTTATTTGGGGGCAAAAAGGCAGAAATTTCCCTTATTTTGGGGCAAAATTGCAGAAATATCACTTATTTCAGGGTAATAAGTCAGAAATTTTTCTTATTTTGGGGCAAAAAAGACAGAAATTCCCTTTGTTTTGGGGGGAAAAGACAGAAATTACACTTATTTAGAGGCATAAAGGCAAAAGTTCCCCTTATTTTGGAGCAAAAATGAAGAGATTTCCCTTTTTTATGGCAAAGAGGTATGCATTCTTCTTATTTTCGGACAAAAAGGCAGAAATTCCCCTTATTTTGGGGCAAAATTCCAGAAATTTCCCTAATTGTGGGGCAAAAAACAGACATTCCCCTTATTTTGGGGCAAAATTGCAGTAATTTCCCTTATTATGGCGAAAAATTGCAGAAATTACCCTTATTTTAGGGCAAAATTGCAGAAATTCTTGTAATTGTGGGGCAAAAAGGCAGAAATTCTCTTTATTTTGGGCCAAAACTCAGAAATTCCACTTATTTTGGGGCAAAATTCCAGAAATTTCCTTTTTTTGGGGGCAAAATTGCATAAATTTCAATTATTTTGGGGCAAAATTGCATAAATTTCACTTATTTCAGGGAAAAAGGCAGAAATTTTCCTTATTTTGGGGCAAAAAGGCAGAAATTCCTAATATTTTGTGCCAAAATTCAGAAATTCCTTTTATTTTGAGGTAAAAAGGCTGAAATTCCCCTTATTTGGGGGCAAAAAGGTAGAAATTTTCCTTATTTTGGGGCAAAATTGCAGAAATTTCACTTATTTCAGGGTAATAAGTCAGAAATTTTCCTTATTTTGGGGCAAAAAAACCAGAAATTCCCTTTGTTTTGGGTGAAAAATACAGAAATTCAACTTATTTAGAGGCAAAAAAGCAGAAATTCCGCTTATTTTGAAACAAAAATGAAGAAATTTCCCTTTTTTATGGCAAAAAGGTACGCATTCTTCTTATTTTTGAGCAAAAAGGCAGAAATTCCCTATATTTTGGGGCAAAAGGCAGAAATTCCCCTTATTTTTGGGCAAAAAGGCACAAATTTCCCTTATTTTTGGGCAAAATTGTAGAAATTTAACTTATTTCAGAAAAAAGGCAGAAATTTTCTTATTTTGGGGCAAAAAGGCAGAAATTTCTTTTATTTTGGTACAAAATTGCAGAAATATTTTTTATTTGGGGGCAAAAAGGCAGAAATTTCCCATATTTTGAAGCAAAAAGGCAGAAATTTTCCTAATTTTGAGTTAAAAGGCTGAAATTTCCCTTATTTTCGGGCAAAAAGTCAGAAATTCCCTTTATTTTGGTGCTAAAAAAGAGAAATTTCATTTATTTTTTAGGAAAAGGCAGAAATTGCACTTATTTTGAGTCAAAAAGGCGAAAAATCCCCTTATTTTGGGGCAAAAATGAAGTAATTTCCCTTTTTTATGGCAAAAAGGTAAACATTCCCTTTATTTTCGGGCAAATAGGCAGAAATTCCCCATATTTTGGAGCAAAATTGCAGAAATTCCCCTAATTTTGAGGCAAAAAGGCAGAAATTCCCCTTATTTTGGGGTAAAACTGCAGAAATTTCACTTATTTCGCAGCAAAATGGCAGAAATTCCCCTTATTTTTGGAGAAAAAGGCAGAAAATCCCCGTATTTTGGAGCAAGATTGCAGAAATTAACCTAATTTTGGGGTAAAAAATATAGTAATTTTCTTTATTTTGGGGCAAAAAGGCAGAAATTCTCCGTATTTTGAGGCAAAAGGCAGAAATTTTCCTTATTTTGAGGTAAAAAGGCTGAAATTCCCCTTATTTTCGGACAAAAAGTCAGAAATTCCCCTTATTTTGGGGCAAAAGGCAGAAATTCCCCTTATTTTAGGGCAAAATTGCAGAAATTTCTTTTATTTGGGGGCAAAAAAACAGAAATTCCCCTTATTTTGGTGCAAAATTGCAGAAATTTGTCTTATTATGGGGAAAAATTGCAGAAATTTTCTTTATTTTAAGGGAAAATTGCAGAAAATTCACTTATTTAAAAGGAGAAAAGCAAAATTTTTTCTTATTTTGGGGCAAAAAGGCAGAAATTCCCATTATTTTGGGGCAAAAAGGCAGAAATTCACCTTATTTTGGGCTAAAATTGCAGAAATTTCACATATTTAAGGGCAAAAAGGCAGAAATTTCCCTTATTTTGGGGCAAAAATGAAGACATTTTTCTTCTTTATGGCAAAAAGGTATGCATTCCCCTTATTTTTGGGCAAAAAGGCAGAAATATCCCGTATTTTGGAGCAAAATTGCAGAAATTCCAATAATTGTGGGGCAAAAAGGCAGAAATTCTCCTTACTTTGGGGCAAAACTCAGAAATTCCACTTTTTTTGGGGCAAAATTCCAGAAATTTCTCTTATTTTGGGGCAAAATTGCAGAAATTTCACTTATTTTGGGGAAAATTGCAGAAATTTCACTTATTTCAGGAAAAAAATGCAGAAATTTTCCTTATTTTGGGGCAAAAAGGCAGAAATTCTTAATATTTTGTGGCAAAAATGCAGAAATTCCTAATATTTTGTTGCAAAAATGCAGAAATTTCCTTTATTTTGAGGTAAAAAGGCTGAAATTCCCCTTATTTGGGGGCAAAAATGCAGAAATTTCCCTTATTCTGGGGCAAATTTGCAGAAATTTCACTTATTTCAGAATAATAAGTCAGAAATTTTCCTTATTTTGGGGCAAAAAAGACAGAAATTCCCTTTGTTTTGAGGGGAAATATCCGAAATTTCACTTATTTAGAGGCAAAAAGGCAAAAGTTCGCCTTATTTTGGAGCAAAAATGAAGAAATTTCCCTTTTTTATGGCAAAAAGTTATGCATTCTTCTTATTTTCGGACAAAAAGGTAGAAATTCCCCATATTTTGGGGCAAAAGGCAGAAATTCCCCTTATTTTGGTGCAAAATTGCAGAAATTTACCTTATTATGGGGAAAAATTGCAGAAATTTTCCTTATTTTAGGGCAAAATTGCAGAAATTTCAAATTGTGGGGCGAAAGGCCAGAAATTTTCCTTATTTTGGGGCAAAACACAGAAATTCCACTTATTTTGGGGCAAAATTCCAGAAATTTCCCTTATGTTGGGGCAAAATTGCAGAAATTTCACTTATTTTGGGGCAAAATTGCAGAAATTTCACTTATTTCAGAGAAAAAGTCAGAAATTTTTTTTATTTTGTGGCAAAAAGGCAGAAATTTATAATATTTTGTGCCAAAAATCAGAAATTCCCCTTATTTTGATATAAAAAGTTTGAAATTCCCCTTATTTGGGGGCAAAAAGGCAGAAATTTCCCTTATTTTGGGGCAAAATTGCAGAAATATCACTTATTTCAGGGTAATAAGTCAGAAATTTTTCTTATTTTGGGGCAAAAAAGACAGAAATTCCCTTTGTTTTGGGGGGAAAAGACAGAAATTACACTTATTTAGAGGCATAAAGACAAAAGTTCCCCTTATTTTGGAGCAAAAATGAAGAAATTTCCCTTTTTTATGGCAAAAAGGTATGCATTCTTATTTTCGGACAAAAAGGCAGAAATTCCCCATATTTTGAGGAAAAGGCAGAAATTCCCCTTATTTTGGGGCAAAATTCCAGAAATTT
The DNA here is from genome assembly GCF_963924665.1 of Micromys minutus. Taxonomy (NCBI): domain Eukaryota; kingdom Metazoa; phylum Chordata; class Mammalia; order Rodentia; family Muridae; genus Micromys; species Micromys minutus. The sequence continues at coordinate 481,070 of NW_027667820.1, forward strand.
CCCTAATTGTGGGGCAAAAAACAGACATTCCCCTTATTTTGGGGCAAAATTGCAGATATTTCCCTTATTATGGCAAAAAATTGCAGAAATTACCCTTATTTTAGGGCAAAATTGCAGAAATTCCCGTAATTGTGGGGCAAAAAGGCAGAAATTCTCCTTATTTTGGGGCAAAACTCAGAAATTCCAAATATTTTGGGGCAAAATTCCAGAAATTTCCTTTATTTTGGGGCAAAATTGCATAAATTTCAATTATTTTGGGGCAAAATTGCAGAAATTTCACTTATTTCATGGAAAAAGGCAGAATTTTTCCTTATTTTGGGGCAAAAAGGCAGAAATTCCTAATATTTTGTGCCAAAATTCAGAAATTCCTTTTATTTTGAGGTAAAAAGGCTGAAATTCCCCTTATTTGGGGGCAAAAAGGTAGAAATTTTCCTTATTTTGGGGCAAAATTGCAGAAATTTCACTTATTTCAGGGTAATAAGTCAGAAATTTTCCTTATTTTGGGGCAAAAAAACCAGAAATTCCCTTTGTTTTGGGTGAAAAATAGAGAAATTCAACTTATTTAGAGGCAAAAAAGCAGAAATTCCGCTTATTTTGAAACAAAAATGAAGAAATTTCCCTTTTTTATGGCAAAAAGGTATGCATTCTTCTTATTTTCGGGCAAAAAGGCAGAAATTCCCTATATTTTGGGGCAAAAGGCAGAAATTCCCCTTATTTTTGGGCAAAAAGGCACAAATTTCCCTTATTTTTGGGCAAAATTGTAGAAATTTAACTTATTTCAGAAAAAAGGCAGAAATTTTCTTATTTTGGGGCAAAAAGGCAGAAATTTCTTTTATTTTGGTACAAAATTGCAGAAATATTTTTTATTTGGGGGCAAAAAGGCAGAAATTTCCCATATTTTGAAGCAAAAAGGCAGAAATTTTCCTTATTTTGAGTTAAAAGGCTGAAATTTCCCTTATTTTCGGGCAAAAAGTCAGAAATTCCCTTTATTTTGGTGCTAAAAGAGAGAAATTTCGTTTATTTTTGAGGAAAAGGCAGAAATTGCACTTATTTTGAGTCAAAAAGGCGAAAAATCCCCTTATTTTGGGGCAAAAATGAAGTAATTTCCCTTTTTTATGGCAAAAAGGTAAACATTCCCTTTATTTTCGGGCAAATAGGCAGAAATTCCCCATATTTTGGAGCAAAATTGCAGAAATTCCCCTAATTTTGAGGCAAAAAGTCAGAAATTCCCCTTATTTTGGGGTAAAACTGCAGAAATTTCACTTATTTCGCAGCAAAATGGCAGAAATTCCCCTTATTTTTGGAGAAAAAGGCAGAAAATCCCCGTATTTTGGAGCAAAATTGCAGAAATTAACCTAATTTTGGGGTAAAAAATACAGTAATTTTCTTTATTTTGGGGCAAAAAGGCAGAAATTCTCCTTATTTTGAGGCAAAAGGCAGAAATTTTCTTTATTTTGAGGTAAAAAGGCTGAAATTGCCCTTATTTTCGGACAAAAAGTCAGAAATTCCCCTTATTTTGGGGCAAAAGGCAGAAATTCCCCTTATTTTAGGGCAAAATTGCAGAAATTTCTTTTATTTGGGGGCAAAAAACAGAAATTCCCCTTATTTTGGTGCAAAATTGCAGAAATTTGTCTTATTATGGGGAAAAATTGCAGAAATTTCCTTTATTTTAGGGGAAAATTGCAGAAATTTCACTTATTTAAGAGAAGAAAAGCAAAATTTTTTCTTATTTTGGGGCAAAAAGGCAGAAATTCCCATTATTTTGGGGCAAAAAGGCAGAAATTCACCTTATTTTGGGCTAAAATTGCAGAAATTTCACATATTTCAGGGCAAAAAGGCAGAAATTTCCCTTATTTTGGGGCAAAAATGAAGAAATTTTTCTTTTTTATGGCAAAAAGGTATGCATTCCCCTTATTCTTGGGCAAAAAGGCAGAAATTTCCCGTATTTTGGAGCAAAATTGCAGAAATTCCAATAATTGTGGGGCAAAAATGCAGAAATTCTCCTTACTTTGGGGCAAAACTCAGAAATTCCACTTTTTTTGGGGCAAAATTCCAGAAATTTCTCTTATTTTGGGGCAAAATTGCAGAAATTTCACTTATTTTGGGGAAAATTGCAGAAATTTCACTTATTTCAGGAAAAAAATGCAGAAATTTTCCTTATTTTGGGGCAAAAAGGCAGAAATTCTTAATATTTTGTGGCAAAAATGCAGAAATTCCTAATATTTTGTTGCAAAAATGCAGAAATTTCCTTTATTTTGAGGTAAAAAGGCTGAAATTCCCCTTATTTGGGGGCAAAAAGGCAGAAATTTCCCTTATTCTGGGGCAAATTTGCAGAAATTTCACTTATTTCAGAATAATAAGTCAGAAATTTTCCTTATTTTGGGGCAAAAAAGACAGAAATTTCCTTTGTTTTGAGGGGAAATATCCGAAATTTCACTTATTTAGAGGCAAAAAGGCAAAAGTTCGCCTTATTTTGGAGCAAAAATGAAGAAATTTCCCTTTTTTATGGCAAAAAGTTATGCATTCTTCTTATTTTCGGACAAAGAGGTAGAAATTCCCCATATTTTGGGGCAAAAGGCAGAAATTCCTCTTATTTTGGTGCAAAATAGCAGAAATTTCCCTTATTATGGGGAAAAATTGCAGAAATTTTCCTTATTTTAGGGCAAAATTGCAGAAATTTCAAATTGTGGGGCGAAAGGCCAGAAATTCTCCTTATTTTGGGGCAAAACACAGAAATTCCACTTATTTTGGGGAAAAATTCCAGAAATTTCCCTTATGTTGGGGCAAAATTGCAGAAATTTCACTTATTTTGGGGCAAAATTGCAGAAATTTCACTTATTTCAGAGAAAAAGTCAGAAATTTTTTTTATTTTGTGGCAAAAAGGCAGAAATTTATAATATTTTGTGCCAAAAATCAGAAATTCCCCTTATTTTGATATAAAAAGTCTGAAATTCCCCTTATTTGGGGGCAAAAATGCAGAAATTTCCCTTATTTTGGGGCAAAATTGCAAAAATATCACTTATTTCAGGGTAATAAGTCAGAAATTTTTCTTATTTTGGGGCAAAAAAGACAGAAATTCCCTTTGTTTTGGGGGGAAAAGACAGAAATTACACTTATTTAGAGGCATAAAGGCAAAAGTTCCCCTTATTTTGGAGCAATAATGAAGAAATTTCCCTTTTTTATGGCAAAAAGGTATGCATTCTTCTTATTTTTGGACAAAAAGGCAGAAATTCCCCATATTTTGAGGAAAAGGCAGAAATTCCCCTTATTTTGGGGCAAAATTCCAGAAATTTCCCTAATTGTGGGGCAAAAAACAGACATTCCCCTTATTTTGGGGCAAAATTGCAGAAATTTCTTTTATTATAAGGAAAAATTGCAGAAATTACCGTTATTTTAGGGCAAAATTGCAGAAATTCCCCTAATTGTGGGGCAAAAAGGCAGAAATTCTCCTTATTTTGGGGCAAAACTCAGAAATTCCAAATATTTTGGGGCAAAATTCCAGAAATTTCCTTTATTTTGGGGCAAAATTGCATAAGTTTCAATTATTTTGGGGCAAAATTGCAGAAATTTCACTTATTTCAGGGAAAAAAGCAGAAATTTTCCTTATTTTGGGGCAAAAATGCAGAAATTCCTAATATTTTGTGCCAAAATTCAGAAATTCCTTTTATTTTGAGGTAAGAAGGTTGAAATTCACCTTATTTGGGGGCAAAAAGGTAGAAATTTTCCTTATTTTGGGGCAAAATTGCAGAAATTTCACTTATTTCAGGGTAATAAGTCAGAAATTTTCCTTATTTTGGGGCAAAAAACCAGAAATTCCCTTTGTTTTGGGTGAAAAATACAGAAATTCAACTTATTTAGAGGCAAAAAAGCAGAAATTCCGCTTATTTTGAAACAAAAAAGAAGAAATTTCCCTTTTTTATGGCAAAAAGGTATGCATTCTTCTTATTTTCAGGTAAAAAGGCAGAAATTCCCTATATTTTGGGGCAAAAGGCAGAAATTCTCCTTATTTTGGGGCAAAAAGTCACAAATTTCCCTTATTTTTGGGCAAAATAGTAGAAATTTAACTTATTTCAGAAAAAAGGCAGATATTTCCCATATTTTTGGGGCAAAAAGGCAGAAATTTTCCTTATTTTGAGGTAAAAAGGCTGAAATTCCCTATATTTTCGGGCAAAAAGTCAGAAATTCCCTTTATTTTGGTGCTAAAAGACAGAAATTTCGTTTATTTTTGAGGAAAAGGCAGAAATTGCACTTATTTTGAGTCAAAAAGGCGGAAAATCTTCTTATTTTGGGGCAAAAATGAAGAAATTTCCCTTTTTATGAAAAAAAGGTAAACATTTCCTTTATTTTCAGGCAAAAAGGCTAAAATTCCCCATATTTTGGAGCAAAATTGCAGAAATTCCCCTAATTTTGAGGCAAAAAGGCAGAAATTCCCCTTATTTTGGGGTAAAACTGCAGAAATTTCACTTTTTTCGCAGCAAAATGGCAGAAATTCCCCTTATTTTTGGAGAAAAAGGCAGAAAATCCCCGTATTTTTGAGCAAAATTGCAGAAATTAACCTAATTTTGGGGTAAAAATACAGTAACTTTCATTATTTTGGGGGAAAAATGCAGAAATTCTCCTTATTTTGGGGCAAAAGGCAGAAATTCCCCTTATTTTGAGGTAAAAAGGCTGAAATTCCCCTTATTTTCGGGCAAAAAGTCAGAAATTCCCTTTATTTTGGGGCAAAATTGCAGAAATTTCCCTTATTATGAGAAAAATTGCAGAAATATTCCTTATTTTAGGGCAAAATTGCAGAAATTTCACTTATTTCAGAGGAAAAAAGCAAAAATTTTTCTTATTTTGGGGCAAAAAGGCAGAAATTGCCATTATTTTGGGGCAAAAAGGCAGAAATTCACCTTATTTTGGGCTAAAATTGCAGAAATTTTACATATTTCAGGGCAAAAAGGCAGAAATTTCCCTTATTTTGGGGCAAAAATGAAGAAATTTCCCTTTTTTATGGCAAAAAGGTATGCATTCTCCTTATTTTCGGGCAAAATGGCAGAAATTCCCTGTATTTTGGAGCAAAATTGCAGAAATTCCCCTAATTGTAAGGCAAAAAGTCAGAAATTCTCTTTATTTTGAGGAAAAACTCAGAAATTCCACTTATTTTGGGGCAAAATTCCAGAAATTTCCCTTATTTTGGGGCAAAATTGCAGAAATTTCACTTATTTTGGGGCAAAATTTCAGAAATTTCACTTATTTCAGGGAAAAAGGGCAGATATTTTCCTTATTTTTGGGCAAAAAGGCAGAAATTGCTAATATTTTGTGGCAAAAATGCAGAAATTTTTGATATTTTGTTGCAAAAATGCAGAAATTTCCCTTATTTTGAGGTAAAAAGGCAGAAATTTCCCTTATTTTCAGGCAATTTTGCAGAAATTTCACTTATTTCAGGGTAATAAGTCAGAAATTTTCCTTATTTTGGGGCAAAAAAGACAGAAATTCCCTTTGTTTTGGGGGAAAAAGACAGAAATTCCACTTATGTAGAGGCAAAAAAGCAGAAATTCTCCTTATTTTGAAGCAAAAATTAAGAGATTACCTTTTTTTATGGCAAAAAGGTATGCATTTTTCTTATTTTCGGGCAAAAATGCAGAAATTCCCAGTATTTTGGGGAAAAAGGCAGAAATTCCCCTTATTTTGGGGCAAAAAGGCACAAATTCCCCTTATTTTGGTGCAAAATTGCAGAAATTTGTCTTATTATGGGAAAAAAATGCAGAAATTTCCTTTATTTTAGGGGAAAATTGCAGAAATTTCACTTATTTAAGAGAAGAAAAGCAAAATTTTTTCTTATTTTGGGGCAAAAAGGCAGAAATTCCCATTATTTTGGGGCAAAAAGGCAGAAATTCACCTTATTTTGGGCTAAAATTGCAGAAATTTCACATATTTCAGGGCAAAAAGGCAGAAATTTCCTTTATTTTGGGGCAAAAATGAAGAAATTTTTCTTTTTTATGGCAAAAAAAGTATGCATTCCCCTTATTCTTGGGCAAAAAGGCAGAAATTTCCCGTATTTTGGAGCAAAATTGCAGAAATTCCAATAATTGTGGGGCAAAATTGCAGAAATTCTCCTTACTTTGGGGCAAAACTCAGAAATTCCACTTTTTTTGGGGCAAAATTCCAGAAATTTCTCTTATTTTGGGGCAAAATTGCAGAAATTTCACTTATTTTGGGGAAAATTGCAGAAATTTCACTTATTTCAGGAAAAAAATGCAGAAATTTTCCTTATTTTGGGGCAAAAAGGCAGAAATTCTTAATATTTTGTGGCAAAAAATGCAGAAATTCCTAATATTTTGTTGCAAAAATGCAGAAATTTCCTTTATTTTGAGGTAAAAAGGCTGAAATTCCCCTTATTTGGGGGCAAAAAGGCAGAAATTTCCCTTATTCTGGGGCAAATTTGCAGAAATTTCACTTATTTCAGAATAATAAGTCAGAAATTTTCCTTATTTTGGGGCAAAAAAGACAGAAATTCCCTTTGTTTTGAGGGGAAATATCCGAAATTTCACTTATTTAGAGGCAAAAAGGCAAAAGTTCGCCTTATTTTGGAGCAAAAATGAAGAAATTTCCCTTTTTTATGGCAAAAAGTTATGCATTCTTCTTATTTTTGGACAAAAAGGTAGAAATTCCCCATATTTTGGGGCAAAAGGCAGAAATTCCTCTTATTTTGGTGCAAAATAGCAGAAATTTCCCTTATTATGGGGAAAAATTGCAGAAATTTTCCTTATTTTAGGGCAAAATTGCAGAAATTTCAAATTGTGGGGCGAAAGGCCAGAAATTCTCCTTATTTTGGGGCAAAACACAGAAATTCCACTTATTTTGGGGAAAAATTCCAGAAATTTCCCTTATGTTGGGGCAAAATTGCAGAAATTTCACTTATTTTGGGGCAAAATTGCAGAAATTTCACTTATTTCAGAGAAAAAGTCAGAAATTTTTTTTATTTTGTGGCAAAAAGGCAGAAATTTATAATATTTTGTGCCAAAAATCAGAAATTCCCCTTATTTTGATATAAAAAGTCTGAAATTCCCCTTATTTGGGGGCAAAAATGCAGAAATTTCCCTTATTTTGGGGCAAAATTGCAAAAATATCACTTATTTCAGGGTAATAAGTCAGAAATTTTTCTTATTTTGGGGCAAAAAAGACAGAAATTCCCTTTGTTTTGGGGGGAAAAGACAGAAATTACACTTATTTAGAGGCATAAAGGCAAAAGTTCCCCTTATTTTGGAGCAATAATGAAGAAATTTCCCTTTTTTATGGCAAAAAGGTATGCATTCTTCTTATTTTTGGACAAAAAGGCAGAAATTCCCCATATTTTGAGGAAAAGGCAGAAATTCCCCTTATTTTGGGGCAAAATTCCAGAAATTTCCCTAATTGTGGGGCAAAAAACAGACATTCCCCTTATTTTGGGGCAAAATTGCAGAAATTTCTTTTATTATAAGGAAAAATTGCAGAAATTACCGTTATTTTAGGGCAAAATTGCAGAAATTCCCCTAATTGTGGGGCAAAAAGGCAGAAATTCTCCTTATTTTGGGGCAAAACTCAGAAATTCCAAATATTTTGGGGCAAAATTCCAGAAATTTCCTTTATTTTGGGGCAAAATTGCATAAGTTTCAATTATTTTGGGGCAAAATTGCAGAAATTTCACTTATTTCAGGGAAAAAAGCAGAAATTTTCCTTATTTTGGGGCAAAAATGCAGAAATTCCTAATATTTTGTGCCAAAATTCAGAAATTCCTTTTATTTTGAGGTAAGAAGGTTGAAATTCACCTTATTTGGGGGCAAAAAGGTAGAAATTTTCCTTATTTTGGGGCAAAATTGCAGAAATTTCACTTATTTCAGGGTAATAAGTCAGAAATTTTCCTTATTTTGGGGCAAAAAACCAGAAATTCCCTTTGTTTTGGGTGAAAAATACAGAAATTCAACTTATTTAGAGGCAAAAAAGCAGAAATTCCGCTTATTTTGAAACAAAAAAGAAGAAATTTCCCTTTTTTATGGCAAAAAGGTATGCATTCTTCTTATTTTCAGGCAAAAAGGCAGAAATTCCCTATATTTTGGGGCAAAAGGCAGAAATTCTCCTTATTTTGGGGCAAAAAGTCACAAATTTCCCTTATTTTTGGGCAAAATAGTAGAAATTTAACTTATTTCAGAAAAAAGGCAGAAATTTCCCATATTTTTGGGGCAAAAAGGCAGAAATTTTCCTTATTTTGAGGTAAAAAGGCTGAAATTCCCTTTATTTTCGGGCAAAAATTCAGAAATTCCCTTTATTTTGGTGCTAAAAGACAGAAATTTCGTTTATTTTTGAGGAAAAGGCAGAAATTGCACTTATTTTGAGTCAAAAAGGCGGAAAATCTTCTTATTTTGGGGCAAAAATGAAGAAATTTCCCTTTTTATGAAAAAAAGGTAAACATTTCCTTTATTTTCAGGCAAAAAGGCAGAAATTCCCCATATTTTGGAGCAAAATTGCAGAAATTTCCCTAATTTTGAGGCAAAAAGGCAGAAATTCCCCTTCTTTTGGGGTAAAACTGCAGAAATTTCACTTTTTTCGCAGCAAAATGGCAGAAATTCCCCTTATTTTTGGAGAAAAAGGCAGAAAATCCCCGTATTTTGGAGCAAAATTGCAGAAATTAACCTAATTTTGGGGTAAAAAATACAGTAATTTTCTTTTTTGGGGGCAAAAAGGCAGAAATTCTCCTTATTTTGAGGCAAAAGGCAGAAATTTTCCTTATTTTGAGGAAAAAAGGCTGAAATTCCCCTTATTTTCGGACAAAAAGTCAGAAATTCCCCTTATTTTGGGGCAAAATTGCAGAAATTTCCTTTATTATGGGGAAAAATTGCAGAAATATCCCTTATTTTAGGGCAAAATTGCAGAAATTTCACTTATTTCAGAGCAAATAGCAAAAATTATTCTTATTTTGAGGCAAAAAGGCAGAAATTCCCATTATTTTGGGGAAAAAAGGCAGAAATTCACCTTATATTGGGCTAAAATTGCAGAAATTTTACATATTTCATGGCAAAAAGGCAGAAATTTCCCTTATTTTGGGGCAAAAATGAAGAAATTTCCCTTTTTTATGGCAAAAAGTTATGCATTCCCCTTATTTTCGGGTGAAAAGGCAGAAATTCCCTGTATTTTGGAGCAAAATTGCAGAAATTCCTCTAATTATGGGGCAAAAAGGCAGAAATTCTCCTTATTTTGAGGCAAAACTCAGAAATTCCACTTATTTTGGGGCAAAATTTCAGAAATTTCCCTTATTTTGGGGCAAAATTGCAGAAATTTCACTTATTTTAAGGCAAAATTTCAGAAATTTCACTTATTTCAGGGAAAAAAGGCAGAAATTTTCCTTATTTTGTGGCAAAAAGGCAGAAATTCCTAATATTTTGTGCCAAAATTCAGAAATTCCTTTTATTTTGAAATAAAAAGGCTGAAATTCCCCTTATTTGGGAGCAAAAAGGCAGAAATTTCCCTTATTTTGGGGCAAATTTGCAGAAATTTCACTTATTTCAGGGTAATAAGTCAGAAATTTTCTTTATTTTGGGTCAAAGAAGACAGAAATTCCCTTTGTTTTGGGGGAAAAAGACAGAAATTCCACTTATTTAGAGGCAAAATGAAAAAGTTCCCCTTATTTTGGAGCAAAAATGAAGAAATTTCCCTTTTTTATGGCAAAAAGGTATGCATTCTTCTTGTTTTCAGACAAAAAGGCAGAAATTCCCCATATTTTGGGGCAAAAGGCAGAAATTCCCCTTATTTTGGGGCAAAATTGCAGAAATTTCCCTAATTGTGGGGCAAAAAACAGAAATTCCCCTTATTTTGGGGCAAACTTGCAGAAATTTCCCTTATTATGTAAAAAAATTGCAGAAATTTCCCTTATTTTAGGTTAAAATTGCAGAAATTTCACTAATTGTGGGGCAAAAAGGCAGAAATTTTCCTTATTTTAGGGCAAAACTCAGAAATTCCACTTATTTTGGGGCAAAATTCCAGAAATTTCTTTTATTTTGAAACAAAATTGCAGAAATTTCACTTATTTTGGGCAAAATTGCAGAAATTTCACTTATTTCAGGGCAAAAAGGCAGAAATTTCCCTTATTTTGGGGCAAAAAGGCAGAAATTCCTAATATTTTGTGCCAAAATTCAGAAAAACCCCTTATTTTGAGGTATAAAGGCTGAAATTCCCCTTATTTCGGGGCAAAAAGGCAGAAATTTCTTTTATTTTGGGGCAAAATTGCAGAAATTTCACTTTTTTCAGGGTAATAAGTCAGAAATTTTCCTTATTTTGGGGCAAAAAATACTGAAATTCCCTTTGTTTTAGGGGAACAAGACAGAAATTCCACTTATTTAGAGGCAAAAAAGCAGAAATTCCCCTTTTTTGGAGCAAAAATGAAGAAATTTCCCTTTTTTATGGCAAAAAGGTATGCATTCTTCTTATTTTCGGGCAAAAAGGCAGAAATTCCCTATATTTTGGGGCAAAAGGCAGAAATTCCCCTTATTTTGGAGCAAAAATGCACAAATTTCCCTTATTATTGGACAAAATTGCAGAAATTTAACTTATTTCAGAAAAAAGGCAGAAATTTTTTTATTTTGGGGCAAAAAGGAAAAATTTCTTTTATTTTGGTAAAAAATTGCAGAATTTTTTTTTATTTGGGGGCAAAAAGGCAGAAATTTCCCATATTTTGGGGCAAAAAGGCAGAAATTCCCCTTATTTTGAGGTAAAAAGTTTGAAATTCCCCTTATTTACGGGCAAAAAGTCAGAAGTTTTCCTAATTTTGGTGCTAAAAGACAGAAATTTCATTTATTTTTGAGGAAAAGGCAGAAATTGCACTTATTTTGAGTCAAAAAGGCGGAAAATCCCCTTATTTTGGGGCAAAAATGAAGAAATTTCCATTTTTTATGGCAAAAAGCTAAACATTCCCTTTATTTTCGGGCAAAAAGGCAGAAATTCCCCATAGTTTGGAGCAAAATTGCAGAAATTTCCCTAATTTTGAGGCATAAAGGCAGAAATTCCCCTTCTTTTGGGGTAAAACTGCAGAAATTTTACTTTTTTCGCAGCAAAATGGCAGAAATTCCCCTTATTTTTGGAGAAAAAGGCAGAAAATCCCCGTATTTTGGAGAAAAATTGCAGAAATTCACCTAATTTTGGGGTAAAAAATACAGTAATTTTCTTTATTTTGGGGCAAAAAGGCAGAAATTCTCCTTATTTTGAGGCAAAAGGCAGAAATTTTCCTTATTTTGAGGAAAAAAGGCTGAAATTCCCCTTATTTTCAGACAAAAAGTCAGAAATTCCCCTTATTTTGGGGCAAAATTGCAGAAATTTCCTTTATTATGGGGAAAAATTGCAGAAATATCCCTTATTTTAGGGCAAAATTGTAGAAATTTCACTTATTTCAGAGCAAATAGCAAAAATTATTCTTATTTTGAGGCAAAAAGGCAGAAATTCCCATTATTTTGGGGAAAAAAGGCAGAAATTCACCTTATTTTGGGCTAAAATTGCAGAAATTTTACATATTTCATGGCAAAAAGGCAGAAATTTCCCTTATTTTGGGGCAAAAATGAAGAAATTTTTCTTTTTTATGGCAAAAGGTTATGCATTCCCCTTATTTTCGGGTGAAAAGGCAGAAATTCCCTGTATTTTGGAGCAAAATTGCAGAAATTCCCCTAATTGTGGGGCAAAAAGGCAGAAAATCTCCTTATTTTGAGGCAAAACTCAGAAATTCCACTTATTTTGGGGCAAAATTTCAGAAATTTCCCTTATTTTGGGGCAAAATTGCAGAAATTTCACTTATTTTGGGGCAAAATTTCAGAAATTTCACTTATTTCAGGGAAAAAAAGGCAGAAATTTTCCTTATTTTGTGGCAAAAAGGCAGAAATTCCTAATATATTGTGCCAAAATTCAGAAATTCCTTTTATTTTGAAATAAAAAGGCTGAAATTCCCCTTATTTGGGAGCAAATAGGCAGAAATTTCCCTTATTTTGGGGCAAATTTGCAGAAATTTCACTTATTTCAGGGTAATAAGTCAAATTTTCTTTATTTTGGGTCAAAAAAGACAGAAATTCCATTTGTTTTGGGGGGAAAAGACAGAAATTCCACTTATTTAGAGGCAAAAGCATCAATTCCCCTTTTTTGGAGCAAAAAAGCAGAAATTCCCCTTTTTTTGGAGCAAAAATGAAGAAATTTCCCTTTTTTATGGCAAAAAGGTAATCATTCTTCTTTTTTTTGGGCCAAAATGCAGAAATTCTTCATATTTTGGGGCAATAGGCAGAAATTTCCCTTATTTTGGGGCAAAATTGAAGAAATTTCACTTATTTCAGGGTAATAAGTCAGAAATTTCTCTTATTTTGGGGCAAAAAAGTCAGAAATTCCCTTTGTTTTGGGGGGAAAAAACAGAAATTCCACTTATTTAGAGGCAAAAATGCAGAAATTCCCCTTATTTTGGAGCAAAAATGAAGAAATTTCCCTTTTTTATGGCAAAAAGTTATGCATTCCCTTTATTTTCGGGCAAAAAGGCAGATATTCCCCATATTTTGGAGCAAAATTGCAGAAATTCCCCTAATTTTGGGGCAAAAAGGCAGAAATTCCCTATATGTAGGGGCAAAAAGACAGAAATTCTCCTTATTTTGAGGCAAAACTCAGAAATTCCACTTATTTTGGGGCAAAATTGCAGAAATTTCACTTATTTCAGAGAAAAAAGGCAGAATTTTTTTTTATTTTGGTGCAAAAAGGCAGAAATTCCTAATATTTTGTGGCAAAAATGCAGAAATTCCCCTTATTTTGAGGTAAAAAGGCTGAAATTCCCATTATTTGGGGGCAAAAATGCAGAAATTTCCTTTATTTTGGAGCCAAAGGCAGAAATTCCCATTATTTCGGGGGCAAAATTGCAGAAATTTCCCTAATTGTGGGGCAAAAAACAGAAATTCTTCTTATTTTGGGGCAAAATTGCAGAAATTTCCCTTATTATGGGGAAAAATTGCAGAAATTTCTTTTATTTTAGGGCAATATTGCATATATTTCACTAATTGTGGGGCAAAAAGGCAGAAATTCTCCTTATTTTTGGGAAAAACTCAGAAATTTCATTTATTTTTGGGCAAAATTCCAGAAATTTCCCTTATTTTATGGCAAAATTGCAGAAATTTCACTTATTTTGGGGCAAAATTGCAGATTTCACTTATTTCAAGAAAAAAATGCAGAAATTTTTCTTATTTTGGGGCAAAAATGCAGAAATTCCTAATATTTTGTGCCAAAATTCAGAAATTCCCCTTATTTTGAGGTAAATAGGCTAAAATTCCCCTTATTTGGGGGCAAAAAGGCAGAAATTTCCCTTATTTGGGGGCAAAATTGCAGAAATTTCACTTATTTTGGAATAATAAGTCAGATATTTTCTTTATTTTGGGGCAAAAAAGACAGAAATTCCCTTTGTTTTGGGGGAAAAAGACAGAAATTCCACTTATTTAGAGGCAAAAAACCAGAAATTCCCCTTATTTAGGAGCAAAAATGAAGAAATTTCCCTTTTTTATGGCAAAAAGGTAATCATTCTTCACTTTTTTGGGCCAAAATGCAGAAATTCCCCATATTTTGGGGCAATAGGCAGAAATTTCCCTTATTTTGGGGCAAAATTGAAGAAATTTCACTTATTTCAGGGTAATAAGTCAGAAATTTCTCTTATTTTGGGGCAAAAAAGTCAGAAATTCCCTTTGTTTTGGGGGAAAAAACAGAAATTCCACTTATTTAGAGCCAAAAATGCAGAAATTCCCCTTATTTTGGAGCAAAAATGAAGAAATTTCCCTTTTTTATGGCAAAAAGTTATGCATTCCCTTTATTTTCGGGCAAAAAGGCAGATATTCCCCGTATTTTGGAGGAAAATTGCAGAAATTCCCCTAATTTTGGGGCAAAAAGGCAGAAATTCCCTATATGTTGAGGCAAAAATACAGAAATTCTCCTTATTTTGGGGCAAAACTCAGAAATTCCACTTATTTGGGGGCAAAATTGCAGAAATTTCACTTATTTCAGGGAAAAAAGGCAGAATTTTTTTTTATTTTGGTGCAAAAAGGCAGAAATTCCTAATATTTTGTGGCAAAAATGCAGAAATTCCCCTTATTTTGAGGTAAAAAGGCTGAAATTCCCATTATTTGGGGGCGAAAAGGCAGAAATTTCCCTTATTTTGGAGCCAAAGGCAGAAATTCCCCTTATTTTGGGTTCAAAATTGCAGAAATTTCCCTAATTGTGGGGAAAAAAACAGAAATTCTTCTTATTTTGGGGCAAAATTGCAGAAATTTCCCTTATTATGGGGAAAAATTGCAGAAATTTCTTTTATTTTAGGGCAATATTGCATAAATTTCACTAATTGTGGGGCAAAAAGGCAGAAATTCTCCTTATTTTGGGGAAAAACTCAGAAATTCCATTTATTTTGGGGCAAAATTCCAGAAATTTCCCTTATTTTATGGCAAAATTGCAGAAATTTCACTTATTTTGGGGCAAAATTGCAGATTTCACTTATTTCAAGGAAAAAATGCAGAAATTTTTCTTATTTTGGGGCAAAAATGCAGAAATTCCTAATATTTTGTGCCAAAATTCAGAAATTCCCCTTATTTTGAGGTAAATAGGCTATAATTCCCCTTATTTGGGGGCAAAAAGGCAGAAATTTCCCTTATTTTGGGGCAAAATTGCAGAAATTTCACTTATTTTGGAATAATAAGTCAGATATTTTCTTTATTTTGGGGCAAAAAAGACAGAAATTCCCTTTGTTTTGGGGGGAAAAGACAGAAATTCCTCTTATTTAGAGGCAAAAAACCAGAAATTCCCCTTATTTAGGAGCAAAAATGAAGAAATTTCCCTTTTTTATGGCAAAAATGTAATCATTCTTCTCTTTTTTGGTCCAAAATGCAGAAATTCCCCATATTTTGGGGCAATAGGCAGAAATTTCCCTTATTTTGGGGCAAAATTGAAGAAATTTCACTTATTTCAGGGTAATAAGTCAGAAATTTCCCTTATTTTGGGGCAAAAAAGTCAGAAATTCCCTTTGTTTTGGGGGAAAAAAACAGAAATTCCACTTATTTAGAGGCAAAAATGCAGAAATTCCCCTTATTTTGGAGCAAAAATGAAGAAATTTCCCTTTTTTATGGCAAAAAGTTATGCATTCACTTTATTTTCGGGCAAAAAGGCAGATATTCCCCGTATTTTGGAGCAAAATTGCAGAAATTCCCCTCATTTTGGGGCAAAAGAAAGAAATTCCCTTTATTTTGGGGCAAAAATCAGAAATTCCCCTTATTTTGGGGCAAAATTCCAGAAATTTCCTTTATTTTGGGGCAAAATTGCAGAAATTTACCTTATTTTGGTGCAAAATTGCAGAAATTTTCCTAATTTGGGGCAAAATTGCAGTAATTTCAATTATTTTCATGTAAAAAGGCTGAAATTTCCTTTATTTTGGGGCAAAAAAAAGAAATTCACATTATTTTGGGGCAAAATTGCAGAAATTTTTCTTATTATGAAGCAAAAAGGCAGAAATTCCACAAATATGGTGGTAAAAATGCAGAAATTCCCCTTATTTTGAGGTAAAAAGGCTGAAATTCTTCTTATTTGGGGGCAAAAAGGCAGAAATTTCCTTATTTTGGGGCAAAATTGCAGAAATTTTACGTATTTAAGGGTAATAAGTCAGAAATTCCCCTTATTTTTGGGCAAAAAAGACAGAAATTCCCTTTGTTTTGGAGGAAAAAGACAGAAATTCCACTTATTTAAAGGCAAATAGGCAGAAATTCCCATTATTTTGGAGCAAAAATAAAGAAATTTCCCTTTTATATGGCAAAAGGTATGCATTCCCGTTATTTTCAGGCAAAAAGGAAGAAATTTCCCGTATTTTGGAGCAAAATTGCAGAAATTCCCCTAATTGTGGGGCAAAAAAGCAGAAATTCCCTATATTTTGGGGCAAAAAGACAGAAATTCTCCTTATTTTGAAGCAAAACTCAGAAATTCCACTTATTTTGAGGCAAAATTGCAGAAATTTCACTTATTTCAGGGAAAAAAAGGCAGAAATTTTTCTTATTTTGGGGCAAAAAGGCAGAAATTCCTAATATTTTGTGGCAAAAATGCAGAAATTCCCCCTTATTTTGAGGTAAAAAGGCTGAAATTCTCCTTATTTGGGAACAAAAAGGCAGAAATTTCCCTTATTTTGGGGCAAAATTGCAGAAATTTCACTTATTTTCAGGTAAAAAGGCTCAAATTTTCTTTATTTTTGGGCAAAAGGGAGAAATTCCCCTTATTTTGGGGCAAAAAGGCACAAATTTCCCTTATTTTTGGGCAAAATTGCAGAAATTTAATTTATTTCAGGGCAAAATTCAGAAATTCCCATTATTTTGGGGCAAAAAGCAGAAATTTCCTTTATTATGGTACAAAATTGATGAAATTTTCTTTGTTTTGGAACAAAAACGCAGAAATTTCCCATATTTTGGGGCAAAAGGCAGAAATTCTTATTTTGAGGTAAAATTTAAAAATTCCCTTTATTTAGAGGTAAAATGCAGAAATTCCCCAAATATTGGGGGAAAATGCAGAAATTCCCTTTATTTTGGGGCTAAAAGGAAGTAATTAACCGTATTTTGAAGCAAAAGTGCAGAAATTCTCATAATTTCGGGCTAAAAGGCAGAAATTCTCCTTATTTTAGGGCAAAAAGACAGAAAATCTCTTTTTTTCGGGAGCATAAAGTCAGAAATTCCCCTTATTTTGGGGCAAAATTGCAGTAATTTCACTTATTTTGGGTCAAAATTGCAGAAATTTCACTTATTTCAGGGAAAAAAGGCAGAAATTTTCCTTATTTTGGGGCAAAAATGCAGAAATTCCTAATATTTTTTGCCGAAATTCAGAAATTCCCCTTATTTTGAGGTAAAAAGGCTGAAATTCCCCTTATTTGGGGGCAAAAACGCAGAAATTTCCCTTATTTTGGGGCAAAATTGCCGAAATTTCACTAATTTCAGGGCAAAAAGTCAGAAATTCTTTTTTTTTGGGGCAAACAGACAGAAATTCCGTTTATTTTTGGGGAAAAACAGAAATTGCACTTATTTTGAGTCAAAAAGGCGGAAAATCCTCTTATTTTGAGGTAAAAATGAAGAAATTTCCCTTTTTTATTGCAAAAAGTTATACATTCCATTTATTTTCGGGCAAAAAGTCAGATATTCCCTGTATTTTGAAGCAAAATTGCAGAAATTCCCCTAATTTTGGGCAAAAAGGCAGAAATTCCATTTATTTGGGGTAAAACTGCAGAAATTTCACTTATTTCGCGGGAAAATGGCAGAAATCCCCCTTATTTTTGGTGAAAAAGGAAGAAAATCCCCATATTTTGGAGCAAAATTGCAGTAATTCACCAAATTTTGGGGTAATAAAATGCAGTAATTTTCTTTATTTTGGGGCAAAACGGCAGAAATTTCCCTTAATTCGGGGCAAAAAGCAGAAATTTCCCTTATCTTAGGGCAAAATTGCAGAAATTTTTCTTATTTGGGGGCAAAAAACAGAAATTCCCCTTATTTTGAGGCAAAATTGCAGAAATTTCCCTTATTATGGGGAAAAATTGCAGAAATTTTCCTTATTTTAGGGCAAAATTGCAGAAATTTCACTTATTTCAGAGAAAAAAACAAAAATTTTTTTTATTTTGGGGCAAAAAGGCAGAAATTCGCCTTATTTTGGGGCAGAAAGGCAGAAATTCACCTTATTTTGGAGCAAAATTACAGCAATTCCCTTAATATTGGGGCAAAAATGCAGAAATTTCTTTTATTTGGGCCAAAAAAGCAGATGTTCCCCTTATTTTCAGGCAAAAAGGCAGAAATTCCCCGTATTTTGAAGCAAAATTTTAGAAACTCCCCTAATTTTGGGGCAAAGAGGCAGAAATTCCCATTTTTGGGGGGCAAAAATACATAAATTTATTTTATTATGGGGCAAAAAGTCAGAAATTCCCCTTATTTTGGGGCAAAATTAAAGAAATTTCCCTTATTTTGGAGAAAAATTGCAAAAATTTCCCTTATTTTGGGGCAAAATTGTAGAAATTTCTTTTATTTTGGTACAGAATTGCAGAAAATTTTTTTATTTTGTGGCAAGAGGGCAGAAATTTTCCATATGTAGGGGCAAAAATGCACAAATTTTTCTTATTTTCGGGCAAAATTGCCGAAAATTCATTTATTTCAGGGCAAAAAGCAGAAATTTCTTTTATTATGGTACATAATTGAAGAAATTTTCCTTATTTTGGAACAAAAAGGCAGAAATTCCCCATATTTTGGGGCAAAAGTCAGAAATTCCTCTTATTTTGAGGTAAAATGCAGAAATTCTGCTTATTTAGAGGTAAAATGCAAAAATTCCTCTAATATTGGAAAAAAATGCAGAAATTCCCTTTATTTTGGGGCTAAAAGGCAGAAATTCCACGTATTTTGAAGCAATATTGCAGAAATTCTCATTATTTTCAGGAAAAAAGGCAGAAATGCTCCTTATTTTGGGGCAAAAAGACAAAATCTTCTTTTTTGGGGGGCAAAAATTCAGAAATTCCCCTTATTTTGAAGCAAAATTGCAAAAATTTCCCTTATTTTGGGGCAAAATTGCAGAAATTTCCCTTATTTTGGGGCAAAATTGCAGAAATTTCACTTATTTCAGGGAAAAAAAGCAGAAATTTTTCTTATTTTGGGGCAAAAAAGCAGAAATTTCTTTTATTTTGGTACAACATTGCAGAAATTTTTATTATTTTGGGGCAAAAATGCAGAAATTCCCCTTATTTTGAGGTAAAAAGGCTGAAATTCCCCTTATTTTGGGGCAAAAGT
The DNA here is from genome assembly GCF_963924665.1 of Micromys minutus. Lineage (NCBI taxonomy): Eukaryota > Metazoa > Chordata > Mammalia > Rodentia > Muridae > Micromys > Micromys minutus. The sequence continues at coordinate 499,870 of NW_027667820.1, forward strand.
GCAGAAATTCTTTTTATTTTGTGGCAAAAAGCAGACATTTCCCTTATTTTGGGGAAAAATTTTAGAATTTCACTTATTTCAGGGCAAAAAGTAAGAAATTCCCCTTATTTTGAGGCAAAAAGACAGAAATTCCGTTTATTTTTGGGAAAAAGGCAGAAATTGCACTTATTTTGAGTCAAAAAGGCGGAAAATCCCCTTATTTTGGGGAAAAAATGAAGAAATTTCCCTTTTTATGGCAAAAAGATTTACATTCCCTTTATTTTTGGCAAAAAGGCAGAAATTCCCTGTATTTTAGAGCAAAATTGCAGAAATTACCCTAATTTTGGGCAAAAAGGCAGAAATTCCATTTATTTTGGGTAAAACTGCAGAAATTGCACTTATTTCACGGCAGAATGGCAGAAATTCCCCTTATTTTCGGCGAAAAAGGCAGAAAATCCACGTATTTTGGAGCAAAATTGCAGTAATTCTCCTAATTTTGGGGCAAAAAATGCAGTAATTTTCTTTATTTTGAGGCAAAATGGTAGAAATTTCCCTTAATTCAGGGAAAAAGGCAGAAATTTTCCTTCTTTAAGAACAAAATTGCAGAAATTTCCTTTATTTAAGGGCAAAAAACAGAAAATCCCCTTATTTTGGGGCAAAATGGCAGAAATTTCCCTTAATTCGGGGAAAAAGGCAGAAATTTTCCTTATTTAAGGTCAAAATTGCAGAAATTTCCTTTATTTAAGGGCAAAAAACAGAAAATCCTTTTATTTTGGGGCAAAATGGCAGAAATTCCTCTTATTTTGGGGAAAAAATGAAGAAATTTCCCTTTTTTATGGCAAAAAGGTATACATTCCTTTTATTTCGGGCAAAAAGTCAGAAATTCCCCGTATTTTTGAGCAAAATTGCAGAAATTCCCCTAATTTTGGGCAAAAAAGCAGAAATTCCATTTATTAGGGGTAAAACTGAAAAAATTTCACTTATTTCGCGGCAAAATGGCAGAAATTCCCTTTATTTTCGGCGAAAAAGGCAGAAAATCCTTGTATTTTGGAACAAAATTGCAGTAATTCACCTAATTTTGGGGTAAAAAATGCAGTAATTTTCTCTATTTGGGGGCAAAACGGCAGAAATTTGCCTTAATTCGGAGCAAAAGGCAGAAATTCTCCTTATTTTAGGGCAAAATTGCTGAAATTTCCCTTATTTTCAGGCAAAAAACAGAAATTCCCCTTATTTTTAGACAAATTTGCAGAAATTTCCCTTATTTTAGGAAAAAATTGCAGAAATTTTACTTATTTCAGAGAAAAAAAGCCAAAATTTTTTTATTTTGGGGCAAAAAAGCAGAAATTCCTCCTATATTGTGGCAAAAAGGCAGAAATTCACCTTATTTTGGGGTAAAATTGCAGAAATTTCACATATTTTATGGCAAAATGTCAGAAATTTTCTTTATTTTGAGGCAAAAAGGTAGAAATTCCTTTTATTTTGAGATAAAATTGCAGAAATTTCTTTTTTGGGAGGGCAAAAAGTCAGAAAATCCCCTTAATTTCGGACAAAAAGGCAGAAATTCCTCTTATTTTGGAGCAAAATTGCAGAAATTCCCCTAATATTGGGGCAAAAATGCAGAAATTTCCTTTATTTGTGCCAAAAAGGCAGAAGTTCCCCTTATTTTCGGGCAAAAAGGCAGAAATTCCCCATATTCTGAAGCAAAATTTCAGAAACTCCCCTAAAGGCAGAAATTCCCTTTATTTTGGGGCAAAAATACAGAAATTCACCTTATTATGGGGCAAAAAGTCAGAAATTTCCCTTATTTTGAGGCAAAATTGAAGAAATTTCTTTTATTTTGGAGCAAAATTGCAGAAATTTCCCTTATTTTGGGGTAAAATTGTAGAAATTTCTTCTATTTTGGTACAGAATTGCAGAAATTTTTCTTATTTTGTGGCAAGAAGGCAGAAATTTTCCATATTTTGGGGCAAAAAGGCACAAATTTTTCTTATTTTTGGGAAAAATTGCAGAAATTTCACTTATTTCAGGGCAAAAAGCAGAAATTTTTTTTATTATGGTACAAAATTGAAGAAATTTTCCTTATTTTGGAACAAAAAGGCAGAAATTCCCCATATTTTGGGGCAAAATGCAGAAATTCTTCCTATTTTGAGGTAAAATGTAGATATTCCGCTTATTTAGAGGTAAAATGCAGAAATTCCCCTAATATTGGGGAAAAATGCAGAAATTCCCTTTATTTTGGGGCTAAAAGGCAGAAATCCCCCTTATTTTTAGGTAAAAAGGCTGAAATTCCCTCTATTTTGAGGCAAAAAGGCAGAAATTCCCCTTACTTTGGGGCAAAAAGCAGACATTTCCTTTATTTTGGGGAAAAATTTTAGAAATTTCACTTATTACAGGGCAAAATTTCAGAAATTCCCCTTATTTTGGGGCAAAAATACAGAAATTCCGTTTATTTTGGGGGAAAAACAGAAATTGCTCTTATTTTGAGTCAAAAAGGCGGAAAATCCCCTTATTTTGGGGAAAAATGAAGAAATCTCCCTTTTTTATGGCAAAAAGGTATACATTCCCTTTATTTCGTGCAAAAAAGCAGAAATTCCTAGTATTTTGGAGCAAAATTGCAGAAATTCCCCTAAATTTGGGCAAAAAGGCAGAAATTTTCCGTATATTAAAGCAAAATTGCAGAAATTCTCATAATTTTTGGGCAAAAAGGCAGAAATTCTCCTTATTTTGGGGCAAAAAGAAAGAAAATCTCCTTTTTTGGGGGCAAAAATCAGATATTTTTTTATGTTGGCGCAAAATTGCAGAAATTTCCCTTATTTTGGGGCAAAATTGCAGAAATTTCACTTATTTCAGGGAAAAGAGGCAGAAACTTCTCTTATTTTGAGGCAAAAAAGCAGAAATTTCTTTTATTTTGGTACAAAATTACAAAAATTTTTCTTATTTTGGGGAAAAAAGGCAGAAATTCCTTTTATTTTGAGGTAAAAAGGCTGAAATTCCCCTTATTTTGGGGCAAAAATACAGAAATTCCTATTATTTTGGGGCAAAAAGACAGAAATTCCGTTTATATTTGAGGAAAAGGCAGAAATTGCACTTATCTTGAGTCAAAAAAGCCGGAAAATCCCCTTATGTTGGAAAAAAATGAGATTTTTCTTTTTTAGGGCAAAAAGCTATACATTCCTTTTATTTCGGGCAAAAAGGCAGAAATTCCATTTATTAGGTGTAAAATTGCAGAAATTTCACTTATTTCGCGGCAAAATGGCAGAAATTCCCCTTATTTTCGGAGAAAAAGGCAGAAAATCCCCGTATTTTGGAGCAAAATTGTAGTAATTCACCTAATTTTGGGGTAAAAATGCAGTAATTTTCTTTATTTTGGGGCAAAACGGCAGAAATTTCTCTTAATTCGAAGCAAAAGGCAGAAATTCCCCTTATTTTAGGGCAAAATTGCAGAAATTTCCCTTATTTGTGGGCAAAAAAAAGAAATTCCCCTTATTTTGGGACAAAATTGCAAAAATTTCTATTATTATGGGGAAAAATTGCAGAAATTTCCATTATTTTAGGGAAAAATTGCAGAAATTTTACTTATTTCAGAGAAAAAAAGCAAAAATTTTTCTTATTTTGGGGCAAAAAGGCAGAAATTCCCCATATATTGTGGCAAAAAGGCAGAAATTCACCTTATTTGGGGGTAAAATTGCAGAAATTTCACATATTTTATGGCAAAATGTCATAAAGTTTCCTTATTTTGAGGCAAAAAGGTAGAAATTCCTTTTATTTTAAGATAAAATTGCAGAAATTTCTTTTTTGGGGGCGCAAAAAGTCAGAAAATTCCCTTAATTTCGGACAAAAAAACAGAAATTCCTCTTATTTTGGAGCAAAATTGCAGAAATTCCCCTAATATTGGGGCAAAAATGCAGAAATTTCCTTTATTTGGGCCAAAAAGGCAGAAGTTCCCCTTATTTTCGGGCAAAAAGGCAGAAATTCCCCGTATTCTGAAGCAAAATTTCAGAAACTCCCCTAATTTTGGGGCAAAAAGGCAGAAATTCCCTTTATTTTGGGGCAAAAATTTTAAAAATTCACCTTATTATGGGGCAAAAAGTCAGAAATTTCCCTTATTTTGAGGCAAAATTGAAGAAATTTCCCTTATTTTGGAGCAAAATTGCAGAAATTTCCCTTATTTTGGGGCAAAATTGTAGAAATTTCTTCTATTTTGGTACAGAATTGCAGAAATTTTTCTTATTTTGTGGCAAGAATGCAGAAATTTTCCATATTTTGGGGCAAAAAGGCACAAATTTTTCTTATTTTCGGGCAAAATTGCAGAAATTTCATTTATTTCAGGGCAAAAAGCAGAAATTTTCTTTATTATGGTACAAAATTGAAGAAATTTTCCTTATTTTGAAACAAAAAGGCAGAAATTCCCCATATTTTGGGGCAAAAGGCAGAAATTCTTCTTATTTTGTGGTAAAATGCAGAAATTCCGCTTATTTAGAGGTAAAATGCAGAAATTCCCCTAATATTGGGGAAAAATGCAGAAATTTTCTTTATTTTGGGGCTAAAAGGCAGAAATTCCCCGTATTTTGAAGCAAAATTGCAGAAATTCTTATAATTTTCGGGCAAAAAGTCAGAAAACCCCTTATTTTGGGGCAAACAGACAAAAATTCCGTTTATTTTTGGGGAAAAGGCAGAAATTGCACTTATTTTGAGTCAAAAAGGCAGAAAATCCCATTATTTTGGGGAAAAAATGAAGAAATTTCCCTTTTTTATGGCAAAAAGATATACATTCCCTTTATTTTCGGGCAAAAATCAGAAATTCCCCGTATTTTGGAGCAAAATTGCAGAAATTCCCCTAATTTTGGGCAAAAAAGGCAGAAATTCCATTTATTTGGGGTAAAAGTGCAGAAATTTCACATATTTCGCGGCAAAATGGCAGAAATTTCCCATATTTTCGGCGAAAAAGGCAGAAAATCCCCATATTTTAAAGCAAAATGGCAGTAATTCACCTAATTTTGGGGTAAAAAAATACAGTAATTTTCTTTATTTTGGGGAAAAAACGGCAGAAATTTCCCTTAAATCGGAGCAAAAGGCAGAAATTCCCCTTATTTTAGGGCAAAATTGCTGAAATTTCCCTTATTTTCGGGCAAAAAACAGAAATTCCCCTTATTTTTAGACAAATTTGCAGAAATTTCCCTTATTTTAGGAAAAAATTGCAGAAATTTTACTTATTTCAGAGAAAAAAAGCCAAAATTTTTTTATTTTGGGGCAAAAAAGCAGAAATTCCTCCTATATTGTGGCAAAAAGGCAGAAATTCACCTTATTTTGGGGTAAAATTGCAGAAATTTCACATATTTTATGGCAAAATGTCAGAAATTTTCTTTATTTTGAGGCAAAAAGGTAGAAATTCCTTTTATTTTGAGATAAAATTGCAGAAATTTCTTTTTTGGGAGGGCAAAAAGTCAGAAAATCCCCTTAATTTCGGACAAAAAGGCAGAAATTCCTCTTATTTTGGAGCAAAATTGCAGAAATTCCCCTAATATTGGGGCAAAAATGCAGAAATTTCCTTTATTTGTGCCAAAAAGGCAGAAGTTCCCCTTATTTTCGGGCAAAAAGGCAGAAATTCCCCATATTCTGAAGCAAAATTTCAGAAACTCCCCTAAAGGCAGAAATTCCCTTTATTTTGGGGCAAAAATACAGAAATTCACCTTATTATGGGGCAAAAAGTCAGAAATTTCCCTTATTTTGAGGCAAAATTGAAGAAATTTCTTTTATTTTGGAGCAAAATTGCAGAAATTTCCCTTATTTTGGGGTAAAATTGTAGAAATTTCTTCTATTTTGGTACAGAATTGCAGAAATTTTTCTTATTTTGTGGCAAGAAGGCAGAAATTTTCCATATTTTGGGGCAAAAAGGCACAAATTTTTCTTATTTTTGGGAAAAATTGCAGAAATTTCACTTATTTCAGGGCAAAAAGCAGAAATTTCTTTTATTATGGTACAAAATTGAAGAAATTTTCCTTATTTTGGAACAAAAAGGCAGAAATTCCCCATATTTTGGGGCAAAATGCAGAAATTCTTCCTATTTTGAGGTAAAATGTAGATATTCCGCTTATTTAGAGGTAAAATGCAGAAATTCCCCTAATATTGGGGAAAAATGCAGAAATTCCCTTTATTTTGGGGCTAAAAGGCAGAAATCCCCCTTATTTTTAGGTAAAAAGGCTGAAATTCCCTCTATTTTGAGGCAAAAAGGCAGAAATTCCCCTTACTTTGGGGCAAAAAGCAGACATTTCCTTTATTTTGGGGAAAAATTTTAGAAATTTCACTTATTACAGGGCAAAATTTCAGAAATTCCCCTTATTTTGGGGCAAAAATACAGAAATTCCGTTTATTTTGGGGGAAAAACAGAAATTGCTCTTATTTTGAGTCAAAAAGGCGGAAAATCCCCTTATTTTGGGGAAAAATGAAGAAATCTCCCTTTTTTATGGCAAAAAGGTATACATTCCCTTTATTTCGTGCAAAAAAGCAGAAATTCCTAGTATTTTGGAGCAAAATTGCAGAAATTCCCCTAAATTTGGGCAAAAAGGCAGAAATTTTCCGTATATTAAAGCAAAATTGCAGAAATTCTCATAATTTTTGGGCAAAAAGGCAGAAATTCTCCTTATTTTGGGGCAAAAAGAAAGAAAATCTCCTTTTTTGGGGGCAAAAATCAGATATTTTTTTATGTTGGCGCAAAATTGCAGAAATTTCCCTTATTTTGGGGCAAAATTGCAGAAATTTCACTTATTTCAGGGAAAAGAGGCAGAAACTTCTCTTATTTTGAGGCAAAAAAGCAGAAATTTCTTTTATTTTGGTACAAAATTACAAAAATTTTTCTTATTTTGGGGAAAAAAGGCAGAAATTCCTTTTATTTTGAGGTAAAAAGGCTGAAATTCCCCTTATTTTGGGGCAAAAATACAGAAATTCCTATTATTTTGGGGCAAAAAGACAGAAATTCCGTTTATATTTGAGGAAAAGGCAGAAATTGCACTTATCTTGAGTCAAAAAAGCCGGAAAATCCCCTTATGTTGGAAAAAAATGAGATTTTTCTTTTTTAGGGCAAAAAGCTATACATTCCTTTTATTTCGGGCAAAAAGGCAGAAATTCCATTTATTAGGTGTAAAATTGCAGAAATTTCACTTATTTCGCGGCAAAATGGCAGAAATTCCCCTTATTTTCGGAGAAAAAGGCAGAAAATCCCCGTATTTTGGAGCAAAATTGTAGTAATTCACCTAATTTTGGGGTAAAAATGCAGTAATTTTCTTTATTTTGGGGCAAAACGGCAGAAATTTCTCTTAATTCGAAGCAAAAGGCAGAAATTCCCCTTATTTTAGGGCAAAATTGCAGAAATTTCCCTTATTTGTGGGCAAAAAAAAGAAATTCCCCTTATTTTGGGACAAAATTGCAAAAATTTCTATTATTATGGGGAAAAATTGCAGAAATTTCCATTATTTTAGGGAAAAATTGCAGAAATTTTACTTATTTCAGAGAAAAAAAGCAAAAATTTTTCTTATTTTGGGGCAAAAAGGCAGAAATTCCCCATATATTGTGGCAAAAAGGCAGAAATTCACCTTATTTGGGGGTAAAATTGCAGAAATTTCACATATTTTATGGCAAAATGTCATAAAGTTTCCTTATTTTGAGGCAAAAAGGTAGAAATTCCTTTTATTTTAAGATAAAATTGCAGAAATTTCTTTTTTGGGGGGGCAAAAAGTCAGAAAATTCCCTTAATTTCGGACAAAAAAACAGAAATTCCTCTTATTTTGGAGCAAAATTGCAGAAATTCCCCTAATATTGGGGCAAAAATGCAGAAATTTCCTTTATTTGGGCCAAAAAGGCAGAAGTTCCCCTTATTTTCGGGCAAAAAGGCAGAAATTCCCCGTATTCTGAAGCAAAATTTCAGAAACTCCCCTAATTTTGGGGCAAAAAGGCAGAAATTCCCTTTATTTTGGGGCAAAAATTTTAAAAATTCACCTTATTATGGGGCAAAAAGTCAGAAATTTCCCTTATTTTGAGGCAAAATTGAAGAAATTTCCCTTATTTTGGAGCAAAATTGCAGAAATTTCCCTTATTTTGGGGCAAAATTGTAGAAATTTCTTCTATTTTGGTACAGAATTGCAGAAATTTTTCTTATTTTGTGGCAAGAATGCAGAAATTTTCCATATTTTGGGGCAAAAAGGCACAAATTTTTCTTATTTTCGGGCAAAATTGCAGAAATTTCATTTATTTCAGGGCAAAAAGCAGAAATTTTCTTTATTATGGTACAAAATTGAAGAAATTTTCCTTATTTTGAAACAAAAAGGCAGAAATTCCCCATATTTTGGGGCAAAAGGCAGAAATTCTTCTTATTTTGTGGTAAAATGCAGAAATTCCGCTTATTTAGAGGTAAAATGCAGAAATTCCCCTAATATTGGGGAAAAATGCAGAAATTTTCTTTATTTTGGGGCTAAAAGGCAGAAATTCCCCGTATTTTGAAGCAAAATTGCAGAAATTCTTATAATTTTCGGGCAAAAAGTCAGAAAACCCCTTATTTTGGGGCAAACAGACAAAAATTCCGTTTATTTTTGGGGAAAAGGCAGAAATTGCACTTATTTTGAGTCAAAAAGGCAGAAAATCCCATTATTTTGGGGAAAAAATGAAGAAATTTCCCTTTTTTATGGCAAAAAGATATACATTCCCTTTATTTTCGGGCAAAAATCAGAAATTCCCCGTATTTTGGAGCAAAATTGCAGAAATTCCCCTAATTTTGGGCAAAAAAGGCAGAAATTCCATTTATTTGGGGTAAAAGTGCAGAAATTTCACATATTTCGCGGCAAAATGGCAGAAATTTCCCATATTTTCGGCGAAAAAGGCAGAAAATCCCCATATTTTAAAGCAAAATGGCAGTAATTCACCTAATTTTGGGGTAAAAAAATACAGTAATTTTCTTTATTTTGGGGAAAAAACGGCAGAAATTTCCCTTAAATCGGAGCAAAAGGCAGAAATTCCCCTTATTTTAGGGCAAAATTGCTGAAATTTCCCTTATTTTCGGGCAAAAAACAGAAATTCCCCTTATTTTTAGACAAATTTGCAGAAATTTCCCTTATTTTAGGAAAAAATTGCAGAAATTTTACTTATTTCAGAGAAAAAAAGCCAAAATTTTTTTATTTTGGGGCAAAAAAGCAGAAATTCCTCCTATATTGTGGCAAAAAGGCAGAAATTCACCTTATTTTGGGGTAAAATTGCAGAAATTTCACATATTTTATGGCAAAATGTCAGAAATTTTCTTTATTTTGAGGCAAAAAGGTAGAAATTCCTTTTATTTTGAGATAAAATTGCAGAAATTTCTTTTTTGGGAGGGCAAAAAGTCAGAAAATCCCCTTAATTTCGGACAAAAAGGCAGAAATTCCTCTTATTTTGGAGCAAAATTGCAGAAATTCCCCTAATATTGGGGCAAAAATGCAGAAATTTCCTTTATTTGTGCCAAAAAGGCAGAAGTTCCCCTTATTTTCGGGCAAAAAGGCAGAAATTCCCCATATTCTGAAGCAAAATTTCAGAAACTCCCCTAAAGGCAGAAATTCCCTTTATTTTGGGGCAAAAATACAGAAATTCACCTTATTATGGGGCAAAAAGTCAGAAATTTCCCTTATTTTGAGGCAAAATTGAAGAAATTTCTTTTATTTTGGAGCAAAATTGCAGAAATTTCCCTTATTTTGGGGTAAAATTGTAGAAATTTCTTCTATTTTGGTACAGAATTGCAGAAATTTTTCTTATTTTGTGGCAAGAAGGCAGAAATTTTCCATATTTTGGGGCAAAAAGGCACAAATTTTTCTTATTTTTGGGAAAAATTGCAGAAATTTCACTTATTTCAGGGCAAAAAGCAGAAATTTCTTTTATTATGGTACAAAATTGAAGAAATTTTCCTTATTTTGGAACAAAAAGGCAGAAATTCCCCATATTTTGGGGCAAAATGCAGAAATTCTTCCTATTTTGAGGTAAAATGTAGATATTCCGCTTATTTAGAGGTAAAATGCAGAAATTCCCCTAATATTGGGGAAAAATGCAGAAATTCCCTTTATTTTGGGGCTAAAAGGCAGAAATCCCCCTTATTTTTAGGTAAAAAGGCTGAAATTCCCTCTATTTTGAGGCAAAAAGGCAGAAATTCCCCTTACTTTGGGGCAAAAAGCAGACATTTCCTTTATTTTGGGGAAAAATTTTAGAAATTTCACTTATTACAGGGCAAAATTTCAGAAATTCCCCTTATTTTGGGGCAAAAATACAGAAATTCCGTTTATTTTGGGGGAAAAACAGAAATTGCTCTTATTTTGAGTCAAAAAGGCGGAAAATCCCCTTATTTTGGGGAAAAATGAAGAAATCTCCCTTTTTTATGGCAAAAAGGTATACATTCCCTTTATTTCGTGCAAAAAAGCAGAAATTCCTAGTATTTTGGAGCAAAATTGCAGAAATTCCCCTAAATTTGGGCAAAAAGGCAGAAATTTTCCGTATATTAAAGCAAAATTGCAGAAATTCTCATAATTTTTGGGCAAAAAGGCAGAAATTCTCCTTATTTTGGGGCAAAAAGAAAGAAAATCTCCTTTTTTGGGGGCAAAAATCAGATATTTTTTTATGTTGGCGCAAAATTGCAGAAATTTCCCTTATTTTGGGGCAAAATTGCAGAAATTTCACTTATTTCAGGGAAAAGAGGCAGAAACTTCTCTTATTTTGAGGCAAAAAAGCAGAAATTTCTTTTATTTTGGTACAAAATTACAAAAATTTTTCTTATTTTGGGGAAAAAAGGCAGAAATTCCTTTTATTTTGAGGTAAAAAGGCTGAAATTCCCCTTATTTTGGGGCAAAAATACAGAAATTCCTATTATTTTGGGGCAAAAAGACAGAAATTCCGTTTATATTTGAGGAAAAGGCAGAAATTGCACTTATCTTGAGTCAAAAAAGCCGGAAAATCCCCTTATGTTGGAAAAAAATGAGATTTTTCTTTTTTAGGGCAAAAAGCTATACATTCCTTTTATTTCGGGCAAAAAGGCAGAAATTCCATTTATTAGGTGTAAAATTGCAGAAATTTCACTTATTTCGCGGCAAAATGGCAGAAATTCCCCTTATTTTCGGAGAAAAAGGCAGAAAATCCCCGTATTTTGGAGCAAAATTGTAGTAATTCACCTAATTTTGGGGTAAAAATGCAGTAATTTTCTTTATTTTGGGGCAAAACGGCAGAAATTTCTCTTAATTCGAAGCAAAAGGCAGAAATTCCCCTTATTTTAGGGCAAAATTGCAGAAATTTCCCTTATTTGTGGGCAAAAAAAAGAAATTCCCCTTATTTTGGGACAAAATTGCAAAAATTTCTATTATTATGGGGAAAAATTGCAGAAATTTCCATTATTTTAGGGAAAAATTGCAGAAATTTTACTTATTTCAGAGAAAAAAAGCAAAAATTTTTCTTATTTTGGGGCAAAAAGGCAGAAATTCCCCATATATTGTGGCAAAAAGGCAGAAATTCACCTTATTTGGGGGTAAAATTGCAGAAATTTCACATATTTTATGGCAAAATGTCATAAAGTTTCCTTATTTTGAGGCAAAAAGGTAGAAATTCCTTTTATTTTAAGATAAAATTGCAGAAATTTCTTTTTTGGGGGGGCAAAAAGTCAGAAAATTCCCTTAATTTCGGACAAAAAAACAGAAATTCCTCTTATTTTGGAGCAAAATTGCAGAAATTCCCCTAATATTGGGGCAAAAATGCAGAAATTTCCTTTATTTGGGCCAAAAAGGCAGAAGTTCCCCTTATTTTCGGGCAAAAAGGCAGAAATTCCCCGTATTCTGAAGCAAAATTTCAGAAACTCCCCTAATTTTGGGGCAAAAAGGCAGAAATTCCCTTTATTTTGGGGCAAAAATTTTAAAAATTCACCTTATTATGGGGCAAAAAGTCAGAAATTTCCCTTATTTTGAGGCAAAATTGAAGAAATTTCCCTTATTTTGGAGCAAAATTGCAGAAATTTCCCTTATTTTGGGGCAAAATTGTAGAAATTTCTTCTATTTTGGTACAGAATTGCAGAAATTTTTCTTATTTTGTGGCAAGAATGCAGAAATTTTCCATATTTTGGGGCAAAAAGGCACAAATTTTTCTTATTTTCGGGCAAAATTGCAGAAATTTCATTTATTTCAGGGCAAAAAGCAGAAATTTTCTTTATTATGGTACAAAATTGAAGAAATTTTCCTTATTTTGAAACAAAAAGGCAGAAATTCCCCATATTTTGGGGCAAAAGGCAGAAATTCTTCTTATTTTGTGGTAAAATGCAGAAATTCCGCTTATTTAGAGGTAAAATGCAGAAATTCCCCTAATATTGGGGAAAAATGCAGAAATTTTCTTTATTTTGGGGCTAAAAGGCAGAAATTCCCCGTATTTTGAAGCAAAATTGCAGAAATTCTTATAATTTTCGGGCAAAAAGTCAGAAAACCCCTTATTTTGGGGCAAACAGACAAAAATTCCGTTTATTTTTGGGGAAAAGGCAGAAATTGCACTTATTTTGAGTCAAAAAGGCAGAAAATCCCATTATTTTGGGGAAAAAATGAAGAAATTTCCCTTTTTTATGGCAAAAAGATATACATTCCCTTTATTTTCGGGCAAAAATCAGAAATTCCCCGTATTTTGGAGCAAAATTGCAGAAATTCCCCTAATTTTGGGCAAAAAAGGCAGAAATTCCATTTATTTGGGGTAAAAGTGCAGAAATTTCACATATTTCGCGGCAAAATGGCAGAAATTTCCCATATTTTCGGCGAAAAAGGCAGAAAATCCCCATATTTTAAAGCAAAATGGCAGTAATTCACCTAATTTTGGGGTAAAAAAATACAGTAATTTTCTTTATTTTGGGGAAAAAACGGCAGAAATTTCCCTTAAATCGGAGCAAAAGGCAGAAATTCCCCTTATTTTAGGGCAAAATTGCAGAAATTTCTCTTATTTGTGGGCAAAAAACAGAAATTCCCCTTATTTTGGGACAAATTTGCAGAAATTTCCCTTATTTTAGGGCAAAATTGCAGAAATTTTACTTATTTCAGAGAAAAAAAAGCAAAAATTTTTCTAATTTTGGGGCAAAAAAGCAGAAATTCCTCCTATATTGTGGCAAAAAGTCAGAAATTCACCTTATTTTGGGGTAAAATTGCAGAAATTTCACATATTTTATGGCAAAATGTCAGAAATTTTCATTATTTTGAGGCAAAAAGGTAGAAATTCTTTTTATTTTGAGATAAAATTGCAGAAATTTCTTTTTTGGGGGGGCAAAAAGTCAGAAAATCCCCTTAATTTCGGACAAAAAGGCAGAAATTCCTCTTATTTTGGAGCAAAATTGCAGAAATTCCTTTAATATTGGAGCAAAAATGCAGAAATTTCCTTTATTTGGGCCAAAAAGGCAGAAGTTCTTTTTATTTTCGGGCAAAAAGGCAGAAATTCCCCGTATTCTGAAGCAAAATTTCAGAAACTCCCCTAATTTTGGGCAAAAAGGCAGAAATTCCCTTTATTTTGGGGCAAAAATACAGAAATTCACCTTATTATGGGGCAAAAAGTCAGAAATTTCCCTTATTTTGAGGCAAAATTGAAGAAATTTCCCTTATTTTGGGGTAAAATTGTAGAAATTTCTTCTATTTTGGTACAGAATTGCAGAAATTTTTCTTATTTTGTGGCAAGAAGGCAGAAATTTTCCATATTTTGGGGCAGAAAGGCACAAATTTTTCTTCTTTTTGGGTAAAATTGCAGAAATTTTATTTATTTCAGGGCAAAAAGCAGAAATTTCTTTTATTATGGTACAAAATTGAAGAAATTTTCCTTATTTTGGAAAAATAAGGCAGAAATTCCCCATATTTTAGGGCAAAAGGCAGAAATTCCTCTTATTTTGAGGTAAAATGCATATATTCCGCTTATTTAGAGGTAAAATGCAGAAATTCCCCTAATATTAGGGAAAAATGCAGAAATTCCCTTTATTTTGGGGCTAAAAGGCAGAAATTCCTTTATTTTAGGTAAAAAGGCTGAAATTCCCCTTATTTTGGGGCAAAAAGACAGAAATTCCCTTTATTTTGGGGCAAAAAGCAGACATTTCCTTTATTTTGGGGAAAAATTTTAGAAATTTCACTTATTACAGGGCAAAATTTCAGAAATTCCCCTTATTTTGGGGCAAAAAGACAGAAATTCCGTTTATTTTGGGGGAAAACAGAAATTGCTCTTATTTTGAGTCAAAAAGGCGGAAAATCCCCTTATTTTGAGGAAAAAATGAAGAAATTTCCCTATTTTATGGCAAAAAGGTATACATTCCCTTTATTTCGGGCAAAAAAGCAGAAATTCCTCGTATTTTGGAGCAAAATTGCAGAAATTCCCCTAATTTTGGGCAAAAAGGCAGAAAATTTCCGTATATTAAAGCAAAATTGCAGAAATTCTCATAATTTTCGGGCTAAAAGGCAGAAATTCTCTTTATTTTTAGGTAATAAGGCTGAAATTCCCCTAATTTTGGGCAAAAAGGCAGAAATTCCATTTATTAGGGGTAAAACTGCAGAAATTTCACTTATTTCGCGGCAAAATGGCAGAAATTCCCCTTATTTTCGGCGAAAAAGGCAGAAAATCCCCGTATTTTGGAGCAAAATTGCAGTAATTCAACTAATTTTGGGGTAAAAATGCAGTAATTTCCTTTATTTTGGGGCAAAACGGCAGAAATTTCTCTTAATTCGAAGCAAAAGGCAGAAATTCCCATTATTTTAGGGCAAAATTTCAGAAATTTTCCTTATTTGTGGGCAAAAAACAGAAATTCCCCTTATTTTGGGACAAATTTGCAGAAATGTCCTTTATTATGGGGAAAAATTGCAGAAATTTCCCTTATTTTAGGGAAAAATTGCAGAAATTTTACTTATTTCAGAGAAAAAAGCAATAATTTTTCTTATTTTGTGGCAAAAAGGCAGAAATTCCCCCTATATTGTGGCTTAAGGCAGAAATTCACCTTATTTTGGGGTAAAATTGCAAAAATTTCACATATTTTATGGCAAAATGTCAGAAATTTTCCTTATTTTGAGGCAAAAAGGTAGAAAATCCTTTTATTTTGAGATAAAATTGCAGAAATTTCTTTTTTGGGGGGGCAAAAAGTCAGAAAATCCCCTTAATTTCGGACAAAAAGGCAGAAATTCCTCTTATTTTGGAGCAAAATTGCAGAAATTCCCCTAATATTGGGGCAAAAATGCAGAAATTTCCTTTATTTGGGCCAAAAAGGCAGAAGTTCCCCTTATTTTCGGGCAAAAAGGCAGAAATTCCCAGTATTCTGAAGCAAAATTTCAGAAACTCCCCTAATTTTGGGGCAAAAAGGCAGAAATTCCCTTTCTTTTGGGGCAAAAATACAGAAATTCACCTTATTATGGGGCAAAAAGTCAGAAATTTCCCTTATTTTGAGGCAAAATTGAAGAAATTTCCCTTATTTTGGAGCAAAATTGCAGAAATTTCTCTTATTTTGGGGCAAAATTGTAGAAATTTCTTCTATTTTGGTACAGAATTGCAGAAATTTCTCTTATTTTGTGGCAAGAAGGCAGAAATTTTCCATATTTTGGGGCAAAAAGGCACAAATTTTTCTTATTTTCGGGCAAAATTGCAGAAATTTCATTTATTTCAGGGCAAAAAGCAGAAATTTCTTTTATTATAGTACAAAATTGAAGAAATTTTCCTTATTTTGGAACAAAAAGGCAGAAATTCCCCATATTGAGGCAAAAGGCAGAAATTCTTCTTATTTTGAGGTAAAATGCAGAAATTCCACTGATTTAGAGGTAAACTGCAGAAATTCCCCTAATATTGGGGAAAATGCAGAAATTCCCTTTATTTTGGGGCTAAAAGGCAGAAATTCCCCTTATTTTTAGGTAAAAAGGCTGAAATTCCTCTTATTTTGGGGCAAAAAGGCAGAAATTCCCCTTATTTTGGGGCAAAAAGCAGACATTTCCCTTATTTTGGGGAAAAATTTTAGAAATTTCACTTATTACAGGGCAAAAAGTCAGAAATTCCCCTTATTTTGGGGCAAAAAGACAGAAATTCCGTTTATTTTGGGGGAAAAGGCAGAAATTGCTCCTATTTTGAGTCAAAAAGGCGGAAAATCCCCTTATTTTGGGGAAAAAATGAAGAAATTTCTCTTTTTTATGGCAAAAATGTATACATTCCCTTTATTTCGGGCAAAAAGGCAGAAATTCCCCGTATTTTGGAGCAAAATTGCAGAAATTCTCATAATTTTCGGGCAAAAAGGCAGAAATTCTCCTAATTTTGGAACAAAAAGAAAGAAAATCTCCTTTTTTGGGGGCAAAAAGTCAGAAATTTTCCTTATTTTGGGGCAAAATTGCAGAAATTTCACTTATTTCAGAGAAAAGAGGCAGAAATTTCTCTTATTTTGGGGCAAAAAAGCAGAAATTTCTTTTATTTTGATACAAAATTACAGAAATTCTTCTTATTTTGAAGAAAAAAGGCAGAAATTCCTTTTATTTTGTGATAAATAGGCTGAAATTTCCCTTATTTTGGGGCAAAAAGGCAGAAATTCCCCTTATTTTGGGGCAAATAGACAGAAATTCCGTTTATTTTTGGGGAAAAGGCAGAAATTGCACTTATTTTGAGTCAAAAAGGCGAAAAATCCCCTTATTTTTGAAAAAAAATGAAGATATTTCCCTTTTTTATGGCAAAAAGGTATACATTCCTTTTATTTCGGGCAAAAAGGCAGAAATTCCCCGTATTTTGGAGCAAAATTGCAGCAATTCCCCTAATTTAGGGCAAAAAGGCAGAAATTCCATTTATTAGGGGTAAAACTGCAGGAATTTCACTTATTTCGCAGCAAAATGGCAGAAATTCCCCTTATTTTCGGCGAAAAAGGCAGAAAATCCCCGTATTTTGGAGCAAAATTGCAGTAATTCACCTAATTTTGGGGTTAAAATGCAGTAATTTCCTTTATTTTGGGGCAAAACGGCAGAAATTTCTCTTAATTTGAAGCAAAAGGCAGAAATTCCCCTTATTTAGGGAAAAATTGCAGAAATTTCCCTTATTTGTGGGCAAAAAACAGAAATTCCCCTTATTTTGGGACAAATTTGCAGAAATGTCCTTTATTATGGGGAAAAATTGCAGAAATTTCCCTTATTTTAGGGAAAAATTGCAGAAATTTTACTTATTTCAGAGAAAAAAAGCAAAAATTTTTCTTATTTTGGGGCAAAAAGGCAGAAATTCCCCCTATATTGTGGCAAAAAGGCAGAAATTCACCTTATTTTGGGGTAAAATTGCAGAAATTTCACATATTTCAGGGCAAAAATATTTTATGGCAAAATGTAAGAAATTTTCAGTATTTTGAGGCAAAAAGGTAGAAATTCCTTTTATTTTGAGATAAAATTGCAGAAATTTCTTTTTTGGGGGGGGCAAAAAGTCAGAAAATCTCCTTAATTTTGGACAAAAAGGCAGAAATTCCTTATTTTGGAGCAAAATTGCAGAAATTTCCCTAATATTTGGGCAAAAATGCAGAAATTTCCTTTTTTTGGGCCAAAAAGGCAGAAGTTCCTCTTATTTTCGGGCAAAAAGGCAGAAATTCCCCGTATTCTGAAGCAAAATTTCAGAAACTCCCCTAATTTTGGGGCAAAAGGCAGAAATTCCCTTTCTTTTGGGGCAAAAATACAGAAATTCACCTTATTATGGGGCAAAAAGTCAGAAATTTCTTTTATTTTGAGGCAAAATTGAAGAAATTTTTCTTATTTTGGAGCAAAATTGCAGAAATTTCCCTTATTTTGTTGCAAAATTGTAGAAATTTCTTCTATTTTGGTACAGAATTGCAGAAATTTCTCTTATTTTGTGACAAGAAGGCAGAAATTTTCCATATTTTGGGGCAAAAAGGCACAAATTTTTCTTATTTTCGGGCAAAATTGCAGAAATTTCATTTATTTCAGGGCAAAAAGCAGAAATTTCTTTTATTATGGTACAAAATTGAAGAAATTTTCCTTATTTTGGAACAAAAAGGCAGAAATTCCCCATATTTTGAGGCAAAATTCAGAAATTCTTCTTATTTTGAGGTAAAATGCAGAAATTCCCCTAATATTGGAAAAAAATGCAGAAATTTCCTTTATTTTGGGGCTAAAAGGCAGAAATTCCCTGTATTTTGAAGCAAAATTGCAGAAATTATCATAATTTTCGGGCAAACAGTCAGAAATCCCCTTATTTTGGGGCAAACAGACAGAAACTCCGTTTATTTTTGGGGAAAAGGCAAAAATTGCACTTATTTTGAGTCAAAAAGGCAGAAAATCCCATTATTTTGGGGAAAAAATGAAGAATTTTCCCTTTTTTATGGCAAAAAGGTATACATTCCTTTTATTTTGGGCAAAAAGGCAGAAATTCCCCGTATTTTGGAGCAAAATTGCAGAAATTCCCCTAATTTTGGGCAAAAAAGGCAGAAATTCCATTTATTTGGGGTAAAAGTGCAGAAATTTCACTTATTTCGCGGCAAAATGGCAGAAATTCCCCTTATTTTCGGCGAAAAAGGCAGAAAATCCCCGTATTTTGGAGCAAAATTGCAGTACTTCACCTAATTTTGGGGTAAAAATGCAGTAATTTCCTTTATTTGGGGGCAAAACGGCAGAAATTTCTCTTAATTCGGAGCAAAAGGCAGAAATTCTCCTTAGTTTAGGGTAAAATTGCAGAAATTTCCCTTATTTGTGGGCAAAAAACAGAAAGTCCCCTTATTTTGGGACAAATTTGCAGAAATGTCCTTTATTATGGGGAAAAATTGCAGAAATTTCCCTTATTTTAGGGAAAAATTGCAGAAATTTTACTTATTTCAGAGAAAACACGCAAAAATTTTTCTTATTTTGAGGCAAAAAGGCAGAAATTCCCCCTATACTGTGGCAAAAAGGCAGAAATTCCCCTTATTTTGGGGCAAATAGACAGAAATTCCGTTTATTTTTGGGGAAAAGGCAGAAATTGCACTTATTTTGAGTCAAAAATGCGGAAAATCCCCTTATTTTGGGGAAAAAATGAAGAAATTTCCCTTTTTTATGGCAAAAAGGTATACATTTTTTTTATTTCGGGCAAAAAGGCAGAAATTCCCCGTATTTTGGAGCAAAATTGCAGAAATTCCCCTAATTTTGGGCAAAAAGGCAGAAATTCCATTTATTAGGGGTAAAACTGAAGAAATTTCACTTATTTCCCGGCAAAATGGCAGAAATTCCCTTTATTTTCGGCGAAAAAGGCAGAAAAAGCTTGTATTTTGGAGCAAAATGGCAGTAATTCACCTAATTTTGGGGTAAAAAATGCAGTAATCTTCTTTATTTTGGGGCAAAACGGCAGATATTTCCCTTAATTCGGAGCAAAAGGCAGAATTTCCCCTTATTTAAGGGCAAAATTGCAGAAATTTCCCTTATTTTTGGGCAAAAAACAGAAATTCCCCTTATTTTGGGACAAATTTGCAGAAATTTCCCTTATTTTAGGAAAAAATTGTAGAAATTTTACTTATTTCAGAGAAAAAAAGCCAAAATTTTTTTTTATTTTGGGGCAAAAAAGCAGAAATTCCTCCTATATTGTGGCAAAAATGCAGAAATTCACCTTATTTTGTGGTAAAATTGCAGAAATTTCACATATTTTATGGCAAAATGTCAGAAATTTTCTTATTTTGAGGCAAAAAGGTAGAAATTCCTTTTATTTTGAGATAAAAATTGCAGAAATTTTTTTTTGGGGGGCAAAAAGTCAGAAAATCCCCTTAATTTCGGACAAAAAGGCAGAAATTCCTCTTATTTTGGAGCAAAATTGCAGAAATTTCCCTAATATTTGGGCAAAAATGCAGAAATTTCCTTTATTTGGGCCAAAAAGGCAGAAGTTCCTCTTTTTTTCGGGCAAAAAGGCAGAAATTCCCCGTATTCTGAAGCAAAATTTCAGAAACTCCCCTAATTTTGGGGCAAAAAGGCAGAAATTCCCTTTCTTATGGGGCAAAAATACAGAAATTCACCTTATTATGGGGCAAAAAGTCAGAAATTTCTTTTATTTTGAGGCAAAATTGAAGAAATTTCCCTTATTTTGGAGCAAAATTGCAGAAATTTCCCTTATTTTGTTGCAAAATTGTAGAAATTTCTTCTATTTTGGTACAGAATTGCAGAAATTTCTCTTATTTTGTGGCAAGAAGGCAGAAATTTTCCATATTTTGGGGCAAAAAGGCACAAATTTTTCTTATTTTCGGGCAAAATTGCAGAAATTTCATTTATTTCAGGGCAAAAAGCAGAAATTTCTTTTATTATGGTACAAAATTGAAGAAATTTTCCTTATTTTGGAACAAAAAGGCAGAAATTCCCCATATTTTGAGGCAAAAGGCAGAAATTCTGCTTATTTTGAGGTAAAATGCAGAAATTCCGCTTATTTAGAGGTAAAATGCAGAAATTCCCCTAATATTGGGGAAAATGCAGAAATTTCTTTTATTTTTGGGCTAAAAGGCAGAAATTCCCCGTATTTTGAAGCAAAATTGCAGAAATTCTTATAATTTTCGGGCAAAAAGTCAGAAATCCTTTTATTTTGGGGCGAACAAACAAAAATTCCGTTTATTTTTGGGGAAAAGGCAGAAATTGCACTTTTTGAGTCAAAAAGGCAGAAAATCCCATTATTTTGGGGAAAAAATGAAGAAATTTCCCTTTTTTATGTCAAAAAGATATACATTCCCTTTATTTTCGGGCAAAAAGTCAGAAATTCCCCGTATTTTGGAGCAAAATTGCAGAAATTCCCCTAATTTTCGGCAAAAAGGCAGAAATTCCATTTATTTGGGGTAAAACTGCAGAAATTTCACTTATTTCGCGGCAAAATGGCAGAAATTCCCCAAATTTTCGGCGAAAAAGGCAGAAAATCCCCATATTTTGGAGCAAAATGGCAGTAATTCACCTAATTTTGGGGTAAAAAATGCAGTAATTTTCTTTAATTTGGGGCAAAACGGCACAAATTTCCCTTAATTCGGGGCAAAAGGCAGAAGTTCCCCTTATTTTAGGGCAAAATTATAGAAATTTCCCTTATTTGGGGGCAAAAAACAGAAATTCCCCTTATTTTGGGGCAAAATTGCAGAAATTTCTCTTATTATGGGGAAAAATTGCAGAAATTTCCTTTATTTTGGGGCAAAATTGCAGAAATTTCACTTATTTCAGGGAAAAGGGGCAGAAATTTTTCTTATTTTGGGGAAAAAAGCAGTAATTTCTTTTATTTTGGTACAAAATTACAGAAATTTTTCTTATTTTGGGGAAAAAAGGCAGAAATTCCTTTTATTTTGAGGTAAAAAGGCTGAAATTTCCCTTATTTTGGGGCAAAAAGGCAGAAATTCCCCTTATTTTGAGGCAAATAGACAGAAATTCCGTTTATTTTTGGGAAAAAGGCAGAAATTGCACTTATTTTGAGTGAAAAAGGCGGAAAATCCCCTTATTTTGGAAAAAAAATGAAGAATTTTCCCTTTTTTATGGCAAAAAGGTATACATTCCTTTTATTTCGGGCAAAAAGGCAGAAATTCCCCGTATTTTGGAGCAAAATTGCAGAAATTCCCCTAATTTTGGGCAAAAAAGGCAGAAATTCCATTTATTTGGGGTAAAAGTGCAGAAATTTCACTTATTTCGCGGCAAAATGGCAGAAATTCCCCTTATTTTTGGCGAAAAAGGCAGAAAATCCCCATATTTTGGAGCAAAATTGCAGTAATTCACCTAATTTTGGGGTAAAAATGCAGTAATTTCCTTTATTTGGAGGCAAAACGGCCGAAATTTCTCTTAATTCGGAGCAAAAGGCAGAAATTCTCCTTATTTTAGGGCAAAATTGCAGAAATTTCCCTTATTTGTGGGCAAAAAACAGAAAGTCCCCTTATTTTGGGACAAATTTGCAGAAATGTCCATTATTATGGGGAAAAATTGCAGAAATTTCCCTTATTTTAGGGAAAAATTGCAGACATTTTACTTATTTCAGAGAAAAAAAGCAAAAATTTTTCTTATTTTGGGGCAAAAAGGCAGAAATTCCCCCTATATTGTGGCAAAAAGGCAGAAATTCCCCTTATTTTGGGGCAAATAGACAGAAATTCCGTTTATTTTTGGGGAAAAGGCAGAAATTGCACTTATTTTGAGTCAAAAAAGCGGAAAATCCCCTTATTTTGGAGAAAAAATGAAAAAATTTCCCTTTTTTATGGCAAAAAGTATACATTCCTTTTATTTCGGGCAAAAAGGCAGAAATTCCCCGTATTTTGGAGCAAAATTGCAGAAATTCCCCTAATTTTGGGCAAAAAGGCAGAAATTCCATTTATTAGGGGTAAAACTGAAGAAATTTCACTTATTTCGCGGCAAAATGGCAAAAATTCCCTTTATTTTCGGCGAAAAAGGCAGAAAATCCTTGTATTTTGGAGCAAAATTGCAGAAATTCCCCTAATATTGGGGTAAAAATGCAGTAATTTCCTTTATTTGGGGGCAAAACGGCAGAAATTTCTCTTAATTCGGAGCAAAAGGCAGAAATTCTCCTTATTTTAGGGCAAAATTGCAGAAATTTCCCTTATTTGTGGGCAAAAAACAGAAAGTCCCCTTATTTTGGGACAAATTTGCAGAAATGTCCATTATTATGGGGAAAAATTGCAGAAATTTCCCTTATTTTAGGGAAAAATTGCAGACATTTTACTTATTTCAGAGAAAAAAAGCAAAAATTTTTCTTATTTTGGGGCAAAAAGGCAGAAATTCCCCCTATATTGTGGCAAAAAGGCAGAAATTCCCCTTATTTTGGGGCAAATAGACAGAAATTCCGTTTATTTTTGGGGAAAAGGCAGAAATTGCACTTATTTTGAGTCAAAAAAGCGGAAAATCCCCTTATTTTGGAGAAAAAATGAAAAAATTTCCCTTTTTTATGGCAAAAAGTATACATTCCTTTTATTTCGGGCAAAAAGGCAGAAATTCCCAGTATTTTGGAGCAAAATTGCAGAAATTCCCCTAATTTTGGGCAAAAAGGCAGAAATTCCATTTATTAGGGGTAAAACTGAAGAAATTTCACTTATTTCGCGGCAAAATGGCAAAAATTCCCTTTATTTTCGGCGAAAAAGGCAGAAAATCCTTGTATTTTGGAGCAAAATTGCAGAAATTCCCCTAATATTGGGGCAAAATGCAGAAATTTCCTTTATTTGGGCCAAAAAGGCAGAAGTTCTTTTTATTTTCGGGCAAAAAGGCAGAAATTCCCCGTATTCTGAAGCAAAATTTCAGAAACTCCCCTAATTTTGGGGCAAAAAGGCAGAAATTCCCTTTATTTTGGGGCAAAAATACAGAAATTCACCTTATTATGGGGCAAAAAGTCAGAAATTTCCCTTATTTTGAGGCAAAATTGAAGAAATTTCCCTTATTTTGGAGCAAAATTGCAGAAATTTTCCTTATTTTGTGGCAAAATTGTAGAAATTTCTTCTATTTTGGTACAGAATTGCAGAAATTTTTCTTATTTTGTGGCAAGAAGGCAGAAATTTTCCATATTTTGGGGCAAAAAGGCACAAATTTTTCTTATTTTCGGGCAAAATTGCAGAAATTTCATTTATTTCAGGGCAAAAAGCAGAAATTTCTTTTATTATGGTACAAAATTGAAGAAATTTTCTTTATTTTGGAACAAAAAAACAGAAATTCCCCATATTTTGTGGCAAAAGGCAGAAATTCCTCTTATTTTGAGGTAAAATGTAGATATTCTGCTTATTTAGAGGTAAAATGCAGAAATTCCCTTAATATTGGGGATAAATGCAGAAATTCCTTTTATTTTGGGGCTAAAAGGCAGATATTCCCCTTATTTTTAGGTAAAAAGGCTGAAATTCCCTCTATTTTGGGGCAAAAAGGCAGAAATTCCCCTTATTTTGGGGCAAAAAGCAGACATTTCCCTTATTTTGGGGAAATATTTTAGAAATTTCACTTATTACAGGGCAAAATTTCAGAAATTCCCCTTATTTTGTGCAAAAAGACAGAAATTTCGTTTATTTTGGGGGAAAAGCAGAAATTGCTCTTATTTTGAGTCAAAAAGGCGGAAAATTTCCTTATTTTGGGGAAAAAATGAAAAAATTTCCCTTTTTTATGGCAAAAATGTATACATTCCCTTTATTTCGGGCATAAAAGCAGAAATTCCCCGTATTTTGAAGAAAATTGCAGAAATTCCCCTAATTTTGGGCAAAAAGGCAGAAATTCCCTGTATATTAAAGCAAAATTGCAGAAATTCTCATAATTTTCGGGCAAAAAGGCAGAAATTCTCCTTATTTTGGTGAAAAAGAAACAAAATCTCCTTTTTGGGGGGCAAAAATCAGATATTTTTTTATGTTGGCGTAAAATTGCAGAAATTTCCCTTATTTTGGGGCAAAATTGCAGAAATTTCACTTATTTCAGGGAAAAGAGGCAGAAACTTCTGTTATTTTGAGGCAAAAAAGCAGAAATTTCTTTTATTTTGGTACAAAATTACAGAAATTTTTCTTATTTTGGGGAAAAAAGGCAGAAATTCCTTTTATTTTGAGGTAAAAGGGCTGAAATTCCCCTTATTTTGGGGCAAAAAGGCAGAAATTCCCCTTATTTTGGGGCAAAAAAAACAAAAATTCAGTTTATATTTGGGGAAAAGGCAGAAATTGCACTTATCTTGAGTCAAAAAGGCAGAAAATCCCATTATTTTGGAAAAAAAATGAAAATTTCCTTTTTTTATGGCAAAAAGCTATACATTCCTTTTATTTCGGGCAAAAAGGCAGAAATTCCCCGTATATTGGAGCAAAATTGCAGAAATTCCCCTATTTTGGGCAAAAACGCAGAAATTCCATTTATTAGGTGTAAAACTGCAGAAATTTCAATTATTTCGCAGCAAAATGGCAGAAATTCCCCTTATTTTCGGCGAAAAAGGCAGAAAATCCCCGTATTTTGGAGCAAAATTGCAGTAATTCACCTAATTTTGGGGTAAAAATGCAGTAATTTTCTTTATTTTGGGGCAAAACGGCAGGAATTTCTCTTAATTCGGAGCAAAAGGCAGAAATTCCCCTTATTTTAGGGCAAAATTGCAGAATTTTCCCTTATTTGTGGGCAAAAAAAAGGAATTCCCCTTATTTTGGGACAAAATTGCAGAAATTTCCCTTATTATGGGGAAAAATTGCAGAAATTTCCCTTATTTTAGGGAAAAATTGCAGAAATTTTACTTATTTCAGAGAAAAAAAAGCAAATATTTTTCTTATTTTGGGGCAAAAAGGCAGAAATTCCCCCTATATTGTGGCAAAAAGGCAGAAATTCACCTTATTTTGGGGTAAAATTGCAGAAATTTCACATATTTTATGGGAAAATGTCAGAAATTTTCCTTATTTTGAGGCAAAATGTAGAAATTCCTTTTATGTTAAGATAAAATTGCAGAAATTTCTTTTTTGGGGGGGCAAAAAGTCAGAAAATCCCCTTAATTTCGGACAAAAAGGCAGAAATTCCTCTTATTTTGGAGCAAAATTGCAGAAATTCCCCTAATATTGGGGCAAAAATGCAGAAATTTCCTTTATTTGGGCCAAAAAGGCAGAAGTTCCCCTTATTTTCGGGCAAAAAGGCAGAAATTCCCCGTATTCTGAAGCAAAATTTCAGAAACTCTCCTAATTTTGGGGCAAAAAGGAAGAAATTCCCTTTATTTTGGGGCAAAAATACAGAAATTCAACTTATTATGGGGCAAAAAGTCAGAAATTTCCCTTATTTTGAGGCAAAATTGAAGAAATTTCCCTTATTTTGGAGCAAAATTGCAGAAATTTCCCTTATTTTGGGGCAAAATTGTAGAAATTTCTTCTATTTTGGTACAGAATTGCAGACATTTTTCTTATTTTGTGGCAAGAAGGCAGAAATTTTCCATATTTTGGGACAAAAAGGCACAAATTTTTCTTATTTTCGGGCAAAATTGCAGAAATTTCATTTATTTCAGGGCAAAAAGCAGAAATTTCCTTTATTATGGTACAAAATTGAAGAAATTTTCCTTATTTTGGAACAAAAAGGCAGAAATTCCCCATATTTTGGGGCAAAAGGCAGAAATTCTTCTTATTTTGAGGTAAAATGCAGAAATTCTGCTTATTTAGAGGTAAAATGCAGAAATTCCCCTATTATTGGGGAAAATGCAGAAATTTCTTTTATTTTGGGGCTAAAAGGCAGAAATTCCCCGTATTTTGAAGCAAAATTGCAGAAATTCTTATAATTTTCTGGCAAAAAGTCAGAAATCCTTTTATTTTGGGGCGAACAGACAAAAATTCCGTTTATTTTTGGGGAAAAGGCAGAAATTGCACTTTTTGAGTCAAAAAGGCAGAAAATCCCATTATTTTGGGGAAAAAATGAAGAAATTTCCCTTTTTTATGTCAAAAAGATATACATTCCCTTTATTTTCGGGCAAAAAGTCAGAAATTCCCCGTATTTTGGAGCAAAATTGCAGAAATTCCCCTAATTTTCGGCAAAAAGGCAGAAATTCCATTTATTTGGGGTAAAACTGCAGAAATTTCACTTATTTCGCGGCAAAATGGCAGAAATTCCCCAAATTTTCGGCGAAAAAGGCAGAAAATCCCGATATTTTGGAGCAAAATGGCAGTAATTCACCTAATTTTGGGGTAAAAAATGCAGTAATTTTCTTTATTTTGGGGCAAAACGGCACAAATTTCCCTTAATTCGGGGCAAAAGGCAGAAATTCCCCTTATTTTAGGGTAAAATTATAGAAATTTCCCTTATTTGGGGGCAAAAAACAGAAATTCCCCTTATTTTGGGGCAAAATTGCAGAAATTTCTCTTATTATGGGGAAAAATTGCAGAAATTTCCTTTATTTTGGGGCAAAATTGCAGAAATTTCACTTATTTCAGGGAAAAGGGGCAGAAATTTCTCTTGTTTTGGGGCAAAAAAGCAGAAATTTCTTTTATTTTGGTACAAAATTACAGAAATTTTTCTTGTTTTGGGAAAAAATGCAGAAATTCCTTTTATTTTGAGGTAAAAAGGCTGAAATTTCCCTTATTTTGGGGCAAAAAGGCAGAAATTCCCCTTATGTTGAGGCAAAAAGACAGAAATTCTGTTTATTTTTGGGGAAAAGTCAGAAATTGCACTTATTTTGAGTGAAAAAGGCGGAAAATCCCCTTATTTTGGAAAAAAATGAAGAAATTTCCCTTTTTTATGGCAAAAAGGTATACATTCCTTTTATTTCGGGCAAAAAGGCAGAAATTTTCCGTATTTTGGAGCAAAATTGCAGAAATTCCCTTAATTTTGGGCAAAAAAGCAGAAATTCATTGATTAGGGGTAAATCTGCATAAATTTCACGTATTTCGCGGCAAAATGGCAGAAATTCCCTTATTTTCGGCGAAAAAGGCAGAAAATCCCCATATTTTGGAGCAAAATTGCAGTAATTCACCTAAATTTGTGGTAAAAATGCAGTAATTTTTTTTTATTTTGGGGCAAAACGGCAGAAATTTCCCTTATTTGTGGGCAAAAAACAGAAATTCCCCTTATTTTGGGACAAATTTGCAGAAATGTCCCTTAGTATGGGAAAAATTGCAGAAATTTCCCTTATTTTAGGGAAAAATTGCAGAAATTTTACTTATTTCAGAGAAAAAAAGCAACAATTTTTTTTATTTTGGGGCAAAAAGGCAGAAATTCCCCCTATATTGTGGCAAAAAGGCAGAAATTCCCCTTATTTTGGGGCAAATAGACAGAAATTCCGTTTATTTTTGGGGAAAAGGCAGAAATTGCACTTATTTTGAGTGAAAAAGGCGGAAAATCCCCTTATTTTGGAAAAAAAATGAAGAAATTTCCCTTTTTTATGGCAAAAAGGTATACATTCCTTTTATTTCAGGCAAAAAGGCAGAAATTCCCCGTATATTGGAGCAAAATTGCAGAAATTCCCCTAATTTTGTGCAAAAACGCAGAAAATCCATTTATTAGGTGTAAAACTGCAAAAATTTCACTTATTTCGCGGCAAAATGGCAGAAATTCCCCTTATTTTTGGCGAAAAAGGCAGAAAATCCCCGTATTTTGGAGCAAAATTGCAGTAATTCACCTAATTTTGGGGTAAATATGCAGTAACTTCCTTTATTTTGGGGCAAAACGGCAGAAATTTCTCTTAATTCGGAGCAAAAGACAGAAATTCCCCTTATTTTAGGGCAAAATTGCAGAAATTTCCCTTATTTGTGGGCAAAAAACAGAAATTCCTCGTATTTTGGGACAAATTTGCAGAAATGTCCCTTATTATGAGAAAAATTGCAGAAATTTCCCTTATTTTAGGGAAAAATTGCAGAAATTTTACTTATTTCAGAGAAAAAAAGCAAAAATTTTTTTTATTTTGGGGCAAAAAGGCAGAAATTCCCCCTATATTGTGGCAAAAAGGCAGAAATTCCCCTTATTTTGGGGCAAATAGACAGAAATTCCGTTTATTTTTGGGGAAAAGGCAGAAATTGCACTTATTTTGAGTCAAAAAAGCGGAAAATCCCCTTATTTTGGGGAAAAAATGAAGAAATTTCCCTTTTTTATGGCAAAAAGGTATACATTCCTTTTATTTCGGGCAAAAAGGCTGAAATTTTCCGTATTTTGGAGCAAAATTGCAGAAATTCCCCTAATTTTGGGCAAAAAGGCAGAAATTCCATTTATTAGGGGTAAAACTGAAGAAATTTCACTTATTTTAGGAAAAAATTGCAGAAATTTTACTTATTTCAGAGAAAAAAAAGCCAAAATTTTTTTTTATTTTGGGGCAAAAACAGAAATTACTCCTATATTGTGGCAAAAAGGCAGAAATTCACCTTATTTTGGGGTAAAATTGCAGAAATTTCACATATTTTATGGCAAAATGTCAGAAATTTTCCTTATTTTGAGGCAAAAAGGTAGAAATTCCTTTTATTTTGAGATAAAATTGCAGAAATTTCTTTTTTGGGGGGGCATAAATTCAGAAAATCCCCTTAATTTCGGACAAAAGGGCAGAAATTCCTCTTATTTTGGAGCAAAATTGCAGAAATTCCCCTAATATTGGGGCAAAAATGCAGAAATTTCCTTTATTTGGGCCAAAAAGGCAGAAGTTCTTCTTATTTTCGGGCAAAAAGGCAGAAATTCCCCGTATTCTGAAGCAAAATTTCAGAAACTCCCCTAATTTTGGGGCAAAAAGGCAGAAATTCCCTTTATTTTGGGGCAAAAATACAGAAATTCACCTTATTATGGGGCAAAAAGTCAGAAATTTCCCTTATTTTGAGGCAAAATTGAAGAAATTTCCCTTATTTTGGAGCAAAATTGCAGTAATTTCCCTTATTTTGGGGTAAAATTGTAGAAATTTCTTCTATTTTGGTACAGAATTGCAGAAATTTTTCTTATTTTGTGGCAAGAAGGCAGAAATTTTCCATATTTTGGGGCAAAAAAGCACAAATTTTTCTTATTTTCGGGCTAAATTGCAGAAATTTCATTTATTTCAGGGCAAAAAGCAGAAATTTCTTTTATTATGGTACAAAATTGAAGAAATTTTCATTATTTTGGAACAAAAAGGCAGAAATTCTCTATATTTTAGGGCAAAAGGCAGAAATTCCTCTTATTTTGAGGTAAAATGTAGATATTCCGCTTATTTAGAGGTAAAATGCAGAAATTCCCTTAATATTGGGGAAAAATGCAGAAATTCCCTTTATTTTGGGGCTAAAAGGCAGAAATTCCCCTTATTTTTAGGTAAAAAGGCTGATATTCCCTTTATTTTGGGGCAAAAAGGCAGAAATTCCCCTTATTTTGGGGCAAAAAGCAGACATTTCCCTTATTTTGGGGAAAAAATTTTAGAAATTTCACTTATTACAGGGCAAAATTTCAGAAATTCCCCTTATTTTGGGGGCAAAAAGACAGAAATTTCGTTTATTTTGGGGGAAAAGCAGAAATTGCTCTTATTTTGATTCAAAAAGGCAGAAAATCCCCTTATTTTGGGGAAAAAATGAAGAAATTTCCCTTTTTAATGGCAAAAAGGTATACATTCCCTTTATTTCGGGCAAAAAAGCAGAAATTCCCTGTATTTTGAAGCAAAATTGCAGAAATTCCCCTAATTTTGGGCAAAAAGGCAGAAATTCCCCGTATATTAAAGCAAAATTGCAGAAATTCTCATAATTTTCGGGCAAAAAGGCAGAAATTCTCCTTATTTTGGTGCAAAAAGAAAGAAAATCTCCTTTTTTGGGGGCAAAAATCAGATATTTTTTATGTTGGCGCAAAATTGCAGAAATTTCCCTTATTTTGGGGCAAAATTGCAGAAATTTCACTTATTTCAGGGAAAAGAGGCAGAAACTTCTCTTATTTTGAGGCAAAAAAGCAGAAATTTCTTTTATTTTGGTACAAAATTACAGAAATTGTTCTTATTTTGGGGAAAAAGGCAGAAATTCCATTTATTTTGAGGTAAAAGGGCTGAAATTCCCCTTATTTTGGGGCAAAAAGGCAGAAATTCCCCTTATTTTGGGGCAAAAAAACAGAAATTCTGTTTATATTTGGGGAAAAGGCAGAAATTGCACTTATCTTGAGTCAAAAAGGCAGAAAATCTCATTATTTTGGAAAAAAAATGAAGAAATTTCCCTTTTTTATGGCAAAAAGCTATACATTCCATTTATTTCGGGCGAAAAGGCAGAAATTCCCCGTATATTGGAGCAAAATTGCAGAAATTCCCCTAATTTTGGGCAAAAACGCAGAAATTCCATTTATTAGGTGTAAAACTGCAGAAATTTCACTTATTTCGCAGCAAATGGCAGAAATTCCCCTTATTTTCGGCGAAAAATGCAGAAAATCCCCGTATTTTGGAGCAAAATTGCAGTAATTCACCTAATTTTGGGGTAAAAATGCAGTAATTTTCTTTATTTTGGGGCAAAACGGCAGGAATTTCTTTTAATTAGGAACAAAATGCAGAAATTCCCCTTGTTTTAGGGCAAAATTGCAGAAATTTCTATTATTTGTGAGCAAAAAAAAGAAATTCCCCTTATTTTGGGACAAAATTGCAGAAATTTCCCTTATTATGGGGAAAAATTGCAGAAATTTCCATTATTTTAGGGAAAAATTGCAGAAATTTTACTTATTTCAGAGAAAAAAAAGCAAAAATTTTTCTTATTTTGGGGCAAAAATACAGAAATTCACCTTATTATAGGGCAAAAAGTCAGAAATTTCCCTTATTTTGAGGCAAAATTGAAGAAATTTCCCTTATTTTGGAGCAAAATTGCAGAAATTTCCCTTATTTTGGGGCAAAATTGTAGAAATTTCTTCTATTTTGGTACAGAATTGCAGAAATTTTTCTTATTTTGTGGCAAGAAGGCAGAAATTTTCCATATTTTGGGGCAAAAAGGCACAAATTTTTCTTATTTTCGGGCAAAATTGCAGAAATTTCATTTATTTCAGGGCAAAAAGCAGAAATTTCTTTTATTATGGTACAAAATTGAAGAAATTTTCCTTATTTTGGTACAAAAAGGCAGAAATTCCCCATATTTTGGGGCAAAAGGCAGAAATTCCTCTTATTTTGAGGTAAAATGCAGATATTCCGCTTATTTAGAGGTAAACTCAGAAATTCCCCTAATATTGGGGAAAAATGCAGAAATTCCCTTTATTTTGGGGCTAAAAGGCAGAAATTCCCCTTATTTTTAGGTAAAAAGGCTGAAATTCCCCTTATTTTGGGGCAAAAAGGCAGAAATTCCCCTTATTTTGGGGCAAAAAGCAGACATTTTCCTTATTTTGGGGAAAAATTTTAGAAATTTCACTTATTACAGGGCAAAAAGTCAGAAATTCCCCTCATTTCGGGCAAAAAGACAGAAATTCCATTTATTTTGGGGGAAAAGGATGAAATTGCTCTTATTTTAGTCAAAAAGGCGGAAAATCCCCTTATTTTGGGGAAAAAATGAAGAAATTTCTTTTTTTATGGCAAAAAGGTATACATTCCCTTTATTTCGGGCAAAAAGGCAGAAATTCCCCGTATTTTGGAGCAAAATTGCAGAAATTGCCCTAATTTTGGGCAAAAAGGCAGAAATTCCCCGTATTTTGAAGCAAAATTGCAGAATTCTCACAATTTTCGGGCAAAAAGGCAGAAATTCTCCTCATTTTGGGGCAAAAAGAAAGAAAATCTTCTTTTTTGGGGGCAAAAAGTCAGAAATTTTCTTTATTTTGGGGCAAAATTGCAGAAATTTCACTTATTCCAGGGAAAAGAAGAAGAAATTTCTTTTATTTGGGGGCAAAAAAGCAGAAATTTCTTTTATTTTGGTACAAAATTACAGAAATTCTTCTTATTTTGGGGAAAAAAGGCAGAAATTCCTTTTATTTTGAGGTAAATAGGCTGAAATTTCCCTTATTTTGGGGCAAAAAGGCAGAAATTCCCCTTATTTTAGGGCAAAAAGACAGAAATTCCGTTTATTTTTGGGGAAAAGGCAGAAATTGCACTTATTTTGAGTCAAAAAGGCGGAAAATCCCCTTATTTTGGAAAAAAAATGAAGAAATTTCCCTTTTTATGGCAAAAACGTATACATTCCTTTTATTTCGGGCAAAAAGGCAGAAATTCCCCATATTTTGGAGCAAAATTGCAGAAATTCCCTTAATTTTGGGCAAAAAGGCAGAAATTCCATTTATTAGGGGTAAAACTGCAGAAATTTCACTTATTTCGCGGCAACATGGCAGAAATTCCCCTTATTTTCGGCGAAAAAGGCAGAAAATCCTTGTATTTTGGAGCAAAATTGCAGTAATTCACCTAATTTTGGAGTAAAAATGCAGTAATTTCCTTTATTTTGGGGCAAAACGGCAGAAATTTCTCTTAATTCGAAGCAAAAGGCAGAAATTCCCCTTATTTTAGGGCAAAATTTCAGAAATTTGCATTATTTGTGGGCAAAAACCAGAAATTTTTTTTATTTTGGGACAAATTTGCAGAAATGTCCTTTATTATTGGGAAAAATTGCAGAAATTTCCCTTATTTTAGGGAAAAATTGCAGAAATTTTACTTATTTCAGAGAAAAAAAGCAAAAATTTTTCTTATTTTGGGGCAAAAAGGCAGAAATTCCCCCTATATTGTGGCAAAAAGGCAGAAATTCAACTTATTTTGGGGTAAAATTGCAGAAATTTCACATATTTTATGGCAAAATGTCAGAAATTTTCCTTATTTTGAGGCAAAAAGGTAGAAATTCCTTTTATTTTGAGATAAAATTGCAGAAATTTCTTTTTTGGGGGGGCAAAAAGTCAGAAAATCCCCTTAATTTCGGACAAAAAGGCAGAAATTCCTCTTATTTTGGAGCAAAATTGCAGAAATTCCCCTAATATTTGGGCAAAAATGCAGAAATTTCCTTTATTTGTGCCAAAAAGGCAGAAGTTTTTCTTATTTTCGGGCAAAAAGGCAGAAATTCCCCGTATTCTGAAGCAAATTTTCAGAAACTCTCCTAATTTTGGGGCAAAAAGGCAGAAATTCCCTTTATTTTGGGGCAAAAATACAGAAATTCACCTTATTATGGGGCAAAAAGTCAGAAATTTCTTTTATTTTGAGGCAAAATTGAAGAAATTTCCCTTATTTTGAAGCAAAATTGCAGAAATTTTCCTTATTTTGGGGCAAAATTGTAGAAATTTCTTCTATTTTGGTACATAATTGCAGAAATTTTTCTTATTTTGTGGCAAGAAGGCAGAAATTTTCCATATTTTGGGGCAAAAAGGCACAAATTTTTCTTATTTTCGGGCAAAATTGCAGAAATTTCATTTATTTCAGGGCAAAAAGCAGAAATTTCTTTTATTATGGTACAAAATTGAAGAAATTTTCCTTATTTTGGAACAAAAAGGCAGAAATTCCCCATATTTTGAGGTAAAAGGCAGAAATTCTGCTTATTTTGAGGTAAAATGCAGAAATTCCGTTTATTTAGAGGTAAAATGCAGAAATTCCCCTAATATTGGGGAAAAATGCAGAAATTTCCTTTATTTTGGGGCTAAAAGGCAGAAATTCCCCGTATTTTGGAGCAAAATTGCAGAAATTCCCCTAACTTTGGGCAAAAAGGCAGAAGTTCCCCATATTTTGAAGCAAAATTGCAGAAATTCTCATAATTTTCCGGCAAAAAGGCAGAAATTCTCCTCATTTTGGGGCAAAAAGAATGAAAATCTTTTTTTGGGGGGGCAAAAAGTCAGAAATTTTCTTTATTTTGGGGCTAAATTGCAGAAATTTCACTTATTTCAGAGAAAAGAAGAAGAAATTTCTCTTATTTTGGGGCAAAAAAGCAGAAATTTCTTTTATTTTGGTACAAAATTACAGAAATTCTTCTTATTTTGGGGAAAAAAGGCAGAAATTCCTTTTATTTTGAGGTAAATAGGCTGAAATTTCCCTTATTTTGGGGCAAAAAGGCAGAAATACCCCTTATTTTGGGGCAAAAAGACAGAAATTCCATTTTTTTGGGGGGAAAAGTCAGAAATTGCACTTATTTTGAGTCAAAAAGGCCGAAAATCCCCTTATTTTGGAAAAAAATGAAGAAATTTCCCTTTTTATGGCAAAAACGTATACATTCCTTTTATTTCGTGCAAAAAGGCAGAAATTCCTCGTATTTTGGAGCAAAATTGCAGAAATTCCCCTAATTTTGGGCAAAAAGGCAGAAATTCCATTTATTAGGGGTAAAACTGCATAAATTTCACTTATTTCGCGGCAAAATGGCAGAAATTCCCCTTATTTTTGGCGAAAAAGGCAGAAAATCCTTGTATTTTGGAGCAAAATTGCAGTAATTCACCTAATTTTGGGGTAAAAATGCAGTAATTTCCTTTATTTTGGGGCAAAATGGCAGAAATTTCTCTTAATTCGAAGCAAAAGGCAGAAATTCCCCTTATTTTAGGGCAAAATTTTCAGAAACTTCCCTTATTTGTGGGCAAAAAACAGAAATTCCTTTTATTTTGGGACAAATTTGTAGAAATGTCCTTTATTATGGGGAAAAATTGCAGAAATTTCCCTTATTTTAGGGAAAAATTGCAGAAATTTTACTTATTTCAGAGAAAAAAGCAAAAATTTTTCGTATTTTGGGGCAAAAAGGCAGAAATTCCCCCTATATTGTGGCAAAAAGGCAGAAATTCACATTATTTTGGTGTAAAATTGCAGAAATTTCACATATTTTATGGCAAAATGTCAGTAATTTTCCTTATTTTGAGGCAAAAAGGTAGAAATTCCTTTTATTTTGAGATAAAATTGCAGAAATGTCTTTTTTGGGGGGGCAAAATGTCAGAAAATCCCCTTAATTTCGGACAAAAAAGGCAGAAATTCCTCTTATTTTGGAGCAAAATTGCAGAAATTCCCCTAATATTGGGGCAAAATGCAGAAATTTCTTTATTTGGGCCAAAAAGGCAGAAGTTCCCCTTATTTTCGGGCAAAAAGGCAGAAATTCCCCGTATTCTGAAGCAAAATTTCAGAAATTCCCTAATTTTGGGGCAAAAAGGCAGAAATTCCCTTTATTTTGGGGCAAAAATACAGAAATTCACCTTATTATGGGGCAAAAAGTCAGAAATTTCCCTTATTTTGAGGCAAAATTGAAGAAATTTCCCTTATTTTGGAGCAAAATTGCAGAAATTTCCCTTATTTTGGGGCAAAATTTTAGAAATTTCTTCTATTTTGGTACAGAATTGCAGAAATTTTTCTTATTTTGTGGCAAGAAGGCAGAAATTTTCCATATTTTGGGGCAAAAAGGCACAAATTTTTCTTATTTTTGGGCAAAATTGCAGAAATTTCATTTATTTCAGGGCAAAAAGCAGAAATTTCTTTTATTATGGTACAAAATTGAAGAAATTTTCCTTATTTTGGTACAAAAAGGCAGAAATTTCCCATATTTTGGGGCAAAAGGCAGAAATTCCTCTTATTTTGAGGTAAAATGCAGATATTCCGCTTATTTAGAGGTAAACTGCAGAAATTCCCCTAATATTGGGGAAAAATGCAGAAATTCCCTTTATTTTGGGGCAAAAAGGCAGAAATTTCCCTTATTTTGGAGCAAAAAGCAGACATTTTCCTTATTTTGGGGAAAAATTTTAGAAATTTCACTTATTACAGGGCAAAAAGTCAGAAATTCCCCTTATTTTGGGGCAAAAAGACAGAAATTCCGTTTATTTTGGGGGAAAAGGATGAAATTGCTCTTATTTTGAGTCAAAAAGGCGGAAAATCACCTTATTCTGGGGAAAAAATGAAGAAATTTCCCTTTTTTATGGCAAAAAGGTATACATTCCCTTTATTTCGGGCAAAAAGGCAGAAATTCCCCGTATTTTGGAGCAAAATTGCAGAAATTTCCCTAATTTTGGGCAAAAAGGCAGAAATTCCCCGTATTTTGAAGCAAAATTGCAGAAATTCTCACAATTTTCGGGCAAAAAGGTAGAAATTCTCCTCATTTTGGGGCAAAAAGAAAGAAAATCTCCTTTTTGGGGGGCAAAAAGTCAAAAATTTTCTTTATTTTGGGGCAAAATTGCAGAAATTTCACTTATTTCAGAGAAAAGAAGCAGAAATTTCTCTTATTAGGGGTCAAAAAAGCAGAAATTTCTTTTATTTTGGTACAAAATTACAGAAATTCTTCTTATTTTGGGGAAAAAAGGCAGAAATTCCTTTTATTTTGAGGTAAATAGGCTGAAATTTCCCTTATTTTGGGGCAAAAAGGCAGAAATTCCCCTTATTTTGGGGCAAAAAGACAGAAATTTCATTTATTTTTTGGGAAAATTCAGAAATTGCACTTATTTTGAGTCAAAAAGGCGGAAAATCCCCTTATTTTCGAAAAAAAATGAAGAAATTTCCTTTTTTATGGCAAAAACGTATACATTCCTTTTATTTCGGGCAAAAAGGCAGAAATTCCCCATATTTTGGAGCAAAATTGCGGAAATTCCCCTAATTTTGGGCAAAAAGGCAGAAATTCCATTTATTAGGGGTAAAACTGCAGAAATTTCACTTATTTCGCGGCAAAATGGCAGAAATTCCTCTTATTTTCGGCGAAAAAGGCAGAAAATCCCCGTATTTTGGAGCAAAATTGCAGTAATTCACCTAATTTTGGGGTAAAAATGCAGTAATTTCCTTTATTTTGGGGCAAAATGGCAGAAATTTCTCTTAATTCGAAGCAAAAGGCAGAAATTCCCCTTACTTTAGGGCAAAATTTCAGAAATTTCCCTTATTTGTGGGCAAAAAACAGAAATTCCTTTTATTTTGGGACAAATTTGCAGAAATGTCCTTTATTATGGGGAAAAATTGGAGAAATTTCCCCTATTTTAGGGAAAAATTGCAGAAATTTTACTTATTTCAGAGAAAAAAGCAAAAATTTTTCTTATTTTGGGGCAAAAAGACAGAAATTCCTCCTATATTGTGGCAAAAAGGCAGAAATTCACCTTATTTTGGGGTAAAATTGCAGAAATTTCACATATTTTATGGCAAAATGTCAGAAATTTTCCTTATTTTGAGGCAAAAATGTAGAAATTCCTTTTATTTTGAGATATAATTGCAGAAATTTCTTTTTTGGGGGTCAAAAAGTCAGAAAATCCCCTTAATTTCGGACAAAAAAGGCAGAAATTCCTCTTATTTTGGAGCAAAATTGCAGAAATTCCCCTAATATTGGGGCAAAAATGCAGAAATTTCCTTTATTTGGGCCAAAAATGCAGAAGTTCCCCTTATTTTCGGGCAAAAAGGCAGAAATTCCTAGTATTCTGAAGCAAAATTTTAGAAACTCCCCTAATTTTGGGGCAAAAAGGCAGAAATTCCCTTTATTTTGGGGCAAAAATACAGAAATTCACCTTATTATGGGGCAAAAAGAAATTTCCCTTATTTTGAGGCAAAATTGAAGAAATTTCCCTTATTCTGGAGCAAAATCGCAGAAATTTCCCTTATTTTGGGGCAAAATTGTAGAAATGTCTTCTTTTTTGGTACAGAATTGCAGAAATTTTTCTTATTTTGTGGCAAGAATGCAGAAATTTTCCATATTTTGGGGAAAAAAGGCACAAATTTTTCTTATTTTCGGGCAAAATTGCAGAAATTTCATTTATTTCAGGGCAAAAAGCAGAAATTTCTTTTATTATGGTACAAAATTGAAGAAATTTTCCTTATTTTGGTACAAAAAGGCAGAAATTCCCCATATTTTGGGGCAAAAGGCAGAAATTCCTCTTATTTTGAGGTAAAATGCAGATATTCCGCTTATTTAGAGGTAAACTGCAGAAATTCCCCTAATATTGGGGAAAAATGCAGAAATTCCCTTTATTTTGGGGCTAAAAGGCAGAAATTCCCCTTATTTTTAGGTAAAAAGGCTGAAATTCCCCTTATTTTTGGGCAAAAAGGCAGAAATTCCCCTTATTTTGGGGCAAAAAGCAGACAAAATTTCCTTATTTTGGGGAAAAA
The DNA here is from genome assembly GCF_963924665.1 of Micromys minutus. Classification (NCBI taxonomy): domain Eukaryota; kingdom Metazoa; phylum Chordata; class Mammalia; order Rodentia; family Muridae; genus Micromys; species Micromys minutus. The sequence continues at coordinate 538,129 of NW_027667820.1, forward strand.
TTTTAGAAATTTCACTTATTACAGGGCAAAAAGTCAGAAATTCTCCTTATTTTCGGGCAAAAAGACAGAAATTCCGTTTATTTTGGGGGAAAAGGATGAAATTGCTCTTATTTTGAGTCAAAACGGCGGAAAATTCCCTTATTCTGGGGAAAAAATGAAGAAATTTCCCTTTTTTATGGCAAAAAGGTATACATTCCCTTTATTTCGGGCAAAAAGGCAGAAATTCCCCGTATTTTGGAGCAAAATTGCAGAAATTGCCCTAATTTTGGGCAAAAAGGCAGAAATTCCCCGTATTTTGAAGCAAAATTGCAGAAATTCTCACAATTTTCGGGCAAAAAGGCAGAAATTCTCTTCATTTTGGGGCAAAAAGAAAGAAAATCTCCTTTTTTGGGGGCAAAGAGTGAGAAATTTTTTTTATTTTGGGGCAAAATTGCAGAAATTTCACTTATTTCAGGGAAAAGAAGCAGAAATTTCTCTTATTTTGGGGCAAAAAGGCAGAAATTTCTTTTATTTTGGTACAAAATTACAGAAATTCTTCTTATTTTGGGGGAAAAAGGCAGAAATTCCTTTTATTTTGAGGTAAATAGACTGAAATTTCCCTTATTTTGGGGCAAAAAGGCAGAAATTCCCCTTATTTTGGGGCAAAAAGACAAAAATTCCGTTTATTTTTGGGGAAAAGGCAGAAATTGCACTTATTTTGAGTCAAAAAGGCGGAAAATCCCCTTATTTTGGAAAAAAAATGAAGAAATTTCCCTTTTTATGGCAAAAACGTATACATTCCTTTTATTTCGGGCAAAAAGGCAGAAATTCCCGATATTTTAGAGCAAAATTGCAGAAATTCCCCTAATTTTGGGCAAAAAGGCAGAAATTCCATTTATTAGGGGTAAAACTGCAGAAATTTCACTTATTTCGCGGCAAAATGGCAGAAATTCCCCTTATTTTCGGCGAAAAAGGCAGAAAATCCCCATATTTTGGAGCAAAATTGCAGTAATTCACCTAATTTTGGGGTAAAAATGCAGTAATTTCCTTTATTTTGGGGCAAAATGGCAGAAATTTCTCTTAATTCGAAGCAAAAGGCAGAAATTCCCCTTATTTTAGGTCAAAATTTCAGGAATTTCCCTTATTTGTGGGCAAAAACCAGAAATTCCCCTTATTTTGAGACAAATTTGCAGAAATGTCTTTTATTATGGGGAAAAATTGCAGAAATTTCCCTTATTTTAGGGAAAAATTGCAGAAATTTTACTTATTTCAGAGAAAAAAAGCAAAAATTTTTCTTATTTTGGGGCAAAAAGGCTGAAATTCCCCCTATATATTGGAAAAAAGGCAGAAATTTACCTTATTTTGGGGTAAAATTGCAGAAATTTCACATATTTTATGGCAAAATGTCAGAAATTTTCCTTATTTTGAGGCAAAAAGTTAGAAATTCCTTTTATTTTGAGATAAAATTGCAGAAATTTCTTTTTTGGGGGGGCAAAAAGTCAGAAAATCCCCTTAATTTCGGACAAACAGGCAGAAATTCCTCTTATTTTGGAGCAAAATTGCAGAAATTCCCCTAATATTTGGCCAAAAAATGCAGAAGTTTCCTTTATTTGTGCCAAAATGGCAAAAGTTTTTCTTATTTTCGGGCAAAAAGGCAGAAATTCCCCGTATTCTGAAGCAAATTTTCAGAAACTCCCCTAATTTGGGGGCAAAAAGGCAGAAATTTTCTTTATTTTGGGGCAAAAATACAAAAATTCACCTTATTATGAGGCAAAAAGTCAGAAATTTTTTTTATTTTGAGGCAAAATTGAAGAAATTTCCCTTATTTTGGAGCAAAATTGCAGAAATTTCCCTTATTTTGGGGCAAAATTGTAGAAATTTCTTCTATTTTGGTACAGAATTGCAGAAATTTTTCTTATTTTGTGGCAAGAAGGCAGAAATTTTCCATATTTTGGGGCAAAAAGGCACAAATTTTTCTTATTTTCGGGCAAAATTGCAGAAATTTCATTTATTTTAGTGCAAAAAGCAGAAATTTCTTTTATTATGGTACAAAATTGAAGAAATTTTCCTTATTTTGGAACAAAAAGGCAGAAATTCCCCATATTTTGAGGCAAAAGGCAGAAATTCTGCTTATTTTGAGGTAAAATGCAGAAATTCCGCTTATTTAAAGGTAAAATGCAGAAATTCCCCTAATATTGGGGAAAAATGCAGAAATTCCCTTTATTTTGGGGCTAAAAGGCAGAAATTCCCTGTATTTTGGAGAAAAATTGCAGAAATTCCCCTAACTTTGGGCAAAAAGGCAGAAGTTCCCCGTATTTTGAAGTAAATTTCAGAAATTCTCATAATTTTCCGGCAAAAAGGCTTAAATTCTCCTCATTTTGGGGCAAAAAGAAAGAAAATCTCCTTTTTGGGGGCCAAAAGTCAGAAATTTTCTTTATTTTGGGGCTAAATTGCAGAAATTGCACTTATTTCAGGGAAAAGAGGCAGAAATTTCTCTTATTTTGGGGCAAAAAAGCAGAAATTTCTTTTATTTTGGTACAAAATTACAGAAATTCTTCTTATTTTGGGGAAAAAAGGCAGAAATACCTTTTAATTTGAGGTAAATAGGCTGAAATTTCCCTTATTTTGGGGCAAAAAGGCAAAAATTCCCCTTATTTTGGGGCAAAAAGACAGAAATTCCGTTTATTTTTGGGGAAAAGGCAGAAATTGCACTTATTTTGAGTCAAAAAGGCGGAAAATCCCCTTATTTTGGAAAAAAATGAAGAAATTTCCCTTTTTATGGCAAAAACGTATATATTCCTTTTATTTCGGGCAAATAGGCAGAAATTCCCCGTATTTTGGAGCAAAATTGCAGAAATTCCTTTAATTTTGGGCAAAAAGGCAGAAATTCCATTTATTAGGGGTAAAACTGCAGAAATTTCACTTATTTCGCGGCAAAATGGCAGAAATTTCTCTTAATTCGAAGCAAAAGGCAGAAATTCCCCTTATTTTAGGGCAAAATTTCAGAAATTTCCCTTATTTGTGGGCAAAAAATAGAAATTCCTCTTATTTTGGGACAAATTTGCAGAAATGTCCTTTATTATAAGGAAAAATTGCAGAAATTTCCCTTATTTTAGGGAAAAATTGCAGAAATTTTACTTATTTCAGAGAAAAAAGCAAAAATTTTCCTTATTTTGGGGCAAAAAGGCAGAAATTCCCCCTATATTGTGGCAAAAAGGCAGAAATTCACCTTATTTTGGGGTAAAATTGCAGAAATTTCACATATTTTATGGGAAAATGTCAGAAATTTTCCTTATTTTGAGGCAAAATGTAGAAATTCCTTTTATGTTAAGATAAAATTGCAGAAATTTCTTTTTTGGGGGGGCAAAAAGTCAGAAAATCCCCTTAATTTCGGACAAAAAGGCAGAAATTCTTCTTATTTTGGAGCAAAATTGCATAAATACCCCTAATATTTGGGCAAAAATGCAGAAATTTCCTTTATTTGGGCCAAAAAGGCAGAAGTTTTTCTTATTTTCGGGCAAAAAGGCAGAAATTCCCCGTATTCTGAAGCAAATTTTCAGAAACTCCCTTAATTTAGGGGCAAAAAGGCAGAAATTCCCTTTATTTTGGGGCAAAAATACAGAAATTCCCCTTATTATGGGGCAAAAAGTCAGAAATTTCTTTTATTTTGAGGCAAAATTGAAGAAATTTCCCTTATTTTGGAGCAAAATTGCAGAAATTTCCCTTATTTCGGGGCAAAATTGTAGAAATTTCTTCTATTTTGGTACAGAATTGCAGAAATTTTTCTTATTTTGTGGCAAGAAGGCAGAAATTTTCCATATTTTGGGGCAAAAAGGCACAAATTTTTCTTATTTTCGGGCAAAATTGCAGAAATTTCATTTATTTCAGGGCAAAAAGCAGAAATTTCTTTTATTATGGTACAAAATTGAAGAAATTTTCCTTATTTTGGAACAAAAAGGCAGAAATTCCCCATATTTTGAGGCAAAAGGCAGAAATTCTGCTTATTTTGAGGTAAAATGCAGAAATTCCGCTTATTTAGAGGTAAAATGCAGAAATTCCCCTAATATTGGGGAAAAATGCAGAAATTTCCTTTATTTTGGGGCTGAAAGGCAGAAATTCCCCGTATTTTGGAGCAAAATTGCAGAAATTCCCCTAACTTTGGGCAAAAAGGCAGAAGTTCCCCGTATTTTGAAGCAAAATTGCAGAAATTCTCATAATTTTCGGGCAAAAAGGCAGAAATTCTCCTCATTTTGGGGCAAAAAGAAAGAAAATCTTTTTTTTGGAGGCAAAAAGTCAGAAATTTTCTTTATTTTGGGGCTAAATTGCAGAAATTTCATTTATTTCAGGGAAAAGAGGCAGAAATTTCTCTTATTTCGGGGCAAAAAAGCAGAAATTTCTTTTATTTTGGTACAAAATTACAGAAATTCTTTTTATTTTGGGGAAAAAAGGCAGAAATTCCTTTTATTTTGAGGTAAATAGGCTGAAATTTTTCTTATTTTGGGGCAAAAAGGCAGAAATACCCCTTATTTTGGAGCAAAAAGACAGAAATTCCGTTTTTTTTGGGGAAAAGGCAGAAATTGCACTTATTTTGAGTCAAAAAGGCAGAAAATCCCCTTATTTTGGAAAAAAAATGAAGAAATTTCCCTTTTTATGGCAAAAACGTATACATTCCTTTTATTTCGGGCAAAAAGGCAGAAATTCCCCGTATTTTGGAGCAAAATTGCAGAATTTGCCCTAATTTTGGGCAAAAAGGCAGAAATTCCATTTATTACGGGTAAAACTGCAGAAATTTCACTTATTTCGCGGCAAAATGACAGCAATTCCTTTTATTTTCGGCGAAAAAGGCAGAAAATCCCCGTATTTTGGAGCAAAATTGCAGTAATTCACCTAATTTTGGGGTAAAAATGCAGTAATTTCCTTTATTTTGGGGCAAAATGGCAGAAATTTCTCTTAATTCGAAGCAAAAGGCAGAAATTCCCCTTATTTTAGGGCAAAATTTCAGAAATTTCCCTTATTTGTGGGCAAAAAACAGAAATTCCCATTATTTTGGGACAAATTTGCAGAAATGTCCTTTATTATGGGGAAAAATTGGAGAAATTTCCCTTATTTTAGGGGAAAATTGCAGAAATTTTACTTATTTCAGAGAAAAAAGCAAAAATTTTTCTTATTTTGGGGCAAAAAGGCAGAAATTCCCCCCATATTGTGGCAAAAAGGCCGAAATTCACCTTATTTGGGGGTAAAATTGCAGAAATTTCACATATTTTATGGCAAAATGTCAGAAATTTTCCTTATTTTGAGGCAAAAAGGTAGAAATTCCTTTTATTTTGAGATAAAATTGCAGAAATTTCTTTTTTGGGGGGGCAAAAAGTCAGAAAATCCCTTTAATTTTGGACAAAAAGGCAGAAATTCCTCTTATTTTGGAGCAAAATTGCAGAAATTCCCCTAATATTTGGGCAAAAATGCAGAAATTTCCTTTATTTGTGCCAAAAAGGCAGAAGTTTTTCTTATTTTCGGGCAAAAAGGCAGAAATTCCCCGTATTCTGAAGCAAATTTTCAGAAACTCCCCTAATTTTGGGGCAAAAAGGCAGAAATTCCCATTATTTTGGGGCAAAAATACAGAAATTCACCTTATTATGGGGCAAAAAGTCAGAAATTTCTTTTATTTTGAGGCAAAATTGAAGAAATTTCCCTTATTTTGGAGCAAAATTGCAGAAATTTCCCTTATTTTGGGGCAAAATTGTAGAAATTTCTTCTATTTTGGTACAGAATTGCAGAAATTTTTCTTATTTTGTGGCAAGAAGGCAGAAATTTTCCATATTTTGGGGCAAAAAGGCACAAATTTTTCTTATTTTCGGGCAAAATTGCAGAAATTTCATTTATTTCAGGGCAAAAAGCAGAAATTTCTTTTATTATGGTACAAAATTGAAGAAATTTTCCTTATTTTGGAACAAAAAGGCAGAAATTCCCCATATTTTGAGGCAAAAGGCAGAAATTCTTTTTATTTTGAGGTAAAATGCAGAAATTCCGCTTATTTAGAGGTAAAATGCAGAAATTCCCCTAATATTGGGGAAAAATGCAGAAATTTCCTTTATTTTGGGGCTAAAAGGCAGAAATTTCCCGTATTTTGGAGCAAAATTGCAGAAATTCCCCTAATTTTGGGCAAAAAGGCAGAAGTTCCCCGTATTTTGAAGCAAAATTGCAGAAATTCTCATAATTTTCGGGCAAAAAGGCAGAAATTCTCCTCATTTTGGGGCAAAAAGAAAGAAAATCTCCTTTTTTGGGGGCAAAAAGTCAGAAATTTTCTTAATTTTGGGGCTAAATTGCAGAAATTTCATTTATCTCAGGGAAAAGAGGCAGAAATTTCTCTTATTTTGGGGCAAAAAAGCAGAAATTTCTTTTATTTTGGTACAAAATTACAGAAATTCTTCTTATTTTGGGGAAAAAAGGCAGAAATTCCTTTTATTTTGAGGTAAATAGGCTGAAATTTCCCTTATTTTGGGGCAAAAAGGCAGAAATACCCCTTATTTTGGGGCAAAAAGACAGAAATTCCGTTTTTTTTGGAGAAAAGGCAGAAATTGCACTTATTTTGAGTCAAAAAGGCGGAAAATCCCCTTATTTTGGAAAAAAAATGAAGAAATTTCCCTTTTTATGGCAAAAACGTATACATTCCTTTTATTTCGGGCAAAAACGCAGAAATTCCCCGTATTTTGGAGCAAAATTGCAGAATTTGCCCTAATTTTGGGCAAAAAGGCAGAAATTCCATTTATTAGGGGTAAAACTGCAGAAATTTCACTTATTTCGTGGGAAAATTACAGCAATTCCTTTTATTTTCGGCGAAAAAGGCAGAAAATCCCCGTATTTTGGAGCAAAATTGCAGTAATTCACCTAATTTTGGGGTAAAAATGCAGTAATTTCCTTTATTTTGGGGCAAAATGGCAGAAATTTCTCTTAATTCGAAGCAAAAGGCAGAAATTCCCCTTATTTTAGGGCAAAATTTCAGAAATTTCCCTTATTTGTGGAAAAAAAACAGAAATTCCCCTTATTTTGGGACAAATTTGCAGAAATGTCCTTTATTATGGGGAAAAATTGGAGAAATTTCCCTTATTTTAGGGAAAAATTGCAGAAATTTTACTTATTTCAGAGAAAAAAGCAAAAATTTTTTCTTATTTTGGGGCAAAAAGGTAGAAATTCCCCCTATATTGTGGCAAAAAGGCAGAAATTCACCTTATTTTGGGGTAAAATTGCAGAAATTTCACATATTTTAAGGCAAAATGTCAGAAATTTTCCTTATTTTGAGGCAAAAAGGTAGAAATTCCTTTTATTTTGAGGTAAAATTGCAGAAATTTCTTTTTTGGGGGGGCAAAAAGTCAGAAAATCCCCTTAATTTCGGACAAAAAGGCAGAAATTCCTCTTATTTTGGAGCAAAATTGCAGAAATTCCCCTAATATTTGGGCAAAAATGCAGAAATTTCCTTTATTTGTGCCAAAAAGGCAGAAGTTTTTCTTATTTTCGGGCAAAAAGGCAGAAATTCCCCGTATTCTGAAGCAAATTTTCAGAAACTCCCCTAATTTTGGGGCAAAAAGGCAGAAATTCCCATTATTTTGGGGCAAAAATACAGAAATTCACCTTATTATGGGGCAAAAAGTCAGAAATTTTTTTTATTTTGAGGCAAAATTGAAGAAATTTCCCTTATTTTGGAGCAAAATTGCAGAAATTTCCCTTATTTTGGGGCAAAATTGTAGAAATTTCTTCTATTTTGGTACAGAATTGCAGAAATTTTTCTTATTTTGTGGCAAGAAGGCAGAAATTTTCCATATTTTGGGGCAAAAAGGCACAAATTTTTCTTATTTTCGGGCAAAATTGCAGAAATTTCATTTATTTCAGGGCAAAATGCAGAAATTTCTTTTATTATGGTACAAAATTGAAGAAATTTTCCTTATTTTGGAACAAAAAGGCAGAAATTCCCCATATTTTGAGGCAAAAGGCAGAAATTCTTCTTATTTTGAGGTAAAATGCAGAAATTCCACTTATTTAGAGGTAAAATGCAGAAATTCCCCTAATATTGGGGAAAAATGCAGAAATTTCCTTTATTTTGGGGCTAAAAGGCAGAAAGTCCCCGTATTTTGAAGCAAAATTGCAGAAATTCTCATAATTTTCGGGCAAAAGTCAGAAATCCCCTTATTTTGGGTCAAACAGACAGAAATTCCGTTTCTTTTTGGGGAAAAGGCAGAAATTGCACTTATTTTGAGTCAAAAAGGCAGAAAATCCCATTATTTTGGGGAAAAAATGAAGAAATTTCCCTTTTTTTATGGCAAAAACATATACATTCCCTTTATTTTCGGGCAAAAAGGCAAAAATTCTCCGTATTTTGGAGCAAAATTGCAGAAATTCCCCTAATTTTGGGCAAAAAGCCAGAAATTCCATTTATTTGGGTTAAAACTGCAGAAATTTCACTTATTTCGCGGCAAAATGGCAGAAATTCCCCATATTTTCGGGGAAAAAGGCAGAAAATCCCCAAATTTTGGAGCAAAATGGCAGTAATTCACCTAATTTTGGGGTAAAAAAATGCAGTAATTTTCTTTATTTTGGGGCAAAACGTCAGAAATTTCCCTTAATTCAGGGCAAAAGGCAGAAATTTCCCTTATTTTAGGGCAAAATTGTAGAAATTTCCCTTACTTGGGGGCAAAAAACAGAAATTCCCCTTATTTTGGGGCAAAATTGCAGAAATTTCCCTTATTATGGGGAAAAATTGCAGAAATTTCTTTTATTTTGGGGCAAAATTGCAGAAATTTCACTTATTTCAGAGAAAAAAAGCAAAAATTTTACTTATTTTGAGGCAAAATGGCAGAAATTCACCTTATTTTGGAGCAAAATTGCAGAAATTCCCCTAATATTGGGGCAAAAATGCAGGAATTTCCTCTATTTGGGCCAAAAAAGCAGAAGTTCCCCTTATTTTCGGAAAAAAGGCAGATATCCCTCGTATTTTGAAGCAAAATTTTAGAAACTCCCCTAATTTTGGGGCAAAAAGACAGAAAATCTCCTTTTTCGGGGGAAAAAGTCAGAAATTCCCCTTATTTTGGGGCAAAATTGCAGAAATTTCCCTTATTTTGGTGCAAAATTGCAGAAATTTCACTTATTTCAAGGAAAAAAGGCAGAAATTTCTCTTATTTTGGGGCAAAAAAGCAGAAATTTCTTTTATTTTGGTACAAAATTGCAGAAATTTTTCTTATTTTGGGGCAAAAATGCAGAAATTTCCCATATTTTGAGGTAAAAAGGCTGAAATTCCCCTTATTTTGGGGAATAAAGGAAGAAATTCCCCTCATTTTGAGACAAAAAGCAGAAATTTCCCTTATTTGGGGAAAAATTTTAGAAATTTCACTTATTTCAGGGCAAAAAGTTAGAAATTCCCCTTATTTTGGGGAAAAAAGACAGAAATTCTGTTAATTTTTGGGGAAAAGGCAAAAATTTCACTTATTTTGAGTCAATAAGGCGGAAAATCCCCTTATTTTGGGGAAAAAAATGAAGAAATTTCCCTTTTTTATGGCAAAAAGTATACATTCCCTTTATTTTTGGGCAAAAAGGCAGAAATTCCCCGTATTTTAGAGCAAAATTGCAGAAATTCCCCTAATTTTGGGCAAAAAGGCAGAAATTCCATTTATTTGGGATAAAACTGCAGAAATTTCACTTATTTCACGGCAAAATAACAGAAATTCCCCTTATTTTCGGCGAAAAAGGCAGAAAAATCCCCGTATTTTGGAGCAAAATTGCAGAAATTCCCCTAATTTTGGGCAAAAACGCAGAAATTCCATTTGTTAGGTGTAAAACTGCAGAAATTTCACTTATTTCGCAGCAAAATGGCAGAAATTCCCCATATATTCGGCAAAAAAGGCAGAAAATCCCCGTATTTTGGAGCAAAATTGCAGTAATTCACCTAATTTTGGGGTAAAAATGCTGTAATTTTCTTTATTTTGGGGCAAAACGGCAGAAATTTCTCTTAATTCAGAGCAAAAGGCAGAAATTCCTCTTATTTTAGGGCAAAATTGCAGAAATTTCCCTTATTTGTGGGCAAAAAAAGAAATTCCCCTAATTTTGGGACAAAATTGCAGAAATGTCCCTTATTATGGGGAAAAATTGCAGAAATTTCCATTATTTTAGGGAAAAATTGCAGAAATTTTACTTATTTCAGAGAAAAAAGCAAAAATTTTTCTTATTTTGGGGCAAAAAGGCAGAAATTCCCCCTATATTGTGGCAAAAAAGCAGAAATTCACCTTATTTTGGAGTAAAATTGCAGAAATTTCACATATTTTATGGCAAAATGTCAGAAATTTTCCTTATTTTGAGGCAAAAAGGTAGAAATTCCTTTTATTTTGAGATAAAATTGCAGAAATTTCTTTTTTGGGGGGGCAAAAAGTCAGAAAATCCCCTTAATTTTGGACAAAAAGGCAGAAATTCCTCTTATTTTGGAGCAAAATTGCAGAAATTCCCCTAATATTTGGGCAAAAATGCAGAAATTTCCTTTATTTGTGCCAAAAAGGCAGAAGTTTTTCTTATTTTCGGGCAAAAAGGCAGAAATTCCTCGTATTCTGAAGCAAAATTTCAGAAACTCCCCTAATTTTGGGGCAAAAAGGCAGAAATTCCCTTTATTTTGGGGCAAAAATACAGAAATTCACCTTATTATGGGGCAAAAAGTCAGAAATTTCTTTTATTTTGAGGCAAAATTGAAGAAATTTCCCTTATTTTGGAGCAAAATTGCAAAAATTTCCCTTATATTGGGGCAAAATTGTAGAAATTTCTTCTATTTTGGTACAGAATTGGAGAAATTTTTCTTATTTTGTGGCAAGAAAGCAGAAATTTTCCATATTTTGGGGCAAAAAGGCACAAATTTTTCTTATTTTCGGGCAAAATTGCAGAAATTTCATTTATTTCAGGGCAAAAAGCAGAAATTTCTTTTATTATGGTACAAAATTGAAGAAATTTTCCTTATTTTGGAACAAAAAGGCAGAAATTCCCCATATTTTGAGGCAAAAGGCACAAATTCTTCTTATTTTGAGGTAAAATGCAGAAATTCCGCTTATTTAGAGGTAAAATGCAGAAATTCCCCTAATATTGGGGAAAAATGCAGAAATTTCCTTTATTTTGGGGCTAAAAGGCAGAAATTCCCCGTATTTTGGAGCAAAATTGCAGAAATTCCCCTAACTTTGGGCAAAAAGGCAGAAGTTCCCCATATTTTGAAGCAAAATTGCAGAAATTCTCATAATTTTCGGGCAAAAAGGCAGAAATTCTCCTCATTTTGGGGCAAAAAGAAAGAAAATCTCCTTTTTTGGGGGCAAAAAGTCAGAAATTTTCTTTATTTTGGGGCTAAATTGCAGAAATTTCACTTATTTCAGGGAAAAGAGGCAGAAATTTCTCTTATTTTGGGGCAAAAAAGCAGAAATTTCTTTTATTTTGGTACAAAATTAGAGAAATTCTTCTTATTTTGGGGAAAAAAGGCAGAAATTCCTTTTATTTTGAGGTAAATAGGCTGAAATTTCCGTTATTTTGGGGCAAAAAGGCAGAAATTCCCCTTATTTTGGGGCAAAAAGACAGAAATTCCGTTTATTTTAAGGGAAAAGGCAGAAATTGCACTTATTTTGAGTCAAAAAGGCGGAAAATCCCCTTATTTTGGAAAAAAAATGAAGAAATTTCCCTTTTTATGGCAAAAACGTATACATTCCTTTTATTTCGGGCAAAAAGGCAGAAATTCCCCGTATTTTGGAGCAAAATTGCAGAAATTCCTCTAATTTTGGGCAAAAAGGCAGAAATTCCATTTATTAGAAGTAAAACTGCAGAAATTTCACTTATTTCGCGGCAAAAGGGCAGAAATTCCCCTTATTTTCGGCGAAAAAGGCAGAAAATCCCCGTATTTTGGAGCAAAATTGCAGTAATTTACCTAATTTTGGGGTAAAAATGCAGGAATTTCCTTTATTTTAGGGCAAAATGGCAGAAATTTCTCTTAATTCGAAGCAAAAGGCAGAAATTCCCCTTATTTTAGGGCAAAATTTCAGAAATTTCCCTTATTTGTGGGCAAAAAACAGAAATTCCCCTTATTTTTTGACAAATTTGCAGAAATGTCCTGTATTATGGGGAAAAATTGCAGAAATTTCCCTTATTTTAGGGAAAAATTGCAGAAATTTTACTTATTTCAGAGAAAAAAGCAAAAATTTTCCTTATTTTGGGGCAAAAAGGCAGAAATTCCCCCTATATTGTGGCAAAAAGGCAGAAATTCACCTTATTTTGGGGTAAAATTGCAGAAATTACACATATTATATGGCAAAATGTCAGAAATTTTCTTTATTTTGAGGCAAAAAGGTAGAAATTCCTTTTATTTTGAGATAAAATTGCAGAAATTTCTTTTTTGGGGGGGCAAAAGTCAGAAAATCCCCTTAATTTCGGACAAAAAGGCAGAAATTCTTCTTATTTTGGAGCAAAATTGCAGAAATACCCCTAATATTTGGGCAAAAATGCAGAAATTTCCTTTATTTGGGCCAAAAAGGCAGAAGTTTTTCTTATTTTCGGGCAAAAAGGCAGAAATTCCCCGTATTCTGAAGCAAATTTTCAGAAACTCCCCTAATTTAGGGGCAAAAAGGCAGAAATTCCCTTTATTTTGGGGCAAAAATACAGAAATTCACCTTATTATGGGGCAAAAAGTCAGAAATTTCTTTTATTTTGAGGCAAAATTGAAGAAATTTCCCTTATTTTGGAGCAAAATTGCAGAAATTTCCCTTATTTTGGGGCAAAATTGTAGGAATTTCTTCTATTTTGGTACAGAATTGCAGAAATTTTTCTTATTTTGTGGCAAGAAGGCAGAAATTTTCCATATTTTGGGGCAAAAAGGCACAAATTTTTCTTATTTTCGGGCAAAATTGCAGAAATTTCATTTATTTCAGGGCAAAAAGCAGAAATTTCTTTTATTATGGTACAAAATTGAAGAAATTTTCCTTATTTTGGAATAAAAAGGCAGAAATTCCCCATATTTTGAGGCAAAAGGCAGAAATTCTGCTTATTTTGAGGTAAAATGCAGAAATTCCGCTTATTTAGAGGTAAAATGCAGAAATTCCCCTAATATTGGGGAAAAATGCAGAAATTTCCTTTATTTTGGGGCTGAAAGGCAGAAATTCCCCGTATTTTGGAGCAAAATTGCAGAAATTCCCCTAACTTTGGGCAAAAAGGCAGAAGTTCCCCGTATTTTGAAGCAAAATTGCAGAAATTCTCATAATTTTCGGGCAAAAAGGCAGAAATTCTCCTCATTTTGGGGCAAAAAGAAAGAAAATCTCCTTTTTGGGGGGCAAAAAGTCAGAAATTTTCTTTATTTTGGGGCTAAATTGCAGAAATTTCACTTATTTCAGGGAAAAGAGGCAGAAATTTCTCTTATTTCGGGGCAAAAAAGCAGAAATTTCTTTTATTTTTTTACAAAATTACAGAAATTCTTCTTATTTTGGGGAAAAAGGCAGAAATTCCTTTTATTTTGAGGTAAATAGGCTGAAATTTCCCTTATTTTGGGGCAAAAAGACAGAAATTCCGTTTATTTTTGGGGAAACGGCAGAAATTGCACTTATTTTGAGTCAAACAGGCGGAAAATCCCCTTATTTTGGAAAAAAAATGAAGAAATTTCCCTTTTTATGGCAAAAACGTATACATTCCTTTTATTTCGGGCAAAAAGGCAGAAATTCCCCGTATTTTGGAGCAAAATTGCAGTAATTCACCTAATTATGGGGTAAAAATGCAGTAATTTCTTTTTTTGGGGGCAAAATGGCAGAAATTTCTCTTAATTCGAAGCAAAAGGCAGAAATTCCCCTTATTTTAGGGCAAAATTTTAGAAATTTTTCTTATTTTGGTGCAAAATTGCAGAAATTTCACTTATTTCAAGGAAAAAATGCAGAAATTTCTCTTATTTTGGGGCAAAAAAGCAGAAATTTCTTTTATTTTGGTACAAAATTGCAGAAATTTTTCTTATTTTGGGGCAAAAATGCAGAAATTTCCCATATTTTGAGGTAAAAAGGCTGAAATTCCCCTTATTTTGGGGAATAAAGGAAGAAATTCCCCTCATTTTGAGACAAAAAGCAGAAATTTCCCTTATTTGGGGAAAAATTTTAGAAATTTCACTTATTTCAGGGCAAAAAGTTAGAAATTCCCTTTATTTTGGGGAAAAAAGACAGAAATTCTGTTAATTTTTGGGGAAAAGGCAAAAATTTCACTTATTTTGAGTCAATAAGGCGGAAAATCCCCTTATTTTGGGGAAAAAAATGAAGAAATTTCCCTTTTTTATGGCAAAAAGTATACATTCCCTTTATTTTTGGGCAAAAAGGCAGAAATTCCCCGTATTTTAGAGCAAAATTGCAGAAATTCCCCTAATTTTGGGCAAAAAGGCAGAAATTCCATTTATTTGGGGTAAAACTGCAGAAATTTCACTTATTTCACGGCAAAATAACAGAAATTCCCCTTATTTTCGGCGAAAAAGGCAGAAAATCCCCGTATTTTGGAGCAAAATTGCAGAAATTCCCCTAATTTTGGGCAAAAACGCAGAAATTCCATTTATTAGGTGTAAAACTGCAGAAATTTCACTTATTTTGCAGCAAAATGGAAGAAATTCCCCATATATTCGGCGAAAAAGGCAGAAAATCCCCGTATTTTGGACCAAAATTGCAGTAATTCACCTAATTTTGGGGTAAAAATGCAGTAATATTCTTTATTTTGGGGCAAAACGGCAGAAATTTCTCAATTCGGAGCAAAAGGCAGAAATTCCTCTTATTTTAGGTCAAAATTGCAGAAATTTCCCTTATTTGTGGGCAAAAAAAAGAAATTCTTCTTATTTTGGGACAAAATTGCAGAAATGTCCCTTATTATGGGGAAAAATTGCAGAAATTTCCATTATTTTAGGGAAAAATTGCAGAAATTTTACTTATTTCAGAGAAAAAAAGCAAAAATTTTTCTTATTTTGGGGCAAAAAGGCAGAAATTCCCCCTATATTGTGGCAAAAAGGCAGAAATTCACCTTATTTTGGGGTAAAATTGCAGAAATTTCACATATTTTATGGCAAAATGTCAGAAACTTTCCTTATTTTGAGGCAAAAAGGTAGAAATTCCTTTTATTTTGAGATAAAATTGCAGAAATTTTTTTTGGGGGGGCAAAAAGTCAGAAAATCCCCTTAATTTTGGACAAAAAGGCAGAAATTCCTCTTATTTTGGAGCAAAATTGCAGAAATTCCCCTAATATTTGGGCAAAAATGCAGAAATTTCCTTTATTTGTGCCAAAAAGGCAGAAGTTTTTCTTATTTTCGGGCAAAAAGGCAGAAATTCCCCGTATTCTGAAGCAAAATTTCAGAAACTCCCCTAATTTTGGGGCAAAAAGGCAGAAATTCCCTTTATTTTGGGGCAAAAATACAGAAATTCACCTTATTATAAGGCAAAAATTCAGAAATTTCCCTTATTTTGAGGCAAAATTGAAGAAATTTCCCTTATTTTGGAGCAAAATTGCAGAAATTTCCCTTATTTTGGGGCAAAATTGTAGAAATTTCTTCTATTTTGGTACAGAATTGCAGAAATTTTTCTTATTTTGTGGCAAGAAGGCAGAAATTTTCCATATTTTGGGGCAAAAAGGCACAAATTTTTCTTATTTTCGGGCAAAAATGCAAAAATTTCACTTATTTCACGGCAAAATAACAGAAATTCCCCTTATTTTCGGCGAAAAAGGCAGAAAATCCTCGTATTTTGGAGCAAAATTGCAGAAATTCCCCTAATTTTTGGCAAAAACGAAGAAATTCCATTTATTAGGTGTAAAACTGCAGAAATTTCACTTATTTCGCAGCAAAATGGCAGAAATTCCCCATATATTCGGCGAAAAAGGCAGAAAATCCCCGTATTTTGGAGCAAAATTGCAGTAATTCACCTAATTTTGGGGTAAAAATGCAGTAATTTTCTTTTTTTGGGGCAAAACAGCAGAAATTTCTCTTAATTCGGAGCAAAAGGCAGAAATTCCCCTTATTTTAGGGCAAAATTGCAGAAATTTCCCCTATTTGTTAGCAAAAAAAAAAAATTCCCCTTATTTTGGGACAAAATTGAAGAAATGTCCTTTATTATGGGGAAAAATTGCAGAAATTTCCCTTATTTTAGGGAAAAATTGCAGAAATTTTACTTATTTCAGAGAAAAAAGCAAAAATTTTCCTTATTTTGGGGCAAAAAGGCAGAAATTCCCCCTATATTGTGGCAAAAAGGCAGAAATTCACCTTATTTTGGAGTAAAATTGCAGAAATTTCACATATTTTATGGCAAAATGTCAGAAATTTTCCTTATTTTGAGGCAAAAAGGAAGAAATTCCATTTATTTTGAGATAAAATTGCAGAAATTTCTTTTTGGGGGGGCAAAAAGTCAGAAAATCCCCTTAATTTTGGAGAAAAGGCAGAAAATCCCCGTATTTTGGAGCAAAATTGCAGAAATTCCCCTAATTTTGGGCAAAAACGCAGAAATTCCATTTATTAGGTGTAAAACTGCAGAAATTTCACTTATTTTGCAGCAAAATGGAAGAAATTCCCCATATATTCGGCGAAAAAGGCAGAAAATCCCCGTATTTTGGACCAAAATTGCAGTAATTCACCTAATTTTGGGGTAAAAATGCAGTAATATTCTTTATTTTGGGGCAAAATGGCAGAAATTTCTCTTAATTCGAAGCAAAAGGCAGAAATTCCCCTTATTTTAGGTCAAAATTTCAGGAATTTCCCTTATTTGTGGGCAAAAACCAGAAATTCCCCTTATTTTGAGACAAATTTGCAGAAATGTCTTTTATT
The DNA here is from genome assembly GCF_963924665.1 of Micromys minutus. Taxonomy (NCBI): domain Eukaryota; kingdom Metazoa; phylum Chordata; class Mammalia; order Rodentia; family Muridae; genus Micromys; species Micromys minutus. Next base: position 554,927 of record NW_027667820.1, read on the forward strand.
ATGGGGAAAAATTGCAGAAATTTCCCTTATTTTAGGGAAAAATTGCAGAAATTTTACTTATTTCAGAGAAAAAAAGCAAAAATTTTTCTTATTTTGGGGCAAAAAGGCTGAAATTCCCCCTATATATTGGAAAAAAGGCAGAAATTTACCTTATTTTGGGGTAAAATTGCAGAAATTTCACATATTTTATGGCAAAATGTCAGAAATTTTCCTTATTTTGAGGCAAAAAGTTAGAAATTCCTTTTATTTTGAGATAAAATTGCAGAAATTTCTTTTTTGGGGGGGCAAAAAGTCAGAAAATCCCCTTAATTTCGGACAAACAGGCAGAAATTCCTCTTATTTTGGAGCAAAATTGCAGAAATTCCCCTAATATTTGGCCAAAAAATGCAGAAGTTTCCTTTATTTGTGCCAAAATGGCAAAAGTTTTTCTTATTTTCGGGCAAAAAGGCAGAAATTCCCCGTATTCTGAAGCAAATTTTCAGAAACTCCCCTAATTTGGGGGCAAAAAGGCAGAAATTTTCTTTATTTTGGGGCAAAAATACAAAAATTCACCTTATTATGAGGCAAAAAGTCAGAAATTTTTTTTATTTTGAGGCAAAATTGAAGAAATTTCCCTTATTTTGGAGCAAAATTGCAGAAATTTCCCTTATTTTGGGGCAAAATTGTAGAAATTTCTTCTATTTTGGTACAGAATTGCAGAAATTTTTCTTATTTTGTGGCAAGAAGGCAGAAATTTTCCATATTTTGGGGCAAAAAGGCACAAATTTTTCTTATTTTCGGGCAAAATTGCAGAAATTTCATTTATTTTAGTGCAAAAAGCAGAAATTTCTTTTATTATGGTACAAAATTGAAGAAATTTTCCTTATTTTGGAACAAAAAGGCAGAAATTCCCCATATTTTGAGGCAAAAGGCAGAAATTCTGCTTATTTTGAGGTAAAATGCAGAAATTCCGCTTATTTAAAGGTAAAATGCAGAAATTCCCCTAATATTGGGGAAAAATGCAGAAATTCCCTTTATTTTGGGGCTAAAAGGCAGAAATTCCCTGTATTTTGGAGAAAAATTGCAGAAATTCCCCTAACTTTGGGCAAAAAGGCAGAAGTTCCCCGTATTTTGAAGTAAATTTCAGAAATTCTCATAATTTTCCGGCAAAAAGGCTTAAATTCTCCTCATTTTGGGGCAAAAAGAAAGAAAATCTCCTTTTTGGGGGCCAAAAGTCAGAAATTTTCTTTATTTTGGGGCTAAATTGCAGAAATTGCACTTATTTCAGGGAAAAGAGGCAGAAATTTCTCTTATTTTGGGGCAAAAAAGCAGAAATTTCTTTTATTTTGGTACAAAATTACAGAAATTCTTCTTATTTTGGGGAAAAAAGGCAGAAATACCTTTTAATTTGAGGTAAATAGGCTGAAATTTCCCTTATTTTGGGGCAAAAAGGCAAAAATTCCCCTTATTTTGGGGCAAAAAGACAGAAATTCCGTTTATTTTTGGGGAAAAGGCAGAAATTGCACTTATTTTGAGTCAAAAAGGCGGAAAATCCCCTTATTTTGGAAAAAAATGAAGAAATTTCCCTTTTTATGGCAAAAACGTATATATTCCTTTTATTTCGGGCAAATAGGCAGAAATTCCCCGTATTTTGGAGCAAAATTGCAGAAATTCCTTTAATTTTGGGCAAAAAGGCAGAAATTCCATTTATTAGGGGTAAAACTGCAGAAATTTCACTTATTTCGCGGCAAAATGGCAGAAATTTCTCTTAATTCGAAGCAAAAGGCAGAAATTCCCCTTATTTTAGGGCAAAATTTCAGAAATTTCCCTTATTTGTGGGCAAAAAATAGAAATTCCTCTTATTTTGGGACAAATTTGCAGAAATGTCCTTTATTATAAGGAAAAATTGCAGAAATTTCCCTTATTTTAGGGAAAAATTGCAGAAATTTTACTTATTTCAGAGAAAAAAGCAAAAATTTTCCTTATTTTGGGGCAAAAAGGCAGAAATTCCCCCTATATTGTGGCAAAAAGGCAGAAATTCACCTTATTTTGGGGTAAAATTGCAGAAATTTCACATATTTTATGGGAAAATGTCAGAAATTTTCCTTATTTTGAGGCAAAATGTAGAAATTCCTTTTATGTTAAGATAAAATTGCAGAAATTTCTTTTTTGGGGGGGCAAAAAGTCAGAAAATCCCCTTAATTTCGGACAAAAAGGCAGAAATTCTTCTTATTTTGGAGCAAAATTGCATAAATACCCCTAATATTTGGGCAAAAATGCAGAAATTTCCTTTATTTGGGCCAAAAAGGCAGAAGTTTTTCTTATTTTCGGGCAAAAAGGCAGAAATTCCCCGTATTCTGAAGCAAATTTTCAGAAACTCCCTTAATTTAGGGGCAAAAAGGCAGAAATTCCCTTTATTTTGGGGCAAAAATACAGAAATTCCCCTTATTATGGGGCAAAAAGTCAGAAATTTCTTTTATTTTGAGGCAAAATTGAAGAAATTTCCCTTATTTTGGAGCAAAATTGCAGAAATTTCCCTTATTTCGGGGCAAAATTGTAGAAATTTCTTCTATTTTGGTACAGAATTGCAGAAATTTTTCTTATTTTGTGGCAAGAAGGCAGAAATTTTCCATATTTTGGGGCAAAAAGGCACAAATTTTTCTTATTTTCGGGCAAAATTGCAGAAATTTCATTTATTTCAGGGCAAAAAGCAGAAATTTCTTTTATTATGGTACAAAATTGAAGAAATTTTCCTTATTTTGGAACAAAAAGGCAGAAATTCCCCATATTTTGAGGCAAAAGGCAGAAATTCTGCTTATTTTGAGGTAAAATGCAGAAATTCCGCTTATTTAGAGGTAAAATGCAGAAATTCCCCTAATATTGGGGAAAAATGCAGAAATTTCCTTTATTTTGGGGCTGAAAGGCAGAAATTCCCCGTATTTTGGAGCAAAATTGCAGAAATTCCCCTAACTTTGGGCAAAAAGGCAGAAGTTCCCCGTATTTTGAAGCAAAATTGCAGAAATTCTCATAATTTTCGGGCAAAAAGGCAGAAATTCTCCTCATTTTGGGGCAAAAAGAAAGAAAATCTTTTTTTTGGAGGCAAAAAGTCAGAAATTTTCTTTATTTTGGGGCTAAATTGCAGAAATTTCATTTATTTCAGGGAAAAGAGGCAGAAATTTCTCTTATTTCGGGGCAAAAAAGCAGAAATTTCTTTTATTTTGGTACAAAATTACAGAAATTCTTTTTATTTTGGGGAAAAAAGGCAGAAATTCCTTTTATTTTGAGGTAAATAGGCTGAAATTTTTCTTATTTTGGGGCAAAAAGGCAGAAATACCCCTTATTTTGGAGCAAAAAGACAGAAATTCCGTTTTTTTTGGGGAAAAGGCAGAAATTGCACTTATTTTGAGTCAAAAAGGCAGAAAATCCCCTTATTTTGGAAAAAAAATGAAGAAATTTCCCTTTTTATGGCAAAAACGTATACATTCCTTTTATTTCGGGCAAAAAGGCAGAAATTCCCCGTATTTTGGAGCAAAATTGCAGAATTTGCCCTAATTTTGGGCAAAAAGGCAGCAATTCCATTTATTACGGGTAAAACTGCAGAAATTTCACTTATTTCGCGGCAAAATGACAGCAATTCCTTTTATTTTCGGCGAAAAAGGCAGAAAATCCCCGTATTTTGGAGCAAAATTGCAGTAATTCACCTAATTTTGGGGTAAAAATGCAGTAATTTCCTTTATTTTGGGGCAAAATGGCAGAAATTTCTCTTAATTCGAAGCAAAAGGCAGAAATTCCCCTTATTTTAGGGCAAAATTTCAGAAATTTCCCTTATTTGTGGGCAAAAAACAGAAATTCCCATTATTTTGGGACAAATTTGCAGAAATGTCCTTTATTATGGGGAAAAATTGGAGAAATTTCCCTTATTTTAGGGGAAAATTGCAGAAATTTTACTTATTTCAGAGAAAAAAGCAAAAATTTTTCTTATTTTGGGGCAAAAAGGCAGAAATTCCCCCCATATTGTGGCAAAAAGGCCGAAATTCACCTTATTTGGGGGTAAAATTGCAGAAATTTCACATATTTTATGGCAAAATGTCAGAAATTTTCCTTATTTTGAGGCAAAAAGGTAGAAATTCCTTTTATTTTGAGATAAAATTGCAGAAATTTCTTTTTTGGGGGGGCAAAAAGTCAGAAAATCCCTTTAATTTTGGACAAAAAGGCAGAAATTCCTCTTATTTTGGAGCAAAATTGCAGAAATTCCCCTAATATTTGGGCAAAAATGCAGAAATTTCCTTTATTTGTGCCAAAAAGGCAGAAGTTTTTCTTATTTTCGGGCAAAAAGGCAGAAATTCCCCGTATTCTGAAGCAAATTTTCAGAAACTCCCCTAATTTTGGGGCAAAAAGGCAGAAATTCCCATTATTTTGGGGCAAAAATACAGAAATTCACCTTATTATGGGGCAAAAAGTCAGAAATTTCTTTTATTTTGAGGCAAAATTGAAGAAATTTCCCTTATTTTGGAGCAAAATTGCAGAAATTTCCCTTATTTTGGGGCAAAATTGTAGAAATTTCTTCTATTTTGGTACAGAATTGCAGAAATTTTTCTTATTTTGTGGCAAGAAGGCAGAAATTTTCCATATTTTGGGGCAAAAAGGCACAAATTTTTCTTATTTTCGGGCAAAATTGCAGAAATTTCATTTATTTCAGGGCAAAAAGCAGAAATTTCTTTTATTATGGTACAAAATTGAAGAAATTTTCCTTATTTTGGAACAAAAAGGCAGAAATTCCCCATATTTTGAGGCAAAAGGCAGAAATTCTTTTTATTTTGAGGTAAAATGCAGAAATTCCGCTTATTTAGAGGTAAAATGCAGAAATTCCCCTAATATTGGGGAAAAATGCAGAAATTTCCTTTATTTTGGGGCTAAAAGGCAGAAATTTCCCGTATTTTGGAGCAAAATTGCAGAAATTCCCCTAATTTTGGGCAAAAAGGCAGAAGTTCCCCGTATTTTGAAGCAAAATTGCAGAAATTCTCATAATTTTCGGGCAAAAAGGCAGAAATTCTCCTCATTTTGGGGCAAAAAGAAAGAAAATCTCCTTTTTTGGGGGCAAAAAGTCAGAAATTTTCTTAATTTTGGGGCTAAATTGCAGAAATTTCATTTATCTCAGGGAAAAGAGGCAGAAATTTCTCTTATTTTGGGGCAAAAAAGCAGAAATTTCTTTTATTTTGGTACAAAATTACAGAAATTCTTCTTATTTTGGGGAAAAAAGGCAGAAATTCCTTTTATTTTGAGGTAAATAGGCTGAAATTTCCCTTATTTTGGGGCAAAAAGGCAGAAATACCCCTTATTTTGGGGCAAAAAGACAGAAATTCCGTTTTTTTTGGAGAAAAGGCAGAAATTGCACTTATTTTGAGTCAAAAAGGCGGAAAATCCCCTTATTTTGGAAAAAAAATGAAGAAATTTCCCTTTTTATGGCAAAAACGTATACATTCCTTTTATTTCGGGCAAAAACGCAGAAATTCCCCGTATTTTGGAGCAAAATTGCAGAATTTGCCCTAATTTTGGGCAAAAAGGCAGAAATTCCATTTATTAGGGGTAAAACTGCAGAAATTTCACTTATTTCGTGGGAAAATTACAGCAATTCCTTTTATTTTCGGCGAAAAAGGCAGAAAATCCCCGTATTTTGGAGCAAAATTGCAGTAATTCACCTAATTTTGGGGTAAAAATGCAGTAATTTCCTTTATTTTGGGGCAAAATGGCAGAAATTTCTCTTAATTCGAAGCAAAAGGCAGAAATTCCCCTTATTTTAGGGCAAAATTTCAGAAATTTCCCTTATTTGTGGAAAAAAAACAGAAATTCCCCTTATTTTGGGACAAATTTGCAGAAATGTCCTTTATTATGGGGAAAAATTGGAGAAATTTCCCTTATTTTAGGGAAAAATTGCAGAAATTTTACTTATTTCAGAGAAAAAAGCAAAAATTTTTTCTTATTTTGGGGCAAAAAGGTAGAAATTCCCCCTATATTGTGGCAAAAAGGCAGAAATTCACCTTATTTTGGGGTAAAATTGCAGAAATTTCACATATTTTAAGGCAAAATGTCAGAAATTTTCCTTATTTTGAGGCAAAAAGGTAGAAATTCCTTTTATTTTGAGGTAAAATTGCAGAAATTTCTTTTTTGGGGGGGCAAAAAGTCAGAAAATCCCCTTAATTTCGGACAAAAAGGCAGAAATTCCTCTTATTTTGGAGCAAAATTGCAGAAATTCCCCTAATATTTGGGCAAAAATGCAGAAATTTCCTTTATTTGTGCCAAAAAGGCAGAAGTTTTTCTTATTTTCGGGCAAAAAGGCAGAAATTCCCCGTATTCTGAAGCAAATTTTCAGAAACTCCCCTAATTTTGGGGCAAAAAGGCAGAAATTCCCATTATTTTGGGGCAAAAATACAGAAATTCACCTTATTATGGGGCAAAAAGTCAGAAATTTTTTTTATTTTGAGGCAAAATTGAAGAAATTTCCCTTATTTTGGAGCAAAATTGCAGAAATTTCCCTTATTTTGGGGCAAAATTGTAGAAATTTCTTCTATTTTGGTACAGAATTGCAGAAATTTTTCTTATTTTGTGGCAAGAAGGCAGAAATTTTCCATATTTTGGGGCAAAAAGGCACAAATTTTTCTTATTTTCGGGCAAAATTGCAGAAATTTCATTTATTTCAGGGCAAAATGCAGAAATTTCTTTTATTATGGTACAAAATTGAAGAAATTTTCCTTATTTTGGAACAAAAAGGCAGAAATTCCCCATATTTTGAGGCAAAAGGCAGAAATTCTTCTTATTTTGAGGTAAAATGCAGAAATTCCACTTATTTAGAGGTAAAATGCAGAAATTCCCCTAATATTGGGGAAAAATGCAGAAATTTCCTTTATTTTGGGGCTAAAAGGCAGAAAGTCCCCGTATTTTGAAGCAAAATTGCAGAAATTCTCATAATTTTCGGGCAAAAGTCAGAAATCCCCTTATTTTGGGTCAAACAGACAGAAATTCCGTTTCTTTTTGGGGAAAAGGCAGAAATTGCACTTATTTTGAGTCAAAAAGGCAGAAAATCCCATTATTTTGGGGAAAAAATGAAGAAATTTCCCTTTTTTTATGGCAAAAACATATACATTCCCTTTATTTTCGGGCAAAAAGGCAAAAATTCTCCGTATTTTGGAGCAAAATTGCAGAAATTCCCCTAATTTTGGGCAAAAAGCCAGAAATTCCATTTATTTGGGTTAAAACTGCAGAAATTTCACTTATTTCGCGGCAAAATGGCAGAAATTCCCCATATTTTCGGGGAAAAAGGCAGAAAATCCCCAAATTTTGGAGCAAAATGGCAGTAATTCACCTAATTTTGGGGTAAAAAAATGCAGTAATTTTCTTTATTTTGGGGCAAAACGTCAGAAATTTCCCTTAATTCAGGGCAAAAGGCAGAAATTTCCCTTATTTTAGGGCAAAATTGTAGAAATTTCCCTTACTTGGGGGCAAAAAACAGAAATTCCCCTTATTTTGGGGCAAAATTGCAGAAATTTCCCTTATTATGGGGAAAAATTGCAGAAATTTCTTTTATTTTGGGGCAAAATTGCAGAAATTTCACTTATTTCAGAGAAAAAAAGCAAAAATTTTACTTATTTTGAGGCAAAATGGCAGAAATTCACCTTATTTTGGAGCAAAATTGCAGAAATTCCCCTAATATTGGGGCAAAAATGCAGGAATTTCCTCTATTTGGGCCAAAAAAGCAGAAGTTCCCCTTATTTTCGGAAAAAAGGCAGATATCCCTCGTATTTTGAAGCAAAATTTTAGAAACTCCCCTAATTTTGGGGCAAAAAGACAGAAAATCTCCTTTTTCGGGGGAAAAAGTCAGAAATTCCCCTTATTTTGGGGCAAAATTGCAGAAATTTCCCTTATTTTGGTGCAAAATTGCAGAAATTTCACTTATTTCAAGGAAAAAAGGCAGAAATTTCTCTTATTTTGGGGCAAAAAAGCAGAAATTTCTTTTATTTTGGTACAAAATTGCAGAAATTTTTCTTATTTTGGGGCAAAAATGCAGAAATTTCCCATATTTTGAGGTAAAAAGGCTGAAATTCCCCTTATTTTGGGGAATAAAGGAAGAAATTCCCCTCATTTTGAGACAAAAAGCAGAAATTTCCCTTATTTGGGGAAAAATTTTAGAAATTTCACTTATTTCAGGGCAAAAAGTTAGAAATTCCCCTTATTTTGGGGAAAAAAGACAGAAATTCTGTTAATTTTTGGGGAAAAGGCAAAAATTTCACTTATTTTGAGTCAATAAGGCGGAAAATCCCCTTATTTTGGGGAAAAAAATGAAGAAATTTCCCTTTTTTATGGCAAAAAGTATACATTCCCTTTATTTTTGGGCAAAAAGGCAGAAATTCCCCGTATTTTAGAGCAAAATTGCAGAAATTCCCCTAATTTTGGGCAAAAAGGCAGAAATTCCATTTATTTGGGATAAAACTGCAGAAATTTCACTTATTTCACGGCAAAATAACAGAAATTCCCCTTATTTTCGGCGAAAAAGGCAGAAAAATCCCCGTATTTTGGAGCAAAATTGCAGAAATTCCCCTAATTTTGGGCAAAAACGCAGAAATTCCATTTGTTAGGTGTAAAACTGCAGAAATTTCACTTATTTCGCAGCAAAATGGCAGAAATTCCCCATATATTCGGCAAAAAAGGCAGAAAATCCCCGTATTTTGGAGCAAAATTGCAGTAATTCACCTAATTTTGGGGTAAAAATGCTGTAATTTTCTTTATTTTGGGGCAAAACGGCAGAAATTTCTCTTAATTCAGAGCAAAAGGCAGAAATTCCTCTTATTTTAGGGCAAAATTGCAGAAATTTCCCTTATTTGTGGGCAAAAAAAGAAATTCCCCTAATTTTGGGACAAAATTGCAGAAATGTCCCTTATTATGGGGAAAAATTGCAGAAATTTCCATTATTTTAGGGAAAAATTGCAGAAATTTTACTTATTTCAGAGAAAAAAGCAAAAATTTTTCTTATTTTGGGGCAAAAAGGCAGAAATTCCCCCTATATTGTGGCAAAAAAGCAGAAATTCACCTTATTTTGGAGTAAAATTGCAGAAATTTCACATATTTTATGGCAAAATGTCAGAAATTTTCCTTATTTTGAGGCAAAAAGGTAGAAATTCCTTTTATTTTGAGATAAAATTGCAGAAATTTCTTTTTTGGGGGGGCAAAAAGTCAGAAAATCCCCTTAATTTTGGACAAAAAGGCAGAAATTCCTCTTATTTTGGAGCAAAATTGCAGAAATTCCCCTAATATTTGGGCAAAAATGCAGAAATTTCCTTTATTTGTGCCAAAAAGGCAGAAGTTTTTCTTATTTTCGGGCAAAAAGGCAGAAATTCCTCGTATTCTGAAGCAAAATTTCAGAAACTCCCCTAATTTTGGGGCAAAAAGGCAGAAATTCCCTTTATTTTGGGGCAAAAATACAGAAATTCACCTTATTATGGGGCAAAAAGTCAGAAATTTCTTTTATTTTGAGGCAAAATTGAAGAAATTTCCCTTATTTTGGAGCAAAATTGCAAAAATTTCCCTTATATTGGGGCAAAATTGTAGAAATTTCTTCTATTTTGGTACAGAATTGGAGAAATTTTTCTTATTTTGTGGCAAGAAAGCAGAAATTTTCCATATTTTGGGGCAAAAAGGCACAAATTTTTCTTATTTTCGGGCAAAATTGCAGAAATTTCATTTATTTCAGGGCAAAAAGCAGAAATTTCTTTTATTATGGTACAAAATTGAAGAAATTTTCCTTATTTTGGAACAAAAAGGCAGAAATTCCCCATATTTTGAGGCAAAAGGCACAAATTCTTCTTATTTTGAGGTAAAATGCAGAAATTCCGCTTATTTAGAGGTAAAATGCAGAAATTCCCCTAATATTGGGGAAAAATGCAGAAATTTCCTTTATTTTGGGGCTAAAAGGCAGAAATTCCCCGTATTTTGGAGCAAAATTGCAGAAATTCCCCTAACTTTGGGCAAAAAGGCAGAAGTTCCCCATATTTTGAAGCAAAATTGCAGAAATTCTCATAATTTTCGGGCAAAAAGGCAGAAATTCTCCTCATTTTGGGGCAAAAAGAAAGAAAATCTCCTTTTTTGGGGGCAAAAAGTCAGAAATTTTCTTTATTTTGGGGCTAAATTGCAGAAATTTCACTTATTTCAGGGAAAAGAGGCAGAAATTTCTCTTATTTTGGGGCAAAAAAGCAGAAATTTCTTTTATTTTGGTACAAAATTAGAGAAATTCTTCTTATTTTGGGGAAAAAAGGCAGAAATTCCTTTTATTTTGAGGTAAATAGGCTGAAATTTCCGTTATTTTGGGGCAAAAAGGCAGAAATTCCCCTTATTTTGGGGCAAAAAGACAGAAATTCCGTTTATTTTAAGGGAAAAGGCAGAAATTGCACTTATTTTGAGTCAAAAAGGCGGAAAATCCCCTTATTTTGGAAAAAAAATGAAGAAATTTCCCTTTTTATGGCAAAAACGTATACATTCCTTTTATTTCGGGCAAAAAGGCAGAAATTCCCCGTATTTTGGAGCAAAATTGCAGAAATTCCTCTAATTTTGGGCAAAAAGGCAGAAATTCCATTTATTAGAAGTAAAACTGCAGAAATTTCACTTATTTCGCGGCAAAAGGGCAGAAATTCCCCTTATTTTCGGCGAAAAAGGCAGAAAATCCCCGTATTTTGGAGCAAAATTGCAGTAATTTACCTAATTTTGGGGTAAAAATGCAGGAATTTCCTTTATTTTAGGGCAAAATGGCAGAAATTTCTCTTAATTCGAAGCAAAAGGCAGAAATTCCCCTTATTTTAGGGCAAAATTTCAGAAATTTCCCTTATTTGTGGGCAAAAAACAGAAATTCCCCTTATTTTTTGACAAATTTGCAGAAATGTCCTGTATTATGGGGAAAAATTGCAGAAATTTCCCTTATTTTAGGGAAAAATTGCAGAAATTTTACTTATTTCAGAGAAAAAAGCAAAAATTTTCCTTATTTTGGGGCAAAAAGGCAGAAATTCCCCCTATATTGTGGCAAAAAGGCAGAAATTCACCTTATTTTGGGGTAAAATTGCAGAAATTACACATATTATATGGCAAAATGTCAGAAATTTTCTTTATTTTGAGGCAAAAAGGTAGAAATTCCTTTTATTTTGAGATAAAATTGCAGAAATTTCTTTTTTGGGGGGGCAAAAGTCAGAAAATCCCCTTAATTTCGGACAAAAAGGCAGAAATTCTTCTTATTTTGGAGCAAAATTGCAGAAATACCCCTAATATTTGGGCAAAAATGCAGAAATTTCCTTTATTTGGGCCAAAAAGGCAGAAGTTTTTCTTATTTTCGGGCAAAAAGGCAGAAATTCCCCGTATTCTGAAGCAAATTTTCAGAAACTCCCCTAATTTAGGGGCAAAAAGGCAGAAATTCCCTTTATTTTGGGGCAAAAATACAGAAATTCACCTTATTATGGGGCAAAAAGTCAGAAATTTCTTTTATTTTGAGGCAAAATTGAAGAAATTTCCCTTATTTTGGAGCAAAATTGCAGAAATTTCCCTTATTTTGGGGCAAAATTGTAGGAATTTCTTCTATTTTGGTACAGAATTGCAGAAATTTTTCTTATTTTGTGGCAAGAAGGCAGAAATTTTCCATATTTTGGGGCAAAAAGGCACAAATTTTTCTTATTTTCGGGCAAAATTGCAGAAATTTCATTTATTTCAGGGCAAAAAGCAGAAATTTCTTTTATTATGGTACAAAATTGAAGAAATTTTCCTTATTTTGGAATAAAAAGGCAGAAATTCCCCATATTTTGAGGCAAAAGGCAGAAATTCTGCTTATTTTGAGGTAAAATGCAGAAATTCCGCTTATTTAGAGGTAAAATGCAGAAATTCCCCTAATATTGGGGAAAAATGCAGAAATTTCCTTTATTTTGGGGCTGAAAGGCAGAAATTCCCCGTATTTTGGAGCAAAATTGCAGAAATTCCCCTAACTTTGGGCAAAAAGGCAGAAGTTCCCCGTATTTTGAAGCAAAATTGCAGAAATTCTCATAATTTTCGGGCAAAAAGGCAGAAATTCTCCTCATTTTGGGGCAAAAAGAAAGAAAATCTCCTTTTTGGGGGGCAAAAAGTCAGAAATTTTCTTTATTTTGGGGCTAAATTGCAGAAATTTCACTTATTTCAGGGAAAAGAGGCAGAAATTTCTCTTATTTCGGGGCAAAAAAGCAGAAATTTCTTTTATTTTTTTACAAAATTACAGAAATTCTTCTTATTTTGGGGAAAAAGGCAGAAATTCCTTTTATTTTGAGGTAAATAGGCTGAAATTTCCCTTATTTTGGGGCAAAAAGACAGAAATTCCGTTTATTTTTGGGGAAACGGCAGAAATTGCACTTATTTTGAGTCAAACAGGCGGAAAATCCCCTTATTTTGGAAAAAAAATGAAGAAATTTCCCTTTTTATGGCAAAAACGTATACATTCCTTTTATTTCGGGCAAAAAGGCAGAAATTCCCCGTATTTTGGAGCAAAATTGCAGTAATTCACCTAATTATGGGGTAAAAATGCAGTAATTTCTTTTTTTGGGGGCAAAATGGCAGAAATTTCTCTTAATTCGAAGCAAAAGGCAGAAATTCCCCTTATTTTAGGGCAAAATTTTAGAAATTTTTCTTATTTTGGTGCAAAATTGCAGAAATTTCACTTATTTCAAGGAAAAAATGCAGAAATTTCTCTTATTTTGGGGCAAAAAAGCAGAAATTTCTTTTATTTTGGTACAAAATTGCAGAAATTTTTCTTATTTTGGGGCAAAAATGCAGAAATTTCCCATATTTTGAGGTAAAAAGGCTGAAATTCCCCTTATTTTGGGGAATAAAGGAAGAAATTCCCCTCATTTTGAGACAAAAAGCAGAAATTTCCCTTATTTGGGGAAAAATTTTAGAAATTTCACTTATTTCAGGGCAAAAAGTTAGAAATTCCCTTTATTTTGGGGAAAAAAGACAGAAATTCTGTTAATTTTTGGGGAAAAGGCAAAAATTTCACTTATTTTGAGTCAATAAGGCGGAAAATCCCCTTATTTTGGGGAAAAAAATGAAGAAATTTCCCTTTTTTATGGCAAAAAGTATACATTCCCTTTATTTTTGGGCAAAAAGGCAGAAATTCCCCGTATTTTAGAGCAAAATTGCAGAAATTCCCCTAATTTTGGGCAAAAAGGCAGAAATTCCATTTATTTGGGGTAAAACTGCAGAAATTTCACTTATTTCACGGCAAAATAACAGAAATTCCCCTTATTTTCGGCGAAAAAGGCAGAAAATCCCCGTATTTTGGAGCAAAATTGCAGAAATTCCCCTAATTTTGGGCAAAAACGCAGAAATTCCATTTATTAGGTGTAAAACTGCAGAAATTTCACTTATTTTGCAGCAAAATGGAAGAAATTCCCCATATATTCGGCGAAAAAGGCAGAAAATCCCCGTATTTTGGACCAAAATTGCAGTAATTCACCTAATTTTGGGGTAAAAATGCAGTAATATTCTTTATTTTGGGGCAAAACGGCAGAAATTTCTCAATTCGGAGCAAAAGGCAGAAATTCCTCTTATTTTAGGTCAAAATTGCAGAAATTTCCCTTATTTGTGGGCAAAAAAAAGAAATTCTTCTTATTTTGGGACAAAATTGCAGAAATGTCCCTTATTATGGGGAAAAATTGCAGAAATTTCCATTATTTTAGGGAAAAATTGCAGAAATTTTACTTATTTCAGAGAAAAAAAGCAAAAATTTTTCTTATTTTGGGGCAAAAAGGCAGAAATTCCCCCTATATTGTGGCAAAAAGGCAGAAATTCACCTTATTTTGGGGTAAAATTGCAGAAATTTCACATATTTTATGGCAAAATGTCAGAAACTTTCCTTATTTTGAGGCAAAAAGGTAGAAATTCCTTTTATTTTGAGATAAAATTGCAGAAATTTTTTTTGGGGGGGCAAAAAGTCAGAAAATCCCCTTAATTTTGGACAAAAAGGCAGAAATTCCTCTTATTTTGGAGCAAAATTGCAGAAATTCCCCTAATATTTGGGCAAAAATGCAGAAATTTCCTTTATTTGTGCCAAAAAGGCAGAAGTTTTTCTTATTTTCGGGCAAAAAGGCAGAAATTCCCCGTATTCTGAAGCAAAATTTCAGAAACTCCCCTAATTTTGGGGCAAAAAGGCAGAAATTCCCTTTATTTTGGGGCAAAAATACAGAAATTCACCTTATTATAAGGCAAAAATTCAGAAATTTCCCTTATTTTGAGGCAAAATTGAAGAAATTTCCCTTATTTTGGAGCAAAATTGCAGAAATTTCCCTTATTTTGGGGCAAAATTGTAGAAATTTCTTCTATTTTGGTACAGAATTGCAGAAATTTTTCTTATTTTGTGGCAAGAAGGCAGAAATTTTCCATATTTTGGGGCAAAAAGGCACAAATTTTTCTTATTTTCGGGCAAAAATGCAAAAATTTCACTTATTTCACGGCAAAATAACAGAAATTCCCCTTATTTTCGGCGAAAAAGGCAGAAAATCCTCGTATTTTGGAGCAAAATTGCAGAAATTCCCCTAATTTTTGGCAAAAACGAAGAAATTCCATTTATTAGGTGTAAAACTGCAGAAATTTCACTTATTTCGCAGCAAAATGGCAGAAATTCCCCATATATTCGGCGAAAAAGGCAGAAAATCCCCGTATTTTGGAGCAAAATTGCAGTAATTCACCTAATTTTGGGGTAAAAATGCAGTAATTTTCTTTTTTTGGGGCAAAACAGCAGAAATTTCTCTTAATTCGGAGCAAAAGGCAGAAATTCCCCTTATTTTAGGGCAAAATTGCAGAAATTTCCCCTATTTGTTAGCAAAAAAAAAAAATTCCCCTTATTTTGGGACAAAATTGAAGAAATGTCCTTTATTATGGGGAAAAATTGCAGAAATTTCCCTTATTTTAGGGAAAAATTGCAGAAATTTTACTTATTTCAGAGAAAAAAGCAAAAATTTTCCTTATTTTGGGGCAAAAAGGCAGAAATTCCCCCTATATTGTGGCAAAAAGGCAGAAATTCACCTTATTTTGGAGTAAAATTGCAGAAATTTCACATATTTTATGGCAAAATGTCAGAAATTTTCCTTATTTTGAGGCAAAAAGGAAGAAATTCCATTTATTTTGAGATAAAATTGCAGAAATTTCTTTTTGGGGGGGCAAAAAGTCAGAAAATCCCCTTAATTTTGGAGAAAAGGCAGAAATTCCTCTTATTTTGGAGCAAAATTGCAGAAATTCCCCTAATATTTGGGCAAAAATGCAGAAATTTCCTTTATTTGTGCCAAAAAGGCAGAAGTTTTTCTTAGTTTCGGGCAAAAAGGCAGAAATTCCTCGTATTCTGAAGCAAAATTTCAGAAACTCCCCTCATTTTGGGGCAAAAAGGCAGAAATTCCCTTTATTTTGGGGCAAAAATACAGAAATTCACCTTATTATGGGGCAAAAAGTCAGAAATTTCTTTTATTTTGAGGCAAAATTGAAGAAATTTCCCTTATTTTGGAGCAAAATTGCAGAAATTTCCCTTATTTTGGGGCAAAATTGTAGAAATTTCTTCTATTTTGGTACAGAAT
Source organism: Micromys minutus (assembly GCF_963924665.1). NCBI lineage: Eukaryota > Metazoa > Chordata > Mammalia > Rodentia > Muridae > Micromys > Micromys minutus. The sequence continues at coordinate 570,523 of NW_027667820.1, forward strand.
TGCAGAAATTCTTCTTATTTTGTGGCAAGAAGGCAGAAATTTTCAATATTTTGGGGCAAAAAGGCACAAATTTTTCTTATTTTCGGGCAAAATTGCAGAAATTTCATTTATTTCAGGGCAAAAAGCAGAAATTTCTTTTATTATGGTACAAAATTGAAGAAATTTTCCTTATTTTGGAACAAAAAGGCAGAAATTCCCCATATTTTGAGGCAAAAGGCAGAAATTCTTCTTATTTTGAGGTAAAATGCAGAAATTCCGCTTATTTAGAGGTAAAATGCAGAAATTCCCCTAATATTGGGGAAAAATGCAGAAATTTCCTTTATTTTGGGGCTAAAAGGCAGAAATTCCCCGTATTTTGAAGCAAAATTGCAGAAATTCTCATAATTTTCGGGCAAAAAGTCAGAAATCCCCTTATTTTGGGGCAAACAGACAGAAATTCCGTTTATTTTTGGGGAAAAGGCAGAAATTGCACTTATTTTGAGTCAAAAAGGCAGAAAATCCCATTATTTTGGGAAAAAATTAAGAAATTTCCTTTTTTTATGGCAAGAAGATATACATTACCTTTATTTTTGGGCAGAAGGTCAGAAATTCCTCGTATTTTGGAGCAAAATTGCAGAAATTCCCCTAATTTTGGGCAAAAAGGCAGAAATTCCATTTATTTGGGTTAAAACTGCAGAAATTTCACTTATTTCGTGGCAAAATGGCAGAAATTCCCCATATTATCGGCGAAAAAGGCAGAAAATCCCCATATTTTGGAGCAAAATGGCAGTAATTCACCTAATTTTGGGGTAAAAAAATGCAGTAATTTTCTTTATTTTGGGGCAAAACGGCAGAAATTTCCCTTAATTCGGGGCAAAAGGCAGAAATTCCCCTTATTTTAGGGCAAAATGTAGAAATTTCCCTTATTTGGGGGCAAAAAACAGAAATTCCCCTTATTTTGGGACAAAATTGCAGAAATTTCCCTTATTATGGGGAAAAATTGCAGAAATTTCCCTTATTTTGGGGCAAAATTGCAGAAATTTCACTTATTTCAGAAAAAAAAGCAAAAATTTTTCTTATTTTGAGGCAAAAAGGCAGAAATTCACCTTATTTTGGGGCAAAAGGCAGAAATTCACCTTATTTTGGAGCAAAATTGCAGAAATTCCCCTAATATTGGGGCAAAAATGCAGAAATTTCCTCTATTTGGGCCAAAAAAGCAGAAGTTCCCCTTATTTTCGGACAAAAAGGCAGATATTCCTCGTATTTTGAAGCAAAATTTTAGAAACTCCCCTAATTTTGGGGCAAAAACACAGAAAATCTCCTTTTTTCGGGGGAAAAAGTCAGAAATTCCCCTTATTTTGGGGCAAAATTGCAGAAATTTCCCTTATTTTGGTGCAAAATTGCAGAAATTTTACTTATTTCAGGGAAAAAAGGCAGAAATTTCTCTTATTTTGGGGCAAAAAAGCAGAAATTTCTTTTATTTTGGTACAAAATTGCAGAAATTTTTCTTATTTTGGGGCAAAAATGCAGAAATTTCCCATATTTTGAGGTAAAAAGGCTGAAATTCCCCTTATTTTGGGGAAAAAAGGAAGAAATTCCTCTCATTTTGGGACAAAAAGCAGAAATTTCCTTTATTTGTGGAAAAATTTTAGAAATTTCACTTATTTCAGGGCAAAAAGTTAGAAATTCCCCTTATTTTGGGGAAAAAAGACAGAAATTCTGTTAATTTTTGGGGAAAAGGCAAAAATTGCACTTATTTTGAGTCAAAAAGGCGGAAAATCCCCTTATTTTGGGGAAAAAATGAAGAAATTTCCCTTTTTTATGGCAAAAAGTATACATTCCCTTTATTTTTGGGCAAAAAGGCAGAAATTCCCCTAATTTTGGGCAAAAAGGCAGAAATTCCATTTATTTGGGATAAAACTGCAGAAATTTCACTTATTTCACGTCAAAATAACAGAAATTCTCCTTATTTTCGGCGAAAAAGGCAGAAAATCCCTGTATTTTGGAGCAAAATTGCAGTAATTCACTTAATTTTGGGGTAAAAAAATGCAGTAATTTTTTTATTTTGGGGCAAAACAGCAGAAATTTCCCTTAATTCGGGGAAAAAGGCAGAAATTCTCCTTATTTTAGAGAAAAATTGCAGAAATTTTTCTTATTTGTGTGCAAAAAACAGAAATTCCCCTTATTTTGGGGCAAAATTGCAGAAATTTCCCTTATTATGGGGAAAAATTGCAGAAATTTCTCTTATTTTAGGGCAAAATTGCAGAAATTTCACTTATTTCAGAGAAAAAAAGCAAAAATTTTTCTTATTTTGGGGCAAAAAGGCAGAAATTCGCCTTATTTTGGGGCAAAAAGGCAGAAATTCACCTTATTTTGGAGCAATATTGCAGAAATTCCCCTAATATTGGGGTAAAAAATACAGTAATTTTCTTTACTTTGGGACAAAAAGGCAGAAATTCTTCTTATTTTGGGGCAAAAGGAAGAAATTCCCCTTATTTTAGAACAAAATTGCAGTAATTTCCTTTATTTTGTGGCAAAATTGTAGAAATTTCTTTTATTTTGGTACAGAATTGCAGAAATTTTTCTTATTTTGTTGCAAGAAGGCAGAGATTTTCCATATTTTGGGGCAAAAAGGCACAAATTTTTCTTATTTTTGGGCAAAATTGCAGAAATTTCATTTATTTCAGGGCAAAAAGCAGAAATTTCTTTTATTATGGTAAAAAATTGAAGAAATTTTCCTTATTTTGGAACAAAAAGGCAAAAATTCCACAAATTTTGGGGCAAAAGGCAGAAATTCTTCTTTTTTTGAAGTAAAATGCAGAAATTCCGCTTATTTAGAGGTAAAATGCAGAAATTCCCCTAATATTGGGGAAAAATGCAGAAATTCCCTTTATTTTGGGGCTAAAAGGCAGAAATTCCCCGTATTTTGAAGCAAAATTGCAGAAATTCTCATAATTTTCGGGCAAAAAGGCAGAAATTCTCGTTATTTTGGGGCAAAAAGACCGAAAATCTCCTTTTTTCGGGGACAAAAAGTCAGAAAGTCCTTTTATTTTGAGGCAAAATTGCAGAAATTTCCTTTATTTTGAGGCAAAATTGAAGGAATTTCTTTTATTTTGAAGCAAAATTGCAGAAATTTCACTTATTTCAGGGAAAAAGGCAGAAATTTCTTATATTTTTGGGGCAAAAAAGCAGAAATTTCTGTTTTTTTGGTACAAAATTGCAGTAATTTTTCATATTTTGGGGCAAAAAGGTGGAAATTCTCCTTATTTTGAGGTAAAAATTCAGAAATTCCCCTTATGTTGGGGCAAAAATTCAAAAATTCCGTTTATTTTGGGGGAAAAGGCAGAAATTGCACTTATTTTGGGTCAAAAAGGCGGAAAATCCCCTTATTTTGGGAAAAAAATGAAGAAATTTCCCTTTTTTATGGCAAAAGGTATACATTCCCATTATTTTTGGGCAAAAAGGCAGAAATTCCCCGTATTTTGGAGCAAAATTGCAGAAATTCCCCTAATTTTAGGCAAATAGGAAGAAATTCCATTTATTTGGGGTAAAACTGTAGAAATTTCACTTATTTCGCTTCAAAATGGCAGAAATTCCCCTTATTTTCGGCGAAAAAGGCAGAAAATCCTTGAATTTTGGAGCAAAATTGCAGTAATTCACCTAATTTTGCCATAAAAATGCAGTAATTTTCTTTATTTTGGGGCAAAACGGCAGAAATTTCCCTTAATTCGGGGCAAAAGGCAAAAATTCCCCTTATTTTAGGGCAAAATTGCAGAAATTTCCCTTATTTGTGGGAAAAAACAGAAATTCCCCTTATTTTTAGGTAAAATTGCAGATTTTCCCTTATTATGGGGAAAAATTGCAGAAATTTTCCTTATTTTAGAGCAAAATTGCAGAAATTTCACTTATTTCAGAAAAAAAAAGCAAAAATTTTTTTTATTTTAAGGCAAAAAGGCAGAAATTCGCCTTATTTTGGGACAAAAAGGCAGAAATTTTTTTTATTTGGGCCAAAAAAGCAGAAGTTCCCCTTATTTTCGAGCAAAAAGGCAGAAATTCCCCGTATTTTGAAGCAATATTTTAGAAACTCCCCTCATTTTGTGTCAAAAAGACAGAAAATCTCTTTTTTTAGGGGTAAAAAGTCAAAAATTCTCCCTTATTTTGGGGCAAAATTGCAGAAATTTCTTTTATTTTGGGGCAAAATTGCAGAAATTTTTTTTATTTTGGGGCAAAAAGGCAGAAAGTCCTTATATTTTGGGGCAAAAAGGCAGAAATTCCCCTTATTTTGAGGTAATAAGGCTGAAATTCCCCTTATTTTGGGGCAAAAAGGCAGAAAATCCCCTTATTTTGGGGTAAAATTGCAGAAATTTCAAATATTTCAGAACAAAATGGCAGAAATTCCCCTTAATTTGGGGAAAAAAGATGAAATCCCTAATTATTGGCTAAAATTGAAGAAATTTCACTTATTTCGGGACAAAAAGGCAGAAATTCCACTTAATTTGGGCAAAAAGGCAGAAATGACCTGTATTTTGGAGCAAAATTGCAGAAATTCCCCTAATATTGGTGCAAAAATGCAGAAATTCCCTTTATTTTGGGGCAAAATTGCAGAAATTTCACTTATTTCAGAAAAAAGGCAGAAATTTTCTTATTTTGGGGCAAAAAGGCCAAAATTTTTTTTATTTTGGTACAAAAATGCAGAAATTTTTCTTATTTTGGGGCAAAAAGGCAGAAATTCCCCATAATTTGGGGCAAAAAGGCAGAAATTCCTTTTATTTGGAAGTAAAAATGCTGAAATTCCCCTTATTTTCGGGCAAAACGTCAGAAATTTCCTTCATGTTAGGGCAAAAAACAGAAATTTTGTTTATTTTTGGGGAAAAGGCAGAAGTTGCACTTATTTTGAGTCAAAAAGGCGGAAAATCTTCTTATTTTGGGGCAAAAATGAAGAAATTTCCCTTTTTTATAGCAAAAAGGTATACATTCCCTTTAATTTCGGGGAAAAATGCAGAAATTCCCTGTATTTTGGAGCAAAATTGCAGAAATTCCCCTAATTTGGGGGCAAAAAGGCAGAAATTCCCCTTATTTTGGGGTAAAACTGCAGAAATTTCACTTATTTCGTGGCAAAATGGCAGAAATTCCCCTTATTCTCGGCGAAAAAGGCAGAAAATCCCCATATTTTGGAGCAAAATTGCAGAAATTCACCTAATTTTGGGGTAAAAAATACAGTAATTTGTTTTACTTTGGGACAAAAAGGCAGAAATTCTCATTATTTTGGGGCAAAAGGAAGAAATTCCCCTTATTTTAGAACAAAATTGCAGAAATTTCCCTTATTTGAAGGCAAAAAACTGAAATTCCCCTTATTTTGGGGCAAAATTGCAGAAATTTCCATTATTATGGGGAAAAATTGCAAAAATTTCCCTTATTTTAGGGCAAAATTGCAGAAATTTCACTTATTTCAGAGAAAAAAAGCAAAAATTTTTCTTATTTTGGGGCAAATAGGCAGAAATTCCCATTATTTTGGGGCAAAAAGACAGAAATTCTTCTTATTTTGGGGTAAAATTGCAGAAATTTCACATATTTCAGGGCAAAAAGGCAGAAATTTCCCTTATTTTGGGGCAAAATTGCAGAAATTTTACTTATTTCAGGGTAATAAGTCAGAAATTTTCCTTATTTTGGGACAAAAAAAACAGAAATTCCCTTTGTTTTGGAAGAAAAAGACAGAAATTCCACTTATTTAGATGCAAAAAGGCAGAAATTCCCCTTGTTTTGGAGCAAAAATGAAGAAATTTCCCTTTTGATGGCAAAAAGTTATGCATTCCCCTTATTTTCGGGCAAAAAGGCAGAAGTTCCCCGTATTTTGGAGCAAAATTGCAGAAATTCCCCTAATTGTGAGGCAAAAAGGCAGAAATTCTCTATATGTTGGGGCAAAAATACAATAATTCCCCTTTTTGGGGGCAAAACTCAGAAAGTCCACTTATTTTGGGGCAAAATTCCAGAAATTTTCATTATTTTGGGGCAAAATTGCAGAAATATCACTTATTTTGTAATAAAATTGCAGAAATTTCACTTATTTCAGGGAAAAAAGGCAGAAATTTTTCTTATTTTGGGGCAAAAAGGCAGAAATTCCTAATATTTTGTGGCAAAAATGCAGAAATTCCCCTCATTTTGAGGTAAAAAGGCTGAAATTCCCCATATTTGGGGGCAAAAAGGCAGAAATTTCCTTTATTTTGGGGCAAAATTGCAAAAATTTCACTTATTTCAGAGTAATAAGTCAGAAATTCCCCTTATTTTGGGGCAAAAAAGACAGAAATTCTTTTTTTTTGGGGGGGAAAAAAGACAGAAATTCCACTTATTTAGAGGCAAAAAGGCAGAAATTCCCCTTATTTTGGAGCAAAAATAAAGAAATTTCCCTTTTTGATGGAAAAAAAGGTATGCATTCCCCTTATTTTCGGGCAAGAAGGCAGAAATTACCCGTATTTTGGAGCAAAATTGCAGAAATTTTCCTAATTTTGGGGCAAAAGGCAGAAATTCCCTTTATTTTGGGGCAAAAATCAGAAATTCCCCTTACTTTGAGGCAAAATTCCAGAACTTTCCTTTACTTTGGGGTAAAATTGCAGGAATTTACCTTATTTTTGGGCAAAATTGCAGAAATTTCCCTTATTTGGGGCAAAATTGCAGAAATTTCACTTATTTTCAGGTGAAAAGGCTGAAATTTCCTTTATTTGGGACAAAAAGAGAGAAATTCCCCTTATTTTGGGGCAAAATTGCAGAAATTTTCCTTATTTTGGGGCAATAAGGCAGAAATTCCTATTATTTTGTGGCAAAAATGCAGAAATTTTTCTTATTTTGAGGTTATAAGGCTGAAATTCCCCTTATTTTGGGGCAAAAAGGTAGAAATACCCCTTATTTTGGGGTAAAATTGCAGAAATTTCAAATATTTCAGGGCAAAATGGCAGAAATTCCCCTTATTTTGGGGCAAAAAGATGAAATCCCTAATTTTTGGCTAAAATTGAAGAAATTTCACTTATTTCGGAACAAAAAGGCAGAAATTCCTCTTAATTTCGGGCCAAAAGGCAGAAATGACCCGTATTTTGGAGCAAAATTGCAGAAATTCCCCTAATATTGGTGCAAAAATGCAGATATTCCCTTTATTTTGGGGCAAAGAGGCAGAAATTCTCCATATTTTGGTGCAAAAAGGCTGAAATTCCCCTTATTTTGAGGTAAAATGCTGAAATTCCCCATATTTTGGAGCAAAGGCAGAAATTCCCCTTATTTTTGGGCAAAAAAGCACAAATTTTCCATATTTTCAGGCAAAATTGCCGAAATTTCATTTATTTCAGGGCAAAAAGTCAGAAATTCCCCTTATTTTGGGGCAAAAAGCAGAAATTTTTTTTTATTATGGTACAAAATTGAAGACATTTTCCTTATTTTGGAACAAAAAGGCAGAAATTCCCCATATTTTGGGGCAAAAGGCAGAAATTCTTTTTATTTTGAGGTAAAATGCAGAAATTCCCCTTATTTAGAGGTAAAATGCAGAAATTCCCTTTATTTTGGGGCTAAAAGGCAGAAATTCCCCGAATTTTGAAGCAAAATTGCAGAAATTCTCATAATTTTCGTGCAAAAAGGCAGAAATACCCCGTATTTTGAAGCAAAATTGCAGAAATTCTCCTTTTTTCAGGAGCAAAAAGTCAAAAATTCCCCTTATTTTGGGGCAAAATTGCAGAAAGTTCACTTATTTCAGAAAAAAGGCAGAAATATTCTTATTTTGTGCCAAAAAGAAGAAATTTTTTTTATTTTGGTCCAAAATTGCAGAGATTTTTCCTATTTGGGGGCAAAAAAGCAGAAATTCCCCATATTTTGGGGCAAAAAGGCTGAAATTCCCCTTATTTTGAGGTAAAAAGGCTGAAATTCCCCCTATTTTCGGGCAAAAAGTCACAAATTCCCCTTATGTTGGGGCAAAAAGACAGAAATTTCGTTTATTTTTTAAAGAAACGCAGAAAGTGCTCTTATTTTGAGTCAAAAAGGTGGAAAATCCCATTATTTTGAGTCAAAAATGAAGAAATTTCCCTTTTTTATGGCAAAAAGTTATACATTCCCTATATTTTCGAGCAAAAGGCAGAAATTCCCCTTATTGTAGGGCAAAATTGCAGAGATTTCCCTTATTTGAAGGCAAAAAACAGAAATTCCCCTTATTTTGGGGCATAATTGCAGAAATTTCCCTTGTTATGGGGAAAAATTGCAAAATTTCCCTTATTTTAGGGCAAAATTTCAGAAATTTCACTTATTTCAGAGAAAAAAAGCAAAAATTTTTCTTATTTTGGGGCAAAAAGGCAGAAATTCCCATTATTTTGGGGCAAAAAGGCAGAAATTCACCTTATTTTGGGGTAAAATTGCAGAAATTTCACAAATTTCAGGGCAAAATGGCAGAATTTTCCCTTATTTTGGGGCAAAAAGGCAGAAATTCATAATATTTTGTGGCAAAAATGCAGAAATTACCCTTATTTTGAGGTAAAAATGCTGAAATTTCCCTTATTTGGGGGCAAAAAGGCAGAAATTTCTTTCATTTTGGGGCAAAATTGCAGAAATTTCACTTATTTCAGCGTAATAAGTCAGAAATTCCCCTTATTTTGGGGCAAAAACTACAGAAATTCCTTTTGTTTTGGGGGAAAAAGACAGAAATTCCACTTATATAGAGGCAAAAAGGCAGAAATTCCCCTTATTTTGGAGCAAAAATGAAGAAATTTCCCTTTTTTATGGCAAAAAGGTATGCATTCCCTTTATTTTCGGGCAAAAAAGCAAAAATTCCCCGTATTTTGGAGCAAAATTGCAGAAATTCCCCTAATTTTGGGGCAAAAGGCAGAAATTCCAATTATTTTGGGGCAAAAATCAGAAATTCCCCTTATTTTGGGGCAAAATTACAGAATTTTCTTTTATTTTGGGGCAAAATTGCAGGAATTTACCGCATTTTGGGGCAAAAATGCAGAAATTTCTTTTATTTGTTCAAAATTGCAGAAATTTCACTTATTTTAAAGTAAAAAAGCTGAAATTTCCATTACTTTGGGGCAAAATGGGAGAAATACCCCTTATTTTGGGGCAAAATGCAGAATTTTTTTTTTATTTTGGGGCAAAAAGGCAGAAAGTCTTTATATTGTGGGGCAAAAAGGCAAAAATTCCTCTTATTTTGAGGAAATAAGGCTGAAATTCCCCTTATTTTAGGGCAAAAAGGTAGAAATTCCCTTTATTTTGGGGTAAAATTGAAGAAATTTCAAATATTTCAGGGCAAAATGGCAGAAATTCCCCTTATTTTGGGGCAAAAAGATGAAATCCCTAATTATTGGCTAAAATTGAAGAAATATCACTTATTTCGGGACAAAAAGGCAGAAATTCCACTTACTTTCGGGCAAAAACGAAGAAATGACCCGTATTTTGGAGCAAAATTGTAGAAATTCCCCTAATATTGGTGCAAAAATGCAGAAATTCCCTTTATTTTGGGGCAAAAAGGCAGAAATTCTCCATATTTTGGTGCAAAAAGGCTGAAATTCCCCTTATTTTTAGGTAAAATGCTGAAATTCTCCATATTTTGGAGCAAAAGGCAGAAATTTCCCACATTTTGTGGCAAAAAAGCACAAATATCCCTTATTTTCGGGCAAAATTGCAGAAATTTCATTTATTTCAGGGTAAAAAGTCAGAAATTCCCCTTATTTTGGGGCAAAAAGCAGAAATTTCTTTTATTACGGTACAAATTTGAAAAAATTTTCATTATGTTGGAACAAAAAGGAAGAAATTCCCCTTATTTTGGGGCAAAAGGCAGAAATTCTTCTTATTTTGAGGTAAAATGCAGAAATTCCCCTTATTTAGAGGTAAAATGCAGAAATTTCCCAAGTATTGGGGGAAAATGCAGAAATTCCCTTTATTTTGGGGCTAAAGGCAGAAATTCCCCGTATTTTGAAGCAAAATTGCAGAAATTCTCATAATTTTCAGGCCAAAAGACAGAAATTCTCCTTATTTTGGGGCAAAAAGACAGAAAATCTCCTATTTTCGGGGGCAAAAAGTCAGAAATTCTTCTTATTTTGGGGAAAAATTGCAGAAATTTTCTTTACATTTGGGCAAAAAGGCAGAAATTCCCCATATTTTGGGGCAAAAAGGCAGAAATTCCTCTTATTTTGAAGTAAAAAGGCTGAAATTCCCCTTATTTTCGGGCAAAAAGTCAGAAATTTCCTTCATGTTAGGGCAAAAAACCGAAATTTTGTTTATTTTGGGAGAAAAGGCAGAAATTGCACTTATTTTGAGTCAAAAAGCCGGAAAATCCTTTTAGTTTGGGGCAAAAATGAAGAAATTTCCCTTTTTTATGGCAAAAAGGTATACATTCCCTTTATTTTCGGGCAAAAAGGCAGTAATTCTCTGTATTTTGGAGCAAAATTGTAGAAATTCCCCTAATTTTGGGGGAAAAAGGCAGAAATTCCTTTTATTTTGGGATAAAACTGCAGAAATTTCACTTATTTCACGGCAAAATGGCAGAAATTCCCCTTATTCTCGGCGAAATAGGCAGAAAATCCCCATATTTTGGAGCAAAAATGCAGAAATTCACCTAATTTTGGGGTAAAAAATACAGTAATTTTCTTTATTTTGGGACAAAAAGGCAGAAATTCTTTTATTTTGGGGCAAAAGGCAGGAATTCCCCTTATTTTAGGGCAAAATTGCAGAAATTTCCCTTATTTGAAGGCAAAAAACAGAAATTCCCCTTATTTTAGGGCAAAATTGCAGAAATTTCCCTTATTATGGGGAAAAAGTGCAGAATTTTCCCTTCTTTTAGGGCAAAATTGCAGAAATTTCACTTCTTTCAGAGAAAAAAAGCAAAAATTTTTCTTATTTTTGGGCAAAAAGGCGGAAATTCCCATTATTTTGGGGCAAAAAGGCAGAAATTCACCTTATTTTGGGGTAAAATTGCAGAAATTTCACATATTTCAGGGCAAAAAGGCAGAAATTTCCTTTATTTTGGGGCAAAATTGCAGAAATTTCACTTATTTCAGGGTAATAAGTCAGAAATTTTCCTCATTTTGGGATAAAAAAGACAGAAATCCCCTTTGTTTTGGAAGAAAAAGACAGAAATTCCACTTATTTAGAGGCAAAAAGGCGAAAATTTCTCTTATTTTGGAGCAAAAATGAAGAAATTTCCCTTTTTTATGGCAAAAAGGTATGCATTCCCCTTATTTTCGGGCAAAAAGGCAGAAATTCCCCGTATTTTGGAGCAAAATTGCAGAAATTCCCCTAATTGTGGGGCAAAAAGGTAGAAATTCTCTATATGTTGGGGCAAAAAGACAGAAATTCTCCTTATTTTGGGGCAAAATTGCAGAAATTTCACTTATTTTGTGGTACAATTGCAGAAATTTCACTTATTTCAGGGGAAAAAAGCAGAAATTTTCCTTATTTTTGGGCAAAAAGGCACAAATTCCTAATATTTTGTGGCAAAAATGCAGAAATTCCCCTGATTTTGAGGTAAAAAAGCTGAAATTCCCCTTATTTTGGGGCAAAAAGCAGAAATTTCTTTTATTATGGTACAAATTTGAAGAAATTTTCATTATTTTGGAACAAAAAGGAAGAAATTCCCCTTATTTTGGGGCAAAAGGCAGAAATTCTTCTTATTTTGAGGTAAAATGCAGAAATTCCCCTTATTTAGAGGTAAAATGCAGAAATTTCCCAAGTATTGGGGGAAAATGCAGAAATTCCCTTTATTTTGGGGCTAAAGGCAGAAATTCCCCGTATTTTGAAGCAAAATTGCAGAAATTCTCATAATTTTCAGGCCAAAAGACAGAAATTCTCCTTATTTTGGGGCAAAAAGACAGAAAATCTCCTATTTTCGGGGGCAAAAAGTCAGAAATTCTTCTTATTTTGGGGAAAAATTGCAGAAATTTTCTTTACATTTGGGCAAAAAGGCAGAAATTCCCCATATTTTGGGGCAAAAAGGCAGAAATTCCTCTTATTTTGAAGTAAAAAGGCTGAAATTCCCCTTATTTTCGGGCAAAAAGTCAGAAATTTCCTTCATGTTAGGGCAAAAAACCGAAATTTTGTTTATTTTGGGAGAAAAGGCAGAAATTGCACTTATTTTGAGTCAAAAAGCCGGAAAATCCTTTTAGTTTGGGGCAAAAATGAAGAAATTTCCCTTTTTTATGGCAAAAAGGTATACATTCCCTTTATTTTCGGGCAAAAAGGCAGTAATTCTCTGTATTTTGGAGCAAAATTGTAGAAATTCCCCTAATTTTGGGGGAAAAAGGCAGAAATTCCTTTTATTTTGGGATAAAACTGCAGAAATTTCACTTATTTCACGGCAAAATGGCAGAAATTCCCCTTATTCTCGGCGAAATAGGCAGAAAATCCCCATATTTTGGAGCAAAAATGCAGAAATTCACCTAATTTTGGGGTAAAAAATACAGTAATTTTCTTTATTTTGGGACAAAAAGGCAGAAATTCTTTTATTTTGGGGCAAAAGGCAGGAATTCCCCTTATTTTAGGGCAAAATTGCAGAAATTTCCCTTATTTGAAGGCAAAAAACAGAAATTCCCCTTATTTTAGGGCAAAATTGCAGAAATTTCCCTTATTATGGGGAAAAAGTGCAGAATTTTCCCTTCTTTTAGGGCAAAATTGCAGAAATTTCACTTCTTTCAGAGAAAAAAAGCAAAAATTTTTCTTATTTTTGGGCAAAAAGGCAGAAATTCCCATTATTTTGGGGCAAAAAGGCAGAAATTCACCTTATTTTGGGGTAAAATTGCAGAAATTTCACATATTTCAGGGCAAAAAGGCAGAAATTTCCCTTATTTTGGGGCAAAATTGCAGAAATTTCACTTATTTCAGGGTAATAAGTCAGAAATTTTCCTCATTTTGGGATAAAAAAGACAGAAATCCCCTTTGTTTTGGAAGAAAAAGACAGAAATTCCACTTATTTAGAGGCAAAAAGGCGAAAATTCCTCTTATTTTGGAGCAAAAATGAAGAAATTTCCCTTTTTTATGGCAAAAAGGTATGCATTCCCCTTATTTTCGGGCAAAAAGGCAGAAATTCCCCGTATTTTGGAGCAAAATTGCAGAAATTCCCCTAATTGTGGGGCAAAAAGGTAGAAATTCTCTATATGTTGGGGCAAAAAGACAGAAATTCTCCTTATTTTGGGGCAAAATTGCAGAAATTTCACTTATTTTGTGGTACAATTGCAGAAATTTCACTTATTTCAGGGAAAAAAAGCAGAAATTTTCCTTATTTTTGGGCAAAAGGCACAAATTCCTAATATTTTGTGGCAAAAATGCAGAAATTCCCCTGATTTTGAGGTAAAAAAGCTGAAATTCCCCTTATTTTGGGGCAAAAAGCAGAAATTTCTTTTATTATGGTACAAATTTGAAGAAATTTTCATTATTTTGGAACAAAAAGGAAGAAATTCCCCTTATTTTGGGGCAAAAGGCAGAAATTCTTCTTATTTTGAGGTAAAAGGCAGAAATTCCCCTTATTTAGAGGTAAAATGCAGAAATTTCCCAAGTATTGGGGGAAAATGCAGAAATTCCCTTTATTTAGGGGCTAAAGGCAGAAATTCCCCATATTTTGAAGCAAAATTGCAGAAATTCTCATAATTTTCAGGCCAAAAGACAGAAATTCTCCTTATTTTGGGGCAAAAAGACAGAAAATCTCCTATTTTCGGGGGCAAAAAGTCAGAAATTCTTCTTATTTTGGGGAAAAATTGCAGAAATTTTCTTTACATTTGGGCAAAAAGGCAGAAATTCCCCATATTTTGGGGCAAAAAGGCAGAAATTCCTCTTATTTTGAAGTAAAAAGGCTGAAATTCCCCTTATTTTCGGGCAAAAAGTCAGAAATTTCCTTCATGTTAGGGCAAAAAACCGAAATTTTGTTTATTTTGGGAGAAAAGGCAGAAATTGCACTTATTTTGAGTCAAAAAGCCGGAAAATCCTTTTAGTTTGGGGCAAAAATGAAGAAATTTCCCTTTTTTATGGCAAAAAGGTATACATTCCCTTTATTTTCGGGCAAAAAGGCAGTAATTCTCTGTATTTTGGAGCAAAATTGTAGAAATTCCCCTAATTTTGGGGCAAAAAGGCAGAAATTCCTTTTATTTTGGGATAAAACTGCAGAAATTTCACTTATTTCACGGCAAAATGGCAGAAATTCCCCTTATTCTCGGCGAAATAGGCAGAAAATCTCCATATTTTGGAGCAAAAATGCAGAAATTCACCTAATTTTGGGGTAAAAAATACAGTAATTTTCTTTATTTTGGGACAAAAAGGCAGAAATTCTTTTATTTTGGGGCAAAAGGCAGGAATTCCCCTTATTTTAGGGCAAAATTGCAGAAATTTCCCTTATTTGAAGGCAAAAAACAGAAATTCCCCTTATTTTAGGGCAAAATTGCAGAAATTTCCCTTATTATGGGGAAAAAGTGCAGAATTTTCCCTTCTTTTAGGGCAAAATTGCAGAAATTTCACTTCTTTCAGAGAAAAAAAGCAAAAATTTTTCTTATTTTTGGGCAAAAAGGCGGAAATTCCCATTATTTTGGGGCAAAAAGGCAGAAATTCACCTTATTTTGGGGTAAAATTGCAGAAATTTCACATATTTCAGGGCAAAAAGGCAGAAATTTCCCTTATTTTGGGGCAAAATTGCAGAAATTTCACTTATTTCAGGGTAATAAGTCAGAAATTTTCCTCATTTTGGGATAAAAAAGACAGAAATCCCCTTTGTTTTGGAAGAAAAAGACAGAAATTCCACTTATTTAGAGGCAAAAAGGCGAAAATTCCTCTTATTTTGGAGCAAAAATGAAGAAATTTCCCTTTTTTATGGCAAAAAGGTATGCATTCCCCTTATTTTCGGGCAAAAAGGCAGAAATTCCCCGTATTTTGGAGCAAAATTGCAGAAATTCCCCTAATTGTGGGGCAAAAAGGTAGAAATTCTCTATATGTTGGGGCAAAAAGACAGAAATTCTCCTTATTTTGGGGAAAAATTGCAGAAATTTCACTTATTTTGTGGTACAATTGCAGAAATTTCACTTATTTCAGGGAAAAAAAGCAGAAATTTTCCTTATTTTTGGGCAAAAAGGCACAAATTCCTAATATTTTGTGGCAAAAATGCAGAAATTCCCCTGATTTTGAGGTAAAAAGGCTGAAATTCCCCATATTTGGGGGCAAAAAGGCAGAAATTTCCCTTATTTTGGGGCAAAATTGCAGAAATTTCACTTATTTCAGGGTAATAATTCAGAAATTTTCCTTATTTTGGGGTAAAAAAGACAGAAATTCTCTTTGGTTTGGGGAAAAAAAACAGAAATTCCATTTATTTAAGGCAAAAAAGCAGAAATTCCCCTTATTTTGGAGCAAAAATGAAGAAATTTCCCTTTTTTATGGCAAAAAGTTATGCATACCCCTTATTTTCGGGCAAAAAGGCAGAAATTCCTCGTATTTTGGAGCAAAATTACAGAAATTCCCCTAATTTTGGGGCAAAAGGCAGAAATTCCCTTTATTTTGTGGCCAAAATCAGAAATTCCCCTTACTTTTGGGCAAAATTCCAGAAATTTTCTTTATTTTGGGGCAAAATTGCAGGAATTTACCTTATTTTGGGGCAAAATTGCAGAAATTTCCCTTATTTGGGGCAAAATTGCAGAAATTTCGCTTATTTTCAGGTAAATAGGCTGAAATTTCCTTTATTTCGGGACAAAAAGGGAGAAATTCCCCTTATTTTGGGGCAAAATTGCAGAAATTTTTCTTATTTTGGGGCAATAAGGCAGAAATTCCTATTATTTTGTGGCAAAAAGGCAGAAATTTCCCTTATTTTGAGGTAATAAGGCTGAAATTCCCCTTATTTTGGGGCAAAGGCAGAAATTCCCTTATTTTGGGGTAAAATTGCAGAAATTTCAAATATTTCAGGGCAAAATGGTGGAAATTCTCCCTTATTTTGGGGCAAAAATATGAAATCCCTAATCTTTACTTTTTGGCTAAAAATGGAAAAAATTTCACTTATTTCGGAACATAAAGGCAGAAATTCCTCTTAATTTCGGGCAAAAAGACAGAAATGACCCGTATTTTGGAGCAAAATTGCAGAAATTCCCCTAATATTGGTGCAAAAATGCAGAAATTCTTTTTATTTTGGGCAAAAAGGCAGAAATTCCCCATATTTTGAAGCAAAATTGCAGAAATTCTCATAATTTTCAGGAAAAAAGACAGAAATTCTTCTTATTTTGGGGCAAAAAGACAGAAAATCTCCTTTTTTCGGGGGCAAAAAGTCAGAAATTCTTCTTATTTTGGGGCAAAGTTGGAGAAATTTCCTTTACATTTGGGCAAAATTGCAGAAATTTCCTTTATTTTGGGGCAAAATTGCAGAAATTTCACTTATTTCAGAAAAAAGGAAGAAATTTTCTTATTTTGGGGCAAAAAGGCAGAAATTTCTTTTATTTTGGTACGAAAATGCAGAAATTTTTCTTATTTCAGGGCAAAAAGGAAGAAATTCCCCATATTTTGGGGCAAAAAGGCAGAAATTCCCCTTATTTTGAAGTAAAAAGTCTGAAATTCCCCTTATTTTCGGGCAAAAAGTCAGAAATTTCCTTCATGTCAGGGCAAAAAACAGAAATTTTGTTTATTTTTAGGGAAAAGGCAGAAATTGCACTTATTTTGAGTCAAAAAGCCAGAAAATCCCCTTATTTTGGGGCAAAAATGAAGAAATTTCCCTTTTTTATGGCAAAAGGTATACATTCCCATTATTTTCGGGCAAAAAGGCAGAAATTCCCTGTATTTTAGAGCAAAATTGAAGAAATTCCCCTAATTTTGGGGCAAAAAGGCAGAAATTCCCCTTATTTTGGGGTAAAACTGCAGAAATTTCACTTATTTCGTGGCAAAATGGCAGAAATTCCCCTTATTCTTGGCAAAAAAGGCAGAATATCCCTGTATTTTGGAGCAAAATTGCAGAAATTCACCTAATTTTGGGGTAAAAAATACAGTAATTTTCTTTATTTTGGGGCAAAAAGGCAGAAATTCTCCTTATTTTGGGGCAAAAGGCAGAAATTCCCCTTATTTTAGGGCAAAATTGCAGAAATTTCCCTTATTTGAAGGTAAAAAACAGAAATTCCCCTTATTTTAGGGCAAAATTGCAGAAATTTTCCTTATTATGGGGAAAAATTGCAGAAATTTCCCTTATTTTAGGGCAAAATTGCAAAAATTTCACTTATTTTAGAGAAAAAAAGCAAAAATTTTTCTTATTTTGGGGCAAAAAGGCAGAAATTCCCATTATTTTGGGGCAAAAAGACAGAAATTCTTCTTATTTTGGGGTAAAATTGCAGAAATTTCACATATTTCAGGGCAAAAAGGCAGAAATTTCCCTTATTTTGGGGCAAAATTGCAGAAATTTTACTTATTTCAGGGTAATAAGTCAGAAATTTTCTTTATTTTGGGGCAAAAAAGACAGAAATTCCCTTTCTTTTGGAAGAAAAAGACAGAAATTCCATTTATTTAGAGGCAAAAAGGCAGAAATTCCTTTTATTTCGGAGCAAAAATGAAGAAATTTCCCTCTTTATGGCAAAAAGGTATGCATTCCCCTTATATTCGGGGAAAAAGGCAGAAATTCCCTGTATTTTGGAGCAAAATTGCAGAAATTCCCCTAATTGTGGGGCAAAAAGGCAGAAATTCTCTATATGTTGGGGTAAAAAGACAGAAATTCTCTTTATTTTATGGCAAAACTAAGAAATTCCACGTATTTTGGGGCAAAATTCCAGAAATTTCCCTTATTTTGGGGCAAAATTGCAGAAATTTCACTTATTTTGTGGTAAAATTTCAGAAATTTCACTTATTTCAGGGAAAAAAGGCAGAAATTTTCCTTATTTTGGGGCAAAAAAGCACAAATTCCTAATATTTTGTGGCAAAAATGCAGAAATTTCCCTTATTTTGAGGTAAAAAGGCTGAAATTCCCCATATTTGGGGGCAAAAAGGAAGAAATTTCTTTTATTTTGGGACAAAATTGCAGAAATTTCACTTATTTCAGGGAAATAAGTCAGAAATATCCCTTATTTTGGGGCAAAAATGACAGAAATTCCCTTTGTTTTGGGGAAAAAAACAGAAATTCCAGTTATTTAGAGGCAAAAAGGCAGAAATTCCCCTTATTTTGGAGCAAAAATGAAGAAATTTCACTTTTTTATGGCAAAAAGTTATGCATTCCGCTTATTTTCCGGCAAAAAAGCAGAAATTTTCTGTATTTTGGAGCAAAATTGCAGAAATTCCCCTAATTTTGGGGCAAAAGGCAGAAATTCCCTTTATTTTGGGGCAAAAATCAGAAATTCCCCATACTTTGGGGCAAAATTTCAGAAATTTCCCTTATTTGGGACAAAATTGCAGAAATTTTACTTATTTTCAGGTAAAAAGGCTGAAATTTCCTTTATTTTGAGAGAAAAAGGGAGAAATTCCCCTATTTTGGGGCAAAATTGCAGAAATTTTCCTTATTTTGGGGCAATAAGGCAGAAATTCCTATTATTTTGTGGCAAAAAGGCAGAAATTTCCCTTATTTTGAGGTAATAAGGCTGAAATTCCCCTTATTTTGGGGCAAAAAGGCAGAAATTCCCCTTATTTTGGGGTAAAATTGCAGAAATTTCAAATATTTAGGGCAAAATGGCAGAAATTCCCCTTATTTTGGGGCAAAAAGATGAAATCCCTAATTTTTTGCTAAAATTGATAAAATTTCACTTATTTCGAGACAAAAAGGCATAAATTCCACTTAATTTCGGGCAAAAAGTCAGAAATGACCCGTATTTTGGAGCAAAATTGCAGAAATTTCCCTAATATTGGTGCAAAAATGCACAAATTCCCTTTATTTTGGGGCAAAAAGGCAGAAATTCTCTATATTTTGGTGCAAAAAGGCTGAAATTCCCCTTATTTTGAGTTAAAATGCTGAAATTCCCCATATCTTGGGGCAAAGGCAGAAATTCCCCTTATTTTTGGGCAAAAAATCACAAATTTCCCTTATTTTCGGGCAAAATTGCAGAAATTTTATTTATTTCAGGGCAAAAAGTCAGAAATTCCCCTTATTATGGGGAAAAAAGCAGAAATTTCTTTTATTATGGTACAAAATTGAAGAAATTTTCCTTATTTTGGAACAAAAAGGCAGAAATTTTCCATATTTTGGGGCAAAAGGCAAAATTCTTTTTATTTTGCAGTAAAATGCAGAAATTCCCCTTATTTAGAGGTAAAATACAGAAACTCCCTTTATTTTTGGGCTAAAAGGCAGAAATTTTCCGTATTTTGAAGCAAAATTGCAGAAATTCTCATAATTTTCTGGCAAAAATGCAGAAATTCTCCTTATTTTGGGGCAAAAAGACAGAAAATCTCCTTTTTTCGGGAGCAAAAAGTCAGAAATTCCCCTTCTTTTGGGGCAAAATTGCCGAAATTTCCTTTACATTTGGGCAAAATTGCAGAAATTTCACTTATTTGGGGCAAAATTGCAGAAATTTCACTTATTTTCAGGTAAAAAGGATGAATTTTTTTTTATTTTGGGGCAAAATGGAGAAATTCCCCTTATTTTGATGCAAAATGCAGAAATTTTTTTATTTTGGGGCAAAAAGGCAGAAATTCTTTATATTTTGTGGCAAAACGGCAGAAATTTCCCTTATTATGAGGTAATAAGGCTGAAATTCTCCTTATTTTGGAACAAAAAGGCAGAAATTTTCCTTATTTTGGAGTAAAATTGCAGAAATTTCAAATATTTCAGGGCAAAATGGCAGAAATTCCCCTGATTTTGGGGCAAAAATATGAAATCCCTAATTTTTGGCTAAAATTGAAGAAATTTCACTTATTTTGGGACAAAAAGGCATAAATTCCACTTACTTTCGGGCAAAAAAGCAGAAATGACCCGTATTTTGGAGCAAAATATCAGAAATTCCCCTAATATTGGTGCAAAAATGCAGAAATTCCCTTTATTTTGGGGCAAAATGGCAGAAATTCTCCATATTTTGGTGCAAAAAGGCTGAAATTCCCCTTATTTTGAGGTAAAATCCTGAAATTTTCCATATTTTGAGGAAAAGGCAGAAATTCCCCTTATTTTAGGGCAAAAAGGCACAAATTTCCCTTATTTTCAGGCAAAATTGCAGAAATTTCATTTATTTCAGGGCAAGAAGTCAGAAATTCCACTTATTTTGGGGCAAAAAGCAGAAATTTTTTTTATTATGGTACAATATTGAAGAAATTTTCCTTATTTTGGAACAAAAAGGCAGAAATTCCCCATATTTTGGGGCAAAAAACAGAAATTCTTCTTATTTTGAGGTAAAATGCAGAAATTCCCCTTATTTAGAGGTAAAATGAATAAATTCCCCAAATATTGGGGGAAAATGCAGAAATTCCCCTTATTTAGAGGTAAAATGCTGAAATTCCCTTTATTTTGGGGCTAAAAAGCAGAAATTCCCCGTATTTTGAAGCAAAATTGCAGAAATTCTCATAATTTTCGGGGAAAAAGGCAGAAATTCTCCTTATTTTGGGGCAAAAAGACAGAAAATCTCCTTTTTTTGGGAGCAAAAAGTCAGAAATTCCCCTTATTTTGGGGCAAAGTTGCAGAAATTTCCTTTACATTTGAGCAAAATTGGAGTAATTTCCCTTATTTTGGGGCAAAATTGCAGAAATTTCACTTATTTCGGAAAAAAGGCAGAAATTTTCTTATTTTGGGGCAAAAAGGCAGAAATTTCTTTTATTTTGGAACAAAATTGCAGAAATTTTTCTTATTTTGGGGCAAAAAGGCAGAAATTCCCCATACTTTGGGGCAAAAGCAGTAATTCTTTTTATTTTGCGGTAAAATGCAGAAATAACCCTTATTTAGAGGTAAAATGCAGAAATTCCCTTTATTTTGGGGCTAAAAGGTAGAAATTCCCCGTATTTTGAAGCAAAATTGCAGAAATTATCATAATTTTCGGGGAAAAGGCAGAAATTCTCCTTATTTTCAGGCAAAAAGACAGAAAATCTCCATTTTTTGGGAGCAAAAAGTCAGAAATTCCCCTTATTTTGGGGCAAAATTGCCGAAATTTCCTTAACATTTGGGCAAAATTGCAGAAATTTCCCTTATTTTGGGGCAAAATTGCAGAAATTTCACTTATATCAGAAAAAAGGCAGAAATTTTCTTATTTTGGGGCAAAAAGACAGAAATGTCTTTTATTTTGATACAAAATTGCAGAAATTTTTCTTATTTTGGGGCAAAAAGGCAGAAATTCCATATATTTTGGGGCCAAAAGGCAGAAATTACCCTTATTTTGAAGTAAAAAGGCTGAAATTCCTCTTATTTTCGGGCAAAAAGTCAGAAGTTCTTCTTATTTTGGGGCAAAAAGACAGGAATTTCGTTTATTTTTGGAAAAAAGGCAGAAATTGCACTTATTTTGAGTCAAAAAGGCAGAAAATCCCCATATTTTGGGGCAAAAATGAAGAAATTTCTTTTTTTTATGGCAAAAAGGTATACATTCCCTATATTTTTAAGAAAAAAGGCAGAAATTCTTCATATTTTGGAGCAAAATTGCAGAAATTCCCCTAATTTTGGGGCAAAAAGGCAGAAATTCCCCTTATTTTGGGGTAAAATTGCAGAAATTTCACTTATTTCGCGGCAAAATTGCAGAAATTCCCCTTATTTTCGGCGAAAAGGCAGAAAATCCCCGTATTTTGGAGCAAAATTTCAGAAACTCACCTAAATTTTGGGTAAAAAATACAGTAATTTTCATTATTTTGGGGCAAAAAGGCAGAAATTCTCCTTATTTTGGGGCAAAAGGCAGAAATTCCCCTTATTTTAGGGCAAAATTGCAGAAAATTTTTTTATTTTGGGGCAAAAGGCAGAAATTCCCATTATTTTAGGGCAAAAATGCAGAAATTTTCATTACTGTGGGGAAACATTGCAGAAATTTTCTTTTATTTTATGGCAAAATTGCAGAAATTTCACTTATTTCAGAGTAAAAAAAGCAAAAATTTTTCTTATTTTGGGGCAAAAAGGCAGAAATTCCCATTATTTTGGGGCAAAAAGGCAGAAATTCACCTTATTTTCGGGTAAAATTGCAGAAATTTCACATATTTCACGGCAAAAAGTCAGAAATTTTTCTTATTTTCGGGTAAAATTACAGAAATTTCATTTATTTCAGGGTAACAAGTCAGAAATTTTCCTTATTTTGGGGCAAAAAAGACAGAAATTCTCTTTGTTTTGGGGGAAAAAAACAGAAATTCCACTTATTTAGAGGCAAAAAGGCAGAAATTCCCCTTATTTTGGAGAAAAAATGAAGAAATTTCCCTTTTTTATGGCAAAAAGGTATGCATTCCCCTTATTTTCGGGCAAAAAGGCAGAAATTCCCCGTATTTTGGAGCAAAAATGAAGAAATTTCCCTTTTTTATGGCAAAAAGTTATGCATACCCCTTATTTTCGGGCAAAAAGGCAGAAATTCCTCGTATTTTGGAGCAAAATTACAGAAATTCCCCTAATTTTGGGGCAAAAGGCAGAAATTCCCTTTATTTTGTGGCCAAAATCAGAAATTCCCCTTACTTTTGGGCAAAATTCCAGAAATTTTCTTTATTTTGGGGCAAAATTGCAGGAATTTACCTTATTTTGGGGCAAAATTGCAGAAATTTCCCTTATTTGGGGCAAAATTGCAGAAATTTCGCTTATTTTCAGGTAAATAGGCTGAAATTTCCTTTATTTCGGGACAAAAAGGGAGAAATTCCCCTTATTTTGGGGCAAAATTGCAGAAATTTTTCTTATTTTGGGGCAATAAGGCAGAAATTCCTATTATTTTGTGGCAAAAAGGCAGAAATTTCCCTTATTTTGAGGTAATAAGGCTGAAATTCCCCTTATTTTGGGGCAAAGGCAGAAATTCCCTTATTTTGGGGTAAAATTGCAGAAATTTCAAATATTTCAGGGCAAAATGGTGGAAATTCTCCCTTATTTTGGGGCAAAAATATGAAATCCCTAATCTTTACTTTTTGGCTAAAAATGGAAAAAATTTCACTTATTTCGGAACATAAAGGCAGAAATTCCTCTTAATTTCGGGCAAAAAGACAGAAATGACCCGTATTTTGGAGCAAAATTGCAGAAATTCCCCTAATATTGGTGCAAAAATGCAGAAATTCTTTTTATTTTGGGCAAAAAGGCAGAAATTCCCCATATTTTGAAGCAAAATTGCAGAAATTCTCATAATTTTCAGGAAAAAAGACAGAAATTCTTCTTATTTTGGGGCAAAAAGACAGAAAATCTCCTTTTTTCGGGGGCAAAAAGTCAGAAATTCTTCTTATTTTGGGGCAAAGTTGGAGAAATTTCCTTTACATTTGGGCAAAATTGCAGAAATTTCCTTTATTTTGGGGCAAAATTGCAGAAATTTCACTTATTTCAGAAAAAAGGAAGAAATTTTCTTATTTTGGGGCAAAAAGGCAGAAATTTCTTTTATTTTGGTACGAAAATGCAGAAATTTTTCTTATTTCAGGGCAAAAAGGAAGAAATTCCCCATATTTTGGGGCAAAAAGGCAGAAATTCCCCTTATTTTGAAGTAAAAAGTCTGAAATTCCCCTTATTTTCGGGCAAAAAGTCAGAAATTTCCTTCATGTCAGGGCAAAAAACAGAAATTTTGTTTATTTTTAGGGAAAAGGCAGAAATTGCACTTATTTTGAGTCAAAAAGCCAGAAAATCCCCTTATTTTGGGGCAAAAATGAAGAAATTTCCCTTTTTTATGGCAAAAGGTATACATTCCCATTATTTTCGGGCAAAAAGGCAGAAATTCCCTGTATTTTAGAGCAAAATTGAAGAAATTCCCCTAATTTTGGGGCAAAAAGGCAGAAATTCCCCTTATTTTGGGGTAAAACTGCAGAAATTTCACTTATTTCGCGGCAAAATGGAAGAAATTCCCCTTATTCTTGGCAAAAAAGGCAGAATATCCCTGTATTTTGGAGCAAAATTGCAGAAATTCACCTAATTTTGGGGTAAAAAATACAGTAATTTTCTTTATTTTGGGGCAAAAAGGCAGAAATTCTCCTTATTTTGGGGCAAAAGGCAGAAATTCCCCTTATTTTAGGGCAAAATTGCAGAAATTTCCCTTATTTGAAGGTAAAAAACAGAAATTCCCCTTATTTTAGGGCAAAATTGCAGAAATTTTCCTTATTATGGGGAAAAATTGCAGAAATTTCCCTTATTTTAGGGCAAAATTGCAAAAATTTCACTTATTTCAGAGAAAAAAAGCAAAAATTTTTCTTATTTTGGGGCAAAAAGGCAGAAATTCCCATTATTTTGGGGCAAAAAGACAGAAATTCTTCTTATTTTGGGGTAAAATTGCAGAAATTTCACATATTTCAGGGCAAAAAGGCAGAAATTTCCCTTATTTTGGGGCAAAATTGCAGAAATTTTACTTATTTCAGGGTAATAAGTCAGAAATTTTCTTTATTTTGGGGCAAAAAAGACAGAAATTCCCTTTCTTTTGGAAGAAAAAGACAGAAATTCCATTTATTTAGAGGCAAAAAGGCAGAAATTCCTTTTATTTCGGAGCAAAAATGAAGAAATTTCCCTCTTTATGGCAAAAAGGTATGCATTCCCCTTATATTCGGGGAAAAAGGCAGAAATTCCCTGTATTTTGGAGCAAAATTGCAGAAATTCCCCTAATTGTGGGGCAAAAAGGCAGAAATTCTCTATATGTTGGGGTAAAAAGACAGAAATTCTCTTTATTTTATGGCAAAACTAAGAAATTCCACGTATTTTGGGGCAAAATTCCAGAAATTTCCCTTATTTTGGGGCAAAATTGCAGAAATTTCACTTATTTTGTGGTAAAATTTCAGAAATTTCACTTATTTCAGGGAAAAAAGGCAGAAATTTTCCTTATTTTGGGGCAAAAAAGCACAAATTCCTAATATTTTGTGGCAAAAATGCAGAAATTTCCCTTATTTTGAGGTAAAAAGGCTGAAATTCCCCATATTTGGGGGCAAAAAGGAAGAAATTTCTTTTATTTTGGGACAAAATTGCAGAAATTTCACTTATTTCAGGGAAATAAGTCAGAAATATCCCTTATTTTGGGGCAAAAATGACAGAAATTCCCTTTGTTTTGGGGAAAAAAACAGAAATTCCAGTTATTTAGAGGCAAAAAGGCAGAAATTCCCCTTATTTTGGAGCAAAAATGAAGAAATTTCACTTTTTTATGGCAAAAAGTTATGCATTCCGCTTATTTTCCGGCAAAAAAGCAGAAATTTTCTGTATTTTGGAGCAAAATTGCAGAAATTCCCCTAATTTTGGGGCAAAAGGCAGAAATTCCCTTTATTTTGGGGCAAAAATCAGAAATTCCCCATACTTTGGGGCAAAATTTCAGAAATTTCCCTTATTTGGGACAAAATTGCAGAAATTTTACTTATTTTCAGGTAAAAAGGCTGAAATTTCCTTTATTTTGAGAGAAAAAGGGAGAAATTCCCCTATTTTGGGGCAAAATTGCAGAAATTTTCCTTATTTTGGGGCAATAAGGCAGAAATTCCTATTATTTTGTGGCAAAAAGGCAGAAATTTCCCTTATTTTGAGGTAATAAGGCTGAAATTCCCCTTATTTTGGGGCAAAAAGGCAGAAATTCCCCTTATTTTGGGGTAAAATTGCAGAAATTTCAAATATTTAGGGCAAAATGGCAGAAATTCCCCTTATTTTGGGGCAAAAAGATGAAATCCCTAATTTTTTGCTAAAATTGATAAAATTTCACTTATTTCGAGACAAAAAGGCATAAATTCCACTTAATTTCGGGCAAAAAGTCAGAAATGACCCGTATTTTGGAGCAAAATTGCAGAAATTTCCCTAATATTGGTGCAAAAATGCACAAATTCCCTTTATTTTGGGGCAAAAAGGCAGAAATTCTCTATATTTTGGTGCAAAAAGGCTGAAATTCCCCTTATTTTGAGTTAAAATGCTGAAATTCCCCATATCTTGGGGCAAAGGCAGAAATTCCCCTTATTTTTGGGCAAAAATTCACAAATTTCCCTTATTTTCGGGCAAAATTGCAGAAATTTTATTTATTTCAGGGCAAAAAGTCAGAAATTCCCCTTATTATGGGGAAAAAAGCAGAAATTTCTTTTATTATGGTACAAAATTGAAGAAATTTTCCTTATTTTGGAACAAAAAGGCAGAAATTTTCCATATTTTGGGGCAAAAGGCAAAATTCTTTTTATTTTGCGGTAAAATGCAGAAATTCCCCTTATTTAGAGGTAAAATACAGAAACTCCCTTTATTTTTGGGCTAAAAGGCAGAAATTTTCCGTATTTTGAAGCAAAATTGCAGAAATTCTCATAATTTTCTGGCAAAAATGCAGAAATTCTCCTTATTTTGGGGCAAAAAGACAGAAAATCTCCTTTTTTCGGGAGCAAAAAGTCAGAAATTCCCCTTCTTTTGGGGCAAAATTGCCGAAATTTCCTTTACATTTGGGCAAAATTGCAGAAATTTCACTTATTTGGGGCAAAATTGCAGAAATTTCACTTATTTTCAGGTAAAAAGGATGAATTTTTTTTTATTTTGGGGCAAAATGGAGAAATTCCCCTTATTTTGATGCAAAATGCAGAAATTTTTTTATTTTGGGGCAAAAAGGCAGAAATTCTTTATATTTTGTGGCAAAACGGCAGAAATTTCCCTTATTATGAGGTAATAAGGCTGAAATTCTCCTTATTTTGGAACAAAAAGGCAGAAATTTTCCTTATTTTGGAGTAAAATTGCAGAAATTTCAAATATTTCAGGGCAAAATGGCAGAAATTCCCCTGATTTTGGGGCAAAAATATGAAATCCCTAATTTTTGGCTAAAATTGAAGATATTTCACTTATTTTGGGACAAAAAGGCATAAATTCCACTTACTTTCGGGCAAAAAAGCAGAAATGACCCGTATTTTGGAGCAAAATATCAGAAATTCCCCTAATATTGGTGCAAAAATGCAGAAATTCCCTTTATTTTGGGGCAAAATGGCAGAAATTCTCCATATTTTGGTGCAAAAAGGCTGAAATTCCCCTTATTTTGAGGTAAAATCCTGAAATTTTCCATATTTTGAGGAAAAGGCAGAAATTCCCCTTATTTTAGGGCAAAAAGGCACAAATTTCCCTTATTTTCAGGCAAAATTGCAGAAATTTCATTTATTTCAGGGCAAGAAGTCAGAAATTCCACTTATTTTGGGGCAAAAAGCAGAAATTTTTTTTATTATGGTACAATATTGAAGAAATTTTCCTTATTTTGGAACAAAAAGGCAGAAATTCCCCATATTTTGGGGCAAAAAACAGAAATTCTTCTTATTTTGAGGTAAAATGCAGAAATTCCCCTTATTTAGAGGTAAAATGAATAAATTCCCCAAATATTGGGGGAAAATGCAGAAATTCCCCTTATTTAGAGGTAAAATGCTGAAATTCCCTTTATTTTGGGGCTAAAAAGCAGAAATTCCCCGTATTTTGAAGCAAAATTGCAGAAATTCTCATAATTTTCGGGGAAAAAGGCAGAAATTCTCCTTATTTTGGGGCAAAAAGACAGAAAATCTCCTTTTTTTGGGAGCAAAGAGTCAGAAATTCCCCTTATTTTGGGGCAAAGTTGCAGAAATTTCCTTTACATTTGAGCAAAATTGGAGTAATTTCCCTTATTTTGGGGCAAAATTGCAGAAATTTCACTTATTTCGGAAAAAAGGCAGAAATTTTCTTATTTTGGGGCAAAAAGGCAGAAATTTCTTTTATTTTGGAACAAAATTGCAGAAATTTTTCTTATTTTGGGGCAAAAAGGCAGAAATTCCCCATACTTTGGGGCAAAAGCAGTAATTCTTTTTATTTTGCGGTAAAATGCAGAAATAACCCTTATTTAGAGGTAAAATGCAGAAATTCCCTTTATTTTGGGGCTAAAAGGTAGAAATTCCCCGTATTTTGAAGCAAAATTGCAGAAATTATCATAATTTTCGGGGAAAAGGCAGAAATTCTCCTTATTTTCAGGCAAAAAGACAGAAAATCTCCATTTTTTGGGAGCAAAAAGTCAGAAATTCCCCTTATTTTGGGGCAAAATTGCCGAAATTTCCTTAACATTTGGGCAAAATTGCAGAAATTTCCCTTATTTTGGGGCAAAATTGCAGAAATTTCACTTATATCAGAAAAAAGGCAGAAATTTTCTTATTTTGGGGCAAAAAGACAGAAATGTCTTTTATTTTGATACAAAATTGCAGAAATTTTTCTTATTTTGGGGCAAAAAGGCAGAAATTCCATATATTTTGGGGCCAAAAGGCAGAAATTACCCTTATTTTGAAGTAAAAAGGCTGAAATTCCTCTTATTTTCGGGCAAAAAGTCAGAAGTTCTTCTTATTTTGGGGCAAAAAGACAGGAATTTCGTTTATTTTTGGAAAAAAGGCAGAAATTGCACTTATTTTGAGTCAAAAAGGCAGAAAATCCCCATATTTTGGGGCAAAAATGAAGAAATTTCTTTTTTTTATGGCAAAAAGGTATACATTCCCTATATTTTTAAGAAAAAAGGCAGAAATTCTTCATATTTTGGAGCAAAATTGCAGAAATTCCCCTAATTTTGGGGCAAAAAGGCAGAAATTCCCCTTATTTTGGGGTAAAATTGCAGAAATTTCACTTATTTCGCGGCAAAATTGCAGAAATTCCCCTTATTTTCGGCGAAAAGGCAGAAAATCCCCGTATTTTGGAGCAAAATTTCAGAAACTCACCTAAATTTTGGGTAAAAAATACAGTAATTTTCATTATTTTGGGGCAAAAAGGCAGAAATTCTCCTTATTTTGGGGCAAAAGGCAGAAATTCCCCTTATTTTAGGGCAAAATTGCAGAAAATTTTTTTATTTTGGGGCAAAAGGCAGAAATTCCCATTATTTTAGGGCAAAAATGCAGAAATTTTCATTACTGTGGGGAAACATTGCAGAAATTTTCTTTTATTTTATGGCAAAATTGCAGAAATTTCACTTATTTCAGAGTAAAAAAAGCAA
This sequence comes from Micromys minutus, assembly GCF_963924665.1. Classification (NCBI taxonomy): domain Eukaryota; kingdom Metazoa; phylum Chordata; class Mammalia; order Rodentia; family Muridae; genus Micromys; species Micromys minutus. The sequence goes on from NW_027667820.1 coordinate 599,421, forward strand.
AAATTTTTCTTATTTTGGGGCAAAAAGGCAGAAATTCCCATTATTTTGGGGCAAAAAGGCAGAAATTCACCTTATTTTCGGGTAAAATTGCAGAAATTTCACATATTTCACGGCAAAAAGTCAGAAATTTTTCTTATTTTCGGGTAAAATTACAGAAATTTCATTTATTTCAGGGTAACAAGTCAGAAATTTTCCTTATTTTGGGGCAAAAAAGACAGAAATTCTCTTTGTTTTGGGGGAAAAAAACAGAAATTCCACTTATTTAGAGGCAAAAAGGCAGAAATTCCCCTTATTTTGGAGAAAAAATGAAGAAATTTCCCTTTTTTATGGCAAAAAGGTATGCATTCCCCTTATTTTCGGGCAAAAAGGCAGAAATTCCCCGTATTTTGGAGCAAAATTGCAGAAATTCCCCTAATTTTGGGGCAAAAAGGCAGAAATTATCTATATGTTGGGGCAAAAAGACAGAAATTCTCCTTATTTTGGGGCAAAACGCAGAAATTCCACATATTTTGGGGCAAATTCCAGAAATTTCCTTTATTTTGGGGCAAAATTGCAGAAATTACACTTATTTCAGAGAAAAAAGGCAGAAATTTTCCTTATTTTGGGGCACAAAGGCAGAAATTCCTAATATTTTGTGGCAAAAATACAGAAATTCCCTTTATTTTGAGGTAAAAAGGCTGAAATTTCTCTTATTTTGGGGCAAAAAGGCAGAATTTTTTTTTATTTTGGGGTAAAATTGCAGGAATTTACATTATTTTGGGACAAAATTGCAGAAATTTCCCTTATTTGGGGCAAAATTGCAGAAATTTTACTTATTTTCAGGTAAAAAGGATGAATTTTTTTTTATTTTGGGGCAAAATGGAGAAATTCCCCTTATTTTGGGGCAAAATTGCAGAAATTTTCCTTATTTTGGGGCAAAAAGGCAGAAATTCTTTATATTTTGTGGCAAAACGGCAGAAATTTCCCTTATTATGAGGTAATAAGGCTGAAATTCTCCTTATTTTTGAACAAAAAGGCAGAAATTCCCCTTATTTTGGGGTAAAATTGCAGAAATTTCAAATATTTCAGGGCAAAATGGCAGAAATTCCCCTGATTTTGGGGCAAAAATATGAAATCCTTAATTTTTGGCTAAAATTGAAGAAATTTCACTTATTTCGGGACAAAAAGGCAGAAATTCCACTTAATTTCGGGCAAAAAAGCAGAAATGACCCGTATTTTGGAGCAAAATTGCAGAAATTCCCCTAATATTGGTGCAAAAATGCAGAAATTCCCTTTATTTTGGGGCAAAATGGCAGAAATTCTCCATATTTTGGTGCAAAAAGGCTGAAATTCCCCTTATTTTGAGGTAAAATGCGGAAATTCCCCATATTTTGAGGCAAAGGCAGAAATTCCCCTTATTTTAGGGCAAAAAGGCACAAATTTCCCTTATTTTCAGGCAAAATTGCAGAAATTTCATTTATTTCAGGGTAAAAAGTCAGAAATTCCACTTATTTTGGGGCAAAAAGAAATTTTTTTATTATGGTACAAAATTGAAGAAATTTTCATTATTTTGTAACAAAAAGGCAGAAATTCCCCATATTTGGGGGAAAAGGCAGAAATTCATCTTATTTTGAGGTAAAATGCAGAAATTCCCCTCATTTAGAGGTAAAATGCAAAAATTCCCCAAATATTGAGGGAAAATGCAGAAATTCTCTTTATTTTGGGGCTAAAAGGCAGAAATTCCCCGTATTTTGAAGCAAAATTGCAGAAATTCTCATAATTTTCCGGCAAAAAGGCAGAAATTCTCCTTATTTTGGGGCAAAAAGACAGAAAATCTCCTTTTTTTGGGAGCAAAAAGTCAGAAATTCCCCTTATTTTGGGCCAAAGTTGCATAAATTTCCTTTACATTATGGCAAAATTGGAGTAATTTCCCTTATTTTGGGGCAAAATTGCAGAAATTTCACTTATTTCGGAAAAAAGGCAGAAATTTTCTTATTTTGGGGCAAAAAGGCAGAAATTTCTTTTATTTTGGAACAAAATCGCAGAAATTTTTCTTATTTTGGGGCAAAAAGGCAGAAATTTCCCATATTTTGGGGCAAAAGGCAGAAATTCTTTTTATTTTGCAGTAAAATGCAGAAATTCCTCTTATTTAGAGGTAAAATGCAGAAATTCCCTTTATTTTGGGGCTAAAAGGCAGAAATTCCCAGTATTTTGAAGCAAAATTGCAGAAATTCTCATAATTTTCGGGCAAAAGGCAGAAATTCTCCTTATTTTGGGGCAAAAAGACAGAAAATCTCCATTTTTCGGGAGCAAAAAGTCAGAAATTCCCCTTATTTTGGGGCAAAATTGCCGAAATTTCCTTAACATTTGGGCAAAATTGCAGAAATTTCACTTATTTCAGAAAAAGGGCAGAAATTTTCTTATTTTGGAGCAAAAAGACAGAAATGTCTTTTATTTTGATACAAAATTGCAGAAATTTTTCTTATTTTGGGGCAAAAAGGCAGAAATTCCCTATATTTTAGGGCAAAAGGCAGAAATTTTCCTTATTTTGAAGTAAAAAGGCTGAAATTCCTCTTATTTTCGGGCAAAAAGTCAGAAGTTCCTCTTATTTTGGGGCAAAAAGACAGGAATTTCGTTTATTTTTGGAAAAAAAGCAGAAATTGCACTTATTTTGAGTCAAAAAGGCGGAAAATCCCCTTATTTTGGGGCAAAAATTAAGAAATTTCCCTTTTTTATGGCAAAAAGTTATACATTCCCTATATTTTCGGGAAAAAAGGCAGAAATTCCCCATATTTTGTAGCACAATTGCAGAAATTCCCCTAATTTTGGGGCAAAAAGGCAGAAATTCCCCTTATTTTGGGGTAAAACTGCAGAAATTTCACTTATTTCGCAGCAAAATGGCAGAAATTCTTCTTATTTTCGGCAAAAAGGCAGAAAATCCCTGTATTTTGGAGCAAAATTGCAGAAACTCACCTAAATTTTGGGTAAAAAAATACAGTAATTTTCATTATTTTGGGGCAAAAAGGCAGAAATTCTCCTTATTTTGGGGCAAAAGACAGAAATTCCCCTTATTTTAGGGCAAAATTGCAGAAATTCTTTTTATTTTGGGGCAAAAGGCAGAAATTCCCCTTATTTTAGGGCAAAAATGCAGAAACTTTCATTATTATGGGGAAACATTGCAGAAATTTCCCTTATTTTATGGCAAAATTGCAGAAATTTCACTTATTTCAGAGTAAAAAAAGCAAAAATTTTTCTTATTTTGGGGCAAAAAGGCAGAAATTCCCATTATTTTGGGGCAAAAAGGCAGAAATTCACCTTATTTTCGGGTAAAATTGCAGAAATTTCACATATTTCAGGGCAAAAAGTCAGAAATTTCCCTTATTTTTGGGCAAAATTGCAGAAATTTTACTTATTTCAGGGTAATTAGTCAGAAATTTTCCTTATTTTGGGGCAAAAAAGACAGAAATTCTCTTTGTTTTGGGGGAAAAAAACAGAAATTCCACTTATTTAGAGGCAAAAATGCAGAAATTCCCCTTATTTTGGAGCAAAAATGAAGAAATTTCCCTTTTTTATGGCAAAAAGGTATGCATTCCCCTTATTTTCGGGCAAAAAGGCAGAAATTCCCCGTATTTTGGAGCAAAATTGCAGAAATTCCCCTAATTTTGGGGCAAAAAGGCAGAAATTATCTCTATGTTGGGGCAAAAAGACAGAAATTCTCCTTATTTTGTGGCAAAACGCAGAAATTCCACTTATTTTGGGGCAAAATTCCAAAATTTTCCTTATTTTGGGGCAAAATTGCAGAAATTACACTTATTTCAGGGAAAAAAGGCAGAAATTTTCCTTATTTTGGGGCACAAAGGCAGAAATTGCTAATATTTTGTGGCAAAAATGCAGAAATTCCCTTTATTTTGAGGTAAAAAGGCTGAAATTTCTCTTATTTTGGGGCAAAAAGGCAAAATTTTTTTTTATTTTGGGGTAAAATTGCAGGAATTTACCTTATTTTGGGGCAAAATTGCAGAAATTTCCTTTATTTGGGGCAAAATTAAAGAAATTTCACTTATTTTCAGGTAAAAAGGATGAATTTTTTTTATTTTGGGGCACAAAAGGAGAAATTCCCCTAATTTTGGAGCAAAATTGCAGAAATTTTCTTTATTTTGGGGCAAAAATGCAGAAATTCTTTATATTTTGTGGCAAAACGGCAGAAATTTCCCTTATTATGAGGTAATAAGGCTGAAATTCTCCTTATTTTTGAAAAAAAAGGCAGAAATTCCACTTATTTTGGGGTAAAATTGCAGAAATTTCAAATATTTCAGGGCAAAATGGCAGAAATTCCCCTGATTTGGGGGCAAAAATATGAAATCCTTAATTTTTGGCTAAAATTGAAGAAATTTCACTTATTTCGGGACAAAAAGGCAGAAATTCCACTTAATTTCGGGCAAAAAAAGCAGAAATGACCCGTATTTTGGAGCAAAATTGCAGAAATTCCCCTAATATTGGTGCAAAAATGCAGAAATTCCCTTTATTTTGGGGCAAAATGGCAGAAATTCTCCATATTTTGGTGCAAAAAGGCTGAAATTCCCCTTATTTTGAGGTAAAATGCTGAAATTCCCCATATTTTGAGGCAAAGGCAGAAATTCCCCTTATTTTAGGGCAAAAAGGCACAAATTTCCCTTATTTTCAGGCAAAATTGCAGAAATTTCATTTATTTCAGGGCAAAAAGTCAGAAATTCCACTTATTTTGGGGCAAAAAGCAGAAATTTTTTTTATTATGGTACAAAATTGAAAAAATTTTCCTTATTTTGGAACAAAAAGGCAGAAATTCCCCATATTTTGGGGCAAAAAGCAGAAATTCTTCTTATTTTGAGGTAAAATGCAGAAATTCCCCTCATTTAGAGGTAAAATGCAAAAATTCCCCAAATATTGGGGGAAAATGCAGAAATTCTCTTTATTTTGGGGCTAAAAGGCAGAAATTCCCCATATTTTGAAGCAAAATTGCAGAAATTCTCATAATTTTCGGGCAAAAAGGCAGAAATTCTCCTTATTTTGGGGCAAAAAGACAGAAAATCTCCTTTTTTTGGGAGCAAAAAGTCAGAAATTCCCCTTTTTTTGGGGCAAAAGGCAGAAATTTTTTTTATTATGGTACAAAATTGAAGGTATTTTCCTTATTTTGGAACAAAAAGGCAGAAATTCTCCATATTTTGGGGCAAAAAGACAGAAAATCTCCTTTTTTGGGAGCAAAAAGTCAGAAATTCCCCTTATTTTGGGGCAAAGTTGCAGAAATTTCCTTTACATTTGGGCAAAATTGGAGTAATTTCCCTTATTTTGGGGCAAAATTGCAGAAATTTCACTTATTTCGGAATAAAAGGCAGAAATGTTCTTATTTTGGGGCAAAAAGGCAGAAATTTCTTTTATTTTAGAACAAAATTGCAGAAATTTTTCTTATTTTGGGGCAAAAAGGCAGAAATTCCTTTATTTTGCGGTAAAATGCAGAAATTCCCCTTATTTTCAGGCAAAAAGTCAGAAATTCCCCTTATTTTGGAGCAAAAAGACAGAAATTTCATTTATTTTTGGGGAAAAGGCAGAACTTGCACTTATTTTGAGTCAAAAAGGCGGAAAATCCCATTATTTTGGGGCAAAAATGAAGAAATTTCCCTATTTTATGGCAAAAAGGTATACATTTTTTTTATTTTCGGGCAAAAAGGCAGAAATTCCTTGTATTTTGGAGCAAAATTGCAGAAATTCCCCTAATTTTGGGGCAAAAAGGAAGAAATTCCCTTTATTTTGGGGTAAAACTGCAGAAATTTCACTTATTTCGCGGCAAAATGGCAGAAATTCCCCTTATTATCAGCCAAAAAGGCAGAAAATCCTCGTATTTTGCAGCAAAATTGCAGAAATTCACCTAATTTTGGGTTAAAAATACAGTAATTTTCTTTATTTTGGGGCAAAAAGGCAGAAATTCTCCTTATTTTGGGGCAAAAGGAAGAAATTCCCCTTATTTTAGGGCAAAATTGCAGAAATTCTTATTTTGGGGCAAAAGGCCGAAATTCCCCTTATTTTAGGGCAAAATTGCAGAAATTTCCCTTATTTGGGGGCAAAAAACAGAAATTCTTATTATTTTAGGGCAAAATTGGAGAAATTTCCCTTATTATGGGGAAAAATTTCAGAAATTTCCCTTATTTTAGGGCAAAATTTCAGAAATTACACTTATTTTAGAGAAAAAAAGCAAAAATTTTTCTTATTTTGGGGCAAAAGGGCAGAAATTCCCATTATTTTGGGGAAACAGGGCAGAAATTCACCTTATTTTGGGGTAAAATTGCAGAAATTTCACATATTTCATGGCAAAAAGTCAGAAATTTCCCTTATCTTGGGGCAAAATTGTAGAAATTTCACTTATTTCAGGGTAATAAGTCAGAAATTTTTCTTATTTTGGAGCAAAAATGAAGAAATTTCCCTTTTTTATGGCAAAAAGGTATGCATTCCCCTTATTTTCGGGCAAAAAGGCAGAAATTCCCCGTATTTTGGAGCAAAATTGCAGAAATTCCCCTAATTGTGGGGCAAAAAGGTAGAAATTCTCTATATGTTGGGGCAAAAAGACAGAAATTCTCCTTATTTTGGGGCAAAACGCAGAAATTCCACTTATTTTGGGGCAAAATTCCAGAAATCTCCTTTATTTTGGGGCAAAATTGCAGAAATTTCACTTATTTTGGGGCAAAATTGCAGAAATTTCACTTATTTCAGGGAAAAAAGGCAGAAATTTTTCTTATTTTGGGGCACAAAGGCAGAAATTCCTAATATTTTGTGGCAAAAATGCAGAAATTCCCTTTATTTTGAGGTAAAAAGGCTGAAATTTCTCTTATTTTGAAGCAAAAAGGCAGAAATTTTTTTTATTTTGGGGTAAAATTGCAGGAATTTACCTTATTTTGGGGCAAAATTGCAGAAATTTTCCTTATTTGGGGCAAAATTAAAGAAATTTCACTTATTTTCAGGTAAAAAGGATGAATTTTTTTTATTTTGGGGCAAATAGGGAGAAATTCCCCTTATTTTGGGGCAAAATTGCAGAAATTTTCCTTATTTTGGGGCAAAAAGGCAGAAATTCTTTATATTTTGTGGCAAAACGGCAGAAATTTCCCTTATTATGAGGTAATAAGGCTGAAATTCTCCTTATTTTTGAACAAAAAGGCAGAAATTCCCCTTATTTTGGGGTAAAATTGCAGAAATTTCAAATATTTCAGGGCAAAATGGCAGAAATTCCCCTGATTTTGGGGCAAAAATATGAAATCCCTAATTTTTGGCTAAAATTGAAGAAATTTCACTTATTTCGGGACAAAAAGGCAGAAATTCCACTTAATTTCGGGCAAAAAAGCAGAAATGACCCGTATTTTGGAGCAAAATTGCAGAAATTCCCCTAATATTGGTGCAAAAATGCAGAAATTCCCTTTATTTTGGGGCAAAATGGCAGAAATTCTCCATATTTTGGTGCAAAAAGGCTGAAATTCCCCTTATTTTGAGGTAAAATGCTGAAATTCCCCATATTTTGAGGCAAAGGCAGAAATTCCCCTTATTTTAGGGCAAAAAGGCACAAATTTCCCTTATTTTCAGGCAAAATTGCAGAAATTTCATTTATTTCAGGGCAAAAAGTCAGAAATTCCACTTATTTTGGGGCAAAAAGCAGAATTTTTTTTTATTATGGTACAAAATTGAAAAAATTTTCCTTATTTTGGAACAAAAAGGCAGAAATTCCCCATATTTTGGGGCAAAAAGCAGAAATTCTTCTTATTTTGAGGTAAAATGCAGAAATTCCCCTCATTTAGAGGTAAAATGCAAAAATTCCCCAAATATTGGGGGAAAATGCAGAAATTCTCTTTATTTTGGGGCTAAAAGGCAGAAATTCCCCATATTTTGAAGCAAAATTGCAGAAATTCTCATAATTTTCGGGCAAAAAGGCAGAAATTCTCCTTATTTTGGGGCAAAAAGACAGAAAATCTCCTTTTTTTGGGAGCAAAAAGTCAGAAATTCCCCTTTTTTTGGGGCAAAAGGCAGAAATTTTTTTTATTATGGTACAAAATTGAAGGTATTTTCCTTATTTTGGAACAAAAAGGCAGAAATTCTCCATATTTTGGGGCAAAAAGACAGAAAATCTCCTTTTTTGGGAGCAAAAAGTCAGAAATTCCCCTTATTTTGGGGCAAAGTTGCAGAAATTTCCTTTACATTTGGGCAAAATTGGAGTAATTTCCCTTATTTTGGGGCAAAATTGCAGAAATTTCACTTATTTCGGAAAAAAAGGCAGAAATGTTCTTATTTTGGGGCAAAAAGGCAGAAATTTCTTTTATTTTAGAACAAAATTGCAGAAATTTTTCTTATTTTGGGGCAAAAAGGCAGAAATTCCTTTATTTTGCGGTAAAATGCAGAAATTCCCCTTATTTTCAGGCAAAAAGTCAGAAATTCCCCTTATTTTGGAGCAAAAAGACAGAAATTTCATTTATTTTTGGGGAAAAGGCAGAACTTGCACTTATTTTGAGTCAAAAAGGCGGAAAATCCCATTATTTTGGGGCAAAAATGAAGAAATTTCCCTATTTTATGGCAAAAAGGTATACATTTTTTTATTTTCGGGCAAAAAGGCAGAAATTCCTTGTATTTTGGAGCAAAATTGCAGAAATTCCCCTAATTTTGGGGCAAAAAGGAAGAAATTCCCTTTATTTTGGGGTAAAACTGCAGAAATTTCACTTATTTCGCGGCAAAATGGCAGAAATTCCCCTTATTATCAGCGAAAAAGGCAGAAAATCCTCGTATTTTGCAGCAAAATTGCAGAAATTCACCTAATTTTGGGTTAAAAATACAGTAATTTTCTTTATTTTGGGGCAAAAAGGCAGAAATTCTCCTTATTTTGGGGCAAAAGGAAGAAATTCCCCTTATTTTAGGGCAAAATTGCAGAAATTCTTATTTTGGGGCAAAAGGCCGAAATTCCCCTTATTTTAGGGCAAAATTGCAGAAATTTCCCTTATTTGGGGGCAAAAAACAGAAATTCTTATTATTTTAGGGCAAAATTGGAGAAATTTCCCTTATTATGGGGAAAAATTTCAGAAATTTCCCTTATTTTAGGGCAAAATTTCAGAAATTACACTTATTTTAGACAAAAAAGCAAAAATTTTTCTTATTTTGGGGCAAAAGGGCAGAAATTCCCATTATTTTGGGGAAACAGGGCAGAAATTCACCTTATTTTGGGGTAAAATTGCAGAAATTTCACATATTTCATGGCAAAAAGTCAGAAATTTCCCTTATCTTGGGGCAAAATTGTAGAAATTTCACTTATTTCAGGGTAATAAGTCAGAAATTTTTCTTATTTTGGAGCAAAAATGAAGAAATTTCCCTTTTTTATGGCAAAAAGGTATGCATTCCCCTTATTTTCGGGCAAAAAGGCAGAAATTCCCCGTATTTTGGAGCAAAATTGCAGAAATTCCCCTAATTGTGGGGCAAAAAGGTAGAAATTCTCTATATGTTGGGGCAAAAAGACAGAAATTCTCCTTATTTTGGGGCAAAACGCAGAAATTCCACTTATTTTGGGGCAAAATTCCAGAAATCTCCTTTATTTTGGGGCAAAATTGCAGAAATTTCACTTATTTTGGGGCAAAATTGCAGAAATTTCACTTATTTCAGGGAAAAAAGGCAGAAATTTTTCTTATTTTGGGGCACAAAGGCAGAAATTCCTAATATTTTGTGGCAAAAATGCAGAAATTCCCTTTATTTTGAGGTAAAAAGGCTGAAATTTCTCTTATTTTGAAGCAAAAAGGCAGAAATTTTTTTTATTTTGGGGTAAAATTGCAGGAATTTACCTTATTTTGGGGCAAAATTGCAGAAATTTTCCTTATTTGGGGCAAAATTAAAGAAATTTCACTTATTTTCAGGTAAAAAGGATGAATTTTTTTTATTTTGGGGCAAATAGGGAGAAATTCCCCTTATTTTGGGGCAAAATTGCAGAAATTTTCCTTATTTTGGGGCAAAAAGGCAGAAATTCTTTATATTTTGTGGCAAAACGGCAGAAATTTCCCTTATTATGAGGTAATAAGGCTGAAATTCTCCTTATTTTTGAACAAAAAGGCAGAAATTCCCCTTATTTTGGGGTAAAATTGCAGAAATTTCAAATATTTCAGGGCAAAATGGCAGAAATTCCCCTGATTTTGGGGCAAAAATATGAAATCCCTAATTTTTGGCTAAAATTGAAGAAATTTCACTTATTTCGGGACAAAAAGGCAGAAATTCCACTTAATTTCGGGCAAAAAAGCAGAAATGACCCGTATTTTGGAGCAAAATTGCAGAAATTCCCCTAATATTGGTGCAAAAATGCAGAAATTCCCTTTATTTTGGGGCAAAATGGCAGAAATTCTCCATATTTTGGTGCAAAAAGGCTGAAATTCCCCTTATTTTGAGGTAAAATGCTGAAATTCCCCATATTTTGAGGCAAAGGCAGAAATTCCCCTTATTTTAGGGCAAAAAGGCACAAATTTCCCTTATTTTCAGGCAAAATTGCAGAAATTTCATTTATTTCAGGGCAAAAAGTCAGAAATTCCACTTATTTTGGGGCAAAAAGCAGAATTTTTTTTTATTATGGTACAAAATTGAAAAAATTTTCCTTATTTTGGAACAAAAAGGCAGAAATTCCCCATATTTTGGGGCAAAAAGCAGAAATTCTTCTTATTTTGAGGTAAAATGCAGAAATTCCCCTCATTTAGAGGTAAAATGCAAAAATTCCCCAAATATTGGGGGAAAATGCAGAAATTCTCTTTATTTTGGGGCTAAAAGGCAGAAATTCCCCATATTTTGAAGCAAAATTGCAGAAATTCTCATAATTTTCGGGCAAAAAGGCAGAAATTCTCCTTATTTTGGGGCAAAAAGACAGAAAATCTCCTTTTTTTGGGAGCAAAAAGTCAGAAATTCCCCTTTTTTTGGGGCAAAAGGCAGAAATTTTTTTTATTATGGTACAAAATTGAAGGTATTTTCCTTATTTTGGAACAAAAAGGCAGAAATTCTCCATATTTTGGGGCAAAAAGACAGAAAATCTCCTTTTTTGGGAGCAAAAAGTCAGAAATTCCCCTTATTTTGGGGCAAAGTTGCAGAAATTTCCTTTACATTTGGGCAAAATTGGAGTAATTTCCCTTATTTTGGGGCAAAATTGCAGAAATTTCACTTATTTCGGAAAAAAAGGCAGAAATGTTCTTATTTTGGGGCAAAAAGGCAGAAATTTCTTTTATTTTAGAACAAAATTGCAGAAATTTTTCTTATTTTGGGGCAAAAAGGCAGAAATTCCTTTATTTTGCGGTAAAATGCAGAAATTCCCCTTATTTTCAGGCAAAAAGTCAGAAATTCCCCTTATTTTGGAGCAAAAAGACAGAAATTTCATTTATTTTTGGGGAAAAGGCAGAACTTGCACTTATTTTGAGTCAAAAAGGCGGAAAATCCCATTATTTTGGGGCAAAAATGAAGAAATTTCCCTATTTTATGGCAAAAAGGTATACATTTTTTTATTTTCGGGCAAAAAGGCAGAAATTCCTTGTATTTTGGAGCAAAATTGCAGAAATTCCCCTAATTTTGGGGCAAAAAGGAAGAAATTCCCTTTATTTTGGGGTAAAACTGCAGAAATTTCACTTATTTCGCGGCAAAATGGCAGAAATTCCCCTTATTATCAGCGAAAAAGGCAGAAAATCCTCGTATTTTGCAGCAAAATTGCAGAAATTCACCTAATTTTGGGTTAAAAATACAGTAATTTTCTTTATTTTGGGGCAAAAAGGCAGAAATTCTCCTTATTTTGGGGCAAAAGGAAGAAATTCCCCTTATTTTAGGGCAAAATTGCAGAAATTCTTATTTTGGGGCAAAAGGCCGAAATTCCCCTTATTTTAGGGCAAAATTGCAGAAATTTCCCTTATTTGGGGGCAAAAAACAGAAATTCTTATTATTTTAGGGCAAAATTGGAGAAATTTCCCTTATTATGGGGAAAAATTTCAGAAATTTCCCTTATTTTAGGGCAAAATTTCAGAAATTACACTTATTTTAGACAAAAAAGCAAAAATTTTTCTTATTTTGGGGCAAAAGGGCAGAAATTCCCATTATTTTGGGGAAACAGGGCAGAAATTCACCTTATTTTGGGGTAAAATTGCAGAAATTTCACATATTTCATGGCAAAAAGTCAGAAATTTCCCTTATCTTGGGGCAAAATTGTAGAAATTTCACTTATTTCAGGGTAATAAGTCAGAAATTTTTCTTATTTTGGAGCAAAAATGAAGAAATTTCCCTTTTTTATGGCAAAAAGGTATGCATTCCCCTTATTTTCGGGCAAAAAGGCAGAAATTCCCCGTATTTTGGAGCAAAATTGCAGAAATTCCCCTAATTGTGGGGCAAAAAGGTAGAAATTCTCTATATGTTGGGGCAAAAAGACAGAAATTCTCCTTATTTTGGGGCAAAACGCAGAAATTCCACTTATTTTGGGGCAAAATTCCAGAAATCTCCTTTATTTTGGGGCAAAATTGCAGAAATTTCACTTATTTTGGGGCAAAATTGCAGAAATTTCACTTATTTCAGGGAAAAAAGGCAGAAATTTTTCTTATTTTGGGGCACAAAGGCAGAAATTCCTAATATTTTGTGGCAAAAATGCAGAAATTCCCTTTATTTTGAGGTAAAAAGGCTGAAATTTCTCTTATTTTGAAGCAAAAAGGCAGAAATTTTTTTTATTTTGGGGTAAAATTGCAGGAATTTACCTTATTTTGGGGCAAAATTGCAGAAATTTTCCTTATTTGGGGCAAAATTAAAGAAATTTCACTTATTTTCAGGTAAAAAGGATGAATTTTTTTTATTTTGGGGCAAATAGGGAGAAATTCCCCTTATTTTGGGGCAAAATTGCAGAAATTTTCCTTATTTTGGGGCAAAAAGGCAGAAATTCTTTATATTTTGTGGCAAAACGGCAGAAATTTCCCTTATTATGAGGTAATAAGGCTGAAATTCTCCTTATTTTTGAACAAAAAGGCAGAAATTCCCCTTATTTTGGGGTAAAATTGCAGAAATTTCAAATATTTCAGGGCAAAATGGCAGAAATTCCCCTGATTTTGGGGCAAAAATATGAAATCCCTAATTTTTGGCTAAAATTGAAGAAATTTCACTTATTTCGGGACAAAAAGGCAGAAATTCCACTTAATTTCGGGCAAAAAAGCAGAAATGACCCGTATTTTGGAGCAAAATTGCAGAAATTCCCCTAATATTGGTGCAAAAATGCAGAAATTCCCTTTATTTTGGGGCAAAATGGCAGAAATTCTCCATATTTTGGTGCAAAAAGGCTGAAATTCCCCTTATTTTGAGGTAAAATGCTGAAATTCCCCATATTTTGAGGCAAAGGCAGAAATTCCCCTTATTTTAGGGCAAAAAGGCACAAATTTCCCTTATTTTCAGGCAAAATTGCAGAAATTTCATTTATTTCAGGGCAAAAAGTCAGAAATTCCACTTATTTTGGGGCAAAAAGCAGAATTTTTTTTTATTATGGTACAAAATTGAAAAAATTTTCCTTATTTTGGAACCAAAAGGCAGAAATTCCCCATATTTTGGGGCAAAAAGCAGAAATTCTTCTTATTTTGAGGTAAAATGCAGAAATTCCCCTCATTTAGAGGTAAAATGCAAAAATTCCCCAAATATTGAGGGAAAATGCAGAAATTCTCTTTATTTTGGGGCTAAAAGGCAGAAATTCCCCATATTTTGAAGCAAAATTGCAGAAATTCTCATAATTTTCGGGCAAAAAGGCAGAAATTCTCCTTATTTTGGGGCAAAAAGACAGAAAATCTCCTTTTTTTGGGAGCAAAAATCAGAAATTCCCCTTTTTTTGGGGCAAAAGGCAGAAATTTTTTTTATTATGGTACAAAATTGAAGGTATTTTCCTTATTTTGGAACAAAAAGGCAGAAATTCCCCATATTTTGGGGCAAAAGGCAGAAATTCTTCTTATCTTGAGGTAAAATGCAGAAATTCCCCTCATTTAGAGGTAAAATGCAAAAATTCCCCAAATATTGAGGGAAAATGCAGAAATTCTCTTTATTTTGGGGCTAAAAGGCAGAAATTCCCCATATTTTGAAGCAAAATTGCAGAAATTCTCATAATTTTCGGGCAAAAAGGCAGAAATTCTCCTTATTTTGGGGCAAAAAGACAGAAAATCTCCTTTTTTGGGAGCAAAAAGTCAGAAAGTCCCCTTATTTTGGGGCAAAGTTGCAGAAATTTCCTTTACATTTGGGCAAAATTGGAGTAATTTCCCTTATTTTGGGGCAAAATTGCAGAAATTTCACTTATTTCGGAATAAAAGGCAGAAATTTTCTTATTTTGGGGCAAAAAGCCAGAAATTTCTTTTATTTTAGAACAAAATTGCAGAAATTTTTCTTATTTTGGGGCAAAAAGGCAGAAATTCCCTTTATTTTGCGGTAAAATGCAGAAATTCCCCTTATTTTCAGGCAAAAAGTCAGAAATTCCCCTTATTTTGGATCAAAAAGACAGAAATTTCATTTATTTTTGGGGAAAAGGCAGAACTTGCACTTATTTTGAGTCAAAAAGGCGGAAAATCCCCTTATTTTGGGGCAAAAATGAAGAAATTTCCTTATTTTATGGCAAAAAGGTATACATTTTTTTTATTTTCGGGCAAAAAGGCAGAAATTCCTCGTATTTTGGAGCAAAATTGCAGAAATTCCCCTAATTTTGGGGCAAAAAGGAAGAAATTCCCTTTATTTTGGGGTAAAACTGCAGAAATTTCACTTATTTCGCGGCAAAATGGCAGAAATTCCCCTTATTTTCAGCGAAAAAGGCAGAAAATCCCTGTATTTTGCAGAAAAATTGCAGAAATTCACCTAATTTTGGGTTAAAAATACAGTAATTTTCTTTCTTTTGGGGCAAAAAGGCAGAAATTCCCCTTATTTTAGGGCAAAATTGCAGAAATTCTTATTTTGGGGCAAAAGGCCGAAATTCCCCTTATTTTAGGGCAAAATTGCAGAAATTTCCCTTATTTGGGGGCAAAAAACAGAAATTCTTCTTATTTTAGGGCAAAATTGGAGAAATTTCCTTTATTATGGGGAAAAATTGCAGAAATTTCCCTTATTTTAGGGCAAAATTTCAGAAATTTCACTTATTTCAGAGAAAAAAAGCAAAAATTTTTCTTCTTTTGGGTCAAAAGGGCAGAAATTCCCATTATTTTGGGGCAAAAGTGCAGAAATTCACCTTATTTTGGGGTAAAATTGCAGAAATTTCACATATTTCAGGGCAAAAAGTCAGAAATTTCCCTTATTTTGGGGCAAAATTGTAGAAATTTCACTTATTTCAGGGTAATAATTCAGAAATTTTCATATTTTGGAGCAAAAATGAAGAAATTTCCCTTTTTTATGGCAAAAAGGTATGCATTCCCCTTATTTTCGGGCAAAAAGGCAGAAATTCCCCATATTTTGGAGCAAAATTGCAGAAATTCACCTAATTGTGGGGCAAAAAGGCCGAAATTCTCATATATGTTGGGGCAAAAAGACAGAAATTCTCCTTATTTTTGGGCAAAACTCAGAAATTCCACTTATTTTGGGGCAAAATTCCAGAAATCTCCTTTATTTTGGGGCAAAATTGCAGAAATTTCACCTATTTTGGAGCAAAATTGCAGAAATTTCACTTATTTCAGGGAAAAAAGGCAGAAATTTTCATTATTTTGGGGCACAAAAGCAGAAATTCCTAATATTTTGTGGCAAAAATGCAGAAATTCCCTTTATTTTGAGGTAAAAAGGCTGAAATTTCTCTTATTTTGGGAAAAAAGGCAGAAATTTTTTTTATTTTGGGGTAAAATTGCAGGAATTTACCTTATTTTGGGGCAAAATTGCAGAAATTTCCCTTATTTGGGGCAAAATTGCAGAAATTTCACTTATTTTCAGGTAAAAAGGATAAATTTTTTTTATTTTGGGGCAAAAAGGGAGAAATTCCCCTTATTTTGGGGCAAAATTGCAGAAATTTTCCTTATTTTGGGGCAAAAAGGCAGAAATTCTTTATATTTTGTGGCAAAACGGCAGAAATTTCCCTTATTATGAGGTAATAAGGCTGAAATTCTCCTTATTTTTGAACAAAAAGGCAGAAATTCCCCTTATTTTGGGGTAAAATTGCAGAAATTTCAAATATTTCAGGGCAAAATGGCAGAAATTCCCCTGATTTTGGGGCAAAAATATGAAATCCCTAATTTTTGGCTAAAATTGAAGAAATTTCACTTATTTCGGGACAAAAAGGCAGAAATTCCACTTAATTTCGGGCAAAAAAGCAGAAATGACCCGTATTTTGGAGCAAAATTGCAGAAATTCCCCTAATATTGGTGCAAAAATGCAGAAATTCCCTTTATTTTGGGGCAAAATGGCAGAAATTCTCCATATTTTGGTGCAAAAAGGCTGAAATTCCCCTTATTTTGAGGTAAAATGCGGAAATTCCCCATATTTTGAGGCAAAGGCAGACATTCCCCTTATTTTAAGGCAAAAAGGCACAAATTTCCCTTATTTTTAGGCAAAATTGCAGAAATTTCATTTATTTCAGGGCAAAAAGTCAGAAATTCCACTTATTTTGGGGCAAAAAGCAGAATTTTTTTTATTATGGTACAAAATTGAAGAAATTTTTCTTATTTTGGAACAAAAAGGCAGAAATTCCTCATATTGTGGGGCAAAAGGCAGAAATTCTTCTTATTTTGAGGTAAAATGCAGAAATTCCCCTCATTTAGAGGTAAAATGCAAAAATTCCCCAAATATTGAGAGAAAATGCAGAAATTCTCTTTATTTTGGGGCTAAAAGGCAGAAATTCCCCGTATTTTTAAGCAAAATTGCAGAAATTCTCATAATTTTTGGGCAAAAAGGCAGAAATTCTCCTTATTTTGGGTCAAATAGACAGAAAATCTCCTTTTTTTGGGAGCAAAAAGTCAGAAATTCCCCTTATTTTGGGGCAAAGTTGCAGAAATTTCCTTTTCATTTGGGCAAAATTGGAGTAATTTCCCTTATTTTGGGGCAAAATTGCAGAAATTTCACTTATTTCGGAAAAAAAGGCAGAAATTTTCTTATTTTGGGGCAAAAAGGCAGAAATTTCTTTTATTTTAGAACAAAATTGCAGAAATTTTTCTTATTTTGGGGCAAAAAGGCAGAAATTCCCTTTATTTTGCGGTAAAATGCAGAAATTCCCCTTATTTTCAGGCAGAAAGTCAGAAATTCCCCTTATTTTGGACCAAAAAGACAGAAATTTCATTTATTTTTGGGGAAAAGGCAGAACTTGCACTTATTTGGAGTCAAAAAGGCGGAAAATCCCCTTATTTTGGGGCAAAAATGAAGAAATTTCCCTATTTTATGGCAAAAAGGTATACATTTTTTTATTTTCGGGCAAAAAGGCAGAAATTCCTTGTATTTTGGAGCAAAATTGCAGAAATTCCCCTAATGTTGGGGCAAAAAGGAAGAAATTCCCTTTATTTTGGGGTAAAACTGCAGAAATTTCACTTATTTCGCGGCAAAATGGCAGAAATTCCCCTTATTTTCAGCGAAAAAGGCAGAAAATCCTCGTATTTTGCAGCAAAATTGCAGAAATTCTCCTAATTTTGGGTTAAAAATACAGTAATTTTCTTTATTTTGGGGCAAAAAGGCAGAAATTCTCCTTATTTTGGGGCAAAAGGAAGAAATTCCCCTTATTTTAGGGCAAAATTGCAGAAATTCTTATTTTGGGGCAAAAGGCCGAAATTCCTCTTATTTTAAGGCAAAATTGCAGAAATTTCCCTTATTTGGGGGCAAAAACCAGAAATTCTCCTTATTTTAGGGCAAAATTGGAGAAATATCCCTTATTATGGGGAAAAATTGCAGAAATTTCCCTTATTTTAGGGAAACATTTTAGAAATTTCACTTATTTTAGAGAAAAAAAGCAAAAATTTTTCTTATTTTGGGGCAAAAGCGCAGAAATTCCCATTATTTTGGGGCAAAAGGGAAGAATTTCACCTTATTTTGGGGTAAAATTGCAGAAATTTCACATATTTCAGGGCAAAAAGTCAGAAATTTCCCTTATTTTGGGGCAAAATTGTTGAAATTTCACTTATTTCAGGGTAATAAGTCAGAAATTTTCCTTATTTTGGAGCAAAAATGAAGAAATTTCTCTTTTTTATGGCAAAAAGGTATGCATTCCCCTTATTTTTGGGCAAAAAGGCAGAAATTCCCCATATTTTGGAGCAAAATTGCAGAAATTCACCTAATTGTGTGGCAAAAAGGCAGAAATTCTCTATATGTTGGGGCAAAAAGACAGAAATTCTCCTTATTTTGGGGCAGAACTCAGAAATTCCACTTATTTTGGTGCAAAATTCCAGAAATCTCCTTTATTTTGGGGCAAAATTGCAGAAATTTCACTTATTTAAGGGAAAAAAGGCAGAAATTTTTCTTATTTTGTGGCAAAAAGGCAGAAATTCCCTTTATTTTGAGGTAAAAAGGCTGAAATTCCCCTTATTTGGCGGCAAAAACGCAGAAATTTTCCTTATTTTTGGGCAAAATTGCAGAAATTTCACTTATTTCAGTGTAATAAGTCAGTAATTCACCTTATTTTGGGGCAAAAAAGAGAGAAATTCCCTTTGTTTTGAGAAAAAAAGACAGAAATTCCACTTATTTTGAGGCAAAAAGGCAGAAATTTCCCATTATTTTGGAGCAAAAATGAAGAAATTTCCATTTTTTATGGCTAAAAGGTATGCATTCCCCTTATTTTCGGGCAAAAAGGCAGAAATTCCCCGTATTTTGGAGCAAAATTGCAGAAATTCCCCTAATTTGGGGGGAAAAGGCAGAAATTCCCTTTATTTTGGGGCAAAAATCAGAAATTCCCCTTACTTTGGGGCAAAATTCCAGAAATTTCCTTTATTTTGGGGCAAAATTGCAGGAATTTACCTTATTTTGCGGCAAAATTGCAGAAATTTCCCTTATTTGGGGTCAAATTGCAGAAATTTCACTTATTTTCAGGTAAAAAGGCTTAAATTTCCTTTATTTTGGGGCAAAAAGGGAGAAATTCCCCTTATTTTGGGGCAAAATAGCAGAAATTTTTCTTATTTTCGGGCAAAAAGGCAGAAATTCTTATTATTTTGTGGCAAAAAGGAAGAAATTTCCCTTATTTTGTGGTAATAAGGCTGAAATTCTCCTTATTTTGGGGCAAAAAGGCAGAAATTCCCCTTATTTTGGAGGTCAAATTTCAGAAATTTAAATTATTTCAGGGCCAAATGGCAGAAATTCCCCTTATTTTGGGGCAAAAAATGAAATCCCTAATTTTTGGCTAAAATTGAAGAAATTTCACTTATTTCGGGACAAAAAGGCAGAAATTCCACTTAATTTCTGGCAAAAAGGCAGAAATGACCCGTATTTTGGAGCAAAATTGCAGAAATTCCCCTAATATTGGTGCAAAAATGCAGAAATTCCCTTTATTTTGGGGCAAAAAGGCAGAAATTATCCATATTTTGGTGTCAAAAAGGCTGAAATTCCTTTTATTTTGAGGTAAAATGCTGAAATTCCCCATATTTTGGGGCAAAGGCAGAAATTCCCCCTATTTGGGGGCAAAAAAGCACAAATTTCCCTTATTTTCGGGCAAAATTGCAGAAATTTCATTTATTTCAGGGCAAAAAGTCAGAAATTCCTCTTATTTTAGGGCCAAAAGCAAAAATTTCTTTTATTATGGTACAAAATTGAAGAAATTTTCCTTATTTTGGAACAAAAAGGCAGAAATTCCCCATATTTGGGGCAAAAGGCAGAAATTCTTTTTATTTTTAGGTAAAATGGAGAAAATCCCCTTATTTAGAGGTAAAATGCAGAAATTCCCTTTATTTTGGGGCTAAAAGGCAGAAATTCCCCGTATTTTGACGCAAATTTGAAGAAATTCTCATAATTTTCAGGCAAAAAGGTAGAAATTCTCATTATTTTGGGGCAAAAAGACAGAAAATCTATTTTTTTCGGGAGTAAAAAGTCAGAAATTCCTTTTATTTTGGGGCAAAATTGCAGAAATTTTCTTTACATTTGGGCAAAATTGCAGAAATTTCCGTTATTTTGAGGCAAAATTGCAGAAATTTCACTTATTTCAGAAAAAAGGCAGAAATTTTCTTATTTTGGGGCAAAAAGTTCGAAATTTCTTTTATTTTGGTACAAAATTGCAGAAATTTTTCTTATTTTGGGGCAAAAAGGCAAATTCCCCATATTTTGGGGCAAAAAGGCAGAAATTCCCCTTATTTTGAGGTAAAAAGACAGAAATTTCGTTTATTGTTTGAAAAAAGGCAGAAATTGCACTTATTTTTAGTCAAAAATGCGGAAAATCCCCTTTTTTGTGGCAAAAATGAAGAAATTTCCCTTTTTTATGGAAAAAGGTATACATTTTCTGTATTTTTGGGAAAAAAGGCAGAAATTCCCCGTATTTTGGAACAAAATTGCAGAAATTCCCCTAATTTTGAGGCAAAAAGGCAGAAATTCCCTTTATTTTGGGGTTAAACTGCAGAAATTTCACTTATTTCACGGCAAAATGGCAGAAATTCCCCTTATTTTCGGCGAAAAAGGCAGAAAATCCCTGTATTTTAAAGCAAAATTGCAAAAATTCACCTAATTTTGGGTTAAAAATACAGTAATTTTTTTATTTTGGGGCAAAAATGCAGAAATTCTTCTTATTTTGGGGCAAAAGGCAGAAATTCCCCTTATTTTAGTGCAAAATTGCAGAAATTCTCCTTATTTTGGGGCAAAAGTCAGAAATTCCCCTTATTTAAGGGCAAAATTGCAGAAATTTCCCTTATTTGGGGGCAAAAAACAGAAATTCCCTTTATTTTGGGGCAAAATTGCAGAAATTTCCTTTATTATGGGGAAAAATTGCAGAAATTTCCCTTATTTTAAGGCAAAATTGCAGAAATTTCACTTATTTCAGAGAAAAAAAGCAAAAATTTTTCTTATTTTTGGGGCAAAAAGGCAGAAATTCCCATTATTTTGGGGCAAAAGTCAGAAATTTACCTTATTTTGGGGTAAAATTGCAGAAATTTCACATATTTCAGGGCCAAAAGTTTGAAATGTCCCTTATTTTGGAACAAAATTGCAGAAATTTCACTTATTTCAGGGTAATAAGTCAGAAATTTTCCCTATTTTGGTGCAAAAAAGACAGAAATTCCCTTTGTTTTGGGTGAAAAAACAGAAATTCCACTTATTTAGAGGCAAAAAGGCAGAAATTCCCCTTATTTTGGAGAAAAAATGAAGAAATTTCCCTTTTTTATGGCAAAAAGGTATGCATTCCCCTTATATTCGGGCAAAAAGGCAGAAATTCCTCGTATTTTAGAGCAAAATTGCAGAAATTCCCATAATTGTGGGGCAAAAAGCCAGAAATTCTCTGTATGTTGGGGCAAAAAGACAGAAATTCTCCTTGTTTTGGGGCAAAACTCAGAAATTCCACTTATTTTGGGGCAAAATTCCAGAAATTTTCCGTATTTTGGGGCAACATTGCAGAAATTTCACTTATTTCAGGGAAAAAAGGCAGAAATTTTCCTTATTTTTGGGCAAAAAGGCAGAAATTCCTAATATTTTGTGGCAAAATGCAGAAATTCTCCTTATTTTGAGGTAAAAAGGCTGAAATTCCCCTTATTTGGGTGCAAAAAGGCAGAAATTTTTCTTATTTTGCGGAAAAATTGTATAAATTTCACTTATTTCACGGTAATAAGTCAGAAATTCCCCTTATTTTGGGGCAAAAAAGACAGAAATTCCCTTTGTTTTGGGGAAAAAAGACAGAAATTTCACTTATTTAAAGGCAAAAAAACAAAATTTTTCCCATATTTTGGAGCAAAAATGAAGAAATTTCAATTTTTATGGCAAAAAGGTATGCATTCCCCTTATTTTCGGGAAAAAAGGCAGAAATTCCCGGTATTTTGGAGCAAAATTGCAGAAATTCCCCTAATTTTGGGGCTAAAGGCAGAAATTCCCTTTATTTTGGGGCAAAAATCAGAAATTCCCCTTACTTTATGGCAAAATTCCAGAAATTTCCTTTATTTTGGTGCAAAATTTCAGGAATTTACCTTATTTTTGGGCAAAAATTGCAGAAATTTTTCTTATTTGGGGCAAAATTGCAGAAATTTCACTTATTTTCAGGTAAAAAGGCTGAAATTTTCTTTATTTTGGGGCAAAAAGGGAGAAATTCCCCTTATTTTGGGGCAAAATTGTAGAAATTTTTCTTATTTTCGGGCAAAAAGGCAGAAATTCTTTTTATTTTGAGGTAAAATGCAAAAATTCCCCTTATTTTCAGGCAAAAAGTCAGAAATTCCCCTTATTTTGGAGCAAAAAGACAGAAATTTCATTTATTTTTGGGGAAAAGGCAGAACTTGCACTTATTTTGAGTCAAAAAGGCGGAAAATCCCCTTATTTTGGGGCAAAAATGAAGAAATTTCCTTATTTTATGGCAAAAAGGTATACATTTTTTTATTTTTGGGCAAAAAGGCAGAAATTCCCCGTATTTTGGAGCAAAATTGCAGAAATTACCCTAATTTTGGGGCAAAAAAGAAGAAATTCCCTTTATTTTGGGGTAAAACTGCAGAAATTTCACTTATTTCGCGGCAAAATGGCAGAAATTCCCCTTATTTTCAGCGAAAAAGGCAGAAAATCCCTGTATTTTGCAGCAAAATTGCAGAAATTCACCTAATTTTGGGTTAAAAATACAGTAATTTTCTTTATTTTGGGGCAAAAAGGCAGAAATTCTTCTTATTTTGGGGCAAAAGGAAGAAATTCCCCTTATTTTAGGGCAAAATTGCAGAAATTCTTATTTTGGGGCAAATGGCCGAAATTCCCCTTATTTTAGGGCAAAATTGCAGAAATTTCCCTTATTTGGGGGCAAAAAACAGAAATTCTTCTTATTTTAGAGCAAAATAGGAGAAATTTCTCTTATTATGGGGAAAAATTGCAGAAATTTCCCTTATTTTAGGGCAAAATTTCAGAAATTTCACTTATTTCAGAGAAAAAAAGCAAAAATTTTTCTTATTTTGGGGCACAAGTGCAAAAATTCCCATTATTTTGGGGCAAAAGGGCAGAAATTCACCTTATTTTGGGGTAAAATTGCAGAAATTTCACATAATTCAGGGCAAAAAGTCAGAAATTTCCCTTATTTTGGGGCAAAATTGTAGAAATTTCACTTATTTCAGGGTAATAAGTCAGAAATTTTCCTTATTTTGGAGCAAAAATGAAGAAATTTCCTTTTCTTATGGCAAAAAGGTATGCATTCCCCTTATTTTCGGGCAAAAAGGCAGAAATTCCCCATATTTTGGAGCAAAATTGCAGAAATTCACCTAATTGTGGGGCAAAAAGGCAGAAATTCTCTATATGTTGGGGCAAAAAGACAGAAATTCTCCTTATTTTGGGGCAAAACTCAGAAATTCCACTTATTTTGGGGCAAAATTCCAGAAATATCCTTTATTTTGGGGCAAAATTGCAGAAATTTCACTTATTTTGGGGCAAAATTGCAGAAATTTCACTTATTTCAGGGAAAAAAGGCAGAAATTTTCATTATTTTGGGGCACAAAGGCAGAAATTCCTAATATTTTGTGGCAAAAATGCAGAAATTCCCTTTATTTTGAGGTAAAAAGGCTGAAATTTCTCTTATTTTGGGAAAAAAGGCAGAAATTTTTTTTATTTTGGGGTAAAATTGCAGGAATTTACCTTATTTTGGGGCAAAATTGCAGAAATTTCCCTTATTTGGGGCTAAATTGCAGAAATTTTACTTATTTTCAGGTAAAAAGGATAAATTTTTTTTATTTTGGGGCAAAAAGGGAGACATTCCCCTTATTTTGGGGCAAAATTGCAGAAATTTTCCTTATTTTGGGGCAAAAAGGCAGAAATTCTTTATATTTTGTGGCAAAACGGCAGAAATTTCCCTTATTATGAGGTAATAAGGCTGAAATTCTCCTTATTTTTGAACAAAAAGGCAGAAATTCCCCTTATTTTGGGGTAAAATTGCAGAAATTTCAAATATTTCAGGGCAAAATGGCAGAAATTCCCCTGATTTTGGGGCAAAAATATGAAATCCCTAATTTTTGGCTAAAATTGAAGAAATTTCACTTATTTCGGGACAAAAAGCCAGAAATTCCACTTAATTTCGGGCAAAAAAGCAGAAATGACCCGTATTTTGGAGCAAAATTGCAGAAATTCCCCTAATATTGGTGCAAAAATGCAGAAATTCCCTTTATTTTGGGGCAAAATGGCAGAAATTCTCCATATTTTGGTGCAAAAATGCTGAAATTCTCCTTATTTTGAGGTAAAATGCGGAAATTCCCCATATTTTGAGGCAAAGGCAGAAATTCCCCTTATTTTAGGGCAAAAAGGCACAAATTTCCCTTATTTTCAGGCAAAATTGCAGAAATTTCATTTATTTCAGGGCAAAAAGTCAGAAATTCCACTTATTTTGAGGCAAAAAGCAGAATTTTTTTTTATTATGGTACAAAATTGAAGAAATTTTTTTTATTTTGGAACAAAAAGGCAGAAATTCCCCATATTTTGGGGCAAAAGGCAGAAATTCTTCTTATTTTGAGGTAAAATGCAGAAATTCCCCTCATTTAGAGGTAAAATGCAAAAATTCTCCAAATATTGAGGGAAAATGCAGAAATTCTTTTTATTTTGGGGCTAAAAGGCAAAAATTCCCCGTATTTTGAGGCAAAATTGCAGAAATTCTCATAATTTTCGGGCAAAAAGGCAGAAATTCTCCTTATTTTGGGTCAAAAAGACAGAAAATCTCCTTTTTTGGGAGCAAAAAGTCAGAAATTCCCCTTATTTTGGGGCAAAGTTGCAGAAATTTCCTTTACATTTGGGCAAAATTGGAGTAATTTCCCTTATTTTGGGGCAAAATTGCAGAAATTTCACTTATTTCGGAAAAAAAGGCAGAAATTTTCTTATTTTGGGGCAAAAAGGCAGAAATTTCTTTTGTTTTAGAACAAAATTGCAGAAATTTTTCTTATTTTGGGGCAAAAAGGCAGAAATTCCTTTTATTTTGCGGTAAAATGCAGAAATTCCCCTTATTTTCAGGCAAAAAGTCAGAAATTCCCCTTATTTTGGAGCAAAGAGACAGAAATTTCATTTATTTTTGGGGAAAAGGCAGAACTTGCACTTATTTTGAGTCAAAAAGCGGAAAATCCCCTTATTTTGGGGCAAAAATGAAATTTCCCTATTTTATGGCAAAAAGGTATACATTTTTTTTTATTTTCGGGCAAAAAGGCAGAAATTCCTTGTATTTTGGAGCAAAATTGCAGAAATTCCCCTAAATTTGGGTAAAAAGGAAGAAATTCCCTTTATTTTGGGGTAAAACTGCAGAAATTTCACTTATTTCGCGGCAAAATGGCAGAAATTCCCCTTATTTTGGGGCAAAAAGCAGAAATTTCTTTTATTATGTTACAAAATTGAAGAAATTTTTCTTATTTTGGAACAAAAAGGCAGAAATTCCCCATATTTTGTGGCAAAAAGCAGAAATTCTTTTTATTTGAGGTAAAATGCAGAAATTCCCTTTATTTAGAGGTAAAATGCAGAAATTCCCTTTATTTTTGGTTAAAAGGCAGAAATTTCCCGTATTTTGAAGCACAATTGCAGAAATTCTCATAATTTTCGGGCAAAAAGGCAGAAATTCTTCTTATTTTGGGGCAAAAAGACAGAAAATCCCTTTGTTTTGGGGAAAAAAGACAGAAATTCCACTTATTTAGAGGCAAAAAAGCAGAAATTCCTCTTATTTTGGAGCAAAAATGAAGAAATTTCAATTTTTTTATGGCAAAAAGTATGCATTCCCCTTATTTTTGGGCAAAAAGGCAGAAATTGCCCGTATTTTGGAGCAAAATTGAAGAAATTCCCCTAATTTTTGGGCAAAATGCAGAAATTCCCTTTATTTTGGGGCAAAAATGAGAAATTCCCCTTACTTTAAGGCAAAATTCTAGAAATTTCCTTTATTTTGGGGCAAAATTGCAGGAATTCCCCTAATATTGGTGCAAAAATGCAGAAATTCCCTTTATTTTGGGGCAAAAAGGCAGAAATTCTCCATATTTTGGTGTCAAAAAGGCTGAAATTCCCCTTATTTTGAGGTAAAATGCTGAAATTCCTCATATTTTGGGGCAAAGGCAGAAATTCCCCTTATTTTGGGGCAAAAAAGCACAAATTTCCTTTATGTTCGGGCAAAATTGCAGAAATTTCATTTATTTCATGGCAAAAAGTAAGAAATTCCTCTTATTTTAGGGAAAAAAGCAAAAATTTCTTTTATTATGGTACAAAATTGAAGAAATTTTTCTTATTTTGGAACAAAAAGGCAGAAATTCCCCATATTTGGGGCAAAAAGTAGAAATTCTTTTTATTTTTAGGTAAAATGCAGAAATTCCCCTTATTTAGAGGTAAAATGCAGAAATTCCCTTTATTTGGGGGCTAAAAGGCAGAAATTCCCCATATTTTGAAGCAAAATTGCAGAAATTCTCATAATTTTCGGGCAAAAAGTTAGAAATTCTCGTTATTTTGGGGCAAAAAGACAGAAAATCTCCTTTTTTCGGGAGCAAAAAGTCAGAAATTCCTCTTCTTTTGGGGCAAAATTGCAGAAATTTCCTTTACATTTGGGAAAAATTGGAGTAATTTCCCTTATATTGGGGCAAAATTGCAGAAATTTCACTTATTTCAGAAAAAAGGCAGAAATTTTCTTATTTTGGGGCAAAAAGGCAGAAATTTCTCTTATTTTGGAACAAAATTGCAGAAATTTTTCTTATTTTGAGGCAAAAAGGCAGAAATTCCCCATATTTTGTGGAAAAAAGGCAGAAATTCCCCTTATTTTGAGGTAAAAAGGCTGAAATTCCCCTTATTTTCGGGCAAAAAGTCAGAAATTCCCCTTATTTTCGGGCAAAAAGACAGAAATTTTGTTTATTTTGGGGGAAAAGGCAGAAATTGCACTTATTTTGAGTCACAAAGGCGGAAAATCCCCTTATTTTGGGGCAAAAATGAAGAAATTTCCCTATTTTATGGCAAAAAGGTATACATTTCCTTTATTTTCGGGCAAAAGGCAGAAATTTTCCGTATTTTGGAGCAAAATTGCAGAAATTCCCCTAATTTTGGGTTAAAAATACAGTAATTTTCTTATTTCGGGACAAAAAGGCAGAAATTCTCCTTATTTTGGGGCAAAAGGCAAAAATTCCCCTTATTTTAGGGAATAATTGCAAAAATTCTTATTCTTTTGGGGCAAAAGGCAGAAATTCCCCTTATTTTAGGGCATAATTGCAGAAATTTCCCTTATTTGGGGGCAAAAAAAGAAATTCCCCTTATTTTGGGGAAAAATTGCAGAAATTTCCTTTATTATGGGGAAAAATTGCAGAAATTTCCCTTATTTTAGGGCAAAATTGCAGAAATTTCACTTATTTCAGAGAAAAAAAGCAAAAATTTTTCTTATTTTGGGGCAAAACGGCAGAAATTCCCATTATTTTGGGGCAAAAAGGCAGAAATTTCTCTTATTTTGGGGCAAAATTGCAGAAATTTCGCTTATTTAAGGCTAATAAGTCAGAAATTTTCCTTATTTTGGAGCAAAAATGCAGAAATTCCCTTTATTTTGGGGCAAAAAGCAGAAATACTCTATATTTTGGTGCAAAAAGGCTGAAATTCCCCTTATTTTGAGGTAAAATGCTGAAATTCCCCATAATTGGGGCAAAGGCAGAAATTCCTCTTATTTTGGGGCAAAAAGGCACTAATTTCCCTTATTTTCAGGCAAAATTGCAGAAATTTCATTTATTTCAGGGCAAAAAGTCAGAAATTCGACTTATTTTGGAGCAAAAAGCAGAAATTTCTTTTATTATGGTACAAAATTGAAGAAATTTTCCTTATTTTGGAACAAAATAGCAGAAATTTCCCATATTTTGGGGCAAAAGGCAGAAATTCTTCTTATTTTGAGGTAAAATGTCGAAATTCCATTTATTTAGAGGTAAAATGCAGAAATTCCCCAAATATTGGGGGAAAATGCAGAAATTCCCTTTATTTCTGGGCTAAAAGGCAGAAATTCCCCGTATTTTGAAGCAAAACTGCAGAAATTCTCATAATTTCGGGCAAAAAGGCAGAAATTCCTCTTATTTTGGGGCAAAAAGATAGAAAATCTCCTTTTTCGGGAGCAAAAAGTCAGAAATTCCCCTTCTTTTGGGGCAAAATTGCAGAAATTTTCTTTACATTTGGGCAAAATTGGAGTAATTTCCCTTATTTTGGGGCAAAATTGCAGAAATTTCACTTATTTCAGAAAAAAGGCAGAAATTTTCTTATTTTGGGGCAAAAAGGCAGAAATCTTCCTTATTTTGGGGCAAAATTGCAGAAATTTCACTTATTTAAGGGTAATAAGTCAGAAATTTTCCTTATTTTGGGGCAAAAACGATAGAAATTCCCTTTGTTTTGAGGGAAAAAGAGAGAAATTCCACTTATTTAGAGGCAAAAAGGCAGAAATTCCTTTTATTTTGGAGCAAAAATAAAGAAATTTCCATTTTTTTATGGCAAAAAGGTATGCATTCCCCTTATTTTCGGGCAAAAAGGCAGAAATTCCCCGTATTTTGGAGCAAAATTGCAGAAATTCCCCTAATTGTGGGGCAAAATGCAGAAATTCTCTATATGTTGGGGCAAAAAGACTGAAATTCTCCTTATTTTGGGGCACAACTCAGAAATTCCACTTATTTTGGGGCAAAATTCTAGAAATTTCCCTTATTTTGGGGCAAAATTGGAGAAATTTCACTAATTTTGGGGCAAAATTGCAGAAATTTCACTTATTTCAGGGAAAAAAAGGCAGAAATTTTCCTTATTTTGGGGCAAAAATGCAGAAATTCTTAATATTTTGTGCCAAAAATGCAGAAATTCTCTTTATTTTGAGGTAAAAAGGCTGAAATTTCCTCTATTTGGGGGCAAAAAGGCAGAAATTTCCCTTATTTTGGGTCAAAATTGCAGAAATTTCACTTATTTCAGGGTAATAAGTCAGAAATTCCCCTTATTTTGGGGCAAAAAAAGACAGAAATTCTTTTTGTTTTGGGGGAAAAAGACAGAAATTCCAATTTTTAGAGGCAAAATGGCAGAAATTCCCCTTATTTTGGAGCAAAAATGAAGAAATTTCTCTTTTTTATGGCCAAAAGGTATGCATTCCCCTTTTTTTCGGGCAAAAAGGCAGAAATTCTCTATATGTTGGGTCAAAAAGACAGAAATTCTCCTTATTTTGGGGCAAAACACAAAAATTCCACTTATTTTGGGGCAAAATTCCAGAAATTTAACTTATTTTGGGGCAAAATTGCAGAAATTTCACTTATTTTGGGGCAAAATTCCAGAAATTTCACATATTTCAGGGAAAAAAGGCAGAAATTTTCCTTATTTGGGGGCAAAAAGTCAGAAATTCCTAATATTTTGTGGCAAAAATGCAGAAATTCTCTTTATTTTGAGGTAAAAAAGCTGAAATTTCCCTTATTTTGGGGCAAAAAGGCAGAAATTTTTTTTTATTTTTGGGCAAAATTGCAGGAATTTACCTTATTTTGGGGCAAAATTGCAGAAATTTCCCTTATTTGGGGAAACAGTGTAGAAATTTCACTTATTTTCAGGTAAAAAGGCTGAAATTTTTTTTATTTTGGGGCAAAAAGGGAAAAATTCCCAATATTTTGGGGCAAAATTGCAGAAATTTCACTTATTTCAGGGAAAAAAGGCAGAAATTTTCCTTATTTTGGGGCAAAAAGGCAGAAATTCCTAATATTTTGTGGCAAAAATGCAGAAATTCCTTTTATTTTGAGGTAAAAAGGCTGAAATTTCCCTTATTTTGGGGCAAAAATGCAGAAATTTTTTTTATTTTGTGGCAAAATTGCAGGAATTTACCTTATTTGGGAGCAAAATTGCAGAAATTTCCCTTATTTGGGGCAAAATTGCAGAAATTTCACTTATTTTCAGGTAAAAAGGCTGAAATTTTCTTTTATTTTGTGGCAAAAAGGGAGAAATTCCCCTTATTTTGGGGCAAAAAGGCAGAAATTTCCCTTATTATGAGGTAATAAGGCTGAAATTCCCCTTATTCTGAAACAAAAAGGCAGAAATTCCCCTTATTTTGGGGTAAAATTGCAGAAATTTCAAATATTTCAGGGCAAAATGGCAGAAATTCCCCTTATTTTGGGGCAAAAATATGAAATCCCTAATTTTTGGCTAAAATTGACAAAATTTCACATATTTAGGGACAAAAAGGCAGAAATTCCACTTAATTTCGTGCAAAAAAGCAGAAATTACCCGTATTTTGGAGCAAAATTGCAGAAATTCCCCTAATATTGGTGCAAAAATCCAGAAATTCCCTTTATTTTGGGGCAAAAAGGCAGAAATTCTCCATATTTTGGTGCAAAAAGGCTGAAATTCCCCTTATTTTGAGGTAAAATGCTGAAATTCCCCATATTTTGGGGCAAAAAGCAGAAATTTCATTTATTATGGTACAAAATTGAAGAAATTTTCCTTATTTTGGAACAAAAAGGCAGAAATTCCCCATATTTTGGGTCAAAAGGCAGAAATTCTTATATTGAGGTAAAATGCCGAAATTCCCTTTATTTATAGGTAAAATGCAGAAATTCCCCAAATATTGGGGGAAAATGCAGAAATTCCCTTTATTTTGGGGCTAAAAGGCAGAAATTCCCCGTATTTTGAAGCAAAATTGCAGAAATTCTCATAATTTTCGGGCAAAAAGGCAGAAATTCTCCTTATTTGGGACAAAAAGACAGAAAATCTCCTTTTTTCGGGAGCAAAAAGTCAGAAATTCCTCTTCTTTTGGGGCAAAATTGCAGAAATTTCCTTTACATTTGGAAAAAATTGGAGTAATTTCAGTTATTTTGGGGCAAAATTGCAGAAATTTCACTTATTTCAGAAAAAAGGCAGAAATTTTCTTATTTTGGGGCAAAAAGGCAGAAATTTCTCTTATTTTGGAACAAAATTGCAGAAATTTTTCTTATTTTGAGGCAAAAAGGCAGAAATTCCCCATATTTTGTGGAAAAAAGGCAGAAATTCCCCTTATTTTGAGGTAAAAAGGCTGAAATTCCCCTTATTTTCGGGCAAAAAGACAGAAATTTTGTTTATTTTTGGGGAAAGGGCAGAAATTGCACTTATTTTGAGTCACAAAGGCGGAAAATCCCCTTATTTTGAGGCAAAAATGAAGAAATTTCCCTATTTTATGGCAAAAAGGTATACATTTCCTTTATTTTCGGGCAAAAGGCAGAAATTTTCCGTATTTTGGAGCAAAATTGCAGAAATTCCCCTAATTTTGGGTTAAAAATACAGTAATTTTCTTATTTCGGGACAAAAAGGCAGAAATTCTCCTTATTTTGGGGCAAAAGGCAAAAATTCCCCTTATTTTAGGGAATAATTGCAAAAATTCTTATTTTTTTGGGGCAAAAGGCAGAAATTCCCCTTATTTTAGGGCATAATTGCAGAAATTTCCCTTATTTGGGGGCAAAAAAAGAAATTCCCCTTATTTTGGGGAAAAATTGCAGAAATTTCCTTTATTATGGGGAAAAATTGCAGAAATTTCCCTTATTTTAGGGCAAAATTGCAGAAATTTCACTTATTTCAGAGAAAAAAAGCAAAAATTTTTCTTATTTTGGGGCAAAACGGCAGAAATTCCCATTATTTTGGGGCAAAAAGGCAGAAATTTCTCTTATTTTGGGGCAAAATTGCAGAAATTTCGCTTATTTAAGGCTAATAAGTCAGAAATTTTCCTTATTTTGGAGCAAAAATGCAGAAATTCCCTTTATTTTGGGGCAAAAAGCAGAAATTCTCTATATTTTGGTGCAAAAAGGCTGAAATTCCCCTTATTTTGAGGTAAAATGCTGAAATTCCCCATAATTGGGGCAAAGGCAGAAATTCCTCTTATTTTGGGGCAAAAAGGCACTAATTTCCCTTATTTTCAGGCAAAATTGCAGAAATTTCATTTATTTCAGGGCAAAAAGTCAGAAATTCGACTTATTTTGGAGCAAAAAGCAGAAATTTCTTTTATTATGGTACAAAATTGAAGAAATTTTCCTTATTTTGGAACAAAATAGCAGAAATTTCCCATATTTTGGGGCAAAAGGCAGAAATTCTTCTTATTTTGAGGTAAAATGTCGAAATTCCATTTATTTAGAGGTAAATTGCAGAAATTCCCCAAATATTGAGGGAAAATGCAGAAATTCCCTTTATTTTTGGGCTAAAAGGCAGAAATTCCCCGTATTTTGAAGCAAAACTGCAGAAATTCTCATAATTTTCGGGCAAAAAGGCAGAAATTCCTCTTATTTTGGGGCAAAAAGATAGAAAATCTCCTTTTTTCGGGTGCAAAAAGTCAGAAATTCCCCTTCTTTTGGGGCAAAATTGCAGAAATTTTCTTTACATTTGGGCAAAATTGGAGTAATTTTCCTTATTTTGGGGCAAAATTGCAGAAATTTCACTTATTTCAGAAAAAAGGCAGAAATTTTCTTATTTTGGGGC
The DNA here is from genome assembly GCF_963924665.1 of Micromys minutus. NCBI lineage: Eukaryota > Metazoa > Chordata > Mammalia > Rodentia > Muridae > Micromys > Micromys minutus. Next base: position 631,863 of record NW_027667820.1, read on the forward strand.
AAAAAGGCAGAAATTTTCCTTATTTTGGGGCAAAATTGCAGAAATTTCACTTATTTAAGGGTAATAAGTCAGAAATTTTCCTTATTTTGGGGCAAAAACGATAGAAATTCCCTTTGTTTTGAGGGAAAAAGAGAGAAATTCCACTCATTTAGAGGCAAAAAGGCAGAAATTCCTTTTATTTTGGAGCAAAAATAAAGAAATTTCCATTTTTTTTATGGCAAAAAGGTATGCATTCCCCTTATTTTCGGGCAAAAAGGCAGAAATTCCCCGTATTTTGGAGCAAAATTGCAGAAATTCCCCTAATTGTGGGGCAAAATGCAGAAATTCTCTATATGTTGGGGCAAAAAGACTGAAATTCTCCTTATTTTGGGGCACAACTCAGAAATTCCACTTATTTTGGGGCAAAATTCTAGAAATTTCCCTTATTTTGGGGCAAAATTGGGGAAATTTCACTAATTTTAGGGCAAAATTGCAGAAATTTCACTTATTTCAGGGAAAAAAAGACAGAAATTTTCCTTATTTTGGGGCAAAAATGCAGAAATTCTTAATATTTTGTGCTAAAAATGCAGAAATTCTTTTTATTTTGAGGTAAAAAGGCTGAAATTTCCTCTATTTGGGGGCAAAAAGGCAGAAATTTCCCTTATTTTGGGGCAAAATTGCAGAAATTTCACTTATTTCAGGGTAATAAGTCAGAAATTCCCCTTATTTTGGGGCAAAAAAAGACAGAAATTCCCTTTGTTTTGGGGGAAAAAGACAGAAATTCCACTTTTTAGAGGCAAAATGGCAGAAATTCCCCTTATTTTGGAGCAAAAATGAAGAAATTTCTCTTTTTTATGGCCAAAAGGTATGCATTCCCCTTTTTTTCGGGCAAAAAGGCAGAAATTCTCTATATGTTGGGTCAAAAAGACAGAAATTCTCCTTATTTTGGGGCAAAATATAAAAATTCCACTTATTTTGGGGCAAAATTCCAGAAATTTAACATATTTTGGGGCAAAATTGCAGAAATTTCACTTATTTTGGGGCAAAATTCCAGAAATTTCACATATTTCAGGGAAAAAAGGCAGAAATTTTCCTTATTTGGGGACAAAAAGTCAGAAATTCCTAATATTTTGTGGAAAAAATGCAGAAATTCTCTTTATTTTGAGGTAAAAAGGCTGAAATTTCCCTTATTTTGGAGCAAAAAGGCAGAAATTTTTTTTATTTTGGGGCAAAATTGCAGGAATTTACCTTATTTTGGGGCAAAATTGCAGAAATTTCCCTTATTTGGGGCAACAGTGCAGAAATTTCACTTAATTTCAGGTAAAAAGGTTGAAATTTTTTTTATTTTGGGGCAAAAAGGGAAAAATTCCCAATATTTTGGGGCAAAATTGCAGAAATTTCACTTATTTCAGGAAAAAAAGGCAGAAATTTTCCTTATTTTGGGGCAAAAAGGCAGAAATTCCTAATATTTTGTGGCAAAAATGCAGAAATTCCTTTTATTTTGAGGTAAAAAGGCTGAAATTTCCTTTATTTTGGGGCAAAAATGCAGAAATTTTTTTTTATTTTGTGGCAAAATTGCAGGAATTTACCTTATTTGGGGGCAAAATTGCAGAAATTTCCCTTATTTGGGGCAAAATTGCAGAAATTTCACTTATTTTCAGGTAAAAAGGCTGAAATTTTCTTTTATTTTGTGGCAAAAAGGGAGAAATTCCCCTTATTTTGGGGCAAAAAGGCAGAAATTTCCCTTATTATGAGGTAATAAGGCTGAAATTCCCCTTATTCTGAAACAAAAAGGCAGAAATTCCCCTTATTTTGGGGTAAAATTGCAGAAATTTCAAATATTTCAGGGCAAAATGGCAGAAATTCCCCTTATTTTGGGGCAAAAATATGAAATCCCTAATTTTTGGCTAAAATTGACAAAATTTCACATATTTCGGGACAAAAAGGCAGAAATTCCACTTAATTTCGTGCAAAAAAGCAGAAATTACCCGTATTTTGGAGCAAAATTGCAGAAATTCCCCTAATATTGGTGCAAAAATCCAGAAATTCCCTTTATTTTGGGGCAAAAAGGCAGAAATTCTCCATATTTTGGTGCAAAAAGGCTGAAATTCCCCTTATTTTGAGGTAAAATGCTGAAATTCCCCATATTTTGGGGCAAAAAGCAGAAATTTCATTTATTATGGTACAAAATTGAAGAAATTTTCCTTATTTTGGAACAAAAAGGCAGAAATTCCCCATATTTTGGGTCAAAAGGCAGAAATTCTTATATTGAGGTAAAATGCCGAAATTCCCTTTATTTAGAGGTAAAATGCAGAAATTCCCCAAATATTGGGGGAAAATGCAGAAATTCCCTTTATTTTGGGGCTAAAAGGCAGAAATTCCCCGTATTTTGAAGCAAAATTGCAGAAATTCTCATAATTTTCGGGCAAAAAGGCAGAAATTCTCCTTATTTGGGACAAAAAGACAGAAAATCTCCTTTTTTCGGGAGCAAAAAGTCAGAAATTCCTCTTCTTTTGGGGCAAAATTGCAGAAATTTCCTTTACATTTGGGAAAAATTGGAGTAATTTCCCTTATATTGGGGCAAAATTGCAGAAATTTCACTTATTTCAGAAAAAAGGCAGAAATTTTCTTATTTTGGGGCAAAAAGGCAGAAATTTCTTTTATTTTGGAACAAAATTGCATAAATTTTTCTTATTTTGAGGCAAAAAGGCAGAAATTCCCCATATTTTGTGGAAAAAAGGCAGAAATTCCCCTTATTTTGAGGTAAAAAGGCTGAAATTCCTTTTATTTTCAGGCAAAAAGTGAGAAATTCCCCTTATTTTCGGGCAAAAAGACAGAAATTTTGTTTATTTTTGGGGAAAAGGCAGAAATTGCACTTATTTTGAGTCATAAAGGCGGAAAATCCCCTTATTTTGGGGCAAAAATGAAGAAATTTCCCTATTTTATGGCAAAAAGGTATACATTTCCTTTATTTTCGGGCAAAAGGCAGAAATTTTCCGTATTTTGGAGCAAAATTGCAGAAATTCCCCTAATTTTGGGTTAAAAATACAGTAATTTTCTTATTTCGGGACAAAAAGGCAGAAATTCTCCTTATTTTGGGGCAAAAGGCAAAAATTCCCCTTATTTTAGGGAATAATTGCAGAAATTCTCCTTCTTTTGGGGCAAAAGGCAGAAATTCCCCTTATTTTAGGACATAATTGCAGAAATTTCCCTTATTTGGGGGCAAAAAAAAGAAATTCCCCTTATTTTGGGGAAAAATTGCAGAAATTTCCTTTATTATGGGGAAAAATTGCAGAAATTTCCCTTATTTTAGGGCAAAATTGCAAAAATTTCACTTATTTCAGAGAAAAAAAGCAAAAATTTTTCTTATTTTGGGGCAAAACGGCAGAAATTCCCATTATTTTGGGGCAAAAAGGCAGAAATTTCTCTTATTTTGGGGCAAAATTGCAGAAATTTCGCTTATTTAAGGCTAATAAGTCAGAAATTTTCCTTATTTTGGAGCAAAAATGCAGAAATTCCCTTTATTTTGGGGCAAAAAGCAGAAATTCTCTATATTTTGGTGCAAAAAGGCTGAAATTCCCCTTATTTTGAGGTAAAATGCTGAAATTCCCCATAATTGGGGCAAAGGCAGAAATTCCTCTTATTTTGGGGCAAAAAGGCACTAATTTCCCTTATTTTCAGGCAAAATTGCAGAAATTTCATTTATTTCAGGGCAAAAAGTCAGAAATTCGACTTATTTTGGAGCAAAAAGCAGAAATTTCTTTTATTATGGTACAAAATTGAAGAAATTTTCCTTATTTTGGAACAAAATAGCAGAAATTTCCCATATTTTGGGGCAAAAGGCAGAAATTCTTCTTATTTTGAGGTAAAATGTCGAAATTCCATTTATTTAGAGGTAAAATGCAGAAATTCCCCAAATATTGGGGGAAAATGCAGAAATTCCCTTTATTTCTGGGCTAAAAGGCAGAAATTCCCCGTATTTTGAAGCAAAACTGCAGAAATTCTCATAATTTTCGGGCAAAAAGGCAGAAATTCCTCTTATTTTGGGGCAAAAAGACAGAAAATCTCCTTTTTTCGGGAGCAAAAAGTCAGAAATTCCCCTTCTTTTGGGGCAAAATTGCAGAAATTTTCTTTACATTTGGGCAAAATTGGAGTAATTTTCCTTATTTTGGGGCAAAATTGCAGAAATTTCACTTATTTCAGAAAAAAAGGCAGAAATTTTCTTATTTTGGGGCAAAAAGGCAGAAATTTTCCTTATTTTGGGGCAAAATTGCAGAAATTTCACTTATTTAAGGGTAATAAGTCAGAAATTTTCCTTATTTTGGGGCAAAAACGATAGAAATTCCCTTTGTTTTGAGGAAAAAAGAGAGAAATTCCACTTATTTAGAGGCAAAAAGGCAGAAATTCCTTTTATTTTGGAGCAAAGATAAAGAAATTTCCATTTTTTTATGGCAAAAAGGTATGCATTCCCCTCATTTTCGGGCAAAAAGGCAGAAATTCCCCGTATTTTGGAGCAAAATTGCAGAAATTCCCCTAATTGTGGGGCAAAATGCAGAAATTCTCTATATGTTGGGGCAAAAAGACTGAAATTCTCCTTATTTTGGGGCACAACTCAGAAATTCCACTTATTTTGGGGCAAAATTCTAGAAATTTCCCTTATTTTGGAGCAAAATTGCAGAAATTTCACTTATTTCAGGGTAATAAGTCAGAAATTCCCCTTATTTTGGGGCAAAAAAAGACAGAAATTCCCTTTGTTTTGGGGGAAAAAGACAGAAATTCCACTTTTTAGAGGCAAAATGGCAGAAATTCCCCTTATTTTGGAGCAAAAATGAAGAAATTTCTCTTTTTTATGGCCAAAAGTTATGCATTCCCCTTTTTTTCGGGCAAAAAGGCAGAAATTCTCTATATGTTGGGTCAAAAAGATAGAAATTCTTCTTATTTTGGGGCAAAACACAAAAATTCCACTTATTTTGGGGCAAAATTCCAGAAATTTAACTTATTTTGGGGCAAAATTGCAGAAATTTCACTTATTTTGGGGCAAAATTCCAGAAATTTCACATATTTCAGGGAAAAAAGGCAGAAATTTTCCTTATTTGGGGGCAAAAAGTCAGAAATTCCTAATATTTTGTGGCAAAAATGCAGAAATTCTCTTTATTTTGAGGTAAAAAGGCTGAAATTTCCCTTATTTTGGGGCAAAAAGGCAGAAATTTTTTTTTATTTTGGGGCAAAATTGCAGGAATTTACCTTATTTTGGGGCAAAATTGCAGAAATTTCCCTTATTTGGGGAAACAGTGTAGAAATTTCACTTATTTTCAGGTAAAAAGGCTGAAATTTTTTTTATTTTGGGGCAAAAAGGAAAAAATTCCTAATATTTTGGGGCAAAATTGCAGAAATTTCACTTATTTCAGGGAAAAAAGGCAGAAATTTTCCTTATTTTGGGGCAAAAAGGCAGAAATTCCTAATATTTTGTGGCAAAAATGCAGAAATTCCTTTTATTTTGAGGTAAAAAGGCTGAAATTTCCCTTATTTGGGGCAAAAATGCAGAAATTTTTTTTATTTTGTGGCAAAATTGCAGGAATTTACCTTATTTGGGGGCAAAATTGCAGAAATTTCCCTTATTTGGGGCAAAATTGCAGAAATTTCACTTATTTTCAGGTAA